>NC_133517.1:97270500-97954000 GCF_049354715.1 Callithrix jacchus | reverse complement strand
GAGGTCAGGAGTTCAAGACCAGCGTGTCCAACATGGCAAAACCTTGTTTCTATTAAAAATACAAAACTTAGCCCCACATGGTGGTGCATGCCTGTAATCCCAGCTACTCAGGAGGCTGAGGCAGGAGAATTGCTTGATCCCAGGAGGCGGAGGTTGCAGTTGGCTGAGATGGTGCCATTGCACTCCAGCCTGGCGACAGACAAAGTGAGACTCCATCTCAAAAAGCAAAACAAAACAAAAACAACAAAAGCAAAAAACTTTATCTTGATCACTGGTAAAGCTAGATTGGAGATCATGGTTTTAAATCTGTGACTTACATTTTGCCCCAAATTAAACTTATCTGCCTGGTCACAGGAAGAGTTGGAAAGCCACAGGCTTTCTTCACAGGGATGGAATGTGCCCTACTAACAACTCTATGCATAGAACAGACCAAAGAACACACTCTCTGCAGACACCTAAGCTAACAGGAAAGTGGAGCCCATGAGGCTGAGCCACGTATGACTAGTTCTTATGTCCAAGCACCAGAGGTCGGGGAAGCAGTAAAGGGAGACCAGGAGGGCTAGGCATATGTCTCACACCTGAAATCTCACCACTTTGGGAGGCTGAGGCAGGTGGATCATGAGGTCAGGAGTTCAAGACCAGCCTGGCCAAGATGGTGAAACCCCATCTCTACTAAAAATACAAAAATTAGCCAGGTGGGCTAATTTTTCTATTTTTCTAATTGTACATAATAGGCATGGTGGGCACCTATAATCCCAGCTACTCAGGAGGCTGAGGCTGGAGAATCGCTTGAATCTGGGAGGCAGAGGTTACAGTGAGCTGAGACCGTGCACACCAGCCTGGTGACAGGGCAAGACTCTGTCTCAAAAAAAAAAAAAAAAAAAAAAAAAAATATATATATATATATATATACACACACACATATATATATAGAGAGAGAGAGAGAGAGCGAGAGAGACAAAGAGAGAGACAGAGAGACAGAGAGAGAAGGAATGTTACTTTAAGAAACGAAGTCTTCCATACAGAATTATGAGATCAAGGGCCATGTGATCCTAAGGAATAGTTTTGACTAGTTGTGAGTTTTGTTTTGTTTTGTTTTTTTCGAGACAGAGTCTCACTCTATCCCCTAAGCTGGAGTGCAGTAGCATGGTCTCAGCTGACTGCAGCTTCCACCTCCCAGGTTCAAGCAATTCTTGTGCCTCAGCCTCCCAAATAGCTGAGATTACAGGCATGAGCTACCACGCCCAGACTGTTTTGACTATTTTTGAAACTAAATTGATAAAAAAAATTTGGAGGTCACATAAATGGCAAAAAAAAAAAAAAAATCATTAAGCAGAGAAGACTGTTGTATTTGGAAAAACAAGTAAGAGCCTTCTTTTTAAAATGTACAATAATATTTTCACTTGATGTATGCTTCTTTCAAATTCCACAAATAAAAAATAACTTGCAAATTGAAACAAAAATTAGAAATCCATTTTCATGTCTAACAGAATTCTCTCTCCTTCCCTAAACACTACTTAGCCAGAAACAGAAATGGAATCTCTAAAAGAGGGTAGAGAAACTGTTGTTTGTTTTTTAAATGTTAATCCAGTGTGTAAAGCTGGTAAGGAAAGCCCATCCTCTTAGCTGGAGTTGCATAATCTTCAACGAAGAGTCCCTGGAGAGTCATAACCAGAAATGTTGATTCAACACACATACTTGCTGTGCAAGACTCCTGGCCTTCATCCAGACTCTTTGGGACAAGGTGTCCACATGTACCTGAATGCCACCAAGGAGGTGCCAGGTAAGAAGATTTTCACATAGGAATTTCAGTGTACAAACCTCTTGCATCACAATTACCCACTCAGGCATTAAACTAAATCCCTTTCCACACTACAGTGTGACTGAACCTGAGGAAAATAATCTTCCACACCAGGCACAAATGTATATTTCTGCTTAGGAGCAATCAGAAGTCCAGGAGTGAGAACAGAGTTCTCCAAGGCAATTGCCTCTGGCAGCCACAGGCTGAGATACCGGGGGTCTCTCTTCACTGAGAGACTTTGAGACCATTTAGCCTCTTTCAGCCTCTATTTCCTTATCTCAAAAATACAGAGGCTGGATTTATCTGGTGGGAACTGCTTTGAGATTCTATGGTTCTTCAGTTTCTTTCTATCCAAACATTCTTATGGTAATTCAATAAATTAAGGTGAAATTTATTTCAGTGATTGATCATTCAGTTAAAGACAATTAAAAAAATAAAAACTAACCCCAGACTTTATCACTATGCAATATGTCCATGTAACAAATTTACACTTGTATACCCTAAGTCTGTAAAAATAAAAAATATATTCTTTTAAATTAAAAAAATACCAAAAAACCTAGCCAGGCACAGTGGCTCACACCTGTAACCTCAACACTTAGGTAGGCTGAGGCAGGCAGATCCCTAGAGCTCAGGAGTTTGAGGCCAGCCTAGGCAACATGGCAATAATTCGTCTCTACAAAAAATACAAAAATTAGCCAGGTGTGGTTGCACATGCCTGTATAGTCCCAGCTACTCCAGAGGCTAAGGTGGGAGGATCGCTTGATCCTAGGAGGTTGAGGCTGCAATGAGTCATGATTGTGCCACTGCCCTCCAAATTGGGCAACAGAGCAAGACCCTGTCTAAAACAAACAAACAAACAAACGAAAAACCGGTAAGCTAGGCTTGTGTGCAAGCACATGCCTACACACACACACACACACACACACTCCACTCTTAAAATAAAGGGCTTGAAATTATTTCAGTTGTTTGTTCACACAGGCCCAAATTGCTCAACACTGGGTTTCATGTTGCCGCTATTGACATGTTAATTGTACTGGATTGTTTTCTATCCTCTCAACTGTCCTTGTCTCTCTTTAAGCAGAATGGATTTCTAAACATGGGTCCTCAAAACAGGATAGTGGAGCCAGCCCCATGTGCTTGGGGGCATGTAAGAGCTAAACATGATGATACCCTGAATATGTGCCTGAAAGATGGATATGACACAAGGACAATACACAGTGGTTGACTGAAGGAAAAGTTCCTGAAAAATTGAAAACAAATACATCTTTCATTAAACAGAGTCAAATTTTATGTGTTGTAGGACAAGTCTCTATTTAGGACCACATTTTAAAAATGTAAACGTAAAAAGAACCCTGGATTTAGGTCCAAATGCATTTCTGCCACTTACTGTGCAACTTGGGCAAGATCCGTAAGCACTCTCTCTGAGCTTCGGTTTCTCCTCTAAAAGTGCAAATTAGACACCCACCTCAAAGGAAAGGGTGGTTGTGATGGTTAATACTAAGTGTCAACTGGATCGGATTGAAGGGTACAAAGTACTGATCCCGGGTGTGTCTGTGAGGGTGTTGCCAAAGGAGATAATTTTTGAGTCAGAGGGCTGGGAAAGGCAGACCCACCCTTAATCTGGGTGGGCACCATCTAATCAGCTGCCAGCAAGGCTAGAATATAAAAAGAGAGATGGGCTTAATTCCTCAGCCTACATCTTTCTCCCATGCTAGATACATACTTCCTGCCCTCGAACATTGGACTCCTGAAACTTAAGTTCTTCCGTTTTAGAACTCGGACTGGCTCGCCTTGCTCCCCAGCTTGCAGACAGCCTATTGTGGGACCTTGTGGTCGTGTGAGTTAATACTTAATAAACTCTTGTGTGCATATATATATATATATATATACACACAGATACAGAGAGAGAGAGAGATTCTGTCCTCTAGAGAACCCCATTACAGTGGTTTTAAAGATTGAATAAGAAACTGTAAAGTTGCCTGGTACTTAATACATTCAAAATTTTTTATTTGAATATTAAAATAATTACTTTATCATTTGAGAAATCTTTTTGAAATGGAAATAATAATTAATGCTGATTGATTGATGTGTGTGTGTCTGTTTGTCTATCTGTGTGTGATTTTTAAAATGAAGTCTTATAAAAAATTTCCCCAGATAGCATGTATTCATCATTCTGTTACACAGGGTGCCCACCATTCAGAGAAAATATCCATCCTCCGCCTGTCCACACACATCCAGTTCTTATCCAAGAGCAGTCCCTCCCTTCCTTTTTGCAGCAACATGGTTATCTCATATTTCCTTTTCTAGTGACTGGTATCATTTTACCTATTTATTTTAGGATAGCTTTTTCAGAAACATAATGTCTTACATAAATCTATGATCTAACAGCCATCTAATTGACCAGGGCTCTGAGCAAATGGCAGATGTACCAGCACAGCCTTTTCAAAGAAAGGCAGAAGAAAATTCCTCCTGTTTCAAAGACCTACAAAGCAGTAGGAGATTCACCAGTTTCTGCCGGAAAAGCTACAAGGAGCCTTTATTCACTGTCTCAAATGCATTTCTTTTTCCTGCTGTGCCATAAGCCTGCAAAAGCTAAAGAGAGCAAAGTGTTCTCAAAAGAAAGGGAGTGTTAAAACCCCTGTTTAAAAAAATACAGAAACTTGCCAGGCACAGTGGCTCATGCCTTAATTCCAGCACTTCGGGAGGCCAAGGTGGGTGCATCACTTGAGGTCAGGATTTTGAGACCAGCTTGGCCAACACAGTGAAACACCATCTCTACTAAAAATACAAAAATTAACCAGGCATGGTGGTGGACACCTGTAATCCCAGCTACTCAAGAGGCTGAAACAGGAGAATTACTTGAACCCAGGAGGCAGAGGTTGCAGTGAGCTGAGATCGTGCCACTGCACTCCAGCCTGGGTACGTTCAGCTTCCAGCGTAGTGCTGGACATGCAGTGAAGGAAGAAGAAAGCTTAAGAAGGAAAAGGGAACAAGCACTGTATCTACAGTCTTCACAACTGAGACTTAGTTTCTCTTCCTGAGATATAAATATAATTGCCCTCCTGTCTCCACTGAAGGAAAAGGGAACAAGCACTGTATCTACAGTCTTCACAACTGAGACTTAGTTTCTCTTCCTGCGATATAAATATAATTGCCCTCCTGTCTCCACTGAAGGAAAAGGGAACAAGCACTGTATCTACAGTCTTCACAACTGAGACTTAGTTTCTCTTCCTGAGATATAAATATAATTGCCCTCCTGTCTCCACTGAAGGAAAAGGGAACAAGCACTGTATCTACAGTCTTCACAACTGAGACTTAGTTTCTCTTCCTGCGATATAAATATAATTGCCCTCCTGTCTCCACTGAAGGAAAAGGGAACAAGCACTGTATCCACAGTCTTCACAACTGAGACTTAGTTTCTCTTCCTGCAATATAAATATAATTGCCCTCCTGTCTCCACTGAAGGAAAAGGGAACAAGCACTGTATCTACAGTCTTCACAACTGAGACTTAGTTTCTCTTCCTGAGATATAAATATAATTGCCCTCCTGTCTCCACTGAAGGAAAAGGGAACAAGCACTGTATCTACAGTCTTCACAACTGAGACTTAGTTTCTCTTCCTGAGATATAAATATAATTGCCCTCCTGTCTCCACTGAAGGAAAAGGGAACAAGCACTGTATCTACAGTCTTCACAACTGAGACTTAGTTTCTCTTCCTGCGATATAAATATAATTGCCCTCCTGTCTCCACTGAAGGAAAAGGGAACAAGCACTGTATCTACAGTCTTCACAACTGAGACTTAGTTTCTCTTCCTGAGATATAAATATAATTGCCCTCCTGTCTCCACTGGTTATTGAAAGGACCACATGACCAAGAGTGGCAGCAATTCATTACCTAAGATATTATTATTATTGTTATCCATCATGCATTCAACAAATACTGAGATCACTGTTCTAGACTCTGGGGATATAGCATTAAATCATCAGACTGAGATGCCTGCCCCTCATGCAGCTTCCTAAGTAATTGTAAGATATTTTTTAGTTTGGGATTAGTTCTTAGTAGGAAATAAAGAGAGCAATGTAATTTTTTAAAAATAAAAGTTAACAGGGTGGAGGTGGGAGTGGTTCTATGTTAGTCAGTCCTTTCTGATGGGGATTTGGGAGCTGAGTCCTGAGCAATGGGAAAAAGCCAGTCATGAACAGATTTGGAGGAGGAGTGTTCTGTTCTGAGAAGGTCATCTGCAATTCTTTGTGCAGGTCCTGTGTTGGGCATGATGTTGATGTGTCAGTGGACTAGAAAGACAACCCGTGTTCTTGGAGCACAGTGAGCAAGGGAGAGGGACAGAGGATAAAGTCAAAAAACAGATGGAAATCAGTGCATCTAGGTCATGGTAAGGATTATTCCAGAAATCTTGCTGAAATGCACATGTTCCTGTGTAATTGTCTTGACACACAATAGGCATTTAATAAATATTTAGATTCATTGACTTCCTATAGACATGATGTCTTAGATAAATCTGTGATCTAACAGCCGTCTAATTGACCAGGGCTCTAAGCAAATGGTGGATATACCAGCATAGCCTTTTTAAAGAGGACAGGAATGCAAGTTGCATTCCAGGGAGCAGAATCCAGAGGGGGGCTTCTCATCTGTAATGGATTGAATGTTGGTGACTGCCCAAAAATCATATCTCTAAATTCTAACCCCTAATTTGGTGATGGTATTTGGAGGTTAGCTTTTGGTCATGAGGGTGCACCCCTTAGGAATTAGATTAGCATACTTTTAAAAGAAACCCCAGAGAGCTCGTTTGCCCTGTTTGTCATGTGAGGACATGGCAAGGACCCGGAAGAGGGCCCTCATCAGACACTGGATCCGCCAGCCTCTTAATCTTGAAAGCCCAGCCTCCAGAACCATGAGAAAATAAATATCTGTTGTTCATAAGCTATCCAGTCTATGGTATTCTGTTATAGCAACCCAAACAAGCTAAGACATCATCCATCTTGGAAGAAACCTCTCCTATTCCACTGTAAATTGCAGATCCCACCAACACCCTGCCAAGCAAACACTAAGAACTGAGCTTAAGGTTAGTGTCATGTCTTCTGGGTCCCAAGACTTCAAAACCATCTCTGGGGAGTGTGGGAGGGAAAAAACCAACAGCTCAAGACCCATTCTGCACTCCTTTCTAGCAATGTAACCTTGAGCAAGTGAATTACCTAATAACAATAAAGTTAAATGTTTATGTAGTACTTTCTATGGGGCAGACATTGTTCTAAAGACCTTACATGTATTATCTCATTTAATCTTCAAGAAGGGACAGTAATAGTGCCTACCTCATGGGCTGAGATGTGAGTTGCAAATCAATATACAATCAACATTTGTCCTCTCCACCTTTTGCTGTGAAGACTAAAATGTCCGCCTTCAAAAGCACTAGAAGAGATAATGTATATGAAGTGCTTGCTCCATAGTGGGTGCCTGACATACTGTAGCTATAATAATAGTGATGTTATCACGTCTCCCTTAGTGAAGCCAAGCCCTAATTTGACCCCTGGCAGGTCAAAGCCCTGCTGAGAGACTTGCAAAAGCCAGGCATTTGGGGTATATCTTGCTGCTAACATATCCTAGAGACTGATCAAGAGCCTGGAGCATAATAGATGCTTAACAAATATTCTTTCCTCTCTGCTGAGATCCAGAGCTACATGAAAAGGTATCTGTCCTATCTCAGAGAAGACAACTTGGTATTAACAGTAGAAAAGAAGGTCAGGTGTGGTGGCTCATCCCTGTAATCCCAGCACTTTGGGAGGCCTAGGCAAGAGGACTGCTTGCACCTGGGAGTTTGAGATCAGCCTGAGCAACATAGCAAGACTCCGACTCTACAAAAAATAAAAAATTAGTTGTGGTGGTGGCATGAACCTATGGTCTGAGGGAGGAGGATCACTTGAGCTTAGGAGGTCAAGGCTGCAGTGAGTCATGATCATGCCACTATATTCTAGCCTAGGCAACAGAGCAAGACCCTGTCTCAAAAAGACAACCTAAACCTTTGTTTAAGGTGGAACTCTCCAATGTTCAAATTCATGCCTCAGCAGAGAAGCTGACAGTCAGAACATGAGAAGGGTTGCTGGCACCTCTGTCAGCCATGTCAGGACTGGCTTGAGAGTAAGAGGCCATAGCAGTGTCATGGCCAAGCAGAAGAAAGGGTTAGGAGAACTGGCTCAGGGAGATGGCCTCAAAACAGTGAGAATAAGTCCTGGTAATGAGGCAAGGAAGTAGAGAACGTTTGTAAGCCAAGATTTCACAAGCAAGAGCTGCCTGTGCATCAGTTTATGAACCCTATATTCTCCCATACATATGGTACCATATCCAACAGGCCCCAGGGGATAAGAGTTGAAGGGCCCCTGATATGCCTCCCTTACCACAACCTGACACAAGATCTCACCTTGGAAGAAGGATCTTTCTGGGGCTAGTTTCTGTCTCCAAAGACCTCTGTGAAATGCCAAGGTCTGACTTGAGAGAGGTAACACATCTACCCATTAGAACCTACCCGTAGATGGGTGTGTTGTCTTAGTAGATAAGCCAGCTCTCTTGTTAGGAAACTAAGAGTAGAGTTCAGAGATAGGTAGGACACAGATTATAAAAATGGTCGTCAGTTCTACTAACAATAAATCTGAGGTTAAAAAAAAAATCAGAACAATGGTTGCTTGGTGGGGGGGATTGACTGGGAAATACATGAAGGAACTCTCAAGGGAGGGGGAAATTCTATGTTGTGATAGGGAATAAGTTACATGGGTGATGTCTCCATTTGTCAAACTTGGACAGCTAAGAGCCCAACAGCTGAATATTTCAATGTATGTAAATTTTACCTTGAATAACTCTAAGAAAAATAATAATGCAATGGGAGATTGGAGGTATAGATAATATAGAGATGGCAGAATGTGATGGGTACATGAGAGTTCATTATACTGTTAGATTACAGTGTATATATTTAGAATTTTCCATTTAAAATGTTAAGAAAAGCCATTGTCCTTTGTCAGATGCAGTAGAAGGTAGGACTAGGGACCAGGAAGGAGGTTTGTGGGATGCGGGCCCACACAGTCAAAGGGCTGCATGGAGAATATATGAAAATGTCAGGGGGAGGGAGGAAGGAGCCTTTTGTCCCCCGCACATTTTTGACAAGTTTCATCCCACATGTTACATATTCTTTTGTCTTATGAATCTGATCTTTTCCCATTTCATTTTCTAACTTCAGAAAAGAAAGCTAATACTTTCATGTGTTTGCACAGGCCACTGTATTAATCGTTACAAGCTTCCTAAGAGGAGGGGAACTAGCAGGTTACAACGTGGTTTAAATATGTCCCAGGCCAGCCCATACCAAATGAGAGAACTTCAGAGGAGAGGGACCCACAAACCCAAACTAAAATTGCTTAAGAAACTTCCACATGTAGATGGTTGTATTCCCAGAAATGATGCTCATCACACACAAAAAATTGGGGGCTGGGGTAGGTTAGTGAATAGCCTTCATGTGTAGATAGATTTCTCCACCAGGGGATAGAGTTGACAGAACAAGGCCTGCAAACTCATGGAAATTAGCAGTAATGAGACATAAACAGTCAAACCTCAAAATAACATCTCTGGCCTTTAAAATCAACACAGCTCTCCTGTCAGCCTGCACCTGGCCCGTCCGGCTGGGTCTGGGAGCCAGTGGGGTTTTAGGCCCCTTTTAACAGCTGCCAAGAGCACATTACTCATGGCCGGGATGTTGGCCTTTTATGTTGCCACAAGTGGCCCAGCCGTTATTTGGACCTGGCGGAATCCATTGTAGGTTTTTCTCAGGGCTGGGGCTTTGTTCTTTGATTTTTCCAGAAGCTCCAGTTTGTCCAAATGATACCCGTGTGCAATGAGCAAGCCCCCCATGCTCCTGTGCTGGCCTGCAGCCATGCTCACTGCCTGGCAGCATCCTGCAGCCCCTGGAGAAGCAGGGCAAGAGGCTGAAGTTAGAACAGCAGAGGGTTACAACCTCACCCTGAGAAACTGTTTAACCTGCCTTGTCAGGGTCCAGGTTCTTAACACAGTGCAAAGAGCTGGGAGGTGACAGATTAACACAAAAACTGCTTATTACAGGCATACCTGTGAAACTGCAAAAAAGAAAAAAAAGCCTATTTGTAATACCCGTGTTTGAAATACACCCTTGAAATAAGTTGGTTAGTTGGTTGGATGAGTGGTTGGATGGGGTATCAAGTTAAAAGAGTCCTTAGATCTATTTAGTTGATAAGATCTTTTCCAGGCCAGGCTTGATGGCTCATGCCTGTAATCTCAGCACCTTGGGAGGTCATGGCGGGGCGGATCACAAGGTCAGGAGTTCAAGACCAGCCTGGCCTACATGGTGAAATACCATCTCTACTAAAAATACAAAAATTAGTGGGGCATGGTGGTGGGCGTCTATAGTCCCGGCTACTTGGGAGGCTGAAGTAGGAGAATCGTTTTAACTGGAGTGGCGGAGGTTGCAGTGAGCCAAGATCCTATCACACTTCACCCCAGCCTGGGTAACGGAGTGAGACTCCATCTCAAAAAGAAAAAAAAAAAATCTTTTCTTGGTTTGTAAGCTGCAGATCAGCCTGGTGCAATTGGATTTGGGAGAAAATCCTGGTGGAGGTCATTAGTATCTGGTAATGATATGCTCACCATATTTTAGTGTAATTATTTGTCTACTGTCTTTTTCCCCTTCTAGACTTTAAGTTATTCAAGGGAAGGAGTTGTGTCTATCTTATTCACTGCTCTATCTTCAGGGTCTGGCCTAGAGAAAGCCTTCAAAAAAACTCCACTGCATGCATGAATATGTTGAATCTTGAGAGCTTGTCTGGAGGTTCTAGCAGGCAGCACAGCTACTCTATACCCTTGGCTGAAGACTGGTCCTTCTCTATTGGAGATGGTTGTCCACTTTGACTGAGTACACAGCTTTGGGAGGGACACACATACAGCAGTGAGGGAGGAAGGGGACACCCGCCTAGCCAGATCAGCCAAATCAACCCTGGCGGATCAATGAGGTGACAGATGTCAGAGCCAGATCACCTTCACATGTGAATATGTTGAATCTTTAATGTTCAGGTTGTTACAGCCTATGATGGCCTGGAGGCATTTCATACTATACTAGGTCCCTTGTGGCAAACTTTGTTAGCTGGATAGCCACAGTCGTTTCTTTTTCTCTCTTTTCTTTATTTTGAAACAGTCTCACTCTACTGCCCATGTTGTCGTGCAGGATTGCATGATCTTGGCTCACTGCAACCCCTGCCTCCCAAGTTCAAGCCATTCTCTTGCCTTGGCCTCTCAAGTAGCTGGGACTACAGGTGTGCACCACCAAGCCTGGTTAATTTTTTGTATTTTTAGTAGAGATGGAGTTTTGCCATGTTGGCCAGGCTGGTCTCGCACACCTAGTCTCAAGTGATCCACCTGCCTCGGCCTCCCAAAGTGCTGGGATTACAAGCATAAGCCACCATGCCTGGCCTATCCACAGCCATTTCTAATCTCCTTTCTCCTTCTCACTACAGAGGTTGGAAAGTGCCCTTGCAGCTAGGGGTAGCCAGTTCTGGCCAATAAGCCATAAGAGGGAAACTGCCGGTGTATTTCTGGGAGAGAAATTTTGTTTTCTGATTAAAAAAAGAAACCCAGATAAAATCACTTTCTGGCATTGCCCTTTTTTCCTTCTTTTTGTTATGAATGTGGACAGTAAAGCTAGACACTGTGACAGTCATCTTACAACCAGTAGTGACAAGCATGAAGAGGAAAATGCAACACCTAAGGATTGTGGAGGAGAAACAAAAATAATCTGGGTTTCATGAAGTCACTGAACCATCTTTAGAACCACCTACCTCCAGCCTTCTTGTTAAGTGAGATAATAGGAATATCTGTAATGTTTGAGTCACAATTAGTCTCATTCTATTCTCCATTACCTGCATTCAAATATTTCATAACTGGGACTTTTCTTACTTCCACATTAGATACATGGATAGTGACAGTGTTTTATTCAACTTGTTATTCCTGGTACATAGTAAGAGCTCAAATATTATTAAGTTAATGAACAAACAAAACAGGAAACAAATAAAAAGGGATTCAGAAGTTTATTTATTGTTCTACTATTAATATACATGACATTGCTGATTGTGGAATGAGGGCTGTTCTCAGACTTTATTGTTTGCTTGAATATTTAGAACTATAGTATTTATAAGGCGTTGGTTACAAACTATTGTATTTCTTGGTTCTTGTCCTTTGATTTATATAAATTATGGTTTGTCAAAGTGCATGCTGTTTATTTTCTTAATGCACACATATTTATTCTTGAAACTTAGAGAAAAGTAACTTCCCCTATTTCCTCTATTATGTTTATTAGTAAAACCCTTTTTATGAAATATGGAAACTATTTTTCTTCTTTGAAATTAGTTAAAATTGATTCCACTGAGGATTGTCAAACCCTGGCTGTTTGCTGACATCATTTCATATAGAGCACTAGGGAATACACCATTCATGGGGTTTCAAAATGTTTGATGTTTGAAACTTTTAAATTAAAAAGAAATGTGGAGCCTTGATCAAATGGAAAGATTTAAAATATATCTACTGCAAATTGTAATGAAGCGAAATGTATACTCGCTTACAGTCAATGACCCATGTTATAAAAGCTCTGAAATAACAAAATGAATATAGTAATAATGCAAATATTATGTTAATAAGTCTGGGGATTGAGTTTGTGGGAATTATAATGAAGTTTCTCTTTTCCTTTCATGCTGTTCTTCATCAGAGCTCCAGTGAAACAAGAGTAATACAGTTTCCATCAACAGGTGGCAACACTTGTATTGTTTGCTTTTTAGAGTAGGCCTTGATTGCATTTCAGAACAAATGCATTAATAGTTGGCAAAGATGAATATGATATTTTTTAAAGCACCCAAATCCAGAAATAACATCCTCATGCAAACATAAAATGAAAACTATGACAGAAGAAATCATGAAAACAACAAACCTAAACCTAGCACTACTTGTGAACATGGCCTGAGAAACCCCAGGGGCATTTCCTTAACCACAGATAGATGGAGTCTCCCTAGGCTAGAACAGCCCAGAAGCCCACAGTAGAAGAGTGAATGGTCACACAACCAGAGATATAAATAAGATGGAATACTCTTGAGCCATTAAAAGTGTTGAAGTCAGGGGTACCCCCCAAGTCATGGAAATGTGCATATGGAATAAAGTGAAGTGAAAAAGCAGAACCTAAAACTGTGTGTACATACAGATTTCAGTTTTGCAAAAACATGTGTGTATGTGTGTGTGGTGCTGACAATGATGGGAGAGAATTTGGAATCATGTCAATGGTTTTATGTTGAGCCAGCCAGTTCTTTTTATTTTTTTTCCTCCCTGTGGAATCTGTTTAGATTCAATATATTAAAGAAAAGAAAAACCATAGCACAAAAACCAGCCATTATATCCTAAAAGAGTTGTCAGGCCTTCTTGAGCTCACGGAGGTTTAGAGGCTCAGAGAGTCCATTTGAAGAAAGTAGAGAAACATGAAGACAAAGATTTCGTTTTTCCCCTTGAAAACTTTGCTGTTCTCCATCCTTGGCAGGCCTCTGCCTTCTTGTTTCTTCAGATTGCAGTTTAGACAGCAGGGAGAACCTTGTCTGTTTAATAAGTTTGTGAACAAAGGCTGATTGCTTCCCTTGTCAATAAATAAACATGATCTGCTTCTGTTTCTCTGCTAAATTGAGTTTTTGCTTATCCTAACTGGTTATATAAAGGCTTTATGTACACAGGAAAAAGAAATGACAAGGTTGTATAAGCAGGCAGCCTTGAGTAGAGTTGTGAAGTCAGTACAGTTTATTTCTATGGGATCCTTGCTTCTTCTTTATGCATACTTTCCCTCTTTCAAAGGCCCAGATGGCTCATGAAGCCACTATTTTCATCTTGCATCAACCTCGTAAGGAACCAGTAGATTTCTTCTCAGGATTCTTTAAATCAAAACAATAGAGGCACTAGCCCAGGGAATGATCACTACAGATGGAATTTTGGGCATGGAAATTGGGTTTACACTTGGGAATGACAATCTTAAGTCATACCACATAGGCAGCAGTCCTTGTAAAAAGCCAGAACTGAGGAACAAACCTGAGGTACAGTTTAACTTACTGGCTCATGATCGAACAACTAAAAGGAGGGAAACTCAGTATGAGAAGCTAGGTCTGTGGAAAGCAGAAGGTGCAATGAAAGGGAATGAGGATGAACTTCTTTTTCTCTTCCCATAGGGGAGTGGAGCCCGGACACTGTGCCTATAAAATGCCTCGGGATTGTTGCTGGTGTAAGGCATAGTATGGTACCAACAACAAGGAAGAGGACAACTTCCTCTGATTTTCAAATGATGAGGGACAAAGGAGAAAAGGATTGTAGAGGAGAAATGAAAACAAACTACTCACACCGATGATTCAAAGCTAGGTTTCCTCTGAAATGTTGTCCTGTAATGAGAATGACGTTAACGTCCAAAACTTTCTCTAGAGTAGCCACAGGAAGGTTAGATTGACCGGACAGAGTGAGGCTTTAGGGCCCATCTGCTCCCAAAGTCACTCATTAGACTCAATGTTACTTCTCTCTAGGCACAGGGCTGCCATTGCTCTCCTGAAAACCCCTAAGAAATCTTTTATCCTTCTGTTGGCTCAATAACTCTGATTTTCCTGCCCGGCTTATTGATAGTGATTGCTTACCTTTCAAGTAAAAACTACAAAATAAGGCATCCAGACTTGTGGCATCACAAGGCAGGAAAAGACAATTACTGGAAATCTAAAGAGAGATCTGTGACTATTCTGAAACAAGTTCCTTAGCTCTCCCAAGATTGGGGAGCAGATTGGGAGCAGAACTGGAGAGAAACTGTTTTCTGTGCTGTATTCCTCTCTCACTTGTTTACCTGAGGGACTCAGGTTTTGAGTAAATAGGGATGTCAAATCTTTAGCACTTTATGGTATAGAAGGCACCCCCAGAGGTTTCAATGTCAAGAATAAAAACTCATTCAAACCCCTCTAATTTTAAATATTTTTTCAGCCCCCTTTTCCATCTGACATTTGTATTGTTGTTGGCCCAAACACCACTTTTTGATTGCCCTTGCTGCTTGCTGTGAATGCAATCTCTAAAGCACTCTGTTTAATCTTTGAATCGGCTCGGGAAGATGGAATTACCATCCCTGGAACACTGCAGTTTAGTTTCAAGGAACCCACTGCAGCTGCAACAATAAGATGGAAATGTGGTTTGGAGGAGGCAAGGATTAAAGGTATGGGATTAAGAAAGCCTTGTTTGCCCTAGTGAGTTGAATGATCACATAAATCACAGGCTAAACTTGGCTCCGCTCAGCTCATATTAAAGTATGTAGCATCAGAGCCTCCCCATAATCAGGATTTGTCATCTTGAGTATCAGGATGGAAGATGCAGATGCCAAAGAGGGGCCAGGGGGAGAACAGAGGATGAGAAGGAAGTGAGTAATTTTGGAGACAGTGACTACTATTTTGATAGGAACCAGAATGTCTGCACTATTTCAAGAACCACATATAAGGACAAGAGCTGTTGGAAATTTGCCTTCCAACTTCAGAATGTGCCTGACCATTAGAACACTGATAAGGTTTGGGGGAGAGCAGCTGGAATTCTGCAGGCTGCTTGAGTTTCCTTTCTTGATATTTATTCCTAGATCACATTTTCAGCTGCTTTTATCTGCTCTTTAGAAGTTCTTGTATTTGGGGAATCATTCATTGTGAAATAAAAACCTATTCATTGACCTGGAAATGTAATTTATTAGTCAGCTACAGAACAGTTGTCTATGCAAACATATGGAATATGGAACTTTCCATTCTACCCAAGATGCCACTTATGGAGACTCAAGTTTATCATACCCCATGATGCCCCCATATTAGTGCCCTGGGCTAAGACACTGAAAATAATACTGTCTTCAAGAGAAAGTAAAACAACACACACACACACACACACACACACACACACACACACCCATCTATAATGCAGTAATATGGATGGGGAAATGGGAAGAGGTTTTTGAATAAGAACCAAAGTCCTAAAAGAATAACCAGCAAAGAAAAGACAACATGCAAATACAGTTGTAAAATTAAGGCCATTGAGAAATAAGGCATAGCCAGATCCTCTGAAAATGGGGCCAAAGCACATGGGGATTTGGGGCAACAAAAGAGGAAGTTAGGCAGGGTAGAGGTGAAACCATAAGGAAACTGACTGCAGGATAGCTACGGCATGGTATGTTAGGACACAGCAAGCTTAGGTGTGCAATGGTTCCAGCTGGGCCAAAATCAGTAGGTAAGAGGTTCCGGGCAGCAATGGTGGGTGGTTGTGTGGGTGTCAGTCAGAACTGCAGGGACATGGGGCCAGAAGGCAGACTAGGCTGTGTAGGGCCACAGCCAAGCAAAGTGAAGTTCACAGTGTATCCCAGCTCTATGCAGAGCCAGGAGTTCTAGGCAGGGCAACCAAGTGGGTATCAAGCTGGAATCAAGACATCTGGATGGGTGCAGTTCTGAGAGAATGAGGGTGATGATACTTCCACTTTAGGGCTGCATTAGGCCTGTTGCTTAATCCCTGAATATGAGATCATGCTGGCAATCCAAATGTATTTCAAGTCACACTGGAGGGCAGGGCTGAGACTATCTGTGTTGGTCAGAATTGGACCATGTGTTGGCCCTATAGTGTTAATTGTCTGCCCAACTGTCCTTCCTTTGGGAATAACGTCTCTGTAATTCAGTGTGGTTTGGGCATTGCACCCCCAGGACACAAGGGTGGGAATGTGTCTCAGGTCTGGCCAATCAGATTCCTTTATTCTCCAACCCACAGTGATTTATCCAGAGATAGGCATATGGCACAAGCTGAGCTAATTCTCCTGGGGAAGGTCTCCTCCTCCTACTAACATTTATTGGGTGCTTACCATGTGCTGGGAACTGTTTAAATGCTTCAGATGCACTATCTCATTTAATTATCATATAACTTGATAAGGTAATGCTATTATTATCATCACCCCTATACAGATAAAGAAACTGAAGCAAAGATAGAATAACTTGTCTAAGATCATACAACTAAATGGTGGAGACAGACTGTGTACCTAGGCAGTCTTGTCCCAGAACTTATGCTAGTAACATGCAAGGAAAGACACACTTCCCTGCTCTAGGGTTATAAACTATAAGGATAACATAAGCTGAAACTATATAAGTGGCCACCTTCCCAGGCCACAGAGTTGGAGCTGTCTGCAGTAGAGGAGAATCAGGTCATGTGTATGAAAAGAAGGAAAGAGACCCTCATGACGTGGTTTGAGTACCTGGATCTAGGTGTGCCTGAAGCTATTCAACTCATGGACTTCTCGGTTACATGGACCACTAAACTCCCTTTATTGCTTAAACTAGTTAGAGTTGGGTTTTTGTCACTTGCAAACAGGAGTCCTGACTAATACAGGCTTGTCTGTAGGGTACTTCAGTATGCAGCAGGGAGCCTGAGAAGATGAGAACAGAAGAAATGGGTCAGAATGTGTTAAACCCAGGTTGGCATCCTACGACACGCATGCCATTATGGTGGCATTTCACAGCTCCAGTTGTCTTTACCTTACTATTATGCCCTGCTTCAGTTGATGGTCTATAAACCAACTGTTCCTACACAGACACAGTCCACTGGCCCCCAGAGAGCAATGCAGGGTATCACCTCACCAGGAGAAAATGTTTGCTCTGCCTTATCAATGCCTGGATTTATATAGCACACTGCAAATAACCTGTAGGATGCTGGTTGAACACGAAACGGCCACACCCAAGAAACTGAAAAAAGAATGCGATTGCAAAGGCTGTGCTTTGAAATATACCTATATATCTCGTTTAAAATTAAGGTTGGGGAATTTGGTGATTGGATGGTTAGTTAGTCCCTCAGGAATAGCTAGACATATTCCATTGTTATTCTGCCTTTGACTAAAGTGTCCTTTCTAGGTTTCTGCACTGCAGAGCAGTGGGCCTTTGTGTGGCTTGGCCTTGAGGTTAATACAAGCGAAGCTCTTAGAGCTGTATCTGGCATGTAATAAGTGCTCGTTGACCAAGCAACATCCTTTCTTCTCTTCTAGGTTTTCCAAAGATTCTACAATACTGTTATTACCTTTCCGGTTAAAAAAAATTGTAATAAGTTGCTGATTCTCCCAAAAGGAAGCACAGATTCTTTACTTTGAAATAAATCCTGCAAAACTGGCTTTTTGGACCAGAAAGTAATTTCTAAATCTGATAACAGGTTCTGTGGTGAAAATGAATGAGGAGGGCTTTAACAACTGTATGGACTACTGAAAGAAGCTCCAATCAATATTCCCACACATGGACAAGGGGTGAGCTGGAAAAGATTTTTAATTCAAAGGTCAAAACTTGAGAAATAGGCCAGGCATGGTGGCTCATGGTTGTAATCCTAGCACTGTGGGATACCAAGGCAGGTGGATCATCTGAGGTCAGGAGTTGGAGACCAGCCTGGCCAGCATGCTGAAACCCTGTCTCTACTAAAAATACAAAAATTAGCCAGGTTTGGTGGTGGAAGCCTATAATCCCAGCTACTTGGGAGGGTGAGGCAGGAGAATTGCTTAAACCCACGAGGCAGAGGTTGCAGTGAGCCGAGACCATGCCATTGCACTCTAGCCTGGGCAATAAGAGCAAAACTCCATCTAAAAAAAAAAACCACCTTGAGAAACTAAGGCAAATGAATGCCAAGAGTTACACAGCTGATGAGTAACAGTGTTGTGATTCAAAGATCAGGTTGGGAGGCCAGATGTGCTGTCTCATGCCTGTAATCCAGCACTTTGGGAGGGCAAGAAGGAGGATTGCTTGAGCTCAGGAGTTCTAGACCAGCCTGGCGAAAGTGGCGAAACCCCATCTCTGCAAAAAATTAGCTGAGTGTGATGGCACATAGCTGTAGTCCTGGCACACAGCTGTAGTCTCAGCTACTCAGGAGGCTAAAATGGGAGGATCTCTTGAGACCAGGAGGCGGAGGTTGTTGTAAGCCAAGATCACACTACTGTACTCCAGCCTGGGCAACAGAGCCAGAACCTGTCATAAAGGAGTAAAAATCAGGTTAGTACAATTAAAGTGTGCTAGCCTCTTGGTCTCCCTTGACAATGAAAATAATTATATCCCTATTTTTCAGTGTGTTATAATCTGATTTTTAAAATCTGAATTAATTATCATGACTTTCTCTGTCTTCCTATAAACTCGCTTGAAAACAGAAAGTGCTTGGTCAACAAGAACCTTCAGAACTTTGTAGCTAAAGGAACTTTAGAAATCAAATAGGTGTAAAGAAGACTGGATTAAACATGTCTTAACCGTAGGCCTTCTTAGAGCTTTGGTTGTGCTAACCTATACTTTGATTCTCCAATATATAACCTTTCTCAAACTTACTTGACAATGGAATCTTTTTTCCTCAAAGTTATTGAGATCTTGAGGTATCCTGAACACCATGTAGGAAATGGTGTAGTGAATCTCTAGAGTCCCCGCCTGGGCTCACAATTTGTTCTGTAAATCTTAATTATGTTCCTGTAAGCTGAGGCCTAGAGTGACAAATCCTTCATCTCAACTCCCTCACTCCCCTGGGGAGGAGGGGAAGGCAGTTGTGGGGGTAATGGGAGGCCTACTGGGAACTCCAGGTTCCTGTTCTCTCTCAAGCCCTCAGCATGTAGGGAGGGAGAAGCCAGAAACTGCAGCTGCTGCCCCAGGCCCCCAAACTCCATTCCCTGCACTGTAGCTTTGAATTCCTCCCGTGTGTAATTATAAAGTATGTGTTCAGTTATTTACATTCCCTGTTCCATGCAGAGTGCGTTACTGAATAATACAGTTTACAAGTAAATCCAGCTTTTCTGCTGCAAGGTCTGAATTAAAAAGATTAGAACCCCTCTATCATTCCAGTTTTAAAAGAAACCACTACTTATGTAGCTTAAAAAAAAAATAGAAACAATGATTCTCTGTCTTCTCAGAAATGCAAGCAAAATTGTAGAATTAAGACATTTACATGGATTTTGTTGTTTCTAACAGCCTTAAATTGCCTCATTTAGAAAGGTTAAAAAATAAAATGCCCATGTTTCTTGGATTTCTAGCAACTGAATCTGGCAGCCAGTTCACTGTTGTCTTTTAGAATTTGAAGCAAGAAAAATTACAACCAAAGTGGTGTCAATTTGCTCTATTTATCTTGGGAATTAACTTCAAAGCTTAATTGTCAAAGACAGTGACCTCTATACTCATGAAAATCTCCAGGGAATTGCAAAAGCAGACTACTTGAGTGGAATGTGAATGTCATTCTGAGAACAGGCCTGCGCAGCGCCTTAAGGAAAATGCTTAACCCACGAAGGATGGAGCTGACCCTACAAGCTTCTGTGCTTCATTTCTCAACACTCAGATCAAGTTCCTAACCCATGGCTTCTTTCTGACCCATGTTTCTGCCACTGAGCTGGTTTTAGATTTGCCTGTGGATGTGCCCTGCCACAAAGAGACGAAGTATCCTTGAAATCAGCTGAGCTCATGTCCAACCATTGACCCCACTCCACTCCTGAAGACCTGTAAGGAGATGCTGCAGTGGCCAGGTGATGAACTGAAGTCGTGCTGCTTGTATAGGAAGGCCCCCGGGCAGCATTTTGTCTGGAAATCTCCCCTTAATCTGGCAGAATTTAGAACAAATGTTTGGCTAAAACCATATACTATCAAATTAATAGAAGAATTGTAGGATAGAGAACAATAAGTTAGAAAACAATGCAAGCATACAGCTCATAAAGTCTACTTTATGGAAATAAGTACAATGCTGAAAAAGTACACATTGTACTCCGTGGACTAACTACTCCTACGCCCACCCGGCCTGCTCCAGCCTGACCTCTCATGCACATACTTAACAAAGGGAAGAGAAGAAAATTGTTTTGAGCAAATGATGTCCAAGTCTCTGCTTGTGGTCAGTGGTAAACCCAGATACCCAGCAGATAACATCACAGTTGTAATGAGGTAAGAGTGAACAGCCAAGAGAGGCACTGGCTTTTGGTACCAGCCATTTTTGTTAAGTACAAAAAACTTTGCTGACTGGCCCTGCCCTAAATCATTGCCTTGTAAGAGAGGAGCACTGTCAGAACAAAAACAGTTATGCTGAACTAGATAACACTCTGAAATACACAACCATGTCCTTTCCTGGATATGTCAGTGCCAGGTAAGAGCTGGGAACTGTGGTTAAATGTACTTTCTTTTACTCTAAAAAATAGAGCTCCTTAATTGATTTCAACTTGACTAATGAATGGTCCTTCTCACTCCAGGAATGTTGTTCCTTTTGACCAAAGCACAATTTTGGGAGGGATTTTAATGAAATGTTGAGGTAAGTAGAGACTTACAGTTAGTGAACCAGATAATTCAAAGAAATTCTGGTAGTCAGATATCTAAGCCAGATCAACAAAATGCCTGGATCTCCAATTGATCTAAATGGGCCTCCAGGATAGTTCACTCCTGATAGTAATAATAATTAAAAGTGGCAAATGGAAGAAATAATTTGGAAATCATGCAGAGTTTATCATCTCAGATTGGGAGCAAGTGAGAAGGCAATGAAAGGGAGAAAAAAATGAGAGAAAATACTATCAGTAGGAAAACAGTCTTTATGATTTGGCATCTGAGAAAAACAAGGTAGCTGGGAGTAGTGCTTGCTGTTTTCTAAGATTTGTCTATTCTTAGTTATTCCTAAGCAACATTTTGGATCAATAGTTCTCAAACAGCCAATTTAAGAACCCATGAAGGCTAGTCACTGAAGGAGGTCTTTAAATATTAGTAGCTGGATTCCCACATCTAGCTTTGGAGCAAGTCAAGTATATGACCAGGGAAACAGTACTCCCCAGGTTTATTAGGTAGATTGGCAGTTGACTTTCAGAAACATTTGAATAGGAAGAGATAAGCAATAGGAAGTCATTGCAGCTGTTTAATGAATCAGAGGAAAGAGATTTAAAAGGATTTTAAGGAAATTATCTGGCAGTAGAGAGGAACAGTGGCCTGGAACAGTTCTTTCCAAATTTAGTCTATAGGCAAACCACCAAGGGAACTATCTTGTTAAAATTCAGATTCTTATTTAGGAGGTCTGCTGCATTTCTAACCAGCCCCAGGTGAGGCCAGTGCTTCTGGTCCTCCAGTCATATTTTGAAAAGTTAGACCCTGGGAGGACAGCTGGGGCTGGATAGAATTCTGGTACTCAGAGGCTCCTGATACAGCTGAATATCTTGATATGGCTGAATGCTCTGCTGGGATCAAGTCGTCGCTTTTTCCCAGAGCCAAACTCCAGCTTCAATCTAAACTGTTACCTAGTCATAAGAGAAAGAGTCTTTGCCTGAAATCAGGAGCCCCAGGTCTGTGCTGTGGAAATTAAGTAGTTTGAGAAAATTACTTTCCCTCTGAGCCTCTGTGGCCACATAGGTAAAATGAGATGCCTGGATTATATCATCTCTAAACTACATTCTATGATCCCAAATCCTCTAACTCCAACACATAGAATAGGGTCAGACCGAGTTAGGTGGGCTTTTCTAATGCTGCAAGTTGTTAGGTATTGTATTCTAAAGAGTCAGCATGAGTATTTTAAATCCTTTGGTATGTTTGTTGTAAAACATATATGTCCTTCCCATATATCAGTTGTGTACATTACTATTTAGACATGTAATAACACCCTAAAGAAGGGAAATACATTTGTATGTGGGCGGTTGATAAAAGAAAATGCTATTGTATACAGACTGAAAAACATTACACTTTATTTTTAAAATATTGTGAGGACTGATATAAACAAGCCATAGCTTACAGATGTGTGTAAATATGCACAAATTGTGCACATTTACTATTTGGAGGGGGAACATAGATTTTAAAAATTGTTTGGACTATATGTTCTTTTTCTTTTTAGCAGAGTGGGGAGTCAAAAGAATTGAATTACAGGGTAGAATATAAAATATCCCCTTTAAGGAAATAAATGTGTAATAGGAACTCTCTAGCTAGTTCTCTCAGGCATGGGAAGCCCCTGGGGCTCATGTAAATAGTGTATAAGTATGTCCTCAGTGTCACTGCAGATGTTTCTGCAGGAAAAGAATCCCTCTCCCTATATATTGGCATCAATACCCTGCATGTAACCTCCATACTCAAACTTGCTCCAAGCCAAGCAGCATCCTGAAGAGTGACTTCAGGTGAGGCTGGGGAGCCCTAGGCCCTTCCTACCACCCTCTCTCTATACCTGGAAGATCATGTTACTAAATACACTTCTAGGTTTGGAAGGGAGAATAGAGCCTGTAAGTATTAACACTGGACAAGGCTCACAAGCAAAGTTAACCCACCAAGCAGAGAGGTCAAGCCAGGACAGTTTTAAATGGTAATTAAGTCTCTCCACACTTATCTTTCAGAGATTGTCCTTGGGCTCTGGCTGAGCAGGGCCTTCCCTGCTGTGTGTGGGGTCTGCTTGCAGTTTTGACTCTGCCCCTCTGGGGAACCTGAGCTGCTCATTTTTTTCAGCAGCTTCTGACTATGAGGTTATATTAATAAAAAGGCCATTCCTGACTTAAGCAGTTGCTGACCAAGTCGGCTTTATATGGCAACAGAACCAGGAAGAATACAGGGCTTCAATACAGGGACTTTTCCACCAGTCTGTACTGTTTTGTCTCATTTCCTATTCCATCTTCCAAGGAAAAAATGAAGTGCTGCTGCAGAAGACTCAGTCACTAGGCCTACCTGACACCTAGTAAGTACGTATCTGACAAAGGGAATACTGCCATGTGGTACAAGTGGACTTTCCCAACAATCCCCAGCCAGGCTCCCAAAACCTCTTTTTTCCAAGTCCAACCCACCTTCCTTGTTCACACCTCCCCACCTTAAGCAGAAAGTTGCATATCAGCAGCCACAACTGAGAGTGAACAAAGAGGAGCAAGCAGTAGTAATATGCTCAGGGGTTCCAAAGTAGAATCCTGCCAATGCATATAGTGCTTAAAACTCATAAAAGCAGCAAAGGGGTCAGTGAGAACTATCTAGAATCAATGACAGTGATTATGGTGCCAACACATATAAGATTACATATATAGGCCAGGTGCGGTGGCTCACACCTATAATCTCAGCACTTTGGGAGGCCAAGGTGGGTGGATCACCTGAGGTCAGGAGTTTGAGACCAGCCTGGTCAACATGGTGAAACCCCATCTCTGCTAAAAATACAAAAATCAGCCAGGTGTAGTGGCACATGCCTGCAATCCCAGCTACTCAAAAGGCTGAGGCAGGAGAATTGGCTTGAACCCAGGAGGCAGAGGTTTCAGTGAGCTGAGATTGCACCACTGTACTCCAGCCTGGGCAGCAGAGTGAGACTCCATGTCAAAAAAAAAAAAAAAAAAAAAGATGACATATATAAAGTACAAAGCACAAGGCCTAGACATCCTATGGCTGAGACTATTGGTTGTCTCCCTATATCCATTCTCCTTTTTTTAGTAATAGAAGTCTGAATTTAAGCTAGGCACATAGCTACCCAGAATAAAGACTACATTTTTCCAGCCTCCCTTGCAGCTAGATATGCCTGGTGACTAGGTTCTGGCTTCTATGGAGTCTCCTTAGAAGTGGGGCTTACCCTCCTTCATGCCATCCTTCTTGCTATGGGCCAGAATGCAGCTATCTTGGACCATAAAGTAAGAGTCATGTCTTGAAGTTGGTGAAACCACATGATAGAAGAAGCCTAAGTACCTGAATATTGATAAATTATCCACCATATTGATGCTGGCCTATCTATATTTGTGTAGGAAAAGTAAACTTCTCTGTTGTTTAAACCCATGTTATTTTCGATTTTCTGATACACACAGCTCAATTGTATTCTAATACAATTTCCTTCCTTAAAGCCTCATACATCAATAGCATGACCAAATTAATTGTATCATTATTCCATTAGAGAATAGCTCCAAAATAATAACTTAGAAGCCTAAAACAACCTATTAATTATAGATTCACTTCATGTATTTCTATAGTTGCAATAAAAACAAGATTATAATAAAATATAATGCATGGTACTGTATTCCAACTTTTCAGTAAAAAATGAAAATGTAGACATTTTCTCTTGACAAAAGTCTTACTGTCAAAGCAGACGAGTAACTTTTTCTCTAACATTTGTTGCAATTGCTTAATTGGTATACTCTTGAAAACCAGATAATAGGTATTGAGTCAAATTTCATCCCTTGGTCTCATCTCCAACTTCTTACATGGATTGAAGGAATAATTTTGTGCATATAAGGTCAGTTCATGTTAATGATTAAGAAAAAAGTCATAACTACTGAGAGCATTAATGCACATCCACATTATTTAACCCCCAGAATATTCTTAATTTGCAGATTCATAAACTGAGAGTTCAATAAGCAACATGACTTGCCCAACGTAATAGAGCTATTAACTGGGGGTCTTGGATCCAGGTTTTCTGATGCATACTATATCACAGTTGCCTATTTGCGTGTATGTCTTCCCACTAGACCATAGCTCCAGATTCATTATTGCATTCCCAGTACTTATCATGAGGCCTACCATGCCAAACATCCTCAATAAATGCATGTTAAATGAATTAACAAGTCTAAAAAAGCACTCTGCTATTGCCCCCTTGCTCTGCAAGGGTTCTACAAGCCCATGCCCTTAATATATTCCAGGTCACTCCCAGGCCATATGGCTTGTCAAGAGAATGTGGTTAAGGATGAGACAGAGGGGGAGCAGGACTAGTGAACACACCCATATGACACACTTGTTCTCCACACTCTCCTGGGCCTGGGCGGGCCCACCACGTAGGGCATTTGGATGTGTGCCTCATGGCTTGGGAGACAATTTGCACTTTGTGTACTTTTCCAGGAAAAGAAAAAGGCAACTGTGGTCTAACACGTTAGAAACGCTGCTGCCTAGTGTCCTGACATCATAGCATCCACCCAATTTGATTCCTGGAGGCAAGCCCATTTGCCAAGCATGGGCCAGGGAGGGTATAGGGAGAAAGGACATGGAAAGAGGGGTTTGGTGACTGAAAAATGAAGTATGAGGCTTAGACACACAGTGTGAGCCGACACTGTGATATAGTAAGCGGAGAGTGGAGGGGGGCTTCTCATACTGGTATGTCGCCAGATCCATTGAAGTTGTCTGTGTTTTGGGCTCAGAGACAAAGATAACAGAGTTCATCACTTCTTACAGGCCTGGATTCTTTGAAACTTTGACCTGAGCTGGTCCTGCTCCAAATTCTCCCAAGAAACTATGAGGATGGGGCCAATCTAGCCATCTGCCACTTCCCTTACTCCTCCTCCAGCAAGGGTGCCAGAAGAAGAATGATTTGTTTTTTCTCTGTGGCTACTTACAGTCAGGAAGCGAGAATCAGCTTGAGTGAGCTATGGTCACCAATCACAAGGAATCTACAGTGGAATTATCACCTGGCATGAAGTGAAATAACACTATTATAAAATGTTGTCTTCCAGTTGGAAAGCCAGAAGTTAAGCCTGTGCTGGCATACACTTTCTAATAAATGGGCTGGCTTAAACTCTGATTTTCTCTCCTTGACTTATAAAAATGGCTACAAATGTAAGAGAGAATTCAATAAATGTTTTAAAGATTGCCATTAAGTACAAATACTTTAACGATTTTACAAAACCAAGGGAATCCAACCTTAAAATTCCACCCTCCTTGTCCTCACTCCCACCCCCAAGTGAGGATCAAAGTTCAAATTTTCAAATAATAACACAATCTCCTTGTACCTGGTACATAGTAGACGCTCAAAAATATTTATTGAAAACAAATTGTATGTGCCTTATGAGTTGGTACTTCACAGGATTTTTAGAGTTGGCTTGACTTGGATTAGATTCAGGAATAGTGTATTAATCCTTCAGGGGAATATTTATAGGCAAACAGCTACAAAGATATACTACATTTTCCTTTGTTATAACTTGTATCTATATTCAAATATAGGCCTTGGTGTTTCCTAAGGGCTGGCTGCTTCAAATGTTACTATATCAAACCATCTGTACTGGGAAGCAAAATTCTGTTAAGAAATAGGATCACTGGGGCCAGGCACAGTGATTCATACCTGTAATCCCAACACTTTGTGAGGCCGAGGCTGGTGAATTACAAGGTCAGGAGTTCGAGACCAGCCTGGCCAACATGGTGAAACCCCGTCTCTATTAAAAATACAAAAATTAGCTGGGCATGGTGGTGGGTGCCTGTAGTCCCTGCTACTTGGGAGGCTGAGGCAGAATTGCTTGAACCTGGGAGGTGGAGGTTGCAGTGAGCCAAGATTGTGCCACTGCACTCCAGCCTGGGCGACAGAGTGAGACTCTGTCTCAAAAACAAAACAAAACAAAACAAGAAAGGAAGAAGAAAGAAAGAGAGAGAGAGAGAGAGAGAGAGAGAGAGAGAGAGAGAGAGAGAAGAAAGAACTATGATCACTGGTAGTAAAGAGATGACCACATTTCTGACCACTATTCATTCTATATTTTGAGCATCCCCATAAGAAAAGATCATTTGAAAATAGCAACTCTTTGTCAAAGCAGAGATGATGGACACTTTTGTACAATTTATGACTGTGGTCAGTATGAAAATTCATTTTTGTTTGTATGTGTTTTCAGTGGCTTCCATGCACTGACTCGCTAAAATGAAAGCTTAAAAAAAAAACACCAAAAAACTTGAAAATAGATGATGACAAGAGGCTTCTAGTTAGACGGGATTTTGGGGAGGTAAAGTGCCTTCTACTGTTCACTGCCCAAAACTAGAAAATCCCAGAGGGAAGCAAATGGTCCGGTGGAGGCAGTTCTTTGGCTGGCTGAGGACAGAAGTTCAAGTGAAGGTCCTAGAGAGAAAGTGCAAAATGAACAATCATAAGGGAAGTTGACTTGGGATAAGAAGACTAGAAAGTGCCAGTGTCATAAGATTTTTAGCTGGGGGAGAAGCGAGACTCTTGTACTTCCTAGAAAAAGGCAAAGGGACTTGATTCAATCTTAAGGTGACAAATCAGGACTTCAATGCTGGAGGCACCTGAAGGTGGAGAGCTAGGCAGTTTGGGGCAGCAGGCAGCAGGGTGGGAGCTAGTGTGCACCAAGTGGATGAGGGGAACATATGAGTCAGTTCCAGCTGTCCTCAGACCATCCTGCCAGCATCAGGGTAATCCAGGGGTGCAGAGACTCTGAGCCCTGGCCCACCCCACGGTCTCTTGGATTGTGACACTCCCTCATCCCTAGTGCCACGCACTCTGACTTAATGCAGAGAGGGTAGGCGAGGTGTGGGTAATGTGTGTCAAGATGTGTGTGGAAGTTTGTGCAGTAGTCACACAGAATCTCTAAAATGTGATGAAAATAAGAGAATGACATTGGCATGGACAAGGAAGGCAGGCAAGTGCTCCAAATGGTTAGAAACTGTAAAATGAGGTGTGACATTTCCTGAAATACTAGTCAGATCTAGTTTTAGATAAAAATACTAATTAACAACAAACATCGGGCCGCACTTTCTCTCCATTGCTCCCCCCACCATCTTATGGCGATTCCTTGCGGGGAGGGATGGAACCTTGTTCCCCTAGGTATCCTCAGCACGTTTCCAAGTACTTAGAGGTGCCTTTAGAAAGTCTGATGAATGAGAAGTGAGTGAATGAATAAATGAATAAGCTGTCTAAAGCAGGTGCGTTTATGCGTGCACTCTCTCTAGTGGAGGACGAAGGAAGAGATAGGGTTGGAGCAGGAGAGAGAGCATGCATGGGAAAGATAAATGGCACCTGCCCGCGATGGACCCCAGTGTCAATTTGAAAAAGGTCAGTGGTTCTCAAACTTTGTCACGCATCAGAAACCCAGAGGGCTTGCTCAAACACAGATTGCCCAGCCCCACTCCTAGTTTCTGACTTAGGTGAGGCTAGAGTTTGCATTTCTAACAAGTTCCAGATGATGCGGATGCTGCTGGACCACACTTTGAGAACCGCTGCTCTAGAGAATAACTCAGACCTATCCCAGCGTTCCAAGGAAACGAAATCTGCAGTGGGAATAGGAACGTCCAAGGCAATCTTCGGCCAGCCTTTTAAAAACAAGTCCAAAGATGGGAGGGTAGAGCTGCTCGGCTCCAGCCAACTCGCTCCCGCGTAGGAACGTAGATCATCGGAAATCAAGATTTCCGTTTGAATTTTCCGAATGTTTAAGCGTTGGCAAGCGCGTTGAAAAACACACACAACATGAAAGCCTAACAAAAATAATTTGCAGACCATGCCCTAGACTTTTGCGAGGATGTTCTTTTTTGTCTTCTAACCAGGCTGAGCACAACAGCCGGGTCGGTCTAGCCCTGGACAGTTGGGGCCTTCACAGAGGAGCCCAGTGCGCAGAGCCCCCCTCTCCGGAGGCGCCTGGGGCCTGCCCTCCACTGCGGTGTTGTCTGTAAACCTGGTCTTCCTTGTCACAGACACTGACGCGCTCGGTTCGAAAAGCACCACGAACTCGAAGCAGCCTTGGACGCGGGAACATGGGTGTGGGCCTGGCTCTCTCAGACGAGGCAAACTCCAGGAGATCCCCTTCCCTGGAGCCACTGGAAGGCGAAAGCACGCCCTGTGCCAGTGCACGCGAGGAGCCCGCGACTACCCCCTCGGCGCGCGGTGCGGGCCTGGAGACCTCGGAGCCCGAGCCGTATCCAGCAGATGCGGGAGCCGGTCTGCGCCTCCGCCGCCTCCTCCTCCGGGACCACCCTCACGCTCCAGGGTTGCAGAGGCATATCGCGACTAGGGAGGGGCTGATGGGTGGCTTGGGTGGCCTTCCGCCGGCTGTGGGCTGAGCCGCTGCTGCAGCCGAGGACCTTACCTGTGAAATCCAAACCCCGGCTGGACGGGACTCCAGGAACTGTCCGCCCCCAGGCTAGCCCACCCCGGCCACGGCCACACAACTTGCCCTGCGACCCGGTGCTCGGCCTCCCCACAGAGCTCGCCTTCCCGGTGACTCAGTGCCTCGCAGGTTGGTGGCTGCGGGGGCACCCGCCGTGGCCTCCTGCGGAATGAAGCAGAGCGAGGGGAGCAGGCTAGGAGAGTGCCCCCGGGCCCCAAACGCCTTCACCCTCTCCCCGAGGGAAGAGTCGACGGGCAAGGCCTGTGCCTGCGGCCGGCTGGCCTGGCCCCGGCTCGGGGTGGCGGGACTCCTGGAGCAAGGAACGACCCTCAGCTCTAGCAGACGCGGCAAGGTCCCCGCGTGATCCGTGGGAGTGGGGCAGCCTGTCCACATGTGGTCCCCTGGGAAACCCCTGTGCATCTCCCTCCGGGACAAGGTCCCCCGCCTTGGAATCTGCCCCGCCCTGCACCGGACCGCCTGCTAACTCCCTGTGCTGAGGTCAGAACGGGTGTCTTTCACCTCCTCTGGGGATGTCAGGGCAGCCCGCAGTGGGGTCGTGGGTCTGAAAAATTCGTATCAGAAACCCACTAGGAGAAAAGTCTCTGGGGGTGGGGTGCACCGTGTGGGACTCCCACAATGGCCCCGACGGTGGGGGTGGAGTGGCTTATTGGCCCTGATAACAGGCCCAGGCCCTCTTCCCAGGACCCCTGCCGCGCACGCAACTCTGGCTCTGCAGGGTACAGGGAGCCGGCCGGTGGCCCAGCCCTCACGCCTCGGAGCCCGCCGGGGTGGCCGCCCCTTCAGCCCGCGCCACGCAGAGCTGGGGACCTGCCTCCAGGGGGCGCTGCGGCCCTTCCCGCCGGCTGCTCAGTACAGCCCGCGGCAGCGCTTTCCCGACTCCGGTCAGCCCCGCGGAGATGCGCTGTTCTACAAGATGCAGCCCTTAGCTTTTTGCCCTTGCGTCCGCACCCTCAGCTCGGCCTAGAACACGCAATTGTCCCCTGGGCTCCCCAGACGTCCTTGCTACTCCGGGGCCAGGACGCAGGCACCCTGAGCAGAGCTGAGCTCCCGGTTCCTCTAGGTTGTGGCGAAAACGGCAAGCAGTGCGGGAAGTTGAAACGCAGAAGGTCCCAGCCGCACCCTGGCTGAGAAGGGAGGCGAGGTCCCCGGAGGTAGCGGCTGGGATTCCTGGAAAAATCCAAGGTTTCCGTAAAGATTAGACGTTTCTAGGATCCGAAACCGAGTGGGAGAGGCTGGGAGTCAACTCCAGGGAAGTTTGTGTCTGACACCTGCTCGCTGCTTCGCTGGCAGAGCCTCCCGGGTGGGCCGGGGGCGGGGGGTGCAGGGGCCTGCGCCGCGCGCCCGCTCCTCCTCCACCTCCTCCGCGTTTCCTCCCGCTGGCCTTCGTCCCGGCCTCCCCCGGCGTAAACTCGCAGCGGTCGGGTTCAGGCAGCCACTGCTCGCGCGCCCCTCGTCGGTTGGCCGTTTCCCTGGGAGCGTCCTTGGTGTCGAAAGCCCAGAGCCGCGAGGACAGCAGATGACCCGGTCAGCGGAAATCTCAGAGCGAGCCAGCAACCCAGGTCCCCGGCGCTGCGGCGGGAGTGGAACGACTCCGTGGAGACACAGCCCCCGGGGCGCAGCTGGGCCACTGCGGACTCCGGGATTTCCCTGTTCGCACACCCGAACCGCACTACTCGCCCGTGGGCCCGGTGGCCTGTCTTCTGCACCGGGTACTGCTGGAGGCGGGCGGGGAACCTGGCGGGTGACTTGCTCTTGGGTGGGCCCCGCAGTGCCTGCGCCCTAGGCGCCGGCCGGGACGACGGGCTGGCTGGGTCTGAGCCTGGAGAAACGTCCAGGGCCCGCCCGGGGTGGGCGCGGAGGTGGCCTAGGAGGGCCCGCGGACGGTGCTGCGCCGCTCTAAGCCTCCCGGTCGCTCGCCACGCCCGGCGCGCACCTGCCCTTCGAGGCGGCAGGGCCAGCAGGCGGCCGAGGCACGGCCGGGCCACGGGGCACCCCCTAAAGCCGGAGCTCACCGCCTCTTCCTTACCTATTAAGCGACTGCAGTCGTGCCCAGACAGCCGGCGTGGCCCAGACTCCATTTTGGAACTTCGCAGGCTGGGGGACGAAGTAAACACATTTATGGAAAAACCCCGGGGTTAGGAGGTTTGCGGAAAGAGGGCGCAGCTCGTGGGTGGTTGGAAATTCTGTCTATCCCTGGGGAAAACCACACGGTTCCGCACCCAACGTACACACACTTAAGGGCCGGAAAGGTGTGAAGCCCGCTGCTGGGGAGCTGCCTCCCCTTTGATGAAAAGGAAATGTGAAGAGCAGAAACGCTCTTCAGGTCACCATCCCGTGAGACTTGGGGAGTGTGAAAGGAGAGAAAGCTCCCTCCAAATTTCCCAAATTGAGAAAAGCTGCGAGAGGAATTAAACAGTTGGAGAGAGGGGACCGCAGGCATCCCGCAGCTGAGGCTCAGGACTGAGCTCTAAAATGAAAGCACCCCTATGGGACCCACCAGGGAAAACATTTTAAAAAAAAATCTAAATGCTTAGGCATTCTGCTGCTTCCGTTCTGTGTGTCAAATCTACTTTGAAGCAGTTAAGTACTGTAGGATATTAAACACTCGGATCTCCGTTTCAAGCTCACTTTTTAATCTTTGCGAACTTAAAAAGGGAAAGTTCTGCGACCCCTGTTATGCTTTACCAAAGGAACGAAAAATTCTCTCCACTTCGGCATAAATAAAATAGAAAGATTTTTATCTTAAAAAACATATCTGGGAGCTTCTGCCTGATTCCCCAATTACTGCTTAGCCTTTTGACTGTTTTTAGCCTCTGCTTATATTTGTCTACTTCCCCGCACAATTGAGATTTTTAAAAATTGTCCTTTGGGGAGTCTCATCCCAAACCATCTATCGACGGAACACTTTTGAATTTTACAGCCTCTTCGTTGAAGATCTACGTCCTCAAAGTCCGGGCTTGCCGTGGGAGTAACGCAGATCCCCTCTGGCGACTCGTCTGGGACAAAGGGCGTTTTTGCTTAGTTTTGATCACACAGATTTCATCTGAAAAGAAGCTGCTTAAAATGGGTGTATCATTTCCTTCCTGTCACTCGGTCACCCCCATTCCAGAGTGGTTGAGGTGCCTTCTGCAGTTTCACTCACACAAGACCAAACCTTTAGAAGAACTTGAAAAATGTATCACTGTACTTTGAATTCGATTAACCTTCCTGGCGACTGAACAGTGAACTCAATTTTTGCTGGGAATGAAGATATGAATGTTTTGAAAAACTAGAATCGCATTTTTCTAAATTTTAAAAATGATTGTTCTTCACCCATTCCAGATGGATTCTTTATTATTTGCCAATGGGTTGCAGATGCCCACTCCTTTAACCAAGTTGGTTTACTGCGTATGAAATGAACATTTGCTGATTAAAGCTTAAAAATTGGAAGAAATTTCTCCTGGGGCATTCCACAGGTCTTTGCAATAATTACTAAATTAGTCAATTGTCACCTCTATAAACAAACTTCGTTTAGAAAACAGCAGGCGAAAGCAGACTACACATGTAGTCATAATTGACCAAAAGTATGTACAAAGCTCTTTAAAATTGGGGAAAGAGTGATTTGTGCTGGAGAATACAGTCTAGAACTGATCGATTTTACTCTACGAAGAAGGTAGTTGTAGTGAGTATGTTAAGATGTGCAAATTAAGCCGGCAAGCGCACCAAATAAAACTACTAAATGTCCTTTGGGTTTCTCTGCAGGGTCTTTGAGAGGCAGAGAAGCAGTAGTTGAGTTTCTAATAGTATGAGGAAAAGTGGCGATGAGAAGGAAGAGGGTGGGCTTTGTGTTTTGTGTGAGTTTTGAACTGAGTCACCTACAACTGCGTCTCTGTAACAGGGAAACCTCAAGCAAACCTGTGTCTTTAAGACTCAGTTGCTATCCAAACACAAGTAAACAGAGTGGACCATTAGCAGACGCCGGGCGCGAAGGCGGAGCCAGGGCGCTTAGGGCCCCGCGCGGCGGCGGGACGCCGGCCCGAAGGGGAGGCGGGGCCGCTACTAAAGCCCTGGACTCCCAGCCTCGGGCAGCCTGGGGAGGGACGCGGGCGGGGACGGAGCTCTGCGCGCTTACTGCTGGAGGGTGATGGCCCTGCAAGGCTGCGGGCTCCAACCTCATCCGAAGTCCTCAGCGAGAGGCTCGCCGAGGCACGGGGTTCTGGACGAGAGCTGAGCGCCCGCTCCAAGCACCCTGGGTCTTTACATAGTCGGCGTTCACAGACTCGACGAAGACGTGGATCCGCTCTCGCTTTCGCTGCTCGCGGTCCTCCAGATCATGTCCGCGACTCCCGCCACTCCGCGCGGGAGAAGAAGTTTGCCAGACGTGGACTCAGTGATCTTTCCAAGCTGTGCGCCTAGCTGCCTGGACCGGGTCTGAGCCGGGCTGCCCAAGCAGACCTTTCTCCCGGAGGTGAGTGTCTGCTCTGGGACGGAGCTGTAAGCCGCCCTTTGGAAGGAAGGATTTGGGGGTCCAAGAGGCGTTCAGACTCTCGGTCTGGTGTGCCCCAAATTCAGATGTGAAAATAGATCATAGGGATGCAATCCCAGGGCACTGTATTTCTCTCTTCCTTGGTACCTGGCACGCGACTCCCAGCTAACACCCAGTCACACACACTTCTACGTACTGTTTCTTAGTTTTGTTTTGGAATATTTAAGCAGTCAGCAAGACTTCTTATAAAAGCTGGTCGACGTACACTGAGATCAAATCCCACAACCCCATGGTGTTTCTGGCTCTGCCCTAGCAAGCCCGGGTCGACCTGTCCCGGGGCAGCCGCGGCAGCGCAGCTTGGACGGGCCCGGACACACGGTGCCTGCCCAGCCAGCAACGCTGAAGGTGCGTTTCCAGAGTGAAATAGTTCACTCCTCGGCAATTCGTCAACCTTTTGCTGGCTTTTAAATTTTCCTTCCACTTTCCAGTCCTGACAGACGGGGGCCAAAAGCAAACTCCTCAGGGGCTTAAACGCTCGGATTCCCGAGAAACGGCAAGTGAGAAAGGAGTTGCCGTTGTTCGAAGAAGGAGCGAGGAAAAGGTATTTGTCGAGGGAGCCCTGGATCTGTCTTCCTACCTGTTAGCAGAGAACAAAAGGGGGCTGGCATTTCCCGAAGCTAAAGGGCGCAGACAGCCACTTTCTCTGCTAAACAAACCAGTCCTGAGCACAGAACAAGAAAATTACATAGGGGGAGCAAGGGGAGCAGAGAGAAACAGAACCCAGATTATGCGGAAGGCATCTTAATTTAATTAACTCCTTGGGAAGGCAGAGGCGCTTTGAAGGGGCAGGAACTTCGCAGCCATTTCTCTATTCGTCTGATACAGTCTGGCCTTAAACAATTTTTTTCTTTTTAATGATCTCCTTAGATCTACTTAGTCTATAGCTCTCTGATTTATGTAAAATTCTGTTGTGGTTTGGGCTGAAATTTCAGCGAGCCTATCCAACCATCAATCATTTCTTTCAGATACAGATGCACAGGTTTTAGTAGATGAACGCTGACTGTATATTCTTTTTAGATAATGCAATGTAATAATACCATTACCAAAGAGCAAAACTCCTTATCAAGTTACTTCTTACCTTTTTTCCTCAATGTTTTGAGAGCTTCACTGAACTAAGTGTGTACACATCTCCCTTGTTGACAGCCAGTCAACTAAATTTTACAACGTTTCTCCACATGGCTGGAAATTCCTGTAAAGAAGACTGATGAAAGAAAAGTAGCCTCAACTCCACCAAAATATTTATGCCTCTTCATTAGTTTAAGTTATTTCCTTGCAAAATTAAAAGTAACCAGTGGTCTGAAACGGGATGGTGGAGAAATGACAGCAATGATCACTGTTATTTCCTGAAAGGGAGTGTGGGAACTACAGGGCTCAGCTCTAGACAAAACGAAAGTACTTTAGGATCTCTGCATTCGCTTAAAATACTTCTTTTGATATACATTTCCAGCAACTCAATGGGAGTGTGGAAACTTAAACTTCCGAATTATTTGTGGCAAGAGCCACTGGTGGATATTTAAGGTGGTTCTGTTTAAAAAAGGATTTTAAAGGGACCAATGGTCTGCCCTTCCCCTGTGAAGAAACTATCTGCCCTGCAAATTAAAACGTCCTATGAAATAGCACTTTTTTTTTTTTTTTTTTTTTTGGCCAACATGAACCTGCATTATACTAGTCGTTAATTTCTGTGTTATAAACCATTCAGAAAAAAAGGAAAAAGATGGCACTGAACTTTGTGGCAGTGTAAACTTTATGGCAGAGTTCACTGTGCATTTGGAATAGAAGTCACAGGTCACAACAGTACTTTAGCTGACACCACTCCCCCCAACCTCTCCCCCCAACAACACATAATCCTGTGGTGGGAGTTGTGCTTTGCCTCCTGTATTTATTTCTAAGAAATCTAGTCTGGGAATACACCCAAATAATAATTTCGGTTTCCTCTCTATGGGAGAGAGGCTACTTTTCAACACTAAGGGAAAAATAATATTTTTAATCTCTGGAAAATCCTCATTACGCAAAGAGAAGGAAATAAAGGTGTAATTTGTTATTTTTAATTAAAAGGAAATAATCAGATAGATTACAAGGAATGTTAGTAGAATCCTTTTTTCCTGCCTTCCTAAGAGAGGACTCGAGAGATGCCGCGGAGCAAAAATGAATCGTGATTTGTGGTGGGAAATCTGATTACTAATGGGAGTTTGCAGTTGTGGTTGAATGGTCTGACTGAGACCCTCTGACTGTTACACACCTCTCATTAACTCCTAGCTTGAACTCCCAGACCGCATACCACCCAGCCGAAGCGATTCGTTAATAAATCTCTGTCTCCAAGCCCTTCCAAACAGAGGAAGGTGTGGGCCCCGCCGAGGCAGCCAAATCGTGCCTAGCCAGAGCATTCTGTCATTAGTGTAGCCCCCTAAGTCGGCTCACAGATTGAACCGCAGACAAGGCGCTGCAGAGGACAACTCAGGCGCGGGAAGGGTTTAGGTGGGAAGGGAAGGCTGGAATCTTCTGCCTTCCCGCTGGGTTCAAACGCCAGGCCTGGCGGTTGTTGGCGCAGAGTGGCTGGGTTGCCCCTCTCCGGGACAAGTGCTTAGCTCTGACTCCTACACCTGGGGGGCGGCTCTCAGAAGGAAGGCCCTGGTCCCACGAGCTGGCAGAATCCCTTTCTAAAAAGGGGCTGGCAGTGGGAGAAGGTGGACCCACCGTGAAGGCAGGCGAGGTGCTCCCGAAGAACAGGGGTCTAAAATCGGACCTATGTTGCCATTGGGAGCACGGGGAGGGGGAGCGCCCTGCTTAGGCCCAGGCCGCAGACCCCAGACGGCGTCCTGGTGGCGGGAGCGCAGCCGCACTCACCTCCAGGTCGACAGACAAGGTTCCTGCAGGCCGGCAGGACCACCCTGTGCGTGGCCTACTGAGGGCTCCCCTGTAGCGTCTTTCTTCACCCTCGGCAGAGTGTCCTCTCTCCTCTCCTCCCTCTCTCCTCTCTCCGTCCTTTCTCGTCTCTCCTCGGCACCCGACTGAGAAGCAGTTGAGGAGCAGCCTGGGAAAAGGGATTTCGGCCTCAGGGACGTTCTCCGCCCCCACCCCACCCCTTAAGAGCCTGAACCATCTGGAAGGGATCTTGGTGGGGGGTTGGGAGGAGAGCCCCTGGATAGGAGGAGGGGGCGATTTTAGGCCCAATCCAGCCCATGAGGTGTCACTTTTCTTTCCTGTGGCCCGTCACCACTGATAAATGGGACTGAGGGCAAAGGAAGAGAAAAGAAAACCTCTGAGGTCAGTGTAGGGCGAGACGGCCCCTCCCAGAGTCCTCCAGCCCAGGAGGATGAAGCGCGCTGGCTGTACTCTCGCACGCCAGGTGCCGTCCAGGTAAACTCTGGAAAGGCGGCTGCAGGGCGCTGGATCCACAATCCACCCGTCAACCTATCGTTCCCTGCAGCTCAGAGCAGCAGCAGCGACAGAGGCTCTCTCCGGCCTGACAGCATTGTCGTTGCAGTTCTCTGAGCTTCGCCTGATGGGCTTGGGGAGGGTGGGCTGGGTTGGGTGCTGCCCCAATGTCCGCCTTTCGTTTTCCTGGTACCGAGGAGTCTTCCGCTCCGTGCCTCCCCAGAGTCCGAATCTGACCTTCCGTCCTCTGAGCGCCCTGAAAGGTTGCCGGGCGCTCGCTCTCCCGCAGAGCACTTCTTGCCCAGGCCCAGGGCTAATCTGCCTGTGGATTTGAGCAGGTGCTACGGGGTCCCCTCACTGCTTCTTTCGGGGGGGTCTTGGAGTCGGGTGGGGAGGGAGACTTAGGTGTGGTAACCTGCGCGGGTGCCAAAGGGCAGAAAGAGCAGCTTTGAATTATACTCACTATCGCTTCCTCTCTTCCCTGTCGTTTTTAGAGATTTCTCTACGTGCTGTTGTCTCACTGGGTTTTTGCCGGAGCCCCAAGCTCTCCCGCCTCTGAGTCCTGGAAGAAAGGAGTGGTCCCCTCAGCTCCCCAGCATCCTGGAAAATGGGGAGCAAGGCCCTGCCAGCACCCATCCCGCTCCACCCATCGCTGCAGCTCACCAATTACTCCTTCCTGCAGGCCGTGAACACCTTCCCGGCTGCGGTGGACCACCTGCAGGGCCTGTATGGTCTCAGCGCAGTGCAGACCATGCACATGAACCACTGGACGCTGGGGTATCCCAATGTGCACGAGATCACCCGCTCCACCATCACGGAGATGGCTGCGGCGCAGGGGCTTGTGGATGCTCGCTTCCCCTTCCCGGCCCTGCCTTTTACCACCCACCTATTTCACCCCAAGCAGGGGGCCATTGCCCACGTCCTCCCAGCCCTGCACAAGGACCGGCCCCGTTTTGACTTTGCCAACTTGGCAGTGGCTGCCACGCAAGAGGATCCTCCTAAGATGGCAGACCTGACCAAGCTGAGTCCGGGGCTGGGTGGCCCCATCTCAGGCCTCAGTAAATTGACTCCGGACAGAAAGCCCTCTCGAGGGAGGTTGCCCTCTAAAACGAAAAAAGAGTTTATCTGCAAGTTTTGCGGCAGACACTTTACCAAATCCTACAATTTGCTCATCCATGAGAGGACCCACACGGATGAGAGGCCATACACGTGTGATATCTGCCACAAGGCGTTCCGGAGGCAAGATCACCTGCGGGATCACAGGTGAGTCGGGCAAGGAGGATGGCAGGGAGAGGGAAAGCGAATTTGTCCTGGATACACTAAGTCCTATAGACATTCCAAGTATCATTTATAATCCCCTGTGATCTAGAATACGCCCTCAAACACGCTCCGCAGCCCGGTTCAGCTAACTCCCAACATCTACCCTTTTCCCCAACACCCTGCGCCTGCTGTGTTCTTGTTTGGGATGAGGGAGGGACTTTCCTCAGTCTTGGGGAGGAACATTCCGGTGGGGTCTTAGTCTTGGGAGGGTTATCCTCTCTCCTCCTGGTGCTGTGGGGAGTGGTACAGGAAGAACTGACGGACCCTGTGGTACCTGTTCGGGCTGCCGTCTGGCCACCTTTGTGGGGTTTCCTCCCTCCCCTCACCCCTCCTCAAGCTTCCCCCCACCCAGGTACGCCCCAGAGCCTGCCACAGGAAACCTTCTTTTAAGAATTTGTGGGTTGGGGGGGTGTCTTGAGGTCACCTAATTTACAAACAGCTCCCACATCCCTTCCACGACCTTAAACTCTGCATTAATACAATGCAATTGAAGACATACAATAATGTAAGCGTTGTCATTGGGTAAAACTTCTCAGGAATGGGGGAGTTCTTTTTAGGGGATCTCTTCTGGACTCTACCTACTATTCTTTGGAGATGAAACTTCCGTACTCACCCTCCAAGGCTGTTAAGGGATTCACTAAAATTAGCACCTCTAAACTCAGCCTTGCGATTTGGCCAGTTTAAATCCCAGAGAAAACCTTGGAGGCCAAGAAAGGCTCAGTCAGAGGGATTTCGAACTCCAGAATATGGCAGAGAAGGCGATCAAGTGTAGATAAAGCCCTACGGGCTGGTGAATATTTTGAAGAGAATCTGTTAGTTGAGGTTAACCATAAACAGAATTACATAGGGGAAAAAAAAATCCTAAAATGTAAATGAAAATCTTGTTTCTTCCATGACTTCTTTTTTGATTAATTGTTAAAAGTAACTCTTCACCATCGGGGTAAGTTTATTTCAATGAAACCTTATATTAATTTGCAGGTATATCCATTCCAAAGAAAAACCCTTCAAATGTCAGGAGTGTGGGAAAGGATTTTGTCAGTCCAGAACTCTAGCAGTTCACAAAACTTTACACATGCAGGTAAGCTTGGCTTCTTGTTCTAAAACAGTGGCTGGTTCATTTTATCATTATTGCTTTACAAAAGGTGTTCAATGGCAGAATCTTTCTCTCAAAAGGCTCTATTTAGATTGGTTCTCTAGGTGGGGTAAAGCAGCCCTCTTGATTTTTTTAATACATAAAATTAATCTTAACATAAAGCATTTTAAAATATTTCTTAAAGAACAGGCCACTTTGATTATCATAAATCCTAATTTTAGAAATTTTTTTTCATTCAATCTGCCCTGTATTTAAAGCTTTCGTGTTTAGGAGGAAATAAAGGTAATTTTGATAATGGAGGCATGGAGAAATCCCATACTCTCTCTTTCCCAGGGGCCTCATAATTTGTAGCTTTCAGGACATTGAGGAATAGTTTAGTTTTCCAGCAAAGAGGAGCCTTGTTACCCAGGAGAATGTAATTCCTTAAGAGAGGATTAGAGCTTTTCCTTCCCGCTTTTCCTGCCTATGACATGGTGATGAAATGTGAAGAGCTGGAAATCACAAAGCCCACCGAGGTGGCCTCGGGTCTGCCTCCGAAGTTATCACTGTAATTGGCCTCTGTTTATGCCTGCACGTGTGTTTTCATGATTGGAGGATTAGGAGCACAGATTTGTTCCTGCAAGTCCCCTCTTTTGTTGTCATGCGAGTGTTATGTTAACGCTTGTGATACCGATAAGACAGAAGCTATTGAAAAGGGTGCAGTGGTGGTGTGAAGGATTAATCCTTTGCTTGCTTCACATCTGAACAGGAATCTCCACACAAATGTCCCACATGTGGAAGAACCTTTAATCAGAGAAGTAATCTGAAAACTCACCTTCTCACCCATACAGACATCAAGCCCTACAGCTGCGAGCAGTGCGGCAAAGTGTTCAGGCGAAACTGTGATCTGCGGCGGCACAGCCTGACTCACACCCCGCGGCAGGACTTCTAGAGAAGCCCAGGATCTGTCCCGTGCCGCCGCTGCTCCCCTCCCCAGACACCTCTCTACGTCTCCTACCTGGGAGGTCGCACCCCTAGCCCTTCACTGACCCCAGCTCTTCCCTTGCTGCAGCCGCACCTGCAGCTCCAGGGAGTTAACTCTTCTTCTAGGGGACTGAGAACTGTAGAAAGCCACACACTACATCCCTTCACAAAGAGTATATGCTAGTTTCTTGTAGATATTCACAGCTCATTTTAGAGCTCTGTACATAATGTTGTGGGCCTTTGTTTTCTTGTTTTGTTTGTTTTTGTATCTTGTCGGATGCACCTAGATATGGAAAATGGAAGCCAAATTTTATCTTTGAAGACTGTATTTTCAAAATAAAACTTTTTCTTGTTTGTTTCAACACTCCTGCAAAGGTGTCTTGCTATTTCAATTGTTTTTCCTCCAGATTCTGGAAGAGTGGGCTGCCTCTATAGAATTCAATACTAAAAGGTATTCTTTATCCCTAGGTTTAAAAAATAGGATTTCTCAGAATTCTTATTCTGCAACTTCAGCCCTTCCCTTTTTGTATGGTGGCATTTTGGAATTAGAGAATTGGGCTGTTTCTTTGTTTTTCAAAGATATTAAAACATTAATGCCCCTGAGTTTTTTATCCCCTTTTGTTTATTTTGATTCCTTGTGTATTATTCCTTCAGATAAATGCAATATCTTAATATAACATGCAACTTTCATGGTTGTCCCACTTCAAAGCACAGCATGGGAAGCAGCAGGAAGCATAGAAGAGGTGAGAGCTTCTTGCCACCTCATTTTTGAAAAGTCCTTGGCCTATTGTTACAGTTTATGATGGGCAAATTCTCTTACCATTAGACTTTGAACACTATGATTTATCACTATAGACAGAGACTTTATCCTGCCTTTAGGAGAGAAGTCTAAAATCCTACAGAAGTGTACAGGAAGATACGACCTTCGAGAAGATGGGAGAGAAGAGGAGAAAAGAGAAACCACTTAGCTATGTTCACAAAATATTTCTTTGCAAGGGTGGGGATCCTTTCTTCTAGAAGGTTAGGATTTCTCTGCAAAGGAAACTGAGGTTACCAGTGAAGTTTCCATCACTGGATGGTTTTTGTCCCTGGGAAAATGCCAGAAGTGCTGGTTACTCCATGTATAGAGCTCATGGCGAATATGTAATCACCTTCTGAAGCATTGCAACTTTTCCTAAATGGTTCCCGGGAAACGTGACTCTAGTACAGTGACAAGCCTGAAGTATAGTGTAGGGTTTAGTTGGATGGCTTTGGAAGGAGAAAAAGGGTAGTACTATGCAGAGACTCGAAGGAAAGTGATTTAGCTTAAAGGGGGAATGACAGAGGAACCTGTGGCCCAGTAGGCTCTCACAAACTGTTTCTTATGGAACAATAGGGTAAACAAGGCATTATCAAATTTTTTTAAAATGTGTATATTTGTGTAGAGATGGCATATTTTACTTTCAGAGTGATTCCAAGCAACACATCCTATATTTGTACTTAAGAATCTTCCAGAAAAATAGAGACTTGAGGACTAGACTCAAAATTGCTCCACAGTACTTTGTTCAACACAACTTACTAAGAGGTTTCAAATAGTGTTCCTGACTAATTGCTTGCTCTGCTTTCAGAGGAGCTGGCTAGAAGCCATATTTATCTCTCACCAGAGATTAATTCTCTGCGACAAAATGTCCACTCACCAGCCTGTGTGCCTAATGCTCACACAAATGCATTCCCCAGCATGGGATGAGCTCAAAGTCTTCCTGAGGAGTAGGGGCAGGGATGGAGTATGGAGTGCATGTGCTTGTGTTATTTAGAGGAATGAAACAGCTGTTTACTTTCTTTTGTTTGTACAGAATTAACTCAGTTACCTCCCTGCCCCTCCTCTCTCAAGATCCTGCCTGCTTTGGTACGGAAGATTTGAATACTTTAGAGCAGAGTTAACATTGACTGTCCCTAAAGCCCCCGTAATCCTGCAGGCTTTTTCTACATAGTCAATCTCACAGCCCCACCCACCCCCACTGACTACAAGTGTCACAGTTCCATCACACAGGGTTCAGTCCAATTATCAAAGAATGACCCTTGCTCGCTATCAAGCTGCAGGCATATCCTTGAAGTCCCTATTACAGGAATACATAGGTAGGTGTAAACAGAAAACTGTTTCTCTCCATTTGTTTTAGTTGAAGAAATGGGAATCAGAAGGGAAAGAAGAAGAAGAGAGGAGGAAGTGGAGAAAGCAGTTCCCCATCTGATACACATACTATTTAAAAAGTTTAGGTTAATTTATTTGTAATTAATTTATTTACTCATTAATTTAATAAACGTTTATGTTTTTCATGTGTCAAGCCCTGTGCTAGGTTCCACTGATTTTCATGATCAGTTTCTGCCTTTCTATAACTAGTGACACATTCTTGGAATCTTGGCTACTTAGATAATTTAAAAACCTGTGATAGGGCTAATTTAGCAGCTCCCCTAAATCTAGACTCTTAAATCCAGCATTCATCTAGGCTCAGAAAGGAGCTTCTGTCAGGGTAGACTCTTTCTACACACTCTTCATGATCTTAGGTGAACTTTTTATTTTTATTTTTATTTTTAAGATGGAGTCTCATTGCTCAGGCTGGAGTGCAAGTGGCACAATCTTGGTTCACTGGAACCTCCACCCCCTCGGTTCTAAATGATTCTCCTGCCTCTCAGCCTCTCAAGTAGCTGGAACTAAAGGTGCCCGCCACAGTGCCCGGCTAATTTTTGTATTTTTTGTAGAGATGGAGTTTCACCATATTGGCCAGGTTAGTCTCAAATGCCTGACCTCAAGTGATCCACCTGCCTTGGCCTCCCAAAGCACTGGGATTACAGGGGTGAGCCACAGCACCTGGCCAGGTGAACCTTTAAATGGTGAGTTCCTCTCAAAATTCTGGGTTTTGTTTTCTTCTTCTTTAGACTGTTCAAGTGTACAGAAAATAAATAAATTTATGAGACATCATAGGGAAAATACCCTGTATCTTAGGAAATTGATATGCTGGTTTTTTTGGTTCAGAGAAGAGTCATTATTTGAGTTTTAGATTAGCCTGTGTTTTTTTACACTCCTTACCATAGTCAACTCATGAATCAATGCTCCTAGCAAGAGACCAGGAGTTGGAAATATCACGCGTCATAACCACAGCACTGAAGAGCTTCATGAACAAGTTAGGTATTTACTCTTGAGCTGTGACTGTAATCTCATTGTGTAGTCTATGCAGTAAGGCTTTAAAAATAATTTCTACAAATGAATTACATTATAATCAATTGTCATTATAAAATTACTAATGTGTGTTAGGTGCTCTTACTGATGCCAACCTTGAAATGTAGGTCATTGTAGTACTAGTGCTTTATAATTGTAGCAATTAAAATTGCTATTTTGCACAGGCACACCCTTTTTTACATGAGGAAGCGTTTTAAAAATTTGACTGTAGAACAACTAAATACTTAAAAAGTCAACAAATCAAAACTCTCAAATTATAAATAGGCCCAACTACCACTAGTGATAAAACCACAGGTGGTTACTGGGAGTTTCATCTGTTCACCTGTTGATGTTAGCACAGGCATTTGGACCTCTTAAATAATGTTCGATCAGATACTTTTACCCCAGCTTTGATTCTGGAGGGGCAGCCTACCCTTGAAAGGCACTTGGGAAACATTAGTGCTTGAAGATCATCAGCATGACGAAATAGATGCATTTGCGCTAAACAGTGTGTAGAATCAACAGCAAATTTTGATACAAGAAAAGTATTAGCATAATGGGTTGCCTTTCTTATTATCAAACTAATTTTAATATTATTATAATAAGGAAAGATTTAAACAATTGAGGACCCCATATTATGCACTGCAAATAGGAATGACTTTTGTATTTTAGGAGTTTATTCGTGTTTGCCTTTATTAGTATGTTATATTGAGACTGTGTTTCTCAATTTTTCCTTCTATAGTGTAAGTTGTCACTGATAACCACCTCTGCTGACAGCAATGAGCAATAAAGGGTGTGGAGATTCAGAATGATTCAGCTTTGATGACCTTAGATATTTCAAGTTCATTCCTGTTTCTTTTTTTTATTGCTTGTTGTTTTTTTCCCCCAACACAAGCCACCTTATTATTTATGCTATGTAACTTTTTCTCTTGAAACTATCCCAGGCAAAAACTGATAGTGAAAAACTGTAAATGACCTTATAGTCCATTAAGAGGAAAAGTTTTAAGTAAATTATCATGCTATATCTGTTAGAATGTTTTCTACTGCATAGAACAGAAAACCCACCTAAAAGGGGCTTAAGTAATAGAGAATTTATTTTCTTTTTCTTTTCTTTCTTTCTTTTTTCTTTTTTTTTTTTTTTGAGACGGAGTTTCGCTCTTGTTATCCAGGCTAGAGTGCAAGGGCGCGATCTCGGCTCACCTCCGCCTCCTGAGTTCAGGCAATTCTCTTGCCGCCTCAGCCTCCCGAGTAGCTGGGACTATAGGCACGCACCACCATGCCCAGCTAATTTTTGTATTTTCAGTAGAGACAGTGTTTCACCATGTTGACCAGGATGGCCTCGATCTCTTGACCTCGTGATCCACCCGCCTCGGTCTCCCACAGTGCTGGGATTACAGGCGTGAGCCACCGCGCCCAGCTCGGAATTTATTTTCTTACATGACAAAAAGTCTCAAAGTAGGGTCCAGGGATGCATAATTAATTGGAGTGTCACGATCAACTAGAGTCCAATTCTTCCTACTTTTCTGTTCTTCCATCTTTAGTGTGTATGCTGGGCTTCCTCTATGGCCACAAAATGGCTGACGGTGCCAAGCACTAGCTCTGCTGCCTCCTCCTTACACACATTCCGTAAGCAGAAAAAGGGATTATGTCTTCCTTCTATCACTTTTAAGGAACTAAGAATCTCTTTCACGAATCTAACATATAGATTTGCCCTTATATCTTATTGGTCAGAAGTATGTCAGGTGCCCCTTCCTCAGCCAATCACTGATAAGGGGAATAGAATTGTACCATGATTGGCTTAAACTAAATAAAAAGTCACCTTTTTTGAGTGGAAATGGAGTCAACCTTCGAGCCTGAAGCCCTTGACCACCTGAACAAACCTGAGTTCTCTTAGCAGGAAAGAAAGGAGAACTGGGTATTGTTAATATTAGGCAGATGTTTAAAATGAAGTTTCCATTAAATACCTTGTGTTAGAATATGTTGATGTTAGACAAGGGATGCTTAAAGGCATAAACAGTATTATCTCAACTGTATAAAACAAACAACACCTTTCAAAAACTAAGCAGAAATAAAGACTAGCAGAAAATATACCAAAATGTTAACAGGAACTTCATGAGTGACAAACTAAGGGCACATTTTTCTTCTCCTTTTTAAATTTTTCAACCCTTCCACAATGAGCACATTTTACTTTTATAAAGGAAAATAATATTTTTACATATCTAAAATAAAGCCTTAATTTGCAATTTTTCATCTTGATTTACTGTCTGTGACCAATCTTTGCTTGTCCCCTTGAATACACGCTCGTGTAATCCCCATGCCACTTCTAAACCATTCTTCTAACTTAGTTACATCTTCACTTTCTAGTTTACCTTTCTTTCTTGATTTCCATTCAGAGCTCCTTTTCCTGTCTCTTCTCTTCTCTAGGTTTCTTTATCCTGGTTCCAGATTTTCACCCTCTTAAGAGCTTCGATAATTCTCAAGGCGTGAATGTTAGAATGACCCAAGGTACTTATTTCTGTGCCTTCCTTAAGTGGGTGAATTGGAATTTCTGGTGATAAAGACTAAGTACTCTATTTTAAACAAACTCTTCAGGTAGTTCTTATGTGTATTAGAGACAGAACTTCTGCGTTAGCCTTTGACACCCTCATTCCCTTTATCTTATCCATCAGCCATTTACTATGTGCCTACCGTAATAAACATAAAACAGATCTCAACCCTCTTTTCTTTACTTATTTACTCACTGTCCTTGAAGTTGTCAAATTCTCCTCTGCTTTGATGCTTACTGCCCTTCTGTGGTCTTTCCCATGTACTTTTCTTTTCTATTGTTGCTGTCCTTAATTTCAGTTTTTTCTTTTAATATTAACAGACATGTTTAGCTTTGATATTTTATTTATTTGTTCTTCTTCATTCTCTTGATCTGCTCCCTAATTTAAAGAAGCAGCAGAAGAAAGAGACTCTAATAATTGGTTGAAATGGGAAAATCACGGAGTGAAAATAATTTTCTTTCAATTTACTAATGAAAATAGTGTCACCAAATGGCTTACGTCAGCTTTTGTATAAGAGCATTCATTTGCTGCAGTAATACTTTATGTGTTGAGTGTGCTGGTTTTAGGATTAGAGCTAAACTAAATTGCTTTTAGATTATTTATGTTATAATCACACTAAACTTAGAGCTGAAAGAGGCCGTTTTTTTTAATAGAAAGAGCCATAAACGTGAAGTCAGAGATGGATTTAATTTTTTTAAAGCTCTGAAATTGTTTATGGACAAAACAGTTAAATTCTCTGAGACTCAGTTTCTCATCTGTAAAATGAGAATTTGCACTACACAATTTATAACATTCTCTCTAACTCATAAGATATATGATTTTAATTGAGAAAATAAGTGCATTCCTAGAAAAGTATCAATGATTTCACCAAAGTTAGAAAATACCAAGAAATCAGATCCCTTCTGTCCCATAAAAATTTTTATTAACTCAATAAAAATAAATCTAATTTTTACTTGAAATGCATATCATTTGTTTCCTTAAAACTGTTGAAATTTCAAAGACCGTACAGAAGATTTTCAATTGAAAGTAATATTTTTACACTGAAAAGCAAATTTACTTTTTTTGGATGATAAAAACAATTATACTTATTTTAAAATATTTAAACAGTACCTATTAGTTTATAAGGTAAGTTTCTTATCACCTGCTCCCACCCCAATTTAATTTGGACAGTCACACACAAATAGTATCATACCACAATACTATTTTTCAGCTTGCTTCCATCCACACCCACTTAACAATAAATGATGTATATATAAAATAATGTATGGATAAAACAATGTATAGATTCAGTCTGTTTTACCCTATCAGTATAAACAGATCTGCTGCTAATGTAATGGAAATAAATGAAACAAACTAACGACTTTTAAACCTGAGGATTAATTCTTAGGCATTAAAATTTAATATGGAGAAATAGGGAAATCATTCTGTTACTGAAATTATTTACAAAACGCCATCCTTAACTGACAACCTTTAGTACCCTATCTTCATAAAGGCAGCTTAGAGTGCCTGAAGGGTTTTGAGGGTTCGGCAAGGTGTGTCACATTATGGTTCACCTCAGTGCACATTGATATATCTCCCTGGCAAGAACTGAAAGATACAGTTCTTAAATCCCCTGCTGACCCATTATCCATGGATCATTGACAAGATAGAATGTAATAGCTCCTGTCTTTTTATCAACGTAAACCTCCCAGTGAAACTGCATTGTTCATGCCCTACATCTTTTATCTAAATAAGAAAATAAATACAGGAAAAAGAAAATACATTAAGTAGATAATATACTCTCATGTTCTTTATTATATTTTAATATCTATTGAATGAGGAAACAAAAGCTGCTTAATTTCAGGGACTGAAACTAAGAAACTTTTCCCATAATTTTCTTTCCAAATAGATCATCTTAAATACAAGGCTAAAGGAATTGCATAAGATCCAGCATTCGGAATGCCAAATTAAACTAATAGACATGTTGCCTGTTTAAGGACAGCATTAAAACAGTAGTTCAGTTTGTGTTATGGGTCAGAATTTAACATTTCCCATTATCTTGATCTATAAAGTCAGTGTTTCTCTAAAAGTCATTTCACTTGTGAACTGGGTCATAAAGAGTCATAAGCTCTCGGAGGGGCTTATTCACAGACCTCAGCAATGTTTACCATGTGGCACTGTTTTTGCAACATCACATATTGACAGTGCTGTGTTGTAAATTTCATAATGTGATGACAGGACATGGCCATATTTTTATGTGGTTCTGATCAAAATCCATCTGAAAGCTCCTTAGTTTATGTTAGTCTTCTCGACTTCTAAAATAATTCTGTCCCATTTCTGTCTGTTTAAACCTAGGAAAGGTTAGAAATAGAAAAATGATGCTTTTGTCAACTTGATTAACACTTCATTTCCTGCCCAGGGCAAAATAAGAAAAGAAAATGAAAAAATAAATAAATAATATCACCAACCACCTCAGTAAGAATATGGGCAAGTAAATCAATATTTCGCCTAGGCTAGTGAAATTAAAGATACATATCCCTTCAACCCAGTGATTCCACTAGAGAAAGTCAAACACATCTACAGAAAGATACATGGGCAAGAATGTTCTCTGAAATATTGTTTTTAATAGAGAAAAACTAAAAAAAAAGTTAATGCCCCCTAGCATGAGAATGGATAAATAAATAATGACTATTCACATAATGGAATACCATATAGTGGTTAAAATGACCAGTTTAGCAGTAAATGTATCAGCATGGATTAATCTCAAGCACATAATGTTACATGGAAAAGAAATTAGTTGCAGAATGATAAGTACCTACCATTCATATGAAGTTTGAAGACATGTAGTTCAAATAAGTGTAGTGAAAGTATAAGATGTTCTTGGAAATTTTGTACTTTCTATAAATGTTCTTGGAAATGTTATACACTACACATCAAAGTCTGCATGGTGGATACCTTTGGAGAGAAAGAGGAAAGACGTTAGAGACCAGTACATGTTGACGGGGGACTTCAATTGTATTTATGACATTTTATTTCTTCAAGATATCTGAAAAAATATATAGAAATTAAGACTTGGAAAAGCTGAGTGATAAATATAGGGGTGTTAATTATTTTAGTCTCTCTACTGTTCTATATACTTGGGAATGTTCATAATAAACTGTTTTAATAAAAGAATCAGACATCAGAGCTGAAAGGGACATTTAGGAAATGTCTAATAATAGGACTTTTAATGAGTAGCTACTCCGTGATGTTAGGATTACTCTGGAGCATTCGAGACACCAGGTCTCTATATCCCTGGAGCTTACATTCTATCAGAAAGAGACCAAATTTAAAAATAAACAGAATATTAATATAGATCATACAGAGGATTTTATTTCATTTGAGGGTGAAGAAATGGAGGTGCCAAAGGTCAAGTGATTTTCCCAAGGTACAAGCCAATTCTAGGACCTTGCTTCCTCTCTGTCTTTCCATATACTTCTATTTTCCTCTGATCTCCCTCTAACTTCATGTTATTCTGAATATTGATGGTGTTAGACACAAGCACATTGATAGTGTCTCACTTGTTTTGCAACCATCTCTTTGGCATAGGTACAAATTTATCAAATACTGAAATTTAACTAAATAGCTTTAAAATTATTGAATATTTTGAACATGACATTAAATTTACACAAACTTCTTCTGTTAGGTAGGTTGGCATTATCTTTGTTTCATGCGTGAAGAAAGAGATGAATGGGGGAGTAGTAATGGGGTGAAGTAAATTGCCTAAGGCTCTGTAGGAAACAAGAGTGACAGGTTCAGGATCAGAATTCAGAGCTCTGACTTAATCTAATGCAAAATCTGGAGTACCTTTCTTTCTGATCGTCCCTTTCAGGTTAATGTGCCTCGCTTCCACACGTTCCTGTAAAGCTAACACTCTTGAAAATTGTAAGCAAAGGACACTTACCAGTAATATCTTGTCAGATGAATTGAGTATTTTTTTACCTTCAAAGTTGCAAATTCATTGGTAAACAGGTTTAATGTAACCTTTTGTGTCCACCTAAGTGTGCAAACTCTTCTCTCCAGATGGTCTCAAAGAATGTTCAGGGAAATCATTTTCCAGATCATAAACTGTTCTATTCAGAGCTTTGATGACAGGTATCAGATGAGCTTTTATCCACTGTTGGAAAGAAAAAAGAGTAGAAGAACAAAATGATTACGGTAACCTAAGCTACGTAGATGGTGTTATGATGTTCATTTTACTGACAAAACTCTAGCATTCATAAAGTTTATTTTAAAGTAATTATCTTCATTTCTATTTAAATAATTGTTTTAACATTATGATAGCTGAAGGCGATTGTTTCAGCTTCTTCTTCTTCTTCTTCTTCCTGAGTTTCTTAAAAAAGAAATGGTCACTTGTAGAAATGAAGTTCTCATGGGGAAGAATTATTCTAAGCAGAATTTAAATATCCAACATCAGAAGGTACTATGGTGTAATGGTATTGCTACCCAGGAGTCTGTCAGCAGACGGACTGTGTGCCACATACTTCCCTACAAAGTTGATTACAGGTTTATGTTGTAAGTGCATAATATTGACTGGTACAGGATACAGATACTTATTATCCGGAATTACTTATTATCTTCATTTTCTAATGAATTCTTTCTTCCCTTGGCTGATGTGTGAAGCTATGTTTCCAAGGACTTCTTCAGTGTTCTTATTAAGAACATCTGTAAAGAGCATCAGAATGAAGTGTTGAATTTCACCCATTTGGATTTCATTAAAGTGTCTATAGTTGTCAAGCATTTAGAAAGTCAAGACACTAAGAGTTTGGGGTTTGACCCAAAGGAAATTGGTCCTCTTTTTAAGGCTAAACAGGAGGGATAACTGAGCCAAATTTTTTTAGGGAATAGGAGATTAAAAAAGAAATTATTCCTTTCAGATACATGCCCCTAAAGAATGAAAGCTTAAACAGTCATATTTTGTAATAGTTAAGTTTTCCATCTTGCCAAAACAAAGTGTGGGTTTATCGCAGAAGTTTTTAACCTAGAGTTCATGGACCTTTAGTGGGTCCATAGACAGACTTCAGAGAGTCCATAAGCTTTGTGAAATTGTAAGCAAAATTTCACTTGCATATACACATGTGTATTTTTTTCCCCCTAGGGAGTGGAAACTGTAGCTTTCATCAGATTTTCAGGGACATCTGTGATTCAAAAAAGGTTAAGGAATTGTTTATTTTCTTACTTATTTAGGTATCTTAAAATTTTCTAAGTATCTGTATAAGCAGAGTTTTATATTTCTCTTTTTATTAAAAACACACTGTCTATAAATGTATGTAAATTTTAAAATGCAAGTAAGATATACTAATTTTTAAATGTTAACAAATGATCAGAATTTTTAGGTATCTGTGAAATCTCAATTATAACTAATTTACCTGTATACACAATCTGATCTAACCAGGTGTAATAAAAATAACCTGACTGGGTATTTACAATACACAACATAAAAAGAGTAGTTGAAAAGTGGAAATACCTTGTGGTGGTGGTACAAAGTAGTAAAAGAACAAAGCAGCTTGAAAGTTTTTTTAATTACATGTAATAATAGAAAGAAGTTTTCTACTTGTTGGGTTAATTAATTATGCTCTACTTACAGTAAAGTGGCAAGAATTAATTTATATTATGACTAGAACCCACTGAGTAAAAACAGCAGTTAAATTTTATAAAAAACAATAAGTGAAATAAATTCTGCAATGAAAAAGCCACTGAATATTTTTAAGTTTTGTAACATTTTAAATGAATACCAAATAATCTGATCATCATTACACTAACTCTAGTTCCATTTAGACTTGGAACATTTGGTAAAATTTAAAATGTCATATTTTAAATTAAAATGTAATATGTTATTTCTTCTCTGCATATGATTTTTTAAAAGTGTTGTTTTAACTGGATCCTCCTATAATTACATTTTATTTTAAAAGCAGATTATTTAGTATACATTGAACTAACATTTTTTCAATGTGATTAACTAACATTTTTTTCAATGTGGTTTTCTTTGTGAATCACCCACTTAGCCTGGAATCAAAAGAGAGAATGCAGAAATAGAACAAAACTCTTTGCCTAATAGGCTATCTGCCACTTGTCTTGGTTTTGTATCATAGGAGTATATACAGGTTATTTTTCCCCCTTAGCTAAACTTCAAGCATGTCTACTTTGTTTTATCTTTGCTCCTTTTCCAGCAAACCTTCCTTAGCCACCTTCTTGAATTACCTATCCTCTCAGACAGTTCTTTAGCTTATTATATGTGAACCTGGCTTGTTTCCAAATTAACACGGCTGGTCTCTTAATTTTTCCCATCCTCTCTCAAGAGCCCTGATGTACCCTCTTGATTTTACCCAACTAAACTCAGTGTCCAGGCTCCACACTGTCTACCTTATTCATATACATACTGCATGTTGTTGACTTTTTTTTTCTTATACTATTTTTCAGATGCCCTTAATTTCTCCTCAAACTTTGTCTTTCTCTTTTTGCCTCAAAATATTTTCATCTGTTCTTAAAAGCATACTTAAATGTAAATATTAGTGGAAAATAGACTGTTGGAGTTGTCAATTTTTGTTTAATAGTTAAGGCCTTGTTTTGTTCTTTAGCATCAAATTTCTCTCTTACTATTTAAATACAGTTAAAGTTGGGCGCAGTGGTTCACTCCTGTAATCCCAACACTTTGGGAGGCAGATGCGGGTGGATCATTTGAGGTCTGGAGTTTGAGAGCAGCCTGGCCAACATGGTGAAACCCCGTCTATACTTAGAAAATACAAAAATTAGCTGGGTATTGTGGTGGGTACTTAGAAAATACAAAAATTAGCTGGGTATTGTGGTGGGCACCTGTAATCCCAGCTATTCGGGAGGTTGAGGCAGGAGAATTGCGTGAGCCAGGGAGGTGGAGGTTGCAGTGAGCCAAGATGGTGCTACTGCACTCCAGCCTGAGCACTCTGTCTCAAAAAAAAAAAAAAGGTTAGAAATTAGTAAAGGTGCCAGGTTTGGTGACTTATGCCTGTAATCACAGCACTTTGGGAGGCTGGCGTGGGCAGATCACCTGAGGTCGGGAATTTGAGACCAGCCTGACCAACATGGAGAAACCCCGTCTCTACTAAAAATACAAAATTAGCTGGGCACGGTGGTGGGCACCTGTAATCCCAGCTACTTGGGAGGCAGAGGCAAGAGAATCACTTGAATCCAGGAGGCGGAGGTTGCAGTGAGCCGAGATCATGCCATTGCACTCCAGCCTGGGCAAAAAAAGCAAAACTCCATCTCAAAAAAAAAAAAAAAAGGTATGTGCATTATATCTTAATAAAGCTATTAAGCTATTGCAAAAGAATAGAAAGCAGTGAAACAGAAAAAAAGAATAAACTACAGGAATTTACATAAGTATTAGAAAAATATAAACTGCACCATAAAATCTAGTTATAATTATTATACATCATTTTACATGCACTGCTTAACTCTATAAATTCTCTGAAGTCTTCCTATAAACTAACAATTTAATCTCCTCTGCAACTCACTGATCCAGAACTATCTATCCAAATACAAATTATGTAAAAGTTTCTAGCACAATGGTGGCATATAATAGGTGTCAAATAAATGTTAAAAAACAAAAAACATTAAAATACAATTGATAGAGTCATGTTATATATGTTAGCATAGGGTTTAAAGACTAAAAGAATTTAGCCTATCCCTAAAATAGTCAGGAGACAATGTAAAGTTAAAAAAAATCTTATTCTTTGATATTATAAGTAACATATGCTGTTATACAAGTAACACGATTGGAAAACATCAGATTAAAAGTTCATTTTTAGGCCCTTCTTAGAGTACAATTATTAAAGAACAGTTGAAAATTGGTTTTGTGGAGTAAAATTATTATTCCCAATTAGCTTTCTACTTATTATAGGTATCTCACAATTTGGTGACCTAGGAATATTTATTTCAATATAATTCTTCCTTTCGTAAACAGAGAACAACTTTTACGTTTTCTGTTAAAAAATATAAAATAGTGAATACGTAGTTCAAGGTGTTTTCATTGCTCAAAAGTTGTTTTGTTTTGTTTTTTTCTACCTTTCATCTCCTCTTTCCTGTCAGATTTTCAGAACCAATGAAGAAAAAAACCATTACTTATCAAAGAATGTGAGGTACAGAGTTGATAAGTCACAGGTTTGCTAGTCAGAACAGCTAGCATATTTTCAAACTTGTAATCTCTATTATGTTTCAAGAATAGCAATATCTTTGAATTGGAAGGAACTTTAGAAATGTCCTTGTTCATCCCTCATACAGTATTATTAAAGGTAGGAGCCCTTACTATTTTGTGAAATTGTAGGTACCATTATTATTAGATAACTCTGAATGCTAGAAAAGTCTTAACGTTTAATCAAAAATCCACTTCATTGCACCTTCCAATGATTGGTTCCAATCCTGCCCTGTACTTTCTCTAAGCTGTAAACTTGGGGGAAGGGGAGAATTCCTCTTTCATAAACAGATGAGATGTTTGAGCTGGACTTTGTAAAATGTTTAGAATTTTTAGAGAATGGTGTCACCACACCACCAGGTCCTCAGAAAAATACATTGCATATTCCTTCTTTATGCAGATTCTAGACTAGGAAGTTTTCATCTCTCTCATCCAAATATGCCAAGGAATTTAGCAAATTTTCAGTCTTTCTTGGACATCTGGCAATAATTACTAATAAATCAACGTTAGTACACCTTATGGGAGGAGAGAGAAGGAACTAGAAATTTCATGGTTTTATTTCCTCCTCTGGTGGTGTGGTAGGCAGGAGGATTAACTGGTTTGATCTGAAGCTGTACTGGGTATAAACCTCTTAAATCCCTGGCCCAGATTAACTGAATGATCCCAGTATTGAGCATACAGGTTGTCAAGAGTACTTGTATCACATTGATTTGCCTAAAAACTTATCGGATTGCAACCTCCTCTACTTCTAATTAGGAGGTTCCATTGTCCTTCTCTTGCAAGTTCTAACATGCTATGTTCCCATCTTGACTCAAAAGGGTCTGAGTTGCATGATAATATCTCAAGCTGTCAAAGGCCACAGCTTCTTTATTTAAAAAAAAAAAAAAAAAAAAAAAGGAATGATTGCAGATCCTAACTGGCCCTAGTTTGGCACCTCCTCATCTATTTATTCATCCAAATAATAACTTCAAAAAAAGTAAAAAAAAAAAAAAAAAAGAGTCACCCTGGTAGCAAGACTGAGATAATGTATATCAGCTTTGATCACATGCTCTGAGGTTTGGGAACATGAATTATTATAAACTGGGTGTCATCCTCAGCTCTTCCCTGGAAACACTTTTCTTCAATGTTGCTTTTGATCATATTTTAAAGATGTAATTAAGGATTCCTTTCCTCTAGTCATGTTTTCTTTCTTGAGCTAAAACCTTATGGAAACAATCCAATGGAATTATATAGCTATGGTTTGACTCACAGGAGCTCTTGGTAATGATTAAGTTTGCCTGGACAGAAGGATATGGGATAGGTGTTTGCCTATTGGGTGTGTCAACAGAGGGGGTGTCCTTTTTTTTGTTTTAATTTTTCTACAACATTGTGTCCTATGAAGAACCCTTGGACATATCTGTAACTTGGACATATATTCTTTGATTGAATATATATATATATATATATAATTTTCCAATACTTATTCATTTGATAGTCATTCAACAAATATTTGAGTATCTCAGTGTGTTAGGCACTGTATTAATTTAGTATTAGGGATAAATAAAGAAAAACATCAATAAAGAAATACATATGCTATGATATGGGTATGTGTAGGCTTCTATGGATTTATGTGGAGTTCCCCTGTCAGTGAGGGTGGAAGAGAGGGGATAAGGAAGACTCATTGGAGAAGGTGAATGTGGTTTCAAAGGTGAGAGAGCATTCAGGTGACTTTCTCCCATGGAAGTATGCTCTCCTGGTAATGATCATAGTAATGGCAAATATCAGTTTTATTAAAAGCCTCATGCATGACACAAAAGTATTTTTAGACACACTGAGAAAAAGGAATTTTATAGTCAAATACATCTGAAACGTCACAATGTATGCTAACAATTAATGTCTCTGAGAAGTCTGGCAGTAAAGAAACTTGATCAACACAGTATAACCCAGCATTTCCCATACTACCCTGACCATAACCATTCTTTCTTGTTGTTGGGGGACCTATTGCCATTCTGAAGGATGTCACTAAAATTCTTAACCTAAAGATGTTAATTCCCATAAAAAATGGATGGTATGGGTCAATGAAATAAAACCTAACCACACATTTTATCTTTTCCATGTTTCACAGGTGACTAAAAAAATGGTTAATGGCAATAGCTTTTATAATGGGCAAAATAGGCCATGACTTAGAGTCTCTAGCTTCCTGAAGCTGTGTGCCTAACTCTCAAAAAATCTAGGATCCTCACCTTAGAGGTGAACAGACTAAAGCCCTAAGGCAGAATATGTCTCTACATTCCTTGAAACAAGTGTGAAGAAAAAAATTAAAGAACTGCCATCATGAATTGTACTAAAGCCATGATCAAAAGTCTCTATACTTTGAAATACCTAATCATATTAGAGGATTAAAAACACATGAGTGAACACTAACCAATAATTTATTCATTTCCATATCTACCTATACCTTTTAATTTTGATAATATAAATACTGTTATTTTTCCTCAATTATACCGACAAAATCTTTCCCCTACCTTCAGTCTGAGAGGTTCCTTTTGTTGTTGTACTTGGACTATAGTCAGTTTCTGGCTTTAGATAAAGCTAGAAAAGTCACTACTTTTTGTAGTGACTTTTTGAGTAAAAGAAGACCTAAGGGTCGTGAAAGATTAAGAAGAGTTCAGATGAGAAGTCTCATCTTTTCTAGGAATAATAAAAAGTGTATAATCTTTATTTGAATGTTGGACTTCTTTTGTGTTCTAAGGCTCTACTGTTGAGGCCCTATAAAAAGGCCACTCTCTTAGAGGTAGACATGACCTTTTCTGAAGAAAGTGCACATTCTCTGTATCCCTTCTCTGGAAGAGGCAGGTCCTCTGACAGGTAATAGAATCTTGGAAGATGGGTTTTGGTCTTGAGCAAAAACTTCTGACTTCCTCTGGAATCATGTTCTTGCTGGACTTTCAGGTCAATGGACTCTTTGAGGATGGCTTCTCCTAGGGGCTAGTTAAGAAGGCAGTACTCTTGAAGGGTTTCCTAACAATGAAGTGATAAATGTTCAGATTATCTTGCTTTATGTTTCTCTATGTTCTTTTTTATCTGGCTATTCCCAAACCCTTAGTAAAGGCTTATTATTATACTTTGGCCTGGCTTAGGTCTCAGTGGTGCATTAAGCACCAGGAGAATTTGGAGTCCATGTTTGGGCCAAAGGGCTAAAGAATAGATGGTAGAACTGGAGGTAACATAGTGATATGTGGTTATGGTTATTATTAAGGATAATAACCATCAGTTATGTACTCTGTGCCCACCATTTTACTATGCTATCTCATCTAGTCTTCACAATAATTCTCAAACATAGGTTTTATTAGTCTCTTTTTGCAGATGAGGAAACTGAGACTCAGAGAAATTAAGTATTTGCATATATACTATAGCTATTGGGAGTTGGGATTTAAACCAAGGTTTCATCTGACTCCAGAGGCTGAACATTTCTAGTCAAGTTACATAACTTCTAAGACTTTAGGTTTTTGTTTTTATTATTATTATTATTTGAAAACATCTACTTTCTAGGATTGCTATAAGGATTCCATGAAATAATATATATAAATATTCTGGACCATTAACTAGAAGATAATAGGTATCCCCCAAATAGTGCTTATCCTTATGGTCTTTCTGGCCATTCCTTCTTAATATCCTTCAAGGGTTCCTTTTCCACTGATGGTCTGTTAAACTAGTGTTCCCCAAATTTGTTCTTCAAACCAATGCTCTCCTTGAGTGACTTCATCCAAACCCAGGGCTTCAGCTACTGTTTTTATGCTAGTGACTTCTAAATCTGAACCTCCAGGCCAGATCACTGCTGATATCTCCACTTGGATGTCTCACAGACATATGAACTCAGAAAGTCCCAAACTCACATCTTTCTGTTTCACTCTTGGCCTGTCTCTCAGAAAGTGGCATTACTGAATCTCTAGATACCTAAGCCAAGGCCTGGGAATCTTTGTCTACTCATTTTCAGTCATCCCTTACACTCAACTAGTCATCAGGTTATCTCAAGTCTCCCTTCTTATTATCATTTGCATCAGTCCCTCCCTCTCTCCCTATCCTCCCACAATTTCATTTCCACAGCCACAATCACTGCCTAAATTCAAACTCATCACTTCTATCAAGCATTATTGCAACAGTCTCCTAACTCATTTCCCTACAATCTACCCAACCCTCCTATCTGTCCTCAATTGTACTGTCAAAATGATCTTTCTAAAAAGCAAATCCACATCATGCATTTCCCACTCAAAACTCTTTCAAGAGCTTTCCATAGCTTTCAGAATAAAGTTCAAATTCAGCACACTAAACCCTTATGGATATAGCTGCTTCCTGCCTCTTTAGCTGTATTTCCCACTCTGTATTTTTTCATTTGCTCTGTATTATTTCATTTTCATTTATGGTTTCATAAAGCAGAAACCATTTGTTTCTGCTTTAAAGGATTACTTCCAAAGGAAGCTATTTCTAGCCTTGGACCTTCAGGCATGTCCTTGGGTGCCTACCCATTCCCTTGCCCCCCAAATCCCCCTCGACTCTTTCCTTAAAGCTCAGCTCAAGGGCATTTGTCTGGACAGTTTTCCTTAATGTTGACTCTGGTGTTTCTTTTTAATGCTCCCATGACATCTGTTCATTGCTCTATAAGAGCACTTTTCATACGACACATCTCTGTCACTAGTTTGTAAACTGGACCCCAAAGTTTATTTCCTATTGTGTCCCCAGCACCTAATTCCTAGTGCCTAGCTCATAACCAATGCAGACTGCTGGTTAATGAAGGAGTGAATTCAAGAAGAGAGTTTTTAACCCTTGGCTATGTTGTGTGTGCACCTAGGAAGCTGGCCAGGTGCGGTGGCTCACGCCTATAATCCCAGCACTTTGGGAGGCCAAGGCACTTGAGGTAAAGAGTTTGACATCACCCTGGCCAATGCGGTGAAACCCTGTCTCTACTTAAAAAATCAAAAAATAAATAAATAATTAAAAAAATATTCGGGCATGGTGGCGGACACCTGTAATTCCAGCTACTCGGGAGGCAGAGGCAGAAGAATTTCTTAAACTTGGGAGGCAGAGGTTGTAGTGAGCCAACATCGCACCACTGCACTCCAGCCTGGGTGACAGAGAGATTATCTGTCAAAAATAAAAAAAGAGAGCAGCAGCAGCAGCAGCAGCTAAGTGAAAGGTAGGACTTTGGGTTAAGGTGGCACACTACTGGAGATTTCTTAAGCCTCATTCCTCCTACGGTCCTTTCTTCTCCACTTCACTGATGGCCAGGTTCCACCACTCACCGTAGGAACATGAAGACACATGTTTTAGACACGTTCTACGGAACAAACAGTTAAGATCCTGAGTATTCCATTTGCTAGACTAGGAAGATAATAAGATAGTCTGAATTGGGACCTGTCAATGGAATACACATCCTGCCCTCTACAAACTTAAGATTCAATAATCCTGTGAAAACCTGAATCACAGGCTGGGCTCTAAATGGCTCTGTTTGGTTTCATTTTCACTGGAGAAACTGGATAGGTTTTTATGACATTAGTTGATCTCTTCACTTTCTGTTTTTCCATTTTTTTCAGATCTTTCTGGATGTTTTCACCTTTTGAAGTTGTTTCCTACCTTTTTCCGAAAGTAATAGAGACAAAGGGTCTCTCTTTTAAACAGAGAAAAGCAAAGAAGACAAAGCAAAACCAACTTATTCAAACGTTAATCAAATTTTTTAAAAAGCTTCTTTGTGGGGGAGAGTCTCTGAGTTGGAAAATACCTTAGGAATCAGAGCTTACCTAATAACTTTAGTGGGTAAATAACGAGATGAAGGAAAGAGGTTAGTGACTTGCCCAAAATCACTTAAGCAGCTGAAAGCAAGAGTATTTTGGCCCTAAATCCTCCAAGTTCCAGTCTTCGCAATCTTTTCCTTTGGAGACGCTTGTACTTGTGTCCACAGCTGATACGTTCTATCTATGCAAGCCGAGGTAACTGGCAAACATGTTTATTGTATCTAATATATATTATATATAATTTTTAAAAACCATATGAGCTTAACACACTAGTAAGAGGCCACATTGTCGAAGCTCAGGGCTCATATTTGGCTCTCTGTATTTTGCCGCTGGGAGAGTAAGAAAGGTTGACGAGGGACTTCAGGTTCTAGAACACCGGGAGCCTCGGGCTGCACGGAACCACTGCTCCCCCAGGGCCTGGAGGGAAAGCCAGGGCCGCGCCTGCGGGGAACAGCAGAGGGCCTGAGCGACCCAGAGGCGCGTCCTTCTTCAGTGCCGTCCAGGAACTGGTTGGGAGTAATCTGCGGAGAGCCGCACCGGCCTCACTTTCCGGTGGCAGCTCAAAGCTCAGGGGCCACAGATTTGGGGCTCGGGCGGGGCTCTGGGCACGTGGCCGGCGGGCCTGGGTATTTGCCGGCGACCCGCAGCCGCGGCCTAGGCCCATAGCCAGACAGACCGAGTCCGCTGCCTGCGCGCCCTGCTCGCGCCGGGGCGTTTTACGATCCTCAGCCGCTGTCCAGGGCTGCTCACAGCCCCGCGTGCAGCCTGTAAGAGGCACCGCGGCCCGGTCTCAGTCTCTGGAAGAAAGAGACTTGTCTAAGAACCAATGTAGAAAGCTCTCCTGTTTCACCGACTGCCAACGAGGACCTTCGACTTGACCAACGGAGGAAAACATCTTCGCGTGGAGATCGATTTCCTTTGGACAGTTTATTCTGTATTTGTGCAGCGTCCTTTGCGTAGTAGAAACTGTTTTGCACTGTGAGTAGAAAAGATGAAGTTAGCTTTATGTCGGGAGGGGGGCGGGAGGCAGCTTATTTCCACATAAACTAAGAAACAATTACATTAAAAGACAGTGAGGGGCGAGGCGCGGTCCGCCTGTAATCTCAGCACTTTGGGAGGCCGAGGCGGGCGGATCACTTGAGGTCAGGAGTTTGAGACCAGCCTGGCCAACATGGTGAAACCCCCGTCTCTACTAAAAATACAAAAAAAAAAAAAAAAAAAAAAAAAAAAAAATAGCAGGGCGTAGTGGCGGGCACCTGTAGTCCCAGCTACTGGGGAGGCTGAGGTGGGAGGATCGCCTGAGCCCGGGAGGCAGAGGTTGCAGTGAGCTGAGATCACGTCAGGGCACTCCAGCCTGGGCGAGCAACAGACTCTGTATCGAAAGAAAGAAAAGAAAAAAGGTGAGCGCTCAAACCAGAGAAGCGTGCTTGGGGGGCAAGCAAACCAGGAGGAGTGAGATTAAGTGGAGAAAGCGCAAAAGGGAAGGGTTAGAGACGTGAGAGGCGAGCAGGTGGAAGGGGCGAGGGAAGCGGAGGGCGAGGAGGTATGGAGCGGGGGGAAGGGAGGGAAAAGCTGCGGGGCGAACTGGGCCGGGGGCGGTGCGGCGGGGTTAGGACGGAGCGCGGCTGTAGACGCGGATGGGGGAAGGGGCTGCGGTCGACGGGGATGGAGAAGGCGGGAGAGGCCTAGGCCTAGTTCGTGTCCACGAGGCCTCTCCACGTGGCCGGCTTCCCTTGGAGAAGTCCCACAAACCCTTAGCCTCTCCCCGGCGCCGTGCCCACCCGTCCTGGGCAACCCCGAGACCCCGGGCGCGCGCATCTGGCCCTCTATAATCCCGGCTACTTGGGAGGCTGAGGCAGGAGAATCGCTTGAACCTGGAAGGAAGCTTCTGCAGCGACAGACGGCGCAGGCCCCAGGTGGCAGAGAAGCCCATCCAACTCCGAGGACTGGCCCTGGGAGAGAGGGCCCGGCAGTGAACTGTCCTTTGAGCCACGTCTGTGTTTTCTCTTGCCTCAGCGCACGCGGGGATTAAATGGCAGTGTGACCACCAGTGTCCCCTGGGAGGTTGCGGAAACGTAGAGGCAATGAGATCCGAGCGGGAATATGGACTTCTCGCTGCAGTCTGCACGGAAGCAGCTGGGACGTCCCAAGCTCGGCCCTCCCTGCAGGCCCCGCGCCGGGACATGGAGGTAAGTCGCTGCGCGCTCGACAAGGCTAGGGGCGCGCGCTGGGCTCGGTCCGAATGTTCGGACCGCGGAGTGAAGCGTCGGTGGATTTGGCAGGAGCGGCCCTGGGCGACAGGCCTGACGTCGGTGGGAGCAGTTGAGGCCCCTGCAAGGCCACTGGATCCCGGATCCGCGACCGAGACGGAGCAGGGACTAAGGTCCCCGCTTCCTCTCCGGGTGGGGGTCGGGTCGTCGGGCGGGGAGGCAGCTCGGGTTTTCCCGCCTTCCGCGAGCAGCCCAGGGGGTCTGCCCTTCCCTGCGCCTTCAGGACCCGTAGGAGGTAGGAATTAAAAGAGAAAAAGCTCGTAGGTGAGGCGTTTCCGCATCCTGTCTTTGGACGCTGCTCTTAGTTGAGTGACCGGATTCAGACCTTAGGGGCGTTAGTGTCTCCTCCACCGCCTCTCTCCCCTTTTAAAAGAGAGAGAGAGAGAGAGAGTGTGTGTTTATGTGTGTGTGTGTAAAATTTTAAATTTGCTGACATCGGCACTTCAAGGTATAAGACAGATATTCTAATCCCTGACTGTCTGCGAAGGGCTCGCTTATTGTTGCCGTTTGTTAAGGATCCTAAGGTTTTGTAAACACTCATAAGACAGATTCATTTAGAAGTTTGCTTCTAATTCTTTTGTTGAAATAAAGATTCATACAAGGGGACTCTTTCTGCTTATTTCTGAGAGAAGATCACATATCAGTAACAGGAAGAAGGTAAAGTACCTGTACTTCCAATATGTAACTGGAATTCCAGTGTATTTACTATAATACATTATAGTATACTTAGAGTACTTATCATATTCTCATTGTGTAACTCTTATTTGTGTACATGTTTTGTCTTCTAGACTGTAAGCTTCTTGAGGGCAGAGACGCTTTGTCTAACATGGTACAAGGCATGCAGTGAAAAAAACCAAAACTGTCTATCCAATATGAATTCATATAACTTGCTTATATATTGTATAATAAAACGTATAAGTAAATATATATTTGCCCTGGAAAAATAACTTATACACTGAATATTGGTCATAATCATTTTCATTAGGGGAAATCTATAATTTTTTGCTTCATGATATAAAATTCAGCATTTGGCTTTATATTTACTGCAACTGTTAACATTAACCTTATATAGAGCAAAAGTTATAGGACTTTTCGGTATTACCTTTTATGACTAACAATTCATTCACCAAATTACAAATACTTCTCCAGACTATAAAGAGCAGAAATGTATGCTATAACAAGACTGTTGCATATATTTTTCAGAGATCAAAGACTGATTAATATTTTGTATTATTTCATTTATTTTTTAACTCTATAAAGAAATTATTCGTTTAATGGCAAGATTTTAAAAAATGGGTCATCAGCAGTTTTTTTAAACCCCTAAAAACCATTGAGGCAAAAGGAGTTGTTTTTCAGCTTTATTTATTCTGCTTCTAAAGTTTGTAATGATTTGGTCTAAGGGGAAAATTCTTACTTTTCACACCAGTCATTTTATATATACCCTACTCGAAGAAGTGTACTAGGGCTATATATATATATATATTTGTGGACTGAAATTTATTCTATATCCTGCAGAATGAGCACTACATGTGGGCTCTTTGGAATAATATTCAATAGTAAGTTTGTTAGGACATTTGATTTGTATCTTATTTTTTTATTTTTTTGAGACAGGGTCTTGCTCTGTCTCCCAGGCTAGACTGCAGTGGCATAATCACCGCTCACTGCAACCTCAACCTCCTGGGTTCAAGGTTTTGAAAACCTCCTGGTTTTCCCACCTCAGCCTCCAGAGTAGCTAGCACCACATGTGTGTGTTGCCATGCCTGGCTAATTAAAAAATTTTTTTGTAGAGACAGGATCTTACTATGTTGCCAGGCTGGTCTTGAATTCCTGGGTTCCAGTGATCCTCCCACCTCAGCCTGCCAAAGTGCTGGGATTACAGGGGTGAGCCACTGTGTCCAGCCTTGATTCTTACATTTGATTCAATTAACTGTAATTGAATTGTAACTCTGCTGTGCAACTGGAGAAACCAGCAACCAGTAATACCTTGATTTCAAATTGCATAGAAGACTTGGTGTCCCTGAACCAAATGAATGGATTTGGAGCTAGACAATGGGGAAACAAGTTATGATACAGTTTTGAAGTGAGAGTTGTGTGGGGAAGAGATGATGTTTCTAGTCTTAAGATTTAATATATAAAAGTACAAAATGTGTGTCTTTAAAAACCAATACTGTGATATATTTATAGCTAAAATAGCTCTGCTTTCTTTGAAAAAGCCTCTGCAACTTGAAATTTAAAGTCATAATCCTGGAACGTCTTTTTTGGTTTATTCAACTAAATCAAAGCAACTTTTAAAAGTTTATTTCCTCAGACTTTGAAATGCAATATATTTTGGCCAGGTGACTTGAAATAGAAAACAGATAAAGATGACTTACTGGTTAGTGAAACACCAGTCTGAAACAGACAGCTTACTTTTTTTCCCCCTCATTTCCCCTGGACCAGCTGTTTATGTTTAACCTTCATTTACTACTTCAAGAGTCATATTTACACTTCTTCAGCAACACTTTATCCATATGTTCCTTGGCCTTATACATTATATAAGGCTGTTTTAGGGCAACTTCCTAATCATCTCATTTAAGAAAATGTCATACTCACCCCAAATAACCTTATAGAAGATGTCAGATGATATCCCTGCTAAAATAACCCCATAGAAGATGTCATCTGATATTACTTATAGGCTTCCTTTCATTTTTACCAGTAATAGTCTTTGCCAGGTTTTTCTTCCTATTTGGACAGCTAGGATGTTTTTTTTTTCTTTTTTTCAATTGATGGAAAAAAAAACTCTTCTAAAAATACTTCATAATCCATTCTAATCAGATAATGAATTTAGCTTTTGTCTTAGTCCATTTTCTGTTTTTATAACATAATACCATAGGCTGAGTAATTTATAAAGAAAGAAATTTATTTATTATAACTCTGGAGGCTAGGAAGTCCAAGGCCAAGGGGCCCACATCTGGTGAGGGCCTTTGTGCTGCATCATCCCATGATGGAAGGTGGAAAGGCAAGAGAGTATGAGAGTGCAAAAGAGAACTGCTCCCCAAAGCCTTCCTATTAAAAGACATAAAATCCACGCATGAGGGCAGAGCCCTTGTGGCTTAATCACTTCTTAAAGGCCCCGCCACCCAAGGCTGTTATACTGGCAATTAAATTTTAACAAGAGTTTTGGAGGGGATAAACATTCAAATCATAGCATTCACCCTTAGCCCCTCAAAACTCATAGTCCCTTCTCACAGGCAAAATACATTCATTCTATCCCAATACCCCAAAAAGTCTTAACTTGTTGCAGCATCAGCTCAGAAGTCCAAGTTCTCATGTAAATCATATGAAAGTCAAGCCATGATTCATTCTGAGGTACATTCTCTTCACGTATGAAATAATGAAACCTATGAAATCAAAACATATTATCTAATTCCAAAATGCAATATGGAACAGGCAGAGTATAGACATTCCCATTCCAAAATGGAAGAATAGCAAGAAGAAAGGGGTAACTGGTCTCAAGTAAGTCCAAAACCCAATAGGGAAAACAACATTGAATCTTAAACTGGAGAATAATCTCCTTTGACTCTGTCCTGTGTCCTGGATACACTAGGGTGGGGATGGGCCCTCAAGACCTCAGGTAACATTATCCTGATGGCCTTGCTGGGCTCCGACATCCAGCAGCTCTTACAGACTTGAGTCTCTTGCCTTTAGCTTTCCTAGGCTAGAGGTGGACCTACAGTTCTGAGGTCTTGAGCACTGCTACACTTGCATGGCTCCTGTAAGCATTGCCCTAGTGGGTATTCTGTAGCAGCTCTGGCTCTGCTACAGGTTTCTGCCTGGAGTCCCAGGCTGTCTGCTATATCCTTTGAAGGTTTGGTGGAGGTAGCCATGTCCCCACAGCTCTTGCATTCTACCAGCCTGCAGGCTTAATATCCCATGGATACTGCCAAGGCTTACCACTTGCACCTTCTGGAGTGGTGGCTAGAGCCACAGTGGGCCTGCTTGAGCCAGAACTGGGGTGGCCAAGGAGCACTGTGCTGGATTATAGGGAGCAGAGTCCCTAGGTGCCCTGGGCCCATCCTTCAAGCCATTCTGATCTAGAGATCTAGGCCTGTGATGGGAGGAGCAGCCTTGAGGATCTTTGAAGTGCCTTTGGGGATCTCTCTACCATTTTCTTGATGGATAGCACCTAGTTTTCTTCTATCCATCCTAATCTCATTAGCAAACAGTCTTTGGCCATACTTTTAATATTCTCTCCCAAACACACTTTAATTTTAATTTAATTTCATTTTGTTATTATCTTTTTGAGACAGAGTCTTGCTCTGTCACCCAGGCTGGAGTGCAGTGGTATGATCTTGGCTCATTGCAGCCTCTGCCTCCCAGGTTTGAGCAATTCTCGAGCCTCAGCCTCCTGAGTAGCTGGGATTACAGTTGCATGCCTCATATCCAGGTAATTTTTTTATTTTTAGTAGAGATGGGGTTTCGCCATATTGGCCAGGCTGCTGTCAAACTCCTGAGAGTGATCCACCTGTCTCAGCCTCCCAAAATGCTGGGATTACACGCATGAACCACTGTGCCTATAAAAACATACTTCTTTATTCTTAACATGGCCAAGATGTGAATTTTCTAAGTCTTTCACTCAGTTTCTCTATTAATTACAAATTCCATCTTTACGTCATTTCTTTCCTCTCATGTCTTACTCTATGTGGTTAGAAGCAGCCATGCAGAAGACTGACTGCTTTGCGGCTTAGATATTTCTTTTACTAGATATCCTAGTTCATTGTTCTTAAATAAGGCCTTCCGCAAAGCTCTTGAGAATGGACACAATTCAGCCAAGTTCTTTGCAACTGTATAACAAGTATGGGCTTTACTTGAGTTTCCAATACCTTGTTCTTCATTTCCATCTGGGACCTCATCAGAATGGCGTTTACTGTCCATGCTTCTACCATTATACTGATCATGACCGCTTGAGTAATCTCTAAGTGTGTCAGACTTTCCCTATAGCTCTTCTTTTCCGCTGAGTCCTTACCAGAATTACCCTTAATGCTTCATTCATTATAATCTAGCCATTTTCCACCCCTTTCCTTTAAATTCTTCCAACCTTTATCTGTTACTCAGTCCCAAAGCCACTTTCACATTTTCTAGTGTTTGTTTTAGTAACAGCTTCACTTCTTGCTACTGGTTTTCTGTCTTGCTCTGTTTTGTGTTGCTGCAACAGTATGCTACAGGCTGGATAATTTATAAAGAAAATAGATTTATTTCTCATAGCTCTGGAGGCTGGGAAGTCCAAGGTCAAGGGGCCCACATCTGGTGAGAGTCTTCATGTCTTGCCATCCCATCATGGAAGTGGAAGAGCAAGAGAGTGTGAGAGAGCAAAGGAGACCTCCTTCTGAAAGCCTTAAAAGAAAAAAGTATTAAACTACTCCAATGATGGCAGAACCCTTATTGTGTAATCACCTCTTAATGGCCCCACCAACCAATAAATTTACAATGGCAATTAAATTTCAACAGTTTTGGAGGAGATAAACATTCAAATCACAGCAGCTTCCTAAGGAGGATCATAATGAAAAGATAATTTTTCTTTGTTATAATTGATGGTATTAAATAAAACAACAATTATTATTATTTAATTTATAAATCCATAGTAGAATGTTACTGCTTTAAGCCTATGTAGAGAATACTGTAGGAAACAACAGAATAGACTTTACTTTTTGTCTGATAACTTGTTTATTACTGCTGCGTCTTTATGTTCCAGAAACTTAAAGAACTGACAAGTGAGGCTTAGGAAGTGTTTTTATGGACAAATCATGTGATTAGATTGACTTACTTGGCTACTTAAAGGTAGTTATATGTATTTATTGGGAAAGAAGTCAGGTCATTGAATTTTCAAATTGCTTTGTCTAGGTTGGTTACTGGTAGTTAGTGGTTAATTCAGTGAAGCTGGAGTTGATATTATTTTATTTAAAATCCATTACAGCACCGGAGTGATGGCAAGTGCCTATAATCCCAGTTACTAGGGGGTGCTGAGGTGGGAGAACTGTTAGAGTCCAGGAGTTCGAGTCCTGGGCAACTTGGTAAGATCTTCACTCTAAATAATTTGTTTAGAATAAATAAATAAAACCTATTACAAGGTACTGATTATCTAATTGACCTTTAGTCATTCAGTATCACCAGGTTCAAGGTTTTCATTTGTAAAATAGGCATAATCATATTTATCATTTTTGAGGAATATTTAACATTTTGATAGAAGAGATGTCAGATAAGTTCTATTATAAAAATTCATTAATATATTACAACCTATTATTAGATCACTTGTATCTTTAAAATTGCTTAGTGATTTACAAATGATGAATGTTCTGAATGAATGTGTCTCATTCCTCTCTGCTCTGTTCTTGGCTCAAAAAGATACTAACTTTTACCAGAATCTACCACTTCTTTCAACCTAGACCCAACCAACCAAAAAACCCAAGTTGAACTGAAGTTTCATTTTGTCAAAAACAATTTCCTCTTTGCACAGAGTTAGATTGTCTCATCTAGGTTAGTTCTGTAGTGCTAATTCTTCATGGTCTTACGAACCTTCATTTTTAAGGCTGTGGAGTCATCCCTCTGAGTGTTCATTTATGGAATCAATGTGAATGAAACTCTGCCTGAAACTATCTGAAGCAAAAGTTATAGGGTGGGGAGTTGGGGAGAGATAGCATGGGGAGAAATGCCAGATATAGGTGAAGGGGAGGAAGGCAGCAAATCACACTGCCACATGTGTACCTATGCAGCAATCTTGCATGTTCTTCACATATACCCCAAAACCTAAAATGCAATAAAAAAAGGAATTTTCAATGTAACCTTTTATGACTAATAGAATTCTCTTACCAAACTACACACTACTTCCTTTCCAGTAGTGACTATAAATCATTATGCCAGCTTTGACAGTTGTGAGAACTTGACAGCTTTTGACTGTTAAACTAAATCACACTTTTCACATATAACTTACTACTCTTAATTCTGACATCCTTATTGCCTGAGTTACTGATTTTGGCACTTAACCAGAGACTACCATTTTAACATTTATTTTATGCTTTGTTCCTCTTGAGACTGTAATGCCCCTGAGGTCATGTTCTATGTATTATACAATTTTTTTTTAAAGCCTCACAACTCCTGAGTGTAGTTTTGGCATGGCCTGTGGTACTCACTCAGTGAAGAATTCTTAAAACATCAACTTTTTTTTTATTTTTAAGTATTCAGTAAGACAAATATATGAGTTGAAATACGTGGTCTCTGCCTCTGTGATAGATGCAGTTTAGCCAGGAGACAAGCAGTCATTCATACTAAGATCCACATCATTTATTAGATCCAGAATCCCTTTATATGTAATTCTGAAATCCAAAAATCCCTGAAAATAGATTTACTTATTTATTTTTGATAAAGTATTTGGCAGTAAAATCTAAAACAAGATTAAGTTATTTGGCAGAGAAACCTGAACTGGTGTGACTCTATAGTCTTCATTTATTCCACTTAAGAAGAATATTCATATGTTTCACTGTGGAAATATTAATGTTTTGATTTTAATGTTATGTTTTACATTACCGTTGAAATGTGAAAATTCCCAAATTCCAAAAACATCAGACTTCATGACTTTTGGGAATCTGCATAATGTACAAAAGTTAGGTGATAAAATATTTAAATATCAAATAATAAAGTAATAGTAGAAATCTTTAAAATCAGTATTTGGAAAATTGCTAGTACTTAGGTGATGGTGTCTCTGTGGGGTGTCCCTACAAATAGGCAGGTACTCAGTCCTAGATCCCAGGGGCAGAGGCAGGTAAAATGGTAGTATTTTCTGATGTGTCCAGGCATAAGAAGAACCAGAATATCTGTACAAACTGAGTTATTTAGGGAGCACTAAGAGTCAAAACAGGGAAACTGAGTTTAGTCATCAAGGGGTTAAGAGATGGCCCAAAAAACGAAGCAAAGAGACACTGGGAAAGAGAGGAATTAAGGGTAAGTGAGAGTCCCAGACAGTTGCCACAAGTGAGGATCATAGTGGCAACCTATGGGTATAAGTGGACAGCTGCGATGTGCAGCATAGGGTTTGAATGAACTGGTATAGACAATTAGTGCTGGGATCTTAGATCTTTAAAGATTATTTACCCCTGACCCCCTCCCTGTTTTGCAAATGAGTAACATAAAGTTCAATAATAATTTTTCTAACATCTAGTTAATGGTTAAGCCACACACAAACCCAGGTTTTATGTTGCCTATCTGGTGCTTTTTCTACTAGTGTAGAGAGAAAGTATTGCAGTTTGGAGTGGTCAGGAATTACTTTTCAGAGAAGAATGAGATTTGAATTGATGACTGTGGTAATTTGCAAAAGCTTAATTCTGCATAAATATTTAAATGTATTTTTGTGTATATTTTCCTATTTGTAAGTACTTCAATGAATACCAATGGGACTCCTAAGACCTGGGTTCTAGTTCTAGCACTGCACAGATTATCTAAACAGCCTTGTGCAAATCACTGAACCTCTCTGAGATTCAGTTTTCATCTTTAAAGAAGGTAGAGTCAGGTGACCTTTAAACTCTCTTATTCTATCATTTAGATCTGTTTCTGTATTTGCTAAGACAAAACAATTTCCATGAATAATCATTCATTTTAATTATTTAAGGATGACAAAGGCATAGGTAATATATTCAGATATCTCTACATAGAGAGATATATTCCTTAGAAAATCTAAATCCGTATCTGGAATATAGACTCAGATATTTTGGTAAAATGAAAATACAAAATAAATTAATATCAACAGTGCATTTAACATTAATCAGTTAACATTCACTGTGTGTACGCAAAGTACTGAATAAGGTATGTTATTTTGCTTTCAAGTTGTTTAGGATTTAATTAAGAGTTTACTTTAAATAGTTAAAAAATCTAAGTAAACACAACAAGCTCTATGGAACTCAGATTATGTTCAGCTGGAATGAATCAGCCTTTAAAAGTGCGGTATGACTGGCTCTTCAACCTTTTGTTGAAACTGTTTAAATTACTTAGTATTTCATAATGTAAATATTTTGATACCATGCAGTCCTTGATTAATATAAAGTGGTTTGCCATTGAAAAAAACTTGTAACCCTTACGAATTAATGCCAGAGTATAATGTTTCTAATTTATTATCATCAAGGATATTATAACTATATCCCCAATCTCTTTCGTCAGAGTCTTAAGCATGTTAGAGGAGTATCATATTCATTTAACTTTATGTTGTATTAACTAATGGTAAAAATATTTGGTTGGAACTGCATAGCATTGTGATTGACTGGTGAACATTTTAATAAAGGAGATCTAAATAAAGATAACATTTTTTAAAAGAAAAACATTTGCTGGTGCTTGACTACCTGTTCCGTAAGACGTTTATTCAGTCTTGACAGCTAATTTAGATTTAAAAATTTGAAATTACCAGTTTGTGATAATCTTTACAGAATGAACCTTTTTGTGAAAATTTCTTGTTGGTACTTATAAACAAGGGTTTTTTTTCCCAAAACTTTGCCTGCAGCCCACAGTATGAAAGAAATTTTGCATTGTGATCCAGTACACATACAGGCAACTGAAACAACTTTTGTGAAGCAATACTTATCTTACTGTGTGTGATACACAAACATTTTTAAATACTGTTCTGATTTATTTTATTCTTTTAAAATGGTTATGTCAGAAACCCACTAAATTGATTTAAAACTCCCTGTAGGGAGTTCTGACATAATCTGCAGTTTGAAAAGCTTTAGCTAAACTTTTTTGAAGATACTTACTGTGTATTAATTACCTTTTATTCTTCAGTGCTCAGCACATAGATGGTATTCCAACAATGTTTGTTGAGTGTTTTAATTGTACTTGATCTAATTTCAGAAATGTTACTGGGTTGGGTGTTGTGGATTATGCCTATAATTATAGCACTTTGATTGGACAAGGTGGGAGGATCACTTGAGGCCAGGAATTTGAGACCAGCCTGGGCAACATAGCAAGACCCTGCCTCTACAAAAAAATACAAAAATTAGCCAGGTTTGGTGTTGTGTGCCTGTAGTCCCAGCTATGCAGGAGGCTGAAGCAGGAGGATGACTTGAGCCCAGGAAGTTGAGCTGCAGTGAGCTAAGATCATGCCACTATACTCTAACCTGGGTAGCAGAATGAGACCTTATCTTAAAAAAAAAAAAAAAAAGTAAGGGAAAAAAGTTATCTATACAGGCTCTGTGAAGCTTCTGAAAGAGATTGGAAGAAAATTATTAGTAATTAAAAGGCGAACATGAAACATTTATGAAGTAACAATGTGTTAGTTCTGTGTAAGAAGTTATATTAAGTGCTAAATTGTATCTTTTTCAGACGCCACTGTTTTAAAGTCAGAATGAAAATTGGCTTTACAGAATGAATTTATTCCTGTAATAATTTTATCTTGGAACCTATTATCTCAGAACCATATAATGTCTTTCACCTAACTGCTTTTCTATGTACTTGTGTGTGTGTGTGTGTGTGTGTGTGTGTATGTGTGTGTGTGTGAGAGAGAGAGAGAGAGAGAGAGAGAGAAGTTGCATTTTGATGATTTTTTTTTCTAAGAAATATCTTGTAAGCTTTGTTTAACTTTTTTTTATTACCATTCTTTAATTGGTACTCCAAGCCAAATACTATTTGTCTATAAATCATATTTTTTTCTTCTTTGATTTTTAGCAGTACGAAGGTTCCCCCCTGCATAGTAATATTTGCTTGATAATAGCTTAAGTATGGTAATGAATTTAAACTTTTTCATCTATACCTATTGATAGTTTCTTTGTGGAGATTTTGATAAATATTTGGAACCTTTTAAATTTAACTCAAATAAAATTTGTTCTATTAGAACAAAAATTTCTGCAAAGATTGCCTGTTAGTCTCCAGCTGTTGACCTTTTTCTTTTCAGCAGTAATTTGTATAATAGGGTTTCTGTTTAGCCAAAGAGTTAGGTTAATTCAAAAACATTTTCTGGGATTTGATTAATTTAAATAAACAAAAGATACATAATTTAGTAGCAGCAGAGTTGATCTGGGTTAAATTACCTCAGGTAATTTTCACAATTGTTACTTTGCACTTAATGATATACTACTTTATAATTATTCTCAAAATTAATGTTTTCTTCTCAGCCAGATACTAAGTTCTTCAATGGACTCCTCTTTTCCTTTCTTCCTTTCTGTTTCCATTTTCCCCCCATTTTTTTCTATTTCTTTCTGTATCCACAAATACGTCTGTGCTCTATATAATAATGAAACTCATTGAATGCTTTCTTATTAACCTTAAACTATTTCCTCGAAAATTTAGGCTCACTAATGCTCTCTAATTTTAATATTATCTAGTGTACAATTAATTGGGGTTTGAAGTTAGGAAACAAACTCTAATTCTGTTTCTTTTCTTTAACTCAGTGATTTTAATATCTGTGTCTATTTTCTTGCCTGCAATTTACATAGGGCTAATATTTGCTTTCGTCTATTTCATAGCATAATGTGAATATAAGATAATTATAAGAATGTTATTTTAAAATTTGAAAGTATTTGACATGGATAAATAGTGAGGCCCTTTATGCATGGTTATGGTGATTAAATGAGATGATGTATATATAAAATGCCCAGCACAGTGCTTGACACAGAGTGAACACTTAATAATGGTGGTTGCTGTTAATATTATTTAATTTGGGGGAGGGATAGCCTGGGGAGAAACGCCAAATGTGGGTGAAGGGGTGAAAGCAAACAGAACACACTGCCATGTGTGTACCTATGCAACTGTATTGCATGCTCTGCACATGTACCCCAAAACCTAAAATGCAATAAAAAAATAAGGAAAAAAATATTATTTAATTTGAATATGAATTTATAAATTTCAGTCATTTTATATTTTACATTTTTAGCTTAATAGTCTAAAAATATTAATTTTTTATAAATCTATTTTTTGTGATTTTTATTTTCTGTGGCTTTCTTAAGTAGAAAGCCCTTTCTCTCCAAATCTGGTCTATTGTTTTGCTTCTTATACCTATTTTTCATTTTATAAATTTTTGCATATAAAATTGTTAAAACTCATAATTGGATAATTAAAAATAAAAAAAAACCACAGTAATTATTTAACAATTATTTTTGTGGTATTGAAAATTTGAGTTCCCTGTTTTGAATTCTGATAATTTGGATTATTCATTATCTAATCATGTAATAAGAGGACATTTAGTCATCTGAGTAATAGCAGCTTCTTTGAATTATACAATTTTCTCTGACTGTATTTTATCCTGTATCAAATAAAATTATATTGCATTAAAAAAAAAAAGCAACAGATACTTCACCCATAATGGTAAATTTCAGCCAGCTGAAGATAAAAAAGTATAAATACAATTTAAATTGAACAATTTAAGACCTATATATAGGTAATTATATTTTACTTAATGCTAGGGCTTTTTTCATATTGTTGTTTTCAAACTATTTGTATTTTTGTTTTTCTACTAAACAGTGATTCCATTATAGTGATTTGAGACTTCTTACTTTAAACATTGATAATTCATGCTCTTGCAATTTAAAATTATATAATGGAATGGAAGTTATTGTTCAAGTAGTTTAATTCTTCCTAAAGAAGAAAAAAAGTGTTCATGTGTATGTGTTTGTGTGATTTGATTAAATTACTGTTCTCTTTTTTTTCTTCCAGGAGCCTTTCCCAAAATGTTAGAAGGACAGAAAAACATTTGCAACTTTTGTTTCACATGGTGAACGAGTCAGGAACTGTTTATGTGCAATAATCCAACATCAGCTTAAGTTTTTTGGCTATCTTTTCACATGAGCAAGAAAAGGTTTTGCTTCCAATTCCTGCAAAGTATTATTTTTTGTATTGTTTAGTTGGATTTCCCATTCAGCACCACTTTACTTTCATTCTTTTGGTCATTTATCTGTTCATTTCGAAAGACCAAGTAATTAAAACAGGTTTGAAAACGCGTGTGTGTGTGTGTGTGTGTGTGTGTGTGTGTGGTGCTTTGTGGGAGCATCTACAAAAGCAATGAAAATGCTTGTCCAAATCCTTAAAATGCAGATGTTGTTATGAATGTTTTGAAGGCAGGAAACCATAAAATCCTATTTTAAGAAATTCTTAAAATTTGCTTTTTAAGTCAAATAAGTTTCCCCCCTACTCTTTAAAATACCTCACTGGCAGAATTTTTATGGCAGCCATTTACATAAAACAAAACAAAACAAGCCTTCCCATAGATTGATGTTTGAATACCACAGCTCTTGGAGACAGAGATCTAGGGCTTAATTTTGAGTTGGCTTATATTTTAGCCTACCCTAATTGTTGACTTCTTAAAATTGTGTTAATTTTTTATCTTTTTTTTCCTTAGTATAATTACATCATCTTCTTAACCAAGAGAATGTCTTTCTCCTCCTCAGCTCTGTATCATTAATGAAGATCTTCAACTGTGTTTCCAAATTTGGTACAGGTTAGTACTTGACTTTTGGTTTGCTTATATTCATAATCAAGATTTTGCTGACTATATTATCAGTCCTTTATTTATTTTTTGTTTCATAAGTTTTTTCCTAAAATCACTGTATACTTTTTTGCTGATTCTGTTCTCTAGTTACTTTGTCTTTCATACAGGTTCTAATAAAAATCAACCAATAAACCATATAAAAGCCTGAAATCCCTTCCTGCCCTCCTGAAAATCTTGACTCCTCATATGTAGTTTCTTTTTAATTTTATTTCTTGATTATTACCTTCAAAAATTACTTGGAGTCTGGTAGTTTTTTCCTTTAGAAATTTTGCTTATCAATTCTTGTCTTCAAAAAGCCTTTGGTATAGAGGTGATAAATATCCAAAATTAGATGAAGACTTGAAATTATCCAATAAATCAGAACTCCCTTGGCATCCAAACCAGGTAATACAGATAAAAATAAAATTCATTTTGGGACAACAGCTACTTGGTAGGTATTATCTTAGATTGTCTACCAAGATAGTCCTCTTCTAGTTTTTTGATATGTGTATGAGTAATTGATTCCAGTTTTCCCTTTTCTGAAGAGGCTTTGCAGCATAAATTAATGTTTGCCTCATTGATGTTGGAGAAAGGAATTCCAAGCCCTTTGTTGAAGAGGCTGTGAACATTCTGAACTAGGCATCCCAGGAATGGTGTCTGACAAAGGGTTAAGTGGAGAAGGTTGGGTTATAGTAGATTTGTTGTTACAGTTCTTTGATCTTTGAATTCCTTCAATAATTTTGTTTACCTAAGGACAGAACACAGCAACTGACTTTCTTTCATTTTATTGTGGATCTCCTTAGACCACTCTTATTTCTTCACATATTTCCACTGGATCCATGTCCCCTGTAATTTTCCTTAGAGGTTAGAATTCCCAGGCTCCTGCCCTTTATTCTCTTTTCACCCTGCCTGCTCTCAGTATTCCCACCCTCATTTCCATTCTTGCCATATAGTTCTCTTCTATTTTTAAATCCTTAGGCATCACCATTAGGTAGGTATCTCTACTCCCAACATTCCCTCTAAGTCAAGACATATATTTAATTGCCTATGGACATATCCACCTAGATGGCACAAAACACCACAGTTTTAGCAAAACCGAAACTAAACCAATTTTCTTCCATACCTACTCTTTCTCCTGTATTTTCCATTTCAGTTATGTGGAACCTAGCCAAGAAGCCCAAAATGTTGGAATCACCTCAGCTCTTCTCTTTAAATCCTACTAAGTTGTGCTGTCATTATTCCTAACACTTCTCAAAACTGCCTCTTCCCTATCAGTATGATTTCCAGAGTCTAACAAAGTGATTCATCTAAAACACAAACGAGAACAAACCACTCCTCCTTAAAAAAACCACTTAATAACTCCCCATCATCTATAGAGAAAAAATAAATCAATGATCTAGTTCCTGCTAATCTCCTAACACTTATTTTGGCAATATGGGAGTACATGTAATTTCTTGAACTCATTATGCTATCTTCACACCTCTGTGCTTATGGTCTTTCTTACCTAAAATTTTATCCCTTTCTCACTCATTTTTTACTTGGATAACTGCTGTTCATCAAGATTCTACTTGGATATGATTACTTTTAGGGAATCTTACTGGTTGATCATGTGACCCTGTTTCTTTTGATTTTCCACTGTAGGCTTTGCTTAACTGTCATGGCACTTAACTGTTTATGGCTAGCAGTCACTAAAGAACGAGCTTTTTGTGGGCAAGGGCCAAATTGTAGTTGGCTTTTTGAAGAAAGTATTGTAAAAAAAATACCTGTTCAGGCCAGGTGTGGTGGCTCATGCCTATAATCCCAGCACTTTGAGAGGCCCAGGTGGAAGGATCTCTTGAGCACAGGAGTTCAAAACAAGCCTGGGAAACATAATGAGACCCTATGTGCACAGGTGGGTGTGACGGCAAGTGCCTCTGGTCCCACCTACTCAGGAGGCTGAGGCTGGAGGATTGTTTAAGCTGGGAGGTGGAGGCTGCAGCGAGCCTTGATCATACCACTGCACTCCAGCCTTGTCTCAGAAACAAACAAACAAACAAAATCCCTGTTGAATTGAACTTCTGTCAGGTCTACATAAAAAAAGTTGTATGTGCTGTGAAGGGTGCTGATAAATGGGAAAACCAAACAGAAAAGCACATTATCGGTTTCCTATGGTTTTATTGATAAAAGGGAACTTATCCAGTAACCTACACTTTTAACATTATCCTATTTTGAATTCATTTATGTTGAAGGAGTGAGCCACAGCATTACAACCTGAAAATTCTGGATCAAGGGAATTTTTCCTCCCTCCGTCCCTCCCTCCCTCCCTTTCTCCCTTCCTCCCTTCCTCCCTTCCTTCCTTCCTTCCTTTCTTCGTTTCGCTCTTTCACCCAGGCTGGAGTGAAGTGGCCCAATCTTGGCTCTTGGTATAGTGGTGATAAATATCCAAAATCAGATGAAGACTTGAAATTATCCAATTAATCAGAACTCCCTTGGCATCCAAACCAGGTAATACAGATAAAAATAAAATTCATTTTGGGACAACAGCTACTTGGTTGGTATAGAGGTGCAACCTCCACCTCTGGGGTTCAAGTGTTCAAGTGATTCTCCTGCCTCAGCTTCCTGAGTAGCTGGGATTACAGGTGCCCACCAGCATACCCAGCATTTTTTTTTTTTTTTTTGTATTTTTAGTAGAGACAGGTTTTACCATGTTGGCCAGGCTGGTCTCGAACTCCTGACCTCAGGTGATCCACCCACCTTGGCTTCCCAGAGTGCTAGGATTACAGGTGTGAGCCACTGAGACTGGCCTGAAATTTTCTATTTCCTTTGTGGAACTGTCTGACTTGGACAGCTTTTGGCATGACTAATAAACTCTCAGATCATTTTAGAAATGATAAACTCTGTGCAGCAGGTGTGTTTCCCAGTGTATGCTGACAACAGCATAACACTGGGAAAGAAATATACAGCTAACTGATTCCAGCTCCAGAAGAACCTCAGTCTGTAGCCAGTCTCCAAAAGCCTTTGGCAAGGGATATATTGGAATGAATTGACTGTCCGCATTCTTGGAAGGATGGCAACAGAACAAGTTACTTTTCATCCAGCCAGTTTGCTACAGTTGATGAAGCATAATCTCTCAAAAAAAATTTAAAAGACAAGAGAATTTTAAACACATTTAGTAAAGCATATTTTGTTATTTGTATATATTCCTGGGGTACAAGTGAAATTTTGCTACAATGGTATATTGTGTTGTGGGAAATGAGGGTATTCAGTGCATGCACCAGTGGAACAATGCACATTGTAACCCCAAGCAATAAGGATGAATATTAATGCTAATCTCTACTTCCACCCATTCTCATGGAACTTGACTCATTCCCATATGTTTTTGGGAGAAGAACTTCCTTAGAATTTATGGGAAGTTAGCATTTTAAAACAGTGATGAGAGGCCTGGCATGGTGGCTCACACCCATAATCCCAGTGCTTTGGGAGGCAGAGGTGGGAAGACAGCTTGAGCCCAGGAGTTTGAGGTAAGCCTAAGCAAGATAGCAAGACCCTGTCTGAAACTTTTTTTTTGTTTTTGGAGAAAGAGTGTTTTATCGCCCAGGCTGTAGTGCAGTGGTAGATCTTGGTTCACGGCAGCCTTGCCTTACCAGGCTTAAGCCCGAGGCTTAAGCCATCTTCCCAGCTCAGCCTCCTGAGTAGCTGTGACAGTGGGTGCCCGGCACCACACGCAGCTAATTTTAGTATTTTTGTAGAGATGGCGTTTTGCCACGTTGTCCAGGTTGGTCTCAAATTCTGTAGCTCAAGCAATCTGGCCAACTCAGCCTCCTAAAGTGCTGGGATTACAGACGTTACAGATATTAGCCATTGCGCCTGGCCCTCAAAAAAAAAGTTTTTTTTTGTGGGGGGGGACGGAGTTTTGCTCTGTCACCCAGGGTGGAGTACAGAGGCAAAATCTTGGCTCACTGCAGCTTCAACCTCCCAGATTCAACCAATTCTTGTGGCTCAGTCTCCCCAGCAGCTGGGACTAAAGGCATGCGCCCCCAGGCCTGGCTAAGTATTGTATATTTTAGTAGAGACGGGGTTTCACCATGTTGGCCAGGGTGGTCTCTAGCTGCTAACTTCAAGTGATCTATCCACCTCCCAGAGTGCTGGGATTACAGGCATGAGCACTACGCCTGGCCAAAAATTAACAAAAAATTAACCAGGTGTGGTGGTGCATGCCTGTAGTCCCAGTTATTTGGAAGGCTCGGGTAGGAGGATGGCTTGATCCCAGTAGGTCGAGGCTGGAGTAAGCCATGATCCTGCTACTGCTCTCCAGCCTGGGTGACAAAGGGAGACCCTTCTTCAAATAAATAAAATAAAATACTGATAAGATTCATATACATTTTGAAGGGTACATATGCACTTGTCAATTTACTTATAAGAAGGGTGCAAGAAATGTTTCATATATAGTTTATGTGAGTTGCAGTTTTGCTAAATTCTCCAATAAACACTATTTTTTTCCAGCTGCTTCATTAGGAGCATATTAAAACCACCTTGTTACTTTATTATAAAAGATAAATGATTACTTTTTTAGATATAGTTAAAAGTATTTATGACTGGCAGATTATTATACTATTATCTGATACTATATTTAATTCTAGACAAGTGCTATCCAATAAAACTTTCTACGCTACCTGATAGGGTAGCTAATAGCTATATGTGGCTATTGAGCATTTGAATGTGGCTTTGTGTCTGAGGAACCAAATTTATAATTTTATTCCATTTTAATTAATTACAATTTAAATCTAAATAGCCACATGTAGCAAGTGGCTGCTATGTTGGACAGTGCAGATCTAGGCTATATAATATTATCAATAAAGTTTTAAAAAAACTTTTAAATAAGGCATGTGGCATAAGAAAAATACTATCCATAATCAGGTTGTCCATAATCCATAATACTGATTATATGTTTTCCTATTAGGGAGATGCAAATTTTTGTATGAAAAGTATCTTCATAGCCTGAAAAAACTCGATGTATTTGATATTTTAAAAATAACTGGGCTGGGCGCGGTGGCTGAAGCCTGTAATCCCAGCAGTTTGGGAGGCCAAGGAGGGTAGATCACGAGGTCAAGAGATCGAGACCATCCTGGTCAACATGGTGAAACCCCGTCTCTACTAAAAATACGAAAAATTAGCTGGGCATGGTGGCTCGTGCCTGTAATCCCAGCTACTCAGGAGGCTGAGGCAGGAGAATTGCCTAAACCCAGGAGACAGAGGTTGCGGTGAGCCGAGATCGCGCCATTGCACTCCAGCCTGGGTAACAGGAGCGAAACTCCGTCTCAAAAAAAAAAAAACCTGAATATCTTAAAAGGGTATTCAATGTATTTAATATTTTAAAAATAACTGAATATCTTAAAGGATACTATCATTGTTCTTAAGGGATCTATAATGTAGGTACAGAAAAGATAATAAATGATGCTAGTTGTACATTAAGAATTTTAATATAAACCAACTGACACCTTTTGTAAGAGTCTTTAATTATCTTTGCTGAGAATCTCTAAGACCTGACTAACATTTTTGGAAAACTGAGAGCCAGAAAGATTATATATTACATAATCAACACCTAAGAATTTCACCAAGTATAAGGATGTAATCAAACAGTTTGTTCAACTTAAGTCTGTGCACTGGGGCTAAGGGTGGAGGGAATTACTAAAGGAAGGAAGTTAAAGGGTAAAGATAAGGGAAGAAGCGAGAAAAATATAGCTAAGTTGATTTAGGAAAGCTGAAGTTATCTAGAATATGTACACAGATTTTTAACTAGAGTCTGTTGTAATCCACAATTACTTGAGAGCTTTGGCAAGATGGGTATTAAAAAAGTGAAGAAGGGCTGGGCTCGGTAGCTCACACCTTTAATTCCTGCACTTTTGGAGGCTAAGGCTGGCATATCACTTGAGACCAGGAGTTCGAGACCAGCCTGGTGAACATGGCAAAACCCCATATCTACTAAAAATACAAAAATTAGCCAGGCATGATGGCAGGTGCCTGTAATCCCAGCAACTCTGTAGGCTGAAGCACAAGAATCGCTTGAACCTGGGAGGCGGAGGTTGCAGTGAGTCGGGATTGCACCAGTGTACTCCAGCCTGGAAGACAGAGTGAGACTCTGTCTCAAAAAAAAGAAAAGAAAAAAATGAAGAAAAATTGCCTGGAAGTTACTGTTGCTGAGTGGGAGGAGATGAGATTAATGGATAGATTGAAGAGCCCAGAATAAATCAGAAATTTGGTCTAGTCTAATCCCACTTAGTGCTTCTGTTAGATTGAAATGAAAATCACCTTTGTCTCCCATTCTTTATTTCAAATTGTCCTTTATTCCCCCATTTTGTAGATGACTGACCTCAGCTAAAGTATGTGAAATATTTGCTATGTGACACTTTAATGTTTCTTGCCAGGTGCCTAAAATGTTTTTGCTATGGGAAAAGTCACTATCACCCCTATCTATAGCATCCTCCAAACAGAAAAAGAGGAGTAAAATAAGGAAACTACAGTGAATTTTCAACACCCACAGAGGTGATAATTTTACCAACCTGAAACTAAGTAAGCAGTTACAAACAGTAGAAATGCATTATTTCAGAGTAAAAAAAATTATTAAAGTCTTTACTATTAATTTATATACAACTCATTTGACTTTCTGTTTCAGTCATACTGAACTTTTGGTGATGGGCTTGTACCTCTGTGCAGGCAGGTTCTATTTTGATTTTCAAGTAGAAAAGCCAAATAAAATGTCCCAAGACATTCCTTGGCACAGTTAGAAGCATGAAGTGCCAAAGGTTTCATGAGAAAAAGACAACCTGTTTTCTCAAGGTTTCTAGTCCAACTAAGCTCTTAATTCCTAATATTATTCTCAGTTTGTGGAAGAGAAACCAAAGACTAGAGATGAAGTAACAGAATGCAGAGTGGCAAAAGGGTGTTGCTACCTGCTTCTTTGCTTTATGGAAGAGAAAGCAAGTACATGCACTAGCGCAGATATAAAGTGTAAGCTCCAGGGTTCAAGGTCAGTCAAAATAATAAGTATTGAAGCTGATTTGCTCTGTTTCCAATTTTTACAAACAGTTTAATGAAGAGAAAAGTTCTGTAACTTGCTTAAGGTTACAGATAATTAGTAGATGTCTTTTAAATCCACATCTGCGTGTCTCTCAAACCTCTGTTCAGTTTGCCTTGTTTTATCCCTTTCTATGTATTCTTCAATTCTATTTATGCTTCTGGCTTTTCTTCTCCTTGTTTCTTTGACACCAATTTTTCTGAGTATTCCTTCTCCCATATGCTTTCCCAGCTTTTCCTCACTATCTCTCAGACACTTTTCCTTTTTCTTAAATAACAATTTTGTTTTTACTCTATTGAAAAAGATGAAGTGGCATCAAAAGATTGCATGTTTAGATTGTCTTAAATTTGTTTATATATCCTGACCTCATAATTCCTTTTAAGAATTTATTCTGAATAATCAGAATATAGGCAACATGTGTACACAAGGAAGAAAATCCAAGTATAGTATTAAAAAATTAGAATAATCTTAATGTCTAATGGTAGGGTTAAATAAATTCTTTTGTGTGTGTGTGCGTGTGTGTGTGTGTGTGCATACACAGATATAAATATAATGAACTATTATAGTGATTTGAGATAATGAATACTTAATGACAGAAAAATGTTCATTACATATTTAAAATACATTATGAAAAAATTTTGAGCTCATTTATTATAGTTAGAACATTACTTGTTTCTTTAAATCCCATGTAATACCACATGACAGTAAGTAAAAAACAAAATAGTGTCTTAAAAAAGTATATAAAAAAGTTAACAGTATGTTCCATGTAATGTAAATATGATGGAAAAATACATGTATGGGGAAGGCTGGACATGTATACACTAAAATGTTAGCAGTTGTTACCTCAGGATGATGGCATTGTGGTTAAATTTAATTTTTTGAATTTCTAATTTTTTTTCTTTTCCAATGAACATTTATCAAGTTAAAAATAAAGAACACATAACAGATATTTTATGTATATCATTATTAAACTTCATTATTATTTTCCTTAGGAAAAAGGGTAGGTTGAAAAGTCAAGAATTTTTTTTTCTTCTTTAGGCTCGGAAGACTATAATCAGAGGCTGCGAAGTAAAAGGGTTGTTTATGATTCGCCATCAAACACATAAGTCTTTAATTATCATTCAGAATCACATCAATATAAATTCCTTTTTGGCACAAGTTCTATACTAGATGAATGGTAAAAAAAAAAAAAAAAAAGAGCCATACGTGTGTAAGGGCTGTAGTATTTGGAGTAGACAGACAAGATCCTCTCTAGTTGCAGTGGTCACAAAGGCTTATCAAGTAGAAAGGCTTTGATATGAACCTTTTTTTTTTTAGTTTAAAACAATTTTATTTATTTTTTCAGAGACAGGGTTTTGCTCTGTCACCTAGGCTGGAGTGTAGTGGTGAAACCATAGCTCACTGTAGCCTCAGGCTCCTGGGCTCAAGTGATCTTCCTGCCTCAGCCTCCCAACTAGTTAGGACTACAGATATGTGCCACCATGACTTACTACTTTTTAAAATTTTTTTGTAGAAACAGGGTCTCTGTATGTTCCCCTGTCTGGTCTCAAACTCCTGGCCTCAAATAATTATCCTCCCTCAGCCTCCCAAAGCACTGGGGTTAAGGCATTAGCTACTGCTCCCAGCCTTCATTTGGACTTTAATGGGTAAGGAAGACTTAGATTAGCATTGTGAAATTCTTTGGCCTTAGGACCCCTGTATTTCAATATTATTGAGAACCCCAAATAGCTTTTGTTTATGTGGGTTATATCTGTCTTTATTTACCATATTAGAAATTAAAACTGAGAAAATTCAAACATAGGTATTAATTTATTTTAACCTAAATTACATGTTAACATAAATATTTTTATGGAAAGTAACTGTATTTCCCCAAACAAAAACGGGAAAGTGGTATTGTTTTACATTTTAATAGAAAACTGGTGGATTCTTATATTTGCTTCGGTTATACTGAAGCATGTGATGCTGTATGTCATGTAGTCTCTGGAAAACTCTACTGTACACCTGTAACAGAATGCGAGAGTAAAAAGGCAAGCACCATCTTAGTGTTATTGTGACCACAGCACTGCCATTGTGAGCGGGCCTCCGAGAAGCACTCTTAGAACCACTGATTAAAAGAAACTACGGGCAAAATAGAGGGATGGCATAATTTCAGAGGTAGGAAGGCATAAGGCATGTTATAGAGAGAGCGAACAGACCAGTCTGGTAGTTGTGAAAGATTCATATGGGGGAGGTAGAGGAGCTATGGCTAGAAATGTATGTTGGGGGATCATGTTCTATCAATTAAAAATACCAGCTTCTTTAATCAGAACCATCTTCACTGACCTCTAATTTTGGCATCAGAAAGCTTCAGGGCAGGAATGATAGAAAAGAAATTCATACTTGGTTTCAGGCAATTCTAAAGTTATATGGCTGGCACTATTCTAATTGATTTGTTGATTGCTTTACTCTTTTAATGTATTTAGTGTTTACTACATTCAAAGAAGCAAGGTAAGAACTAGTGATTCAAAGATGATAAAGACACAATCTGTACTTTATAGGAGCTCCCAACTAAGTGGAAGATTCAGATAGTAAAATAAGCAATACATTCATTAATCTGGATGAAGACAGAGGAAAGAGCTGCTAACCATAATTGGGTGGTGTCATAAACTGCGTTGTACAGGAAACCTCTAAGTCCCAAATACTAACAACCACTGATATATGACGATGGTGAGAAATATTTGACATATAAGGATGACAGATTCAGTACTAGAGTTAATACAGTAGATCTGGTGAGATAGTCAGATAGTTCTACAGAAAAATTTCCTGAATATGTGTTCTCTTTTGAAAGTAAGAGTGTACAAATTCTCTTTCTTCTAAAGCCCTGCAGCATCTTTCTACTGCTAGGCATGGGAGACACCATCTGTTATCTTAATGTCTCTGTTCTCTTCAGTTGGATCACCTTTTTTAGTCTTTTTCTTCTCCTCTGTAACTCAATAACAACAGTGAAGGGGAGGAAGAACTTTAGATAATTGCAACAGCTTTAAACCAAGAACTGAGAACACCTTTACTAGCCCAACTAATTATGATTAAATAAGTAAATAGAGAACCTATCTCCCAGCACCACCTGCAGGGGATGAGGAAGTCTGCAGCAGGATTCAACACTTGCTTTTCTGCCAAAATATCTTAGGGCAACATTCCATTATTGAGAATTTACAAGTTAAGAGCCAGATTTTAGTGGCTGAGGAGAATACAAAGACCAATAAGGATAATCTATCCATACTCTGAGGAACATTATTAAAACTTGGGAATGTTTGTGACAATTAGAGCAGCTTGGAAAGAACTGATTAAATATAAGAGAATCAGACTTCTTCAAAGCAACTACCACATTGTCATTTTACAATCCCCACTGATAGAAACTAATAACAAAGGTAATTTCACAGTTTTAAAAGTAAACTAATAATGTCTAGTTTTGGAGTGTCAAGTCTGTTAATTTTGTGACATGGTGAGAAAAGCCTGTGTTGCACACCCTCTTATGTGACCTGTTAAGCATGCCCTCTTCCTAATTTAAGGCTGGCCCCAGACAGCTGTATTACGGCTTTCTGCTAGTCATAAGAGGAATCAGTTGGAAAAAGATATGTGAATTAGTATAAATTCATACGCACCTATTTAATAAGTTATGAGCTTTTTCCAGTAAGAGCTTTCTCTTTACTTATCAAATCATGTCTTAGAAGCTAAAAGAATGAGGTTTTCAAAAGTTCCTAGACTTTTGAAATCTCACAAATACAAAATACTTGTTTTTGATTTTGGAATTTAACAAAGAAGCAGAATATACCAGATACACAAGAAGCAAAGAAATGAGCATTCGTAACAATACCCTTAGGGCACAGAAAGTCTTCTCTTGGGTGAGTGATCAGGAATATGAATAAAGCTGTAGGATGGTTTTCAGTGTTTTTCTTTGTTTATATTTGGAGTCTTACTATGTATACAGGCAAATTTTCTGGAGGGAACAGTCAGTCAGCTATCACCCATCCTACAACCCCAGGAAAATGCTCACAGGTATTTGGGTAGTCACATTCAAATGTTCTCATTCTTTTTCCACTAGGGTTTTGAACTACCTATTGTATATTAAGCCTCGAGTTACCATTCCCAATTATACCACTTTCCAAAATCACACCACAAGTTATAAAAACAATGATACTGATTGGTAATTAGAATAATACACTGTCAGAGGTAAAGGGATAGAAAATGTAGTCCAGTTATTTCTCAAAGTATGGGTTCTATATCTACAAAATAATTTCTTGCTTATTATAAATTCAGATTACTAGGCTGTATGTCAAAACTAATCAATTTCAAGCCAAGGGTGGAATCCAAGAAACTGCATTTTTTTCTTTTCCTTTCTTTTTTTGGAGACAGAATCTCGCCCTGTTGCCCAGGCTAGAGTGTAATGGTGCAATCTTGGCTCACTGCAACCTCCGCCTTCTGGGTTCAAGCAATTCTCTTGCCTCAGCCTCCTGAGTAGCTAGGATTACAGGTGCCCGTGCTACCATGCCCAGCTAATTTTTTGTATCTTTAGTAGAGATGGGTTTTCACCATGTTGGCCAGGCTGGTCTCGAACTCCTGACCTCATGATCCACCAGCCTTGGCCTCCCAAAGTGCTGGGATTACAGGCGTGAGCCACCGCAGTCAGAATCTGCATTTTTAACAAGCTTCTTAAAATGATGTGTGCATTAAGGTTTGGGAACCATTCTACTCCTTCATGTGACAGGACATAATTTGAGAGAAGTCAAATGATTTGGCTGAAGTGGACAGCCAGTCAGAGGCAGAAACTGGACTCATACTTAAATCTTGACTCCCAAGCTACAATTTTTAGTTATAAGTAGTTTGCATTTATTTATAAATTCCCAATAAGGGAATTTGAGTTCTTTGTTCCTTGACATTCCCCAAAGGTTTAATACCAATAATTTACCCAGCACTTGTTAAGTAAGCTGTTGTCTTCAGATTTAGGGGATATCAACTATAGAAGCTTGTGGACAAAGGTGTTTTGTTAACTTGTTACCATCCCATTCGTTCCCCTTCACAATAAGGCATGCAAGTTCATTTATCAACAAGAACATATATTCATTTTTCTCAAATCACAAGAGACAACAATAAAAAGTAAATGGAAAACTCTGCTACTAGTGTTAAACAAGAATATCCCACCCTCTATAACAACATACCATATGGTATTTCCCTACCTTGTTCAGTATTTAACCTGACAATTTATTGCTAGGTTTCTTGGCAGCAAGCTGTGCAAGTTGAAGTGGAATCCGATTGAGGTGAGTTAATTAATGTGGTGGCAGCTCGGAATGTTGTCCAGCTGCCAGTGAGAATTATGTTTGTTTGCCTTTGGCCCAAGTGTGAAATGGCTGGCTGCTGATTTCAGAAGTGTGAGTGTACATTTTTATATCTCACATGAATGAATACATTTTTTGTATCCTACACATTTGGGGAAATGCTAAAATTTATTGGGTCATGTTATTTACCACTTGTGTGGCAGAAAGAGAAAGGTGGAATTTTGCCCCAGAGGTTGACTTTGCATCTGTAGAAAAAGCAAAAGCAGGTGGCATATAAATCCAAGATCAGGTAAATAAGCCATCTGAAATTAGCTCATCTGGCCTAATGTTTTAAAGAATAACTTTCAAAAGGAGGTAAACAAGATTTTTGAACCAGAAATGAATAACTCTTGTAATGATGAAAGGAAGTAGGAAACCTAGTTTTTAAATTTCCCTTGGAAGACATGGCTTTTGGATTTACTGTTGACTTACATTTACAATTTTTATTTTCTTTCTACCACATACAATCTTCTATTGAATACATCAACTCACTGTGCAATCTTCCTATCAATAACTGATGACAGTGATTCCTGTGATGTGTTCTTGATAATTTTGACTGGCTGTAACTGATATGAGCAGGGCGTTCTCCAATTCAAGCAGTCAATAACTGACACTAAACTAACAAAGTTCAAAGAACATTTGAAATGTGTCAGATATTATTGTTCTCCTACTATTTTTTTCTATGTAATATCCTTTTAAGTAAAAATGGCTTGAGAAAAGTTTACCTTAGTAGATTAAGGAAATAGATACTTAAAAATATAATGTATAAACATTTATTTATTTCAACATTTTGAAAAAAAGTAATGCCCTAAAAGCAAAGGAAATAGCATGGAAGTGATGTAAGAACAAATAGTATGAAAAGTTTGCAAACCTAACAGAACAAGTTACCAAAACCCCTTTCTGATGACAAACAGACTTCCTTAAATTTTGATGTTGCCATGAGAATATTAAGAAAACTTTAAAATAAAAGTGTTCATACTTTGGAAGACATTCAGTGAAATTAGTTTGGTAAAATAATCTAGTAAAAATAGTATTTTAGATGCAGAAGTCTGTAGTAAAAACACAAGTGAATCAGTGCAGAAATAGAACCATGGATTCATAGAACTTTAGAGATTAAAGAGAAAGTAAGGAAATTTGAATAAAGTGTGAAATTTAATTAGTAATAATAGATTGATATTTGTTCATTGATCATTACTAATGTACCATACTCACGTATGATGTTAATAATAGGGGAATTAGGCAGATTCTTAGGCTAAGTTTCTGTGTTTATAAAATTCATGTATGTATATATTAAGTACTGAATGAACAGTATATTATTCTTAAGGTATTATAACTTATAGTGTGTCAGTAATCATTTACTACATGACAACTTCTAGAGATTCACAGGATTGGGATATTTGTTATGCTAAGGCTTCTTGAACAAAAATGGCACTTTATTTAGAAGGAGCATCAATGTATTAGTTATCTGTGTACAAATTAATTCAAGGCCGGGTGTGGTGGCGTAAAACTGTAATCCCAGCACTTTGGGAGACCAAGGAGGGTGGATCACCTGAGCTCAAGAGTTTGAGACCAGCCTGGACAACATGGTGAAACTCCGTCTCTACTAAGAATACAAAAATTAGCTAGGCATGGTGGTGGGTGCCTATAATCCCAGCTACTTTGGAGGCTGAGGCAGGAGAATCGATTGAACCCAGGAGGTGGAGGTTGCAGTAAGAGGAGATCATGCCATTCGCACTCCAGCCTGGGTGACAAGAGTGAAACTGTGTCTTGAAAGACAATTACCTCAAAATCTAGTAGATTAAAGCACTAAATATTATCTCACAATTTCTGCTGTGGTTCAGGAATTTAGGAGCACCTTACCAAGGGGGTTCTGGCTCAGCGTCTCTCATGAGGTTGCAGTCAAGATGTCATCCCAAACTATAGTCATTTTAAGGCTGACTGTGCAGAAAGCTCAAGTTCTTGGGCTTCCTATTGGCAGAAGCACTGAGTTTTTTGCCATGTGGACATTGCAGAGTGCATCTTGAGTATCCTTATGACATGGCAGCTGGTTTCTCCCAGAGTGAATAATCTAAGTGAAAGAACAAGGAGGAAGTCACAAAGTCTTTTATGTCCTAATTTTGCAAGTCATACACTGTCACTTCTGCCACATTGTATTTGTTAGAAGTCAATAAATATAATCCATACTCAAAGGGAGAAGAATTAGGTGCCACCTTCTGAAGAGGGTACAATTAAAGAATTTGTGGACATATTTTAAAACCACTGCAACCAATAAGGAAATTCATATAGGAAAAGACTCTAAAGATGTTTCTGATGTTGCTAATTAGAACAAGAAAAGTATTTAGCCCTTGTCACCATAACCAGGAAGGTGGGCCTAGATTTCCTGTAACATTTTATTACACCAAATTTATTTCCTGAGCTTTCTTCATAAAATATGACTGCTAGAACCAATGACTGTAAACTGGGTGGCTTAAACAACAGAAGTTTATTCTTTCACAATGCGGGAGGTCAGAAGTTCAAAGTCAAGGTGTCAGCAGGGCTGTACTCTCTCTGGAGGCTCTAGAGGAGAATCTGTTTCTGCCTCTTCCAGTTTCTGGTGGTTCTTGGCATCTTTGACTGTTAGCTGTGTTATTCCAGTCTGTGTTGTCATGGTGGCATTGCTTCCTCCTGTCTGGGTTATCTTCCTTTGCCTCATTCTTGTAAGGACACTTGTCACTAGATTTAGAGCTCACCTGGAAAATCCAGGATAATGCTCCTCTTAAAATTCCTTTTTTGATATGGAGTCTTGCTCTATTGCCCAGGCTGGAGTGCAGTGGTGCAATTTGGCTTACTGCAACCCCGCCTCCTGGGTTCAAGCTACCTCAGCCTCCCGAGTAGCTGGGATTACAGGTGCATGCCACCTCACATAGCTAATTTTTGTATATTTAGTAGAGATGGGGTTTTGCCATGTTGGTCAGGCTGGTCTTGAACTCCTGACCTCAGGTGATTTGCCCACCTCTAACTCTCAAAGTGCTGGGATTACAGGCATCAGCCACCGTGCTGGCCCTGAACAATTTTTTTTTAAATTGTACTTTAAGTTCTGGATGATGGATGCAGCAAACCACCACACATGCCATGGTGGTTTGCTGCATCTATCACCCTGTCATCTACATTAGGTATTTCTCCTAATGCTATCCCTCCCCTACCCCCCACCCCCAAAATTCTTAACTATGTATTTTGCATTACAAGGTAATATTCAGTCTTTTACTATATATGGCAATAGTAATGGGTTCTGGGGATTAGGAAGTGGCCATGTCGTTTTGATCACCATTTAGCCCACTATACCTAGTATCTCTATTAATTTGTGTGGCAAAATTGGAGAACAAAAAATCTCTAGTGGCCAGTTGTGGCCTCCCAGTACTTTAGGAGGCCAAGGCCGGAGAATCAGTTAAGGCCAGGAGTTCAAGACCAGCCTGGGCAATATAGTGAGACCCCATTTCATAGACACACACACACACACACACACACACACACACACACACACACACACATATTAGAAAAAAAATATTTAAAATTAGCCAGGCATGGTGAAGCACACCTGTAGTCCTAGTTACTCAGGAGGCTGAGGCAGGAGGATCACTTGAGCCCAGGAATTTGAGTTTACAGTGAGCTATATGATTGCACCACCACACCCCAGTCTTGGTGGCAGAGTCAGACCCTGTCTTGAAAAAAAAAAGATACTTAAGATAGCCCTAAAGTTTGACCACTACTTAAAAAGAATTTTTATTCCTTTTTTCTTTTATTATACAGCATCTCGCCCTGTCTCTCAAGCTGGAGTGCAGCAGCATGATCTTGGCTCACTGCAACTTCTGCCTCCTTGGTTGAAGCGATTCTCCTGCCTCAGCCTCCCGAGTAGCTGGGACTACAGTCATGTACCACCATGCCCCACTAATTTTTTTGTATTTTCAGTAGAGACAAGGTTTCATCATGTTGGTCAGGCTAGTCTCAAACTTCTGACCTCAAATGATCTGCCTGCCTCGGCCTCCCAGTGTTGGGATTAGAGGCGTGAGCCACCATGCCTGGCTGTATTTCTTTGAGACAGGGCCTCACTGTGTTACCCAGGCTGGAGTGCAGTGATGCAATCTCAGCTCACTACAGCCAGGCTCAAGCAATCCTCCCACTTCAGCTTCCCAAGCAGCTGGAACTGTAAGCATGCAACACCATGCCCAGCTAATTTTTTGTTTATTTTTTGTAGAAATTGGGTCTTACTTTGCTGCCCAGGCTGGTCTTGAACTCCTGGTTTCAAGTGATCCTCCTGCCTTGGCCTCCTGAAGTATTGGGAATGATTATGGGCATAGGCCACTGCACTGGGCCTCTTATTTTTATTTTACCTTATTTATTTTTTCAGACACAGAGTCTTGCTCTGTCACCCTGGCTAGAAAGCAGTAGCACAATAGTCCATTGCAGTCTTGACCTTCTGACCTTAAGTGATTCGTGATTCTCTTGCCTCAGTCTCTTGAGTAGCTAGGACTACAGGTGCACACCACCACACCTGGCTAATTAAAAAAATACATATTTTATATACATATATACACACATATATATGTGTGTGTATATATACATATATTATATAATATATATTATATGTGTGTGTATATATATATGTATGTAGAGATGGGGTCTCACTATGTTGCCCAGGCTGGTCTCCAACTCCTGGCCTCAAGTGAGCCTCCTGCCCTGGCCTCCCAAGTGCTGAGATTACAGATGTTAGTCACTATACCCAGCAAGTTTTCTTTCTTTAAACTTTGCTATAAATAATCAAGATAATCAAATACCTGTAAATACGTTTTTGGAAAAAGTGAGAAGATTTTTCAAAGTGTGATGTAAAGTTGAGAAATACTGTTCTAGTTAATTCTTTTTAATAATCAAGTATTTTGAAAATATATAAAACATGAATAACACCCAGTTACTCAACACCTATCAAATATTAACATTTTTCCTATTGGAAGAGAAGTAAACATTACAGATATAGTTGAAGAACCCAGTATTTCCTTCCCATTATATTTTCCCATGTCTTCCTCTTCAGAGGTAATGATACTATCCTGAATTTAGTTACTTTCTCATAAAAGTTTAAAAAGTTATTCCTATATATAGATGTAGCTATCATAATGTATAGCATTTCTTGAATGCCATATACATGTATGTGTAAATATATAGACATATCTGTAGACGTATACACACACTATATGTTATACTGTTATTTCTTCAGATTTATTGATGTTGATAAATATGTAACTTGGTTTTTGTTTTTCAAATTGTAGGTTTCAAATCGTTAGTAGCATACAAAATCAATTTAGCTGGTCATCAACTGCTTTAGAAAAAAATAGAACAGAAAATAAAATATATCATAAGTACTCAATTTAATGCCTATATACATATATGTATGTGATGTATATATGTATGCATATATGTATTAAGTCATGGTGTGAAATGTATTTCTTACTGTAGGTAAAATATTTAAAAGTCATAACATTCATTTTCACTAGTATATAATATTCTATTGTATGAATATGACAGTTAACTAGTGTCCAACTGACATTTCAATTGTTTCTACTGTTTTACTAATACAGGTTGAGTATCCTAATTCCCAAATCAAAAACGCTCCAAAATCTGAGTTTTTGAGTGCCAGCATGACCCTCAAAGGAAATGGTCTTTGGAGGATTTTAGATTTTTGGATTAGTGTTGCTAAATTGGTAAGTATAATGCAAATATTCCAAAATCTGAAAATATTTGAGATCTGAAACACTTCTGGTTCCAAGCATTTTGGATAAGGGATCCTCAACCTGTACAAACAATGCTGCAAGACAGTATTAAACATATCTCCTTGTGCATACATGTAAGTTTCTATAATATGTACAAATAGAATTGTTGGGTCATAGGGCATACATTTTCAACTCTGCTGGATGTTGCTTAATTCCTCTCCACTGTGTTGCTGTCAGTAACAGTGTACTACATTCCTATCCTACAACTCACTGACATTATACATTAAAAATATTATCAGTCTGATAGGTATGGAATAGATCATTATTGTTTCAAATTGAATACCCCTGATTAGTGAAGCTGAAGATGTTTTCTTGTGATTATTACACATTTGGGTTTCCTCTTCTATGAATTGCTCAGTTTTCTATTGAATTTGTTCATTAATTTGTAGTTTATTATAAAATGAATTCTTTTCTTCGTTGAGTAATGAACATTTAATCATCTTCACCCAGTTTGTGGCTTGTATTTTGACGTTATTTGATGAACAAGCTTCTTAAGTTTTAATGTATAAACTTTGTAAGCTTTTCTTTGAAAGTTTGTCCTCTTTATATCTTTATGCCTTACTTAAGAAATCCTTCCTCTCTGAGGCATAATAATTTTTTCCTATAATTTCTCTAAAAATTAAAAAAATTCACACTGAATTCTTACTCCATTTGGAGTTTATTTTTGTTTGTTGTGGAGAGTGGTAGATTTACTCTACCGTCACTTGCATAAGCTCTTTTCAAGGCTCTGGGAGAAGCCCAAGTAATGTTCACATGGGTTATGTTTTTATAAAATTTTCAAAAATAATTTATTTTGGAATTTCCTTAGGAATCCCCAAATAATAAGTTTTTGGCCTCATAAAACTTAGACTTCTTTCCTACATCTGAGGTAGGATTCTAATTTTAATCTTTCTCCACATAGGGAGTAATTGTTCTAGTATCAATGATTGAAATGTGCAAACTCTTTGCCATTGATTTGCAATCCTACTCTGTCATATATAAAGATGTCATGTTTGAGGGGGTTTCTTTCTGGGCTCTTTATTCAGTTACATTGGCATGTTTGTCTATCCCTCCAATTTATTTTGATGTAGTAGGGATTTCTAGGACTCTTTTTGTCTTCCAAAAGGGTATTAAACCAGGCCATTCCATTGGTGATTTATTTTAGTGAAAACTATACTTTTCTGATTTTGCTTGAAAGGCTTAGGTCAGTGGAAAAAATACGTTGTTATCTGTAACTGGTAATTCCTCTCTTAAGCCTTGACTGATTTTCTCACATAGTTCTAAATGATTTTTTTCAGTGTCCCACAGCACTTTTTACATAATCCACTTAATCATATGATATTTTAATTAGTCATTTATATCTGTGATTCCAATGAAATGGAGCTCCTTCAATGTGGGCTGCCTAAGTAACTGGTATGGTGTATAACACATAGTGGGCATTCAAAGAATGTCTGAGTTAATGAGTAAATTCAGAATATCAAACTAATATACATAAGTAATTTGAGCCAATCATGATTGTTATTTCTTGCCAATTGGACTTATGAACTATACTGTGCTCAATTTTCAAAATGAGGTAATGTCTACGTGATTGGATATTTGTTCACACTTAACTCTGAGGGTATATTAAGAATCCTTATATGCTGCAACTCTTTAGGAAGCCAGTCAGAAGTGCACTATACAGCTGCTTAATGTGTATGACTTTAAATCCAGAAAACTTTGTTGTGCTATTGATTGTAGTAATTAATGGTTTTTCTTTTTTCCTTCTCAAAAGGGGAGAAATAAAGTCAGAAGATTCAGGTTGATTACAATTTTAATGTTTCTGAAATAACAAAGTTGAAATAAGATCAGCTTATGTTTATTATATGAATTATTTAAAATAATACTTATTGCTGTGACAGATAACCCTCCATATCTCAGTAAGTTTAACAGTAGTTTATTTCTCAATCATGGAAAATCCTAATGGATGTTAGTTATCAGCAGTTGTTTCTCCAGGCAATGATTTATAGACTTAATCTCCTAGTTTTTGTCCTTAACATCTCCTTAGACCCTGGAGTCCTCTGCACATTTTTATCCTGCTTGGCAATGGAGAAAGACTAAAGCTGTCATGTGGGAGGCTTTTATGAGCCAGGCCTGTGCCTACATCACTTGTATCCACATTCAGGTGATCAGAACTCAGTTACTTGACAAAACCTGGCTATTAGCCAGAATAATAATCTAGCCATGTGTACGGAAAGAAAAGGTAAGCAGATTTTCTGAATAATTGTTAAAGCAAATCACTGACATAACCTATTAGGTACCACATAATATGCGAGGCATTAGGGATACAGGACCCCGTAGTTGAAGATCCCATATATATACCACACATAGTAGAAAACGAAATAAAAAAAGAAGCCTTTCTCCAGCTTTTTCAATTTTTAAATCTTGCAGCTGGAAAATGTAAGCAGGGAGATGGAAATAAATAAAATAAATAAAATACAGAAATGAAGAAACAGAATGGTTAATGACCTTCTAACATGGAAAACACTATCTGAGGTGGATTCATTGGTGAGTAATACCAAACATTTAAGGAAGAAATTATACCAATTCTGTATAATCTCTTCCAGATGATAGACGCAAAGGAATACTTCCTAATTTATTCATGAGCCCAGCATTACTACAATACCAAAATCAGATAAAGACATTATAAGAAAACTAAACCAATATTTCTAATGGACACAGATGCAGAAATCTTCAAAAAAATATTAGCAAATTAAATCCAACAATGTATAAGAGGAAGTATAAACAATGACAAAGTGGGACTTATCCAAAGTATGCAAGGCTGGTTACACATTCAACTAATCAATTATTGTAATTAATCACATTAACAGGCTAAAGAAGAAAAATCACGTGTTCATATCAATAGATGCAGAAAAAGCATTTGACAAAATCTAATACCCATGTTATGATAATAACTTTCAGTGAGCTTTAGCTTGCTAAAGAACATCTACAAAAACCCTACAGCTAACAGTATACATAATGGGGAGAAACTTGTAGGTTTCCTGTTAAGAACAAGGCCTGCCTCTACAGAACCAATCTGCCTCAATGTCTTCTTGAGAACCCTTAAACTATTTGTAGGGGGAAGAAAAATCTTACAATACGAAGACATAATAGTAGTAGATTTGGAAAAGGCTTGCTATTTGACATTTAAAAAAATGATCAATGAAACTATCAGTGAAAAGGAATTAAATTTATCTTGACTACTTATGGTAAAGGGCACAGTGGAGCACAGGTTGAAAACTACAAATTTTTTGATACTTAAACGAAAACACAGTTCCCAGATAATTTTCCCAAGTGAGGAATTTGGCTATTTTTTGTTGGTTTCAGGAGAAAAATGGCATATGAGAACAAAAAGTGTTTAGCATTCCATATGTTATTTGTTCAAACATCTTAGTAACATTTCCACTCCTATATTTGGCCAATTTATCTTAACATAGTGTTTTTATTTAGTAGATCACCATATTAGAAAACTAGGCCCTTGGACAGGTGTGTTGGCTCACACCTGTAATCCCAGCACTTTGGGAGGCTGAAAGTGGGCGGATCACCTAAAGTCAGGAGTTCGAGACCAGCCTGATCAACATGGATAAATCTTGTCTCTACTAGAAATACAAGATTAGCCAGGCATGGTGGCGCATGCCTGCAATCCCAGCTATGTGGGAGGCTGAGGCAGGACAATCACTTGAACCAGGGAGGTGGAGGTTGCGGTGAGCTGAGATTGTGCCATTGCACTCTAGCCTCGGCAACAAGAGCGAAACTCTGTCTCAAAAAAAACAAAAACAAAAACAAAAACAACTAGGCCCTTTTTCTCTAGAAAAGTGACAAGACCTGGAGCTAGTGTTGTAGACCACCGGGAGGTTCCACACAATTAGTAGAACAATTTTCTTTAAGTCAAAACCTCTAAGTCATGGCTTTGACCTGTGTTTCAGATGAAGCAGACAACTAAAAAATAATTCATTTGTATAATTTGGTAAGTTTTGATAATACTCAAATTATTTGAGTTATTAATGAAGGCGTTTTTTTTGTGACAGAACAGCTGCTCTGAATTAGCAATTAGCTGCTGCCTTTTTTGGTGGAACTTATTTCCTTATTTTCAATAATAAATCTAAACACCTTGCATCCTCAGGCCTCTTTTCTATTGCAGTTAATGAAGCTCTTTCAAGAAATGGTAATTTTGAATTCCAGGAAAGAGCATTAGGCCTGGATGGGTATTTAACAACCTTTTAATAAGCCTAGTTTGATTTAAAAAAAAATCTTTTGGACAGGGTCTCACTCTGTCACCCAGGCTGGAGTGCAGTGGTGTGATCCCTGCTCACTGCAGCTTCCACCTACTGGGCTCAAGTGATCCTCCCACCTCAGCCTCCCGAGTAGCAAGGACTACAGTCACGCCACCACGCCCAGCTAATTTTGTATTATTATTTTGTAGAGGCGGGTTTTGGAGGGCTTGGCCTCCCAACGTGCCAAGGCGTGCAGGCCTGGCCAGGAGTTTACTTTCAAAATGCAGTGGTAAGGTGCTTTCTTCAGAGGTAACCAAAAATAAGACAAGCTGGGCAAAACTTGTCCAGCATGTCTATGCGATTCCTCTAAGTCCAATGTATATTTTCAGAGTTAATGTTTGAGTTTCTTGACTTTGTTAGCTTGCAAGCTATTATACGGAAAGGTAATATTTTATAGACTCATTACAGCCTAATACAACCAACACCGACGCTTACAACTCTGGATTCATTACTTACTAGTTACTTTCACTTTGTCTCTAGAACTCTCAATTCCGCTTTCATTTTGGTTCTTCCCGCAGCTTCCCTAAATCCCATGTCAGACCGCAATCCTTTGGTTCTCTGCAATCTTCTCTTTGACCATCCCTCCCCCGCCCCTCATCAGCCAACTAGGGAATACTCTGTCATTGCTTTGTGAAAGTAACAGAATGCGAGAGCTTGTCTACATGTGTGGCCAAAACGCATCCTACAAGGGTATACGTCTGAATCCCTTCATTTCTCTTCCCACATCCGCCTGCCTTCCAGCAAATAAACCTCGGAACTAAGTTTAAATCTGTCACTTGCTCCTCCTACCAGCGGCCTATTTCTTCTGCCCTCCTCACTGAACCCAGGTTCCTCTTCCCAGTCCTTTCATTTATCAAGAAAAACAACCCTCTCTATTTTTCAGGGCTTTAAGTGCTAGGTCTGGTCTCTCCGCATCGAACCAGCGACCCTCTGTGCTTCCCCACCGAGGCCGAACCTCCATCTGGGGAACCGCCGCGGCGCAGCGGATCCCGGCACCCGCATCCACCTTTTCCCCGGAGCGCCACTTCCGGATCTCGGGTGTTTCCACTTTACGGTTCCCCTCACCCCTTCAGACACTTCCTAGAGCTTTGTCTAGCAGGGTCGGAGCGGGGACCCTGGCTAGCCGAAGGCAAGAGTTCTCCTCCACGAAGACGCGCAGAGTAGCTTCTCCACCCTGAGCAATCCGGTCCGGCTGCGTAGAGTGGCGGCGGTGGAGGGGCAGTTTGTTTTGAGCACCAAGTGGGGCACACCCGGAAGTGGCGCGATACAGGAGCCGCGCTGCGGGCAGGGGCGGGTGCCGGGAACCTGGAGGTGGAGGGAAGGCCGCGGGACTGGCAAGTGAGCCGAGGGTGGAGTGCAGAGGGAGTGGGAGCGGGAGGGGGCCTGGCTTTAGCTCTGGTTCTTTGGTGGCAGATCCGGCTGGCTTCCGGGAGGCGAGGGCCCCGCGGGGTGGCCAGGTTGGTAAGCCCGCTTCACTTCACTCTTCCGGTCTGAGGGACACGCTATCTTCTGGTCACTGTCTCTTCCTCCCTCACTTAGCCTGGCTAGGGGTGTTGTACTTGTGAGGAAGTCGCAGCTGGAGCTGGGGGGTCCGCTTGACTTTTCTCTGCTTCTAAGAGGAGGCGAACGGCCGCTTTGGTGGGAACCTACTGCTTTCTGCCGGGTAACTAACGCTTTTTCCTTCAGTGTACCGCCAGCTGCTTACGTTTCTGTCTTTTCTTCTTTCAGCTCTGACTTTGACTCCTTACCTTAAAAGATGCTGGAGTCATATGTAACTCCAATTTTAATGAGCTATGTGAATCGCTACATCAAGAACTTAAAGCCGTCGGACCTGCAGCTTTCACTATGGGGTGGAGACGTGGTACTCAGCAAGCTCGAGTTAAAGTTGGATGTGCTGGAACAGGTAAGCTATGTAGCTGTCATTCTGACCTCAGGCGATCCGCCCGCCTCGGTCTCCCAAAGTACTGGGACTGTAGGCGTGAGCCACCGGGCCCGGCCTACATAATTTTAAAAAGTAGTTTGTTCCCAGTGAGGGTATATTAGAATGGGATTACTCAAAGTTGCCTTGACAGGAAAACGATTTCGTTGTGTCAGAATTGTTCAGTCTATATACTCAATTTTCAAGCATTACGAATGTGCTAATTTACATTGTCAAAATTATTATGTGTAAGCCTGTAATGTCTCCACTCGATTACATTCTTAATATCCTTTTTGGGCAATGGAAGGGGTTGAAAGCCAGCAGGAAGGGTGGCTGGCTGGTGGGGCTGAGAAAAAAAAGACCAGAATAAAAAAAAGAGCAGGTTCAGATCCCATTTCCCACGGCATCCTCAGAGTGTTGAGTAGATGCATTGAGAATGGCAGTAAAATTGGAAACTTCTTTATTAATCGTTTTAGTTCCTTTTAATATGAGCTTGGTCTGATGCAAGAAACTGTAACTTCAGGGTTCACATATTCATTAATTCATTTAGTACATTTATTAGTAACATATGCCAAAAAATTCTGTTAGGCTTGAGCATCTGTGGAAACTCAGAAGAGAGACCAACTGGTTTTTAGGATAAGGGAAGACTTAATCTGATAGTAATAGTTATTGATCATTTGTAGTTATAGTCCACAGCCTCTTTTATTACTCGTTTATTAAGTAAATCTAGACTTAACACTAAGAAATAATATTCTTGGCTGCTTCTTTTTCCTCTTTTCAGGGTTGAGTGGATATTTTCAATATTTTCATTTTAGTTTTTTCTTTTTAATGAGTACAAATCCCAAGTATAAGAGCTCAATTTTAAAATGTTTTATATCTGTGCAACTACTGTCCAATAAAAAAATAGAATGTTTCCAGCACCCCAAAAACCTCACCCGTTTTACTTTTAATAAGTACTCCAGGCTGGGCGCGGTGGCTCATGCTTCTAATCCCAGTACTTTGGAAGGCCGAAATGGGTGAATCACGAGGTCAGGAGTTCAAGACCAGCCTGGCCAACATGGTGAAACCCATCTCTACTAAAAATACAGAAAATTAGCCGGACATGGTGGCATGTGCCTATGATCCCAGCTACTTGGGAGGTTGAGGCAGGAGAATTGCTTTATCTGGGAGGCGGAGGTTGCGGTGAACTGAGATCATGCAACTGTACTCCATCCTGGGCGACAGAGTGAGACTCCTTCTTGGGGGTGGGGGAAAGTACTCCCCACTCCTAAAAGAGGTGACTGGTAATCTGTCTTCTGTCAACATAGATACCTTTTACCTGTTTTTGAACCTGAAATAAGTTGATATCACTTATTGTTTGGCTTTTTTTCTTTCAACATTTCTAAGATTAACCCATGTTGTTAGATGAGTTTGTTTTTTGTATTGCCATTACTATTCCATTGCATAAAGATTCTACAATTTACTTTTCTCCTGTTGATGGACACTTGGGTTTTTAATATTTTTGGCTTGTGAAGAAAGCTTCCATAAACATTCTGGTACATGAATCTTGGTAACATAAGTATTAATTTCTCTTAGGTGTATACCTAGAAAGTAGGCATGTGTTTAGCTTTCATACTGCCAGATAGTCTTCCAAAGTGATTGTAACAATTCCAGTCTCAGCAACAATGTATGAGCATTCCATGTATTTTACATTTTTGCTGCTACTTGTTATATTAATATTTTAATGTTAGCCTTTCCAGTGGGTGTGTAGTGGTATCTCATTGTAATTTTAACTTGCATTTTCCTAATGACTAATGATGTTGAGCACCTTCTTAATATTCTTATTGGCCTTTTACTTATTTTTTTTTTGTGAATTCTTTTTTCCTTTTTTTAAAATTGGGTTTTCTGTCTTATTGATGTATAGGAATTCTTTATATATTTTGGAAATGAGTCCTTTGTCAGTATATATGTTTTGCAATATTAACTCTCAATTTGTGGCTTGTCACTTTACTCATACAGGTGTCTTAATGAATAAAAGTTAACAATTTTACGGAGGTCCAATTTATCAATCTTTTCCCTTGTGCTTAGGGTTTTTCTTGTGTTGTTTAAGAAATCTTTACTTAACACCAATGTCATGAAGATATTCTTTTCTATTTATTTTAGGAGCTTTATTGAATTACATGATTCATCTCAAATTAGTTTTTCTGCATATATGAAATAGAGGTCAAGATTAATTTTTTTTCCATTGATCGTCAGTTGATCTATACCATTTCTTGAACTCTTCTTTCCCTACTCAATTACAGTAAGCCTTTGCTGTAAATCAGGTTGCCATATATGAGTGGATTTGTTTCTGAACTCTTTGATCTATTTGTCTATTCTTGTGTCACTCCATATGGTTACCAATAAGATTTGATATCTGTAATTAATACAATTTTGTTCTGTTCACCTTCAAGATTGTCATAACTATTTTAAGTCCTTTGTATTTCCATATACATTTTATTTATTTATTTTTTGAGTCTTGTTCTGTTATGCAGGATGGAGTGCAGTGGCTCGATCTCGGCTCAGTGCAACCTTCGCCTCTCAGGTTCAAGCAATTTTCCTGCCACAGCCTCCCTAGTAGCTGGGATTATAGGCATGCACCATCACGCCTGGGCAATTTTTGTATTTTTACTAGAGACTGCATTTCACCATGTTGCCCAGGCTGGTCTCAAACTCCTGACCTCAGGTGATCCACCTGCCTTGGCCTCCCGAAGTGCTGGAATTACAGGCATGAGCCACCACTGCCAGCCTATCATATACATTTTGATTTCAACTTGTAACTTTTAGAATTAATTTCCAAAAAGGAAAGCTGTTGGTGTTTTTTCTGGGATTACATTGACTCTGTAGGTCAATTTTGGATGAATTAACATATTAACATACTGAGTTGACATAGTTTTGAGTTTTTCCATTCATATACAGAGCAATGCTTTTCATATTTTTAGGCCTTTTAATTTCTCTCAGCAATGTTTTGAACTTTTTAGAGAAATTTTGCATGTATTTCATTAAATTTCATCTGTTTTTATTGATGTTTAAGTAGATTTTAAAAACCTTTATTTTCTGGCTAGGCTCAGTGGCTCTTTCCTGTAATCAATCATAGCGCTTTGGGAGGCCGAGGTGGGTGGATCATTTGAGGTCAGGAGTTTTGAAACAGCCTGGCCAATTTGGAAAAACCCCATCTCTACTAAAAATACAAAAAAATTAGCCAGGTGTGGTGGCACATGCCTGTAATCCCAGCTACTTGGGATGCTGAGGCACGAGAATCACTTGAACTGGGGAGGTGGAGGTTGCAGTGAGCCAAGATCATGCCACTGCACTCCAGCCTGGCGACAAAGAGAGACTCTGTCCCAAAAAACAAAAACAAACGAAAAAACCCCTTCATTTCCTAATAATTTGTTACCAGTACAGAGAAATCAAATTGATTTTAGTATGTTGACCTTCTATCTAGTGGCCTAACATGTCTACCAGTATTTGGTAGGTTCTTTTGGATTGTCTATGTTCAATCATGTCATCTGCAAATAATGACAGTTTTACATCTTTCTATACAGTACTTGTATCTTTTATTTCCTTATTATACTGGGCTAGGACCTCTTATATAATGTGTAGTAGAGATCATGAGAATAGACATTCATCCTTTTTTGTTTCTAATTTCAGTGGGAAAGTATTTAGTGTTTTACCGTTAAGTATGTTGTTATCCATAAATACCCTTTGTTGAGTTGAGATCTTCTTTTCCTACTTTTCCAATGAGTTTAAAAATCATGAATGAATGCTGAATTTTATCAAATATTACATTTAATGAGTTGATACATGATTTTTCTGTTTCATTTTGTTAATGTGGTAAATTACATCGTTTTCAAATCTTAACCTTGCATTCCTGGAATAAACCTGATTATATATTATCTTTTTTACATATTACTGGATTCAATTTGTTAAATTTTGATTGGTTTTATTGTGTCTTTGCTTATAAGTGATACTAGCCTGTGATTTTCCTTTCTTGTAATGTTATTACCTAGTTTTGAATGTCATATATAAAAATATATATTTACCTTATTTGTGAAGTACTCTTTTTATAATCTCTGACAGTTTATATAAGATCGATGTGAGTAGTTTTTTAAGTTGTGATAGAATGCATATAATATAACATCATCTTAACCGTTTTTTATTTTTTTGAAATGAAGTTTCACTCTTGTTGCCTAGTCTGGAGTGTTATGGTGCTATCTCAGGTCACTGCAACCTCCACTTCCCAGGTTCAAGTGATTCTTCTGCGTCAGCCTCCTGAGTAACTGGAATTACTGGCACCCATCACAATGCCTGGCTAATTTTTTGTATTTTTAGTAGAGATGGGGTTTCATTATGTTGGCCAGGGTGGTCTTGAACTCCTGACCTCAGGTGGTCCACTCACCTTGGCCTCCCAGAATTCTGGGATTACAGGTGTGAGCCATTGTGCCTGGCCTATCTTAACTGTTTTTTAAATATACAATTCTGTGATATTACTTATATTTACATTGTTGTGCAACCATCATTGCTACCATCTCTAGAATGTTTTCATCTTCCCAAACTGAAATTCTGTAGCCATTAGAATGCTAACTTCCATTTTCCCCTCTTCCTAGCCCCTTGCAACCACCATTTTACCTTATGACTGTATGAATTTGACTATTTTAAGTATCTCATATGAGTAGGATCATTCAGTGTTTGTTCTTTTGTTACTGGCATATTTTACTTAGCACAATGTCTAAAAATGCTTATTTATGTTATAGCATATGCCACTATGTCCTTTGTTTTTAAGTCTAAATAATCAGTTATATGTACATGCCACATTTTGTTTGTTTATTCATTCATCGATAGATACTTAGGTTGCCTCCATCTTTTGCCTATAATGGCGATATGAAGGTAGGTGTACACATATACCTGAGACCCTGCTTTTAATTTATTTGGGTATACACCCAGAAGTGGAATTGCTAGATCATATGGTAATTCTGTGTTTTTTTTTTTTTTTTTGAGGAATCACCATACTGTTTTCCATAGTGATTACATTGTTTTACATTCCTACCAGCAATGTGGGAAGGTTCCAATTGCTCCATATTTGTGCTAATATTTGTTGTTTTCTGTTTGTTTAAATATAGCTATCCTAATGGGTATGAAATGATATCTCAATGTGGTATTAATTTGCATTTCTCTGATGATTAGTGATGTTAACCCTCTTATGTTCTTATTAGCTATGTTTGTTTTCTTTGGAGAAATGCCCATTTGAGTCCTTTGCCCAATTTTGAATTGGGTTCTTTGTTTTTGGTTGTTGTTGAGTTATAGGAGTTCTTTATGTATTGTGGATATCAGTACCTTATCAGATACATGATAAGGTATTTGCAGATATTTTCTCACATGCTGTCAGTGGTGTTTTACTCTAAAATAGTGTTCTTTGATGCACCAAAGTTTTAAATTTTGATGAAGTCCAACTTAGCTATTTTTTTCATCGTCTAGATTTTTGCTGTCATATCCAAGAAATCATTGTCAAGTCTAATGTCATAAAGCTTTTCTCTTAAGTTTTCTTCTAATTTTTTTGCCCTTAGGTAGTAAAAGATAGTGTTGCAATCTTTCTCTCTCTCTTCTTTTTAAAGTGTGAATATTCAGTGTTCCCAACACCATTTGTTGACAACTGTACCTTCACACTAAATGGTCTTGGCACCCTTGTAAAAAATCCTTTGACCATAGATGTGAGGGTTTGTTTCTGGCCTTCAATACTATTCCATTGATTTATATGTCTGCCTTTGTGACAGTATCACACAGTTTTGATTATTGTAGCATCGTAGTGGGTGTCAGAATCAGGAAGTTTGAGATCACCAACTTCTCAGTTTTTTAAGTGTTAGGAAAAAAAAATCTGGGTTATGGTGTAAAGTTATAAACTGCTGATTTATTTAAGAAATATAGGATCATGTAGACTTTTATTTCTGCTGTTAGTTTTGGTGAGTTGTATCTTTCAAGGAATTTCCGTATTTCTTGTTTTGGGCTGGGTTTTTGTTTTTCTTCTCTCAAGGTGGACATTTCGGTTATTGATTGGAGATTTTTATTTATTTTCTTTTTTTTTTTGGGGGGGGGGACAATACCTTGCTCTGTTGCCCAGGCTAGAGTGTAATGTTAATCACTGCTCACTGCAACTTCGACCATATAAGCTCAGTTGATTCTCTTGCCTCAGCCTCTGAAGTAGCTGGGACCACAGATGTGTGCCACCATGCCTGGCTAATTAAAAATAAATTATTGGCCAGGCACAGTGGCTCAAGCCTGTAATCTCAGCACTTACAGGCCGAGGCGGGTGGATGACAAGGTCAAGAGATTGAGACCATCCTGGTCAACATGGTGAAACCCTGTCTCTACTAAAAATACAAAAAATTAGCTGGGCATGGTGGTGCGTGTACTACTCCTGAATAGTAATCCCAGCTACTAGGGAGGCTAAGGCAGGAGAATTGCCTGAACCCAGGAGGCGGAGGTTGCGGTGAGCTAAGATCGCGCTGTTGCACTCCAGTCTGGGTAACAAGAGCGAAACTCTGTCTTAAAAAAAAAAAAAAATTATTTGTAGAGACAAGGTCTTGCTATGTTGCCAGGCTGTTTTTTTTTTTTCCTGTTGCAGGCATTTGCAGCTATGAATTTCTTTACCTGAATATTTGAACTGGATAAAAATGAAAACACAACATACCAAAATGTATGGGATGTTGTGTTTTCATTTTTATCCAATTCAAATATTTTCTGACTTCTCTTGATATGAATGTATATTTTTGCAGTTGTTGTAATAGCAAGTAAATTTAACTCTTTAGTCCATCTTAAGTTGATTTTTGTATATGGTAAGATTTTGGTATCTAGTGTCATTCTTTTGCATATGGATATCCAGTTTTCCTAGCACCATCGATTGGGGAGACTGTCCTTTCCCTAATCTGTGTTCTTGGTGCATTTGTTAAAAATCTGTTGGCTATTAATATGTAGGTTTATTTTTGGTTTTGCTTTTCTGTTCTCCTGTTCAGTATGTCTCTTCCTATGTAAGTACCATGCTGTTTTGATTACTATAGTTTTGTAATTTATTTTGAAGTCAGAAATTTTGATGCTTGCAGATTTGTTCTTTTGCTTAGAATTGCTTTGGTTATTCAAAGTCTTGTAGCCAAATACGATTTTATGTTTGTTTTTTATGTATCCATAAAGAATAGCATTAGTAATTTAAAAGGAATTGCATTGAATCTGTAGATCTTTTTGGGTCATTTTAACAACAATTTTTCCAATTTATGAACATGAGCTGTCTTTCTAATTTCTTTTTGTTTTCTTCAATTTCTTTCACCAGTGTTCAGTTTTTTTTTTTTGTCAGGATCTTTTGCTTCCTTGGTTAAATTTATTCCTAGGATATTTTATTTTTTGTAGCTGTTGGAAATGGAATTGCTTTCTTAATTTCTTTTTCAGCTAGTTATTGCTATATGGAAATGCTACTAATTTTTATATGTTGATTTTATATCCTGCAACTTTACTGAATTTATCAGTTCTAAGAGTTTTTTGATAGAGTCTTTAAGTATTTCTGCACATGAGAACATGCCATCTGCAAATAAGGACAATTTGGGTTTTTCATTTTCAATTTGGAACCGTGTTTAAAATTTTTTTTTTCCCTTGCGTAGTTACTCTGGCTAAGATTTCAGTACTATGTTGAATAACAGTGGTGAAAATGGGCATTTTGTCTTCTTCCAGTTCTTAGAGGCAAAGCTTTTTGGCCCACTCTTACATTCCTGGGATAAATCCCACTTAATTATGGTGTATACTCTTTTTGCTGTGTTGTTGGATTTGGTTTGCTGTATTTTGTTGAGGATTTTGTATCTGTGTTCATCAGGCGTATTGTCTTGTTTTCTTTTTCTGTTGTTTCCTTGTTTGGTTTTGTTATTAGGGTAATATTGGCCTTGTAGAATGAGTTAGGAAGGATTTTCTGTCCTTCCGTTTTTTGGAATAGTTTGAGAATTGGTGTTCTTTTTAAAAAGTTTAGTAGAATTCGGTAGTGAAGCCATTCAGTCCCAGGCTTTTCTTTGTTGGATGACTTTATTACTGATTCAATCTCATTACTTGTTATTGGACTGTTAAGTTTTCTGTTTCTTCTTGGTTCAACCTTGGTAGCTTATATGTGTCCAGGAATTTATTTGTGTTCTCTAGGTTTACTAATTTGCTGGTGTATACTTGTTCATAATAGTGACTAATGATCCTTTCTTCTTTCTGTGTTTTTTCCTCTTTTTTTCTTATTCTGTGTAATAGTTGCTGATTTTGGTTATCTTTCAAAAAACCAGCTTTTCATTTTGTTGATCTTTTGTACTGTTTGATCACTATTTCATTTATTTGTATTCTGATCCTCATAATATCTTATATCTTTCCTTTTACTAATTTTGTGTTTGTTTTATTCTTGCTTTTCTTTTTCTTTTTTTTTTTTTTTTTTGTTTTTTGAGATGGAGTCTTGCTCTGTCGCCTATGCTGGAGTGCAGTGGTGTGATCTCAGCTCATTGCAACCTCCACCTCTGGGGCTCAAGCAATTCTCCTGCCTCAGCCTCCCTCCCGAGTAGCTGGGATTACAGGCACGTGCCACCATGCCCAGCTAATTTTTGTATTTTTAGTAGAGATGGGGTTTCACCATGTTGGTCAGGCTGGTCTTGAACTCCTGACATTGTGATCTACCTGCCTTGGCCTCCCAAAGTGCTGGGATTACAGGTGTGAGCCACCATGCCCGGCCTCTTGGTTTCTAGGTCCTTGACATGCATTGTTAGGTTGTTTATTTGAAATCTTTTTATTATTATTATTTATTATTATACTTTAAGTTCTGGGGTACATGTGCAGAATGTGCAAGTTTGAACATTGGTATACACGTGCCATGGTGGTTTGCTGCCTCTGGTAACCCATCATCTACATTAGGTATTTCTTCTAATGCTATCCCTCCCCTAGTCCCCCATCCCCTGACAGGCCCTGGTGTATGATGTTCCCTTCCCTGTGTCCATGTGTTCTGATTGTGCAACTCCCACTTGTGGGTGAGAACATGTGGTCTTTGGTTTTCTGTTCTTGTGTTAGTTTGCTGAGAATGATGGTTTTCTGTTTCATCCATGTCTCTGCAAAGGACATGAACTTATCCTTTTTTATGGCTGCAGAGTATTCCATGGTGAGTATGTGCCACATTTTCTTTATCCAGTCTATCATTGATGGACATTTGGGTTGGTTCCAAGTCTTTGTTATTGTGAACAGTGCTACAATAATTTTTTTCCAATGCATTTTAACCTTTTATTACTTCATATAATCCTTTTAATATTCTTGAGAGAGTGTTGGAATTTTAAGAAGAAAGTGGTTGACTGGATCAAGGTCACACACACAAATCAAATAGGAAAATCATAACCCTAATTCTCTTGCTTTTCAGTCATGGTAGTAATTTATAACAAATATGGTTTATATAGAACATGATCCATCCCTCCATTGGTTGTTCAAGAACAGGATGTTTAATTTCCATGTAGTGTGCAATTTCCAAAGTTTTCTTGTTAACTGATTTTTAGTTTTATTCTATTGTGGTTGGAAAATAAAGTTAATATGAATTTGACTTTTAAAAGTTTTTGAGATTGATGGTCCATTTTGGAGATTTTTTTTGTGTGCTAATGGCAAGAATGTATTCTGCAGCTGTTCTGTAAATATCTGTTAGGTCTCTTTGGTCTAAAGTGCAATTGAAATTTGATATTTTTGGCTGATTTTCTGCCAATGATCTGTGCAGTGCTGTGAGTGGGTGTTAAAGTCCCCAACTAGTATTGTAATGGAGTCTGTCTCTCTCTTTAGATCTAATAATTTTTCCTTTATCTGAGTGCTCTAGTAATGAGTGTGTATATATTTATAGTTGTTATAGATGCTTGCCAAATTGACTTCATTATTATTATATAATAACCTTCTTTGTCTCCTTATATAGTTTTTGACTTGAAATAGGTTTTTTCTCATTTAAGGATTACTATTCCTGTTCATTTTTTGTTACTTTTTTATTTCTTTAAGTTTATGTATATGTTTAGAGAAGTGAGTTTCTTATAGGCAGCATATAGTTGGGGATTTTTTTTTTCAAGATGGAGTATTGCTCTGTCACTCAGCCTAGAATGCAGTGATACAATCTCAGCTCACTGCCACCTCCGCCTCCTGGGTTCAAGCAATTCTCCCACCTCAGCCTTCCAAGTAGCTGGGATTACAGGCACCTGTCATCATGCCAGGTAATTTTCCTGTCATTGTACTGACGGGGTTTCACTACATTCGCCAGGCTGGTCTTGAACTCCTGACCTCAGGTGATTGGCCTGCCTTAGCCTCCTAAAGTGTGGGTCTTGTTATTTGTTAATTGTTAATTAACAATTAACACTGTGGGTCTTGTTATTTGTTAATCCATTCATCCAGTTTTAGCTTTTAATTGGGGATTATAGCCTTTAATTTGGGCATTTTATTTGTTCCATTCAAGATTATTGATAGGGGAGGAATTTCTCTTGTCATTTTATTAATTGCTTTTTTTTTTTTAATATATATTCTTCCTTACTCTCCTACTGTTTATCTTTGCAGTTTGGTAGTTTCTGTAGTGATAATTTTTGATTTTTATTTCTCATTCATGAATCTGCTTTACCAGGGAGATTGATACTTCTACATGTTTTCATGATGATAGTTATAGTCTATTCACTTTCAGTTCTAGGGACTCCTTAATCATTTCTTGTACATCCAGTCTAGTGGTGATAAATTACCTCATTTTTTGCTTCTCTGGGAAAGATTTTATTTCTCCTTCATTTCTGAAGGGTAGGTTTACTGGATATGATAATCTTGGCTGACAGTTTGTTTTCTTTCATCATTTTGAATATGCATTCCATTGTCTCTTGGTCTATGTTTCTCCCAAGAAATCTGCTGTTAGTCTTATTGAGATTCTCTTGTATGTTACTTCACACTTTTCCTATTTTTAAAATTCTCTTTATGGTTGAATTTTGACAGTTTCACTATACTGTTCATCTTTTCTCAGTTTGACTATAATGTACCCTGAAAGGATCTTTCTGGATTGAGCCTATTTGGGGAACTTTGAGCTTCCTGGACCTGGATGTTTATATTTCTCCCATGACTTGAGATGTTTTCAGTCATTATTTATTTAAATAGGTTCTATAGGCCTTTTCTGGTCTCTTCTCTTGGACCTCTGAAAATGTATGCTTTTTTTTTAACTTAATAGTATCCCATAGGTCCTGTAGGCTTTCTTCTTCATTCTTCTTTATTCTTTGTTTTTTGGCTAAGTGGGTTACAGCAGGACCTCAAAGTAATGTTTGGCATTGTTTAGTTATAATGTTAAAACGATTCCGGGTCAGGCCCTCTGTCTTTATGGAGTTTGCTTGTTCTTCCCACGTTGGCATGAGTTTTCTCCAGAAACTCTAGTTTCCTTCTGCTTCCCCAAAATGTGAATGTTTGGTTAACTGGTATGTCTAAATTGTCATAGTATGAGTGAGTGAGTGAGTGTGTGTGTGTGTGTGTGTGTGTGTGCACTGTGATGTAATGGTATCCTGTCCAGGACTGGTTTCCACTTTTTACCCTGAGTGGCTGGGATAGGCTTTGGCCACCTGTGACCCTGAACTGAAATAAGCAGGTTGGAAAATGAACAATTGCATGTTACCGTAAAATAAAAATTCACAAAGTATATGATAATCGTATGTGAATAATCACGTTACTATAAAATAATTCATGAAGTATAATATGATCATCACACAAGTGCATAATATATGATGCATTCACAAAGCACATAGTGATCTCACTATATTCATTGTTTTTTAACTGTGTGGCACTAGAAGATACTCCTGTTTTCATTTTGCAAACATTTATTTCATGATTTCATTCACAACCATTGTGACTGCTGTCATTCACCGATTCACCATATATTTGGTAAATATTAATCTTAATAATTATATTAATTTAATAATAATTAAATTTGATACTAATTTAGTAATTTGTTAATCTTTCTTAAATGTACATATAGCCTGCATCTATTTCAATATTTGATATTAAAAGTGGTTTGAGTCTTTACAATATTGGTGATGTTTTCGTGATTACGATAGGCTGTAGGAACTTTTGTTTTTATCAGTTAGCTTACGTAAAATTAGTCTTGTTACATGTTTAATTTAAATCAGTTTCCAAGAACCCACTGATGATGTTAGGTGAAGACTTACTATATTTGAAAAGACTTATGTTCAGGTTCACAAACTCTTCTGCTTGAGCTAGTGTATTGCTAAAGCTTTCAGTTGTATTTTTTTTATTTCATTCATTGACTTTTTCAGTGCCAAGATTTCTGTTTGATTCTTTTCTATGATATATATCTATTTGTTGAATTTCTCATTCAGATTACAAATTGTTTTTCTGATTTTATTGAATTAACTATCTATATTCTTTTGTATTTCACTGAGTTTCCTTAAGAAATTACTGTGAATTCCTTTTCAGACATTTTATAGGTGTGTTTTCCTTGGGGTATGTTTAATTAGAGACTTACTGTGTTCCTTTGGAGGTGTCATGTTTCCTTGACTTTTTATGCTTCTTTTGCCCCTAGCTTGATATCTGGTGGAACAACCACCTCTTCCAATTTTATGAAGTATTTTTCATAGAAAAAAACTTTTTGCTGTAGATTTTACCTGTAGTTTTGGTTGAGTAGGGTGTTTAGGCTTTTTTCTCACTGGGTGTAGTAATGTAATTTCTATATGATTTCTTCAGCCATAATATCAGCATTTTCTGTGAGTGGCCTAGACTGTGGATGTTTGTGGAGGCAGTGGTGTGGCTTTGCTTGGGGTGAGGAATGTCTTTAGTCCCTGAGAAATGGCTGCCATCTCTCAGCTGCCATTTTCTGATTACAGGGTCCAAGGGATGTAGAGATGATACGGATATTGGGTCTCAAGGCAGAATGCACTCTAGCAGTTGCTTCATTCTCCAAATGATACAGTGCTGCAGCAGCTTGTGTCCTGAAGGATTCAGTGGATCAAATGTGAATTCTCTCTCCTGAGCAATCCAGCTTTATGGACCTGGCAGCTCCCTATACTGGACTCAGGGCCTGTGAGGACTGTGGAGTTGCCCTGTAGCTAGGATTGCAAGTATCCACAGTGGTCATGGGAACTGCTAAGGATGTCTTGCTTAACTTTTCTCCTCAATGGGGAGTCCTTTCTGGGTCCAGGATGATCTTGGCCAGGTGTTCTCCTTTCTTCTTTATGCTGACATGTGGAGTTTCTATGCCTTAGATCTTCATCACATCCTGATGAATTCCATTGTTCTCCCATAGACACTCAACTCAGTGTCTTTACTTGTTTTGGTTTTTCTTTGTGGAGGAGATGAGCTTTGGGTACCATTTTGATTGAAGTTTTTAATCTCTTCACCTCTAATTTGTATTCATATGATTGGATTTAAATTTATAATTTTGCTATTTTTTCTGTGTGCCTCATATATTTTTTGTTCCTCTGATACTCTTATAATTTATTTTATAATAAATTTATATATTTTTCATGTTCTATTTTAATTCCTCTATTGATTTTCAAATTACTTTTGAATTATTTTTTTTGTGGTTGCTTGGGGGATTATAATATGCATCTAATTTACTGCAGACTACTTGAGATTATTGATAACTTTATTCCATTAAAATAGAGAAAATTTCCCTACTATTGACTTCATTTTCTTCTGCTTCTTGTGCTTTCATTGTCACATGTATTGTGTCTTTATATGTTGCAAGTCCAACTATACAATTTTATCATTAGTGTTTTGTGCAATTTCCTTTTAAATCAGAACAAGAGAAAAAAAGCATTTATACTGTCATTTAACAGTTACCAACATGATTACCTGTATTGATTGTTTTGTTGGATGTATTTATCATCTGTTGTTGCTTTCTTTCAGCCTAATAAACTTCCACTAATATTCTGCTAGGAATCATTTATCTTATTCTTTAAGGATATTTTAATTTGCTTGCATTATTGAAGGATAATTTTGCTGGATATAAAATTCTTGGAGAAATTAGGTGTTAATCTACTAAAAGTTTCCTGGTAGCTAAAAATTGCTTTTGTCTTTCTGCTCTCAAGATTTTTTTTTTTATCACTGTCTTTCTACATTTTGACTATGATGCATTTGATTTTGAATTCACTGATTATTTGGCCAACTCAGATCTGCTGCTGAGCCCTTTTAGTGAATTTTTAATTTAGTTGATTGTACTGTAAACTCCAAAATTTTCATTTTTTTGGTATTTTCTTTTTATTGACATTTTCTAATGGATGAATCACTGTTGTCATATATTCTTTTATTTGAATATGATTTCCCTTATTTCTTTGAACATATTTGGAATAGATGTTTTGAAATCTTTATGTTTGAAGTCCTGCATTTGATCTCCTTCAGAGATAGTTTCTATTGATTATTTTTTTTTCTGTATAATTTGCATGTGTCATAGTTGTTTGTTGTCAATTGGACATTTTATACAATACATAGCAGCAACTTGGATTCTGATTTCTTCTCCCCCAGAGATGGTTGTTGTCGCAGGTGTATTTGTTCATTGACTTGCCTCGACTAATTTTGTGATGTCTGCTTTGTGTGCCCTGTGATTTCTCTGCTCGTTAAAAAAAATTCCCTGTTTTATTTTTAAGCCCAGCATCCTAGAAATTTCACTGGGTTACTATAACTTAGTCATCAGCCAGTGATTGTTTGGAGATTGTTTAAACTTTTGAGCTAGTAAGGTATTTACTCTTTTGCATGGGATATATACATTTACTGGGTAATACTTTCAAAGTCAGGGAATTATAAGTCTGTTTTTTTTTAAACTTCTATGTTTATGAGGCCTCATGGTTAATAGAAATGAGTAGCTTGCTAGTTACTGCACTGTCTATTGTCTTCTGAGTAAGTACAATCTTGCACATGCATACAACTTTCTAGACTAGCAGTAACATATATGTGAGACCCTGGCAAGACCCTGTTGGGCTATCTCGTTCTCCGTATTTCTCTGTTAATTACAGGCACTAATCAATATATAATCTGTGCTAGTTGAACAATGCTTGAAGAAATTAATGCATTAAAAAAATACTGTAATAATGACAAATATCTAAGAAGTGTGACATTCCATTAGCATAGAGTACTAACAATAGACTTAGTAGCTGACCTGTAAAAAAAAATCCTCTGGTTGAAGAAAGAAATTAGGGCCACACTTTTGTAATAATAATAATAATCAGCACCTTTATAATGATTTCTCTGCGAAGAAGGTAGTATTCTAAGCTCTGTATATACATTAATTGATCTAATATTTAAAATAGAATCTTTTTATACACATTTTACAGATAATGAAACTGAGGCACAGATGCAATAAACTATGTCTTCTGGCTCCAGAGTTATTGGTCTTAATCACTACTTTGCTGTACTGTCTGTATTTAGGTATATTGCTACTATGTCATTAAACCAACTAGATAGGCTAAACCGTGAATAAATAAGCTTAATATTTATATTAACTTTCACAAATAGAGTTAAAATAACTGTAAAAATGTGATGGGAATACAATTTTTTCTTCGTCCTATGTTGATTTGTAAACAGATTGTATCTAGAAGTGAGACAAATGAGCATAAAGCAATTTTGGTGAATTTTTTCATGTCTAACCTTTTATCTAATTACAATGTAAAGCAGTTAGAAAACATTAAAAATTTATGACCAAGTAGTATCCAGTTCAATAAAATTAGGTGAAGTGGAATAGATTTTTTTTTTAGGTTGATTAGTTTTCAGTTTGTGAGGTTATTCTCAAATCTCCAATTGAGCTCCCCTTCCAACTTGACTTAGTTAGAATACTATTCTATTAGTTTAAAACATATTTTGAAGCCATATTTATAGATAGAGGTTTAAAAAATTACATCCTTTCAGTTATCTCAAGTACTGCTACTGTATACTCTTGTCACTGCCATGTATGAGCCTTCATCATTTACTGGGTATTATATATTATTTCCATTCAGCAAGGTGGGAGACAGGCCTAGAGTGCTTAAATAACTTACCAAATGTTAACTTGTACCATAAATTATTGTTATTTATCATTAAGTATGGCCTAGCAAGTTGTTTGTTGCTTCCTTTTGTTAAATAGTAATTCCAAAAATATTTTTGTGTTGGACATTTTATTTATCTTTTAAGAAAGGAATTTGCATATTAGAATGTAAAATATTGAGCACTTAACAGTAATTCCCCAAATAGTCTTGTGTTGGAAATTTTATTTTTTAAGAAAGGAATTTTTATATTATAATAAAGTTATTAAGCACTCACTAACTTTTATGTAATGTTTTCTGTTTTAAGGAACTGAAATTACCATTCACCTTTTTAAGTGGACATATTCATGAATTGAGGATTCATGTACCATGGACAAAACTGGGCTCAGAACCCGTGGTAATTACCATCAACACTATGGAATGCATTTTGAAACTTAAGGATGGAATACAGGTAAGAAATTATTGCACCAAGTTGTTTATGTTAAACAATTTAGTAGTATTCGACATTTCTTTACCTTTTTGAATATGTCAAATGTTACATAAACAAATCTTAGCTTATATACTTAATTATTATATGCCTATTTAAGTGACATGACTATTTGCAAAGGATATTTTTAAAGTTGAATAAAATATGTAAAGGATGTTTTCATACAGATTTTACTTACTTTATCATAGCTTTACCAGGGACCATGCAGATTGCTTATTACTTATATCTACAATGAAAGTGGAATCTAACTGCTAATTGTGTCCAGTTTTTACATTAACATTTTTGAATTTTTGCAAAGGACCTGTATGAATTTTTTCTTTACATAATTTTTCTAAATCTGAAGGGAGTTTTTATAGTTACTTTTTGGGAAGATGAAAATACATTTACACCAAATTTTTAAAATTGTTTCTGAAGCTTAGATATAAAAAGTAATTTTTTTTTTCAAATTTATTTATTCTCAGACCCCTCTTACATTTCTTGCCAGTGTTTTTTTGCATATGTGTAATACTGGTTTTAAAGAGTTTCTACTAAGAGTTTTCTGATCTAGGAAAGCAAAATAGGACCATAGCTTATTGTGAAGATTGTTTCCACTTTCATATTGCAGAAGAGTAGTGTGTCTGTCATTCATTTTTATTAATTTTTCTTTATCACCCATTTAACATTTAACTTTGAGTTTTAAGGAAGATTGGCTATAATCAACTAAACTGATAAGTATTGTTAAAATGACTTCATATGAATGTGTAGGTAAGTTTAACATATTCTAAATCTAACTTTAATCTTAGTGAAGTTAGGGTTATTTATGAACTGTTAAAATTATTTCCTATTTTAAGTGGATACTTTGAGTGTCCTATCAACACATTGGACTCAGATCTTTTTTTTCCATTTATGAAATCTTTGATTCTAAACATGTATTATCCAATTTAACTTAATATAGTTTCTAGATGTTAATAGACCAATGTTACAGCCTTATGAAAATGAAGTTATTTTGTGAACTTTTAATATTTGAGAGATTAATTTAGAAATCTATAGATAGTTACATTTGCTTTACATTTATAGTTGGTAATACTTAAATGGTTCTTATCTTTTCTTGGAATTTTTTTTTTCAAGTCTGGACTTGGTTATACCACCCATGCAGTGTTCCATATTAAAAGAGAAAAAAATTTCCAGACACTAAGTACTTTTTCATTGAGAAGGTGGAAGTTTGAAGGCCAGATGTCCCATAAGAAACACATTTTAACAAAGGCTAATTACAACTAATTATAGAGGCTGCAGAAAAAGATTTGTAACACATGACTTAGTGCAACCTAGAACTAATATTTGATATTGGACCATGCAGATGGCTACTGCAGGAATGATCAGATTTCCTGCTTGCATGGTATTTGAGACTTGAATTTTGTGGTGCGTACAGCAAAAGGTTAAATGTCATGAATGTAAACCATTCTCAAAACAAGTATTTTTTACAGATGTTTAAAATTTTGAGTTAGAGAGGATTTTTGAAAATTGCAGTTGACATTTGGACAACTTATTTAGCAGTGTATACCCTTGGAGAGTAATGGTTGGGTTTATGCTAGTGATTGGAATTAAACATTGTAGATGAAACAGATTTTAAAATAGTTTATTTTTTTCTTTTAAGCTTTGATTAGTATAGTATGTAATTAAGCTGAAAATTATGCACGTACTAGTAAAACTGAGTAAGTTTATATTCAAATTATTTTAAGTTACTACATTGTAGAATCACCATGAAGTAAAGACTTATTTTCTAAATGAAATTGGGAATGGAATGGTAGGTTAAGTGAAGGGGCCTTTTAGAGTTATAGGTACCGCAAGATATGAATCTGTTAAAAAGATTCTATTGTATATAGTAATGTATTAAAGTATGATTAAAAGGCAGGAGTATGAGGCTTAATTCAGATAAGATCATTCCAAAAACAAGGTATTGTTAAATGCCTTGATAAGAAGGCATGTCTTGTTTTTAACGGTCAATTTAATTCTGCCAACATTTGTTGGTTGTCTACTTTGTACTGCACTGAAAAGCATTGCTGAAATATTTATATAATTTCAGTGAAAGACACTTAGAAAAAGAGATTCATAATGATTGTAATTCTAGTGGTCATGGTTTTTATATACTGCCTTAACATATCTTTATAATCAGTTTTACTACAGAGATTTTTAGGATGAGAGGGTGACCAGGTTGTTGTGTTAGATAAAATGAAGTCCATCTTGATGTTTACTCTAAATTTTAAAAAATGTATTGAAACTTCACTCATGAAGTTGTTGTCAATGAGTTCCTATTTACTCTGAGAGACATATCTATGTTAGTCATTCCCCTCACTTTTAAATCTTGTAGAGTTATTACTTATATACCATTTATTCTGCTTTTGATTTCAGATACACAGTTTGATTTATGATACATCATGTCAACCCTAATCTCATAAATATTTGTTAACATAGCTCAAGAGCTAAAACATTACCAGTAACTTCCATTTAACCATGTACTCCTCCCCTTTTTCATATTCTTATTTGTTCAGCCTCTTTAGGCTTCATCTGCAAATTAGGACAAGGCTTGCTACATAGTTAAAAAAAAGTTATATGATTAATGTGCTTTCTTTGATCATTAAATTAAATCTTGCAAAAATTCTTCTACAACTTAAAGAGAGTAATAAATTTGTTTCTAAACTACCTATTATGGTTTTTGTACCACCTGAACATAAACATTAAAAGATCTTTTAATCTAATAAATGCAACTATTTGTAAGGCTGTTTGTAGAAGTAATACTTATTTTTCATAAAAAATTTGAAAAACATCTTTTGAACCTAAATATCTGAGATTATTGTCTAATAGGAGAAATAATTTGTAATTTCACTCTAGATGAAACTTATTTTTATGTATATATTTTTACCACCTTTCTCCTTTTTAGCTTAACTTCTTTTAAAATCATTTTTGCAAGTTTAATTTTCTTTCTTTACTGTCATAACCTTCTAATTGTTGGCATGGTTTTTTAAGATTATAAAAATCTTTTGTTTTGAAAACCTAAGGTGTTTTTATCTTGTATACCTACAGATTTAGCTAGATTTTAAACAAAAAAGCAAAAACATTTGTATATTTGGTATTTTAATTTAGAGTTAGTTTTCTGTTTCCCATAAGCACAGATTCCTTTCTTAAACATTGTAAGTCAGAAACCAAGTAAGTCCCTTTTTGTTTGTTTTGCTTCTGTTTTTGATACTGGGTCTTGCTGTGTTGTCCAGGCTGGTCTCAAACTCCTGGCCTCAAGTGATCCTCCTGCCTTGGGCTCCCAAATTGCTGGAATTACAAGCATAAGCCACTGATTTCCAATATTAATAAGAAAAAAAATTTGGTCCTAACAGCCCATAGAATTTAGGTGACCTGATCAGGAAGTGATATATCATTACTCTTGACTGTGGCATTTTATATCAACTTTTAAAATAATTTCATCTTGTGGTTTATCTTTGTTTTTCTAAAAAGTCTGTGTTAGTGTAATTAGATTTAAATATATGGGGCAGCTGTTATGATTTGAATGCCTAATTGTGATGAAGGGCTTCAGAATTATTTTTTTTCCACTGTAGAGCAGGGAAATAAAGCTTTCTTTGATTGCACACCAGCATCCACCTATGTATCTAGTAGAACTTTTTTGGGATCTAGAGAATTTCTATACTTTTACAGGACAAAGTTTTTTCTTTATTTTGTTTACATTTAGATAGGATTTTTTATTTACTTGATGGCCATTTTATCTGGCCATCAATGTGCTCTGTTTACCATCTGGGATTTGGTGGATGAAGTAATTGTAGAAATTTGACATGTGATCATTGGAATTTTAAATGCTGATTATTACTGAACTAGTACAATTGTGTTGATAGACTATTAAGAATAATCAGTCTCTATTAATTGATTTAAAAAATCAATTAGTTAGAATTTGAGATTAGGAGGCCTGCAAGGGAGATATCACTTCTCTCTTAGCTTGGCTGAAGTCTATGCTTATCATCACTGTCATTGGTGAAGTCATTGCTTGAATGTTATAATAAATGGTCTTCTAATTAGACTGTTACTAGACCATTACTCTTCCATATTCAGAAATCTCTCTTATTTTTTGAAGCTCGTGTGACCTGACTATATAACCTTTTATGGTCCCCTGATAGCCATCATCTGTTGATTTTGTGGTCTTTCCCCCACTGTGACTGCACATTTTGTTACCTGGTTCGCAGACTTTTTTTCCAATTGAAGTTCATCTATCATAGGTCATTTCAGTGTCCATAAGAATTCTTATACAACTCTCTGGCAACACAATTCCTTGATTTTCAACTCTGTCATCTTTATTTCTGTTCTATTTCAGCCAATCCATTTATGGCTACACTGTGGACTTTGCTGTTCCTTGAAGCATTCCCTTTATTGTGGATCCTGACATCTTACTTTAACAGTATTTCTTCACTTCAATCTCTCATTTGCTTTCTTGGCACTTTGCTGTCATTTAAAGTACTTATTTCTCTGCTACATTTTGGGGAAATACCTTTCCGTAGCCATGTTTTCTTTCCTTTATAACCAAATCATTTTTTAAAAAAAGAAGTCAATGTTTGTGTTTTTTAAAATTGAAGTGAAATTCACATAACATACAATCAACCATTATTTATTTATTTTTAGAAATTTTTTATTTCTATAGGTTATTGGGGAACAGGTGGTGTTCAGTTACATGAGTAAGTTCTTTAGTGGTGATTTGTGAGATTTTGGTGCACCATTACATGAGGAGCATACCCTGCACCCAATTTGTGGTCTTTCCTTCATCCCTTTCCCAGCCTTTCCTCCTGAATCCCCAGACTCCATTGTGTCATTCTTAGGCCTTTGCATCCTCAAAGCTTAGCATCCACATATCAGTGAGGACCTATGATATTTGGTTTTTCCATTCCTGAGTTACTTCACTTTGAGTAGTAGTCTCCAGTCTCCTCCAGGTGCCATTAATTGATTCTTTTTTATGACTGAGTAGTATTCCATTTTGTGTGTGTGTGTGTGTGTGTGTGTATGTGCACCTGCGTGCGTATACGACAGTTTCTTTATCTTCTTGTTGATTGACAGGCATTGTGTTCTACATTTTTGTAATTGCAGATTGTTCTGCTATAAATATGTGTGTGCTTTAAACATGCATGTGCAAGTATCTTTTTTGTATAATGACTTCTTTTCCTCTGGGTAGATACCCAGTAGTGGGATTACTGGATCAAATGGTAGTTCTACTTTTAGTTTTTTAAGGAAACTCCACACTATCTTCTCTAGTGGTTATATTAGTTTACATTCCCACCAGAAGTGTAGAAGTGTTCCTTGTTTACTGGAGCCATGCCAACATCTATTATTTTTTCATATTTTCAATATGGCCATTTGGTTTGTTCTTGTTGTCTAGTTCCTCGAGGTGTGACCTTAGATTGTCTGTTTGTGTTCTTTCAGACTTTTTGATGTAGGCATTTAGGGTTATGAACTTTTTTTTTGAGATGGAGTCTTGCTTTATCACCCAGGCTGGAGTGCAGTGGTGTGATACTGGCTCCCTGTACTCTCCTTCTCTGGAGTTCAAGCAGTTCTCATGCCTCACTCTCCCAAGTAGCTGGGACTACAGGTGCCTGCCACCATGTGCAACTAATTTTTGTATTTTTAGTAGAGACATGGTTTCACCATTTTTGCCAGGCTGGTTTTGAACTTCTGACCTCAGTGTATCCACCCACCTCGGCCTCCCAAAGTGCTCAGATTACAGGCATGAACCACTGTGCTCTGCTCTATGAACTTTCCTCTTAGCACTGCCTTTGCTATATCCCAGAGGTTTTGATAGGTTGTGTTACTGTTGTCATTAAGTCCAAAGAAATTTTTAATTCCTATCTTGATTTTATTGTTGACCCAGTGATCACTCAGAAGCAGGTTATTTAATTTCTATGTATTTGCATGGTTTTGGATGTTCCTTTTGGAGTTGATTTCCAGTTTTGTTCCACTGTGGTCTGAGAGAGTCAGTTTTCTTAAATTGACTGAGGATTGTTTTGTGGCCTTGCATGTGGTCTGTGTTGGATACATTTTCATGCACTGATGAATACAATGTATATTCTGTGGTTGTTGGGTAGAATGTTCTGTAAATATCTATTAAGTCCATTTGTTCAAGTGTATGGTTTAAATCCATTGTTTCTTTGTTGACTTTCTGTTGTGATGCCCTGTCTAGTGCTGTCAGTGGAGTATTGAAGTCCACTACTATTATTGTGTTGCTGTCCATTTCATTTCTTAGATCTAGTAGTAATTGTTTTATAAATTTGAGAGCTCTAGGCTAGGCATAGTGGCCCATGCCTGTAATCCTAGCACTTTGGGGGGTTGAGGTGAGTGGATCACTAATGATCAGGAGTTAGAGACCAGCCTGGCCAACAGGGTGAAACCTCATTTTTACTAAAAATACAAAAATTAGCTGGGTGTGGTAGTGGTTGCCTGTAATCCCAACTGCTGAGGCAGGATAGTCATTTGAACCTGGGAGGTGGAGTTTGCATTGAACCGAGAAAGCACCACTGCACTCCAGGTTGGGCCACAGAGTGAAACTCTATCTCAAAAAAAAAAAAAAAAAAAGAAAAGAAAAGAAAAATTGGGAGCTCCAATGTTAGGTGTATATATATTTAGGATTCTTATATTTTCCTGTTGGACAAAGCCTTTTATCATTATATAATATCCCTCTTTGTCTTTTTTAACTGCTGTTGCTTTAAAGTTTATTTTGTCTGATATAAGAATAGCTATTCCAGCTCACTTTTGGTGTCTATTTGCATGGAATGTCTTTTCCACCCCTTTACCTTTAGTTTATGTGAGTCCTTATGTGGTAGGTGAGTCTCTTGAAGGCAGCAGGTAGTTGGTTGGCCAGGCTGGTCTCTAACTCCTGATCATTAGTGATCCACTCACCTCAACCCCCCAAAGTGCTAGGATTACAGGCATGGGCCACTATGCCTAGCCTAGAGCTCTCAAATTTATAAAACAATTACTACTAGATCTAAGAAATGAAATGGACAGAATTCTTACCCATTCTGCAATTTTGTGTCTTTTAAATGGTGCATTAAGGCCGTTTACATTTAACATTAGTATTGAGATTGTGAGGTACCATTCCATTCATCATGCTATTTGTTGCCTATATACCTTGTTTTTTTTTTCAAATTGCATTTTTGTTTTATAGGTCCTGTGAGATTTATGCTTTGAAGAGGTTCTGTCGTGGTATGTTTATAGGATTTGTTTCAAGATTCGGTGCTCCTTTTAGCAGTTCTTGAATTGCTGGCTTGGTTGTGGCAAATTCTCTCAGTATTTGTTTGTCCAAAAAAAGACTATATCTTTTCTTCATTTATGAATCTTAGTTTTGCATGATACAAAAGTCTTGATGATAATTGTTTTGTTTAAGGAGGCTGAAGATAGGGCCCCAGTCCCTTCTAGTTTGTAGGGTTTCTGCTGAGAAATCTGCTGTTAATCCAATAGGTTTTCTTTTTCATAGGTTACCTGGTGCTTTTGCCTCACATCTCTTTTAGATTATTTTCTTTTCTTAACTTTAGATAATTTGATGATAGTATACCTAGGTGATGATGTTTTTGTGATGAATTTCCCAGGTGTTCTTTGAGCTTCTTGTATTCAGATGAATGTCTCTAGCCAGACATCCAAATACAAGAAATTGGACTTCTTTCTCTGGTGCTTCCTCAAGTAGCTTAATAACTGACCTTCTGAATTCTTTTTCAGGTAAATCAGGGATTTCTTTTTGGTTTGGGTCCATTGCTGGTGAGATAGTTTAAATTTTTGGGGGTGTTAAAGTACCTTGTTTTGTCATATATTGGAATTGGTTTTCTGATTCCTTCTCATTTGGGTAGGCTCTGTCAGAGGGAATAATCTAGGGTTCAAGGCTCTTGTTCAGAATCTTGACTTTTTGGGGTTGTTAAAGAACTTCGTTTTGTCATATACTGGAGTTGGTTTTCTGGTTCCTTCTCATTTGGGTAGGCTCTGTCAGAGGGAAAATCTAGGGCTCAAGGCTCTTGTTCAGATTCTTTTGTCCTATGTGATGTTCTTCTGATGTAGTACTCCCCCTTTTCCTAAAGATGTGGCTTCCTGAGAGCTGAGCTATAGTGATTGTTATTTCTTTTCTGGGTCTAGCCACCCCAGTAGGTCTACCAGGCTCCAGGCTGGTACTAGGAGTTGTCTGCACAGAATCCTGTGATGTCAACCTTCTGTGGGTCTCTCAGTTGTGGTACCAGCACCTGTTCCAGTGGACGTGGCAGGGAGTGCAATGGATTCTGTGAAGGTCTTTAGTTTTTGTTGCTTAATGCACTATCTTTGTGTTAGTTGTCCTCCTGCCAGGAGGTGGCACTTTCAAGAGAGCGTCAGGTATGGTAGTATGGGGAGGAACAAGTGGTAGACAGGGCCTTAGAACTCCCAGGAATATAATGACGTTTTTCTTCAGCTACGAAGGTGGATAGGGAAGACCCATTTGATGGGGGCAGGGCTAAGAGTGTCTGAGCTCAGACTTTCCTTGGGTGGGTCTTGCTGTGACTGCTGTCGGGAGTGGGGTGAGGTTCCCAGGTCAATGGAGATACATTCCTAGGAGGATTATGGCTGCCTCTACTGTATCATGCATGTTGTCAGGGAAATGAGGGAAAATTGGCAGTCACAGGCCTCACACAGCTCCTATGCAATCTGAAGGGCTGGTCTCACTCCCATCATGCCTGCCCCCCAACAGCACTGAGTCTGTTTCCAGGCAGTGGTTGATCAACGCAGGACTGATAACTTGTCCCAGGCTGTCAGCTTCCCAGTGTGAAAGCAAATAGGGCCTTTGTGTTTCCCCCACTGTGGAGTCTGTACACCCGATTCATCCCCTCCCCGAGTTCTGGCTGGGAGACTTCTCATTTCTTTGGAATTGTTAAAAGTTCAGCTGGAGGTTTCCTTCTCCCTGTGGCCTTTTCCCATTGCCTCTGGCAGCCCTCTCCAGGGACCCCTGTGAGGCAAGGCAGAATGGCTTGCCAGGGGACCCAGAGAGCTCACAGGATTTTCCTGCTGCTTCCTGTATCCCTGTATTTGGCTTGGGTCTCTAAACTGACTCAGCTCCAGCTGGGTCACTGTCACTGATCTTCTGCATGCTTTTCATCTTGCAAAGGTGCAACTCTGTAACTATTATGTAGTAACTTTCCATTCTCCTCTTCCCTTCAGCCCCTGACAGCCATCTTTCTATTATACTTTCTGTTTTTATGATTTTGACTCTACTTAAGTAAGTGGAATAATATAGTATTTGTCATTTTGTGTCTGGCTTATTTCACTTAGCACAGTATCCTCAAGGTTCATCAATGTAGCATATGACAGGATTTCCTTTTTTTCTAGGGCTGAATAATATTTTAGTGTGTGTATTTACCACATTTTGTTTATCCATTCATTCAGTGATGGACACTTGGGTTGCTTTCATCTTTTGGTTATTGTGGATAATGCTGCAGTGAACATGGGTGTGCAAATATCTCTTTGAGACCCTGCTTTCAGTTCTTTTGCATATATACTCAGAAGTAGAATTGCTGGATCACATAGTAATTCTGTGTTCAGTTTTTTCAGGAATTACCATACTGTTTTCTATGTGGCAATACCATTGTATTCTCACCACCAATGTACAAAGATTTCAGTTTTGCCACATCTTCACCTCTTCACCAACACTTATTTTCTGTTCTTTGAATAGTGTCCATTTTAATAAGTTTGCAGTCTTTGACAGTTTTAAAATTCAGTTGTTTGTCTTTTTGTTTTTGGGCTTAAAAATTTTTTTATTTTTATTTTTTGAGACAGAGTCTCACTCTGTCCCCCAGATTGGAGTTCAGTGGCGCGATATCCAGTCACTGCAACCTCTGCCTCCTCGATGCAAGCGATTCCCCTGCCTCAGCCCCCTGAGTAGCAGGGATTACAGGCGCGTGTCAGCATACCTGGCTAATTTTTGTATGTTCATTAGAGATGGGGTTTAACCATGTTGGTCAGGCTGGTCTTGAACTCCTGACCTCAGATGATCCACCTTCCTCGGCCTCCCAAAGTGCTGGGATTACAGGCATGAGCCACTGCACCCAGTCAAGAGTTCTTTTTATAGTTGAGGTACTAGGTTCTTAGCAGATATATGATTTTCAAATATTTAATCTGTTTTGTACGTTGTCTTGTCATGTTCTTGAGAATGTATTTTGTTGCACAAAGTATTTCATTTGAATAAAGTCCTATTTGCCTATTACTTTTATTGCTAGTGCTTTTGGTGTCATAGCTAAGAGTTCATTGCTTTATCTAAGGTTTTGGAAATTTGCCCCTATGTTTTCTTCCAAGAGTTTTAAAGTTTTAGCTTTCATATTTAGGCTATTGATCCATATTGAATTAAATGTTATATATGGATGATTAATTTTATAAATGATATGTTGTATATGGGTTCAACTTAATTCTATGGCTCTTTGGTGGTCCAAGCACTGTTTGTCGAAGAGACTCTTCTTTGCCCATTGAATGGTCTTGTCATTCTTGTTGAAAATAAACCCCATAGGCCTATGCTGGCCACAGAGTTTATTTCTGGACTCCAGCATTTTATTCCATTTGTTCCTGTGTCTGAACCACAGTATTTTGATTTACGCTTTGTAGTAAATTTTGAAATGAAGAAATGTCCTATTTTGCATTTTCCACCCCTTTTTTTTTTTTTGAGACAAAGTTTTGCTCTTGTTGCCCAGGCTGGAGGGTAATGGCATGATCTTGGCTCACCACAATCTCTGCTTCCTGGGTTCAAGCGATCTCCTGCCTCAGCCTCCCAAGTAGCTGGGATTACAGGCATGCGCTACCATGCCCAGCTAATTTTTTGTATTTTTAGTAGAGACAGGATTTCTCCATGTTGGTCAGGCTGGTCTTGAACTCATGACCTCAGGTGATCTGCCTTCCAAAGCGCAGGGATTACAGGCATGAGCCACTGTGCCTGGCTTTTTAAATTTTTTTTCTTTTTTTGAGACAGGGTCTTACTCTGTTCCACAGCCTGGCATGCAGTGGTGTGATCTCAGCTTCTTGCAACCTCTGCTTTCTGGGCTCAAGCGAGTCTCTATTTGGGACTGTAAGTATGAGCTGTCACATTTGGTTAACTTTTGTATTTTTGGTAGAGACAAGGTTTGGCCTTGTTGCCCAGGCTGGTCTTAGATTTCTGAGCTCAAAGGGATCTGCCTGCCTCAGCCTCCCAAAGTGTTGCAATTATAGGCGTGAGCCACCATGCCTGGCCCTATTTTTTATTTATTTTTCAAAATTGTTTTGGCTCTTTGCAGTTGTATTTGAATTTGAAGATTAGCTTTTTCTGTTTTGCTCAAAGGGCCATTGGAATTATGATAGGGATTGCATCTGTCAGTTGCGTAGTGGTATTACCATCTTAAAAATGTTAAGTGTAGTGATCCATGAACACGGGATGCCTTTCTATTTATTTAAGTAATCTTTAATTGTATTAGCAGTCTGTTACATTTTTCATTGTGTCTTTCAGCTCCTTAGTTAAATTTATTCCTAGGTATATTATTATTTTGGGTGCTATTGTAAGTGGAATTGTTTTCTTAATTTCCATTTTGGATTATTTGTTGCTAGTATACAGATACAGCACCAATTTTGGTGAATTGAACTTTTATTATTTATATATTTATCTGTTTTTGAGATGAGGTCTTGCTTTGTCACCCAAGCTGCAGTACAGTGGTGTGATCATGGCTCACTGCAGCCTTGACCACCTGGGCTCAAGCAATTCTTCCACCTCATCCTCCCTAGTAGCTGGGGCCACAGACACATGCCACAGTGCTTGGCTAATTTTTTTTTTTTTGTAGAGAGAGGGTCTTGGTATTTTGACCAGGCTGATCTTTAACTTCTGGGCTCAAGTGATTGTCCTCCCAAAGTGCTGGGATTACAGGCATGAGCCAACATGCTTAGCTGTGAGATCTCTTTTTTTTTGAGACAGGGTTTTATTCTGTTGCTGTGGTTGGAGTGCAGTGGTGTGATCTCAGTTCACTGGAACCTCCATCTCCCAGGCTGAAGTGATCCTCCCACCTCGGCCTCCCAAGGCTACACCTGTAGCTGGGACTACAGGTGTGTGCCACTGTGCCTGGCTAATTTTTTTGTATGTTTTTGTAGAGACGGGGTTTCACCATTTTGTCCAGTCTGGTCCTGAGCTCAAGCAATCTGCCTGCCTTAGCCTCCCGAAGTGCTGGGATTACAGGTGTGAGCCATCATGCCTGGCCTGTGGGTTGATCTTTTATCCTACACATTTGCCAGATTAGTTTATTAGGTATAATAGTTTTTGGTGGATTCTGTGGGATTTTCTATATATAGAATTATGTCATCTGAAAATAGAGATAGTTTTACTTTTCTCTCTGCAATTGGAGGCCTTTTCTTTCTTGTCGAATTTCTTTGGCTAAGACTTCTAGCACAGTGTTTAATAGCAGTGGTGAAAATGGTCAACCTTGTCTTGTTATTTATCTTCAAGGGAATGCTTTCAGCCTTTAACTATTGAATATAATGTTACGTGTATGTTTTTCATAGATGTTTCCTTCTATTCCTCATCCTCATTCCTCCCATCAGTGGAGGTGGCAGGGGGGTGAAATGGCCTCTGTGAGGGTCCTAAGTTTTGATTGTTCAATGCACTATCTTTGTGCTGGTTGGCTTTAAACATATTTCACAGGCATATCTTTACTATATTGAGTCTTACAATCCATGTACATAGTATGCTTCTCTAATTATTTAGATTCCTTTTTGTTTCTTACATTAGCATTTTGTTTTTTTCAACATGTAGGTTCTATATATGTTTTGTTAGATTTATACCTAACTATTTTGTTTGGAACAGTTTTAATATTAGCATGTTTAATTTTTGATTTCGATTGTTTAATGCTAGGTTATAGAAATACAGTTTATTTTTCTGCATTGATCTTGTGTCCTGTGACCTTGCTTAACTTTTTAATTCTAGGAGTTTTTTGGGTGGATTCCCTTAGATTTCCTCCATAGATAATAATATCATCTATATAGACAATAATGTCAGCCACAAAAAGTATTTTTTTTTTGTTTCCAATCTATATGCCCTTCTACCCTTTTTAAACTTACAAGTTAATATTTATACCTCTTTTCATGGATTCTGCCTCCATGATAAGCACTTTGGCAGAGCTCATTAGTAATATCAAGCTTAAAAAATCCAGTGGATTTTAAAAATCTATTTTTTTGATTCTCATTTACCTTTGCTAGTTAATATTTCTCATCTCTTTCTAAACCTTCACTTTCTTGGCCCCTCTGATTCTTTTCCTGCCTCTTTGGCACCCTGGCTTTGGCTCCTGTTGTTACTTACCTGCTATCTCTCCTACGTTTAAATAGGAGTTTTGTAGGTTTTCATTATTTTAGTCCTGACTCTCCTTGGATAACTTTATTCCCAGTGGATTTAGTTATCATTATATATTTTTTACTCGTAAAATGCTATTTTAGGGTTGTCGTTTCTCCCTGAACTCCACCACTAAGAGCTTAATGGGCCTTCACCTATATTTCCCGTAGAATGTCCCAAACTGAATTCATCTTAAACTTCAAATTATTTCCTTTGTATGTCTTTTCTGTTTCAGTAAACAATCCCACTGTGTACTTTCTATCCAAACCAGAAACCCTGAAGTCATCCTAAACTTTATACATCCCTTATATCAATTATTCATTAGTCTGTTTTCTACTGCTTTCCTATCTCTTGAATATGTCTATTAGCTTTCATTGGTACTTCTAATCATTTTTCACAATGCTTCTAGGCATGATATTCTTAAATGTGGGTCATTTCCTCAAAACTTTTTTCTAGTTCAATGATTTTCCCAGATTATAAACTTTTGTGCAACTCATAAGAAAGAGACTGAATTTTTTTGTAATCCAGTTGTTTTCAAAGTGTGATTGAAGACCTGAAGGTGTTCCCAATCTTTTCTTTTTATATACACAGTTAACACTATTTTTCTAATACTAAGACATGATTCATGATTCACTTTTTTCACCTGATTCATGATTCACTTTTTTCACCCTCATTTTCTCATGAATGTAGTGTGGAATTTTCCAGAGGTTATGTATGACACTGGAGCAGACTGAATGCAGAAGCAAATATGAGAATGTAGCTGTCTTCTATTAAGTCAGATTTAAAAAAATATAAAGTAATGCTCCCTTTTTTCTAATTTTCATCTTTGTTTTAGAAAATGTAGCTATTTTTCATAAAATATGAAAACCCTATACTCTATAATTTATTTTAAATTCATAATTTGATTATAATGAATAAATAATGGATTTATTTAAAAATAAGTTATAAAATACATAAACATATATTAGAATTTTTTTCTTTTGTATTTCTACTATGGTAAATACAAATGGATATAACCCACACATACAAAACATTTTTGTGATTTTCAGTAATTTTTAAGAGAGTAAGAGGTCCTGAGATTAAAATGTATAAGGGCTGCTGGTCTCATATATATTACTACATAATTGAAGTTGAATTATTTTAAACTGGTAAGCAGCTTGACCGGATTTGTAATTTTGGTAGTTGACTGTTTTTCACAGTGGAGGGAAAGGTATTAGAGGAGATAATTTCAGAGAATTAGTTAGATTCCTTTTGCCATATTTTAGAAGATAAGTCATGCAGCCCAGATGGAACTAAGTCACTGGCTCTGGTATTGTAGAGGTGTGATAGGTTGTGAAGGAGGATATAGAGAGGAAGTTCTGGGAAAAGTTTATGGAATTTTACTTTAGGATGATTGGTGTGAATTATGGTGCTATTGATTTAGATTCTTTTCAGACTTGTCTGTCTAGCTCATTGTATACTAACATAATTAGTAATTAGATTTCACTGAAGGATAATACAGAAAGTAGGCGTTATGCATTGTGTGTAAACCCCATACAAAATTACTGTTTTAGTACTTACTTCCCTTCTTTGAAGGAAAAGTTGAACATTTCTTTATTCAACACATGCTTATTGAGGGTTTTGCCCTAATTTTTGTATTTTTGGTAAAGAAGGGTTTTCACCATGTTGGCCAGGCTGGTCTCGAACTACTGAGCTGTTAGCTATTTTCTCACCTTGGCCTCCCAAACTGCTGGGATTATAGGTGTGAGCCATCACGCCCGGCCTCTTTTTGGAGTTTTAAGAAGACTTTGTCAACTGAGACAGTCGGCCCTCTGTACTGCGGATGTGAAACCCCTGTCTGCAGAGGGCTGACTGTAGGGTACTTGAGTATCCACAGGGATCCTGGAAACAATCTCCTGCAGATACTGAGGTATGACTATATATCACATGTGGTTTATAATTTTAATTTATACATGAAGTATTGTTTGTAATCTTAGAATCATTGGATACTAAACTTTTGGTTTTAGGTTTAGCTTCTGTTATTTTAGAGACAAGGTCTTGCTCTGTCACCCAGGCTGGAGTGCAGTGGTGAGATTTTGGCTTACCACAACTTGTGCCTCCCAGGTTCAAGCAATTCTCCTGCCTCAGGCTCCCAAGTAGCTGAGATTACAGGCGTGTGCTACTATGCCCGGCTAATTTTTGTATATATATTTTTTTAGTAGAGACGGGTTTCACCATGTCGGCCAGGCTGGTCTCTAACTGCTGACCTCAGGTGATCCGCCCACTTCAGCCTCCGAAAACTCTGGGTTTATGGGCGTGAGCCACTGTGGCCAAAGTTTAGCTTCATTTTGAGGTGAAATAATTGGGGTCATTTAAGTACATTATTGAAAGGACATAAAAAAACTACAAACTACAAGCAGATAACTTGTAGATGGATGAAAGAGTAGGTAATTTTTTTTCAAACTGTAGTGTGTGCCTTGAGAGTTTGGGAACTCAAGAAATCATGGTTTCTTGAACTTCAACTTGTGTCTAGATCCTAGAAGTAATAGAGGATTCTTTTTAGTTAGCTATTTAGGAGCTATAATATATTATACTTATCTGGTTCTTTAAAAATACATAAGTGGGGCTAGGTGTGGTGGCTCATGCCTATAATTCCAGCACTTTGGGAGGCTGTGGCAGCCAGACCACTTGAGGTCAGGAGTTTGAGACCAGCCTGGCCAACATGAAGAAACCTTGTCTCTACTAAAAATACAAAGGTTAGCTGAGTGTGGTGGCAGGCACCTGCAATCCTAGCCACTCTGGAGTCTGAGGTGGGAGAATCGCTTGAACCCAGGAGGTGGAGGTTGCAGTGAGCCGAGACTGCGTTCCTACACTCCAGCCTGGGTGACAGAGCAAGATATCGTTTCAAAAAAAAAAAAAAACATAAATTGATTTAAGTCATAGAATCTTTTATTATGTCACATATAAGCTTGAAATTTATGGCATATGAAAGCCAAACTTGGCATAAAGTAGATTTTTGGTTCAATAATACATTATTGTTTTTTTTTACTTATTGAGGATGTTTTAGTTCTTGTTTGCCATAACTGAAAGTTTTTAGAATTCTGTATTTGTTTTACAGTTGTGAAGTTTTTTTTTCTTTTTGAGCTGAAAACAGTATATTTTATTTTTATTCTGTCAACTATTTTAAGTAAGAAGAAACATTTAGATCAAGACAAGGAAGGAAGTCTTTAGTTTCATGAAAGCCTTTCTGAGAATGTTATGAGTGAGTGAAAATAAGGCATTGTAACAGAAGTGCCAATATAATTTTAATCATAGTGTTCAATGCTTTTGATACTATAATTTATATCTAAATGCTGCAAACTGAAAGAACCTTAGTTTGAAACTTTGAAGTTGATGGTGGTTGCAGGTTTTCTTTTTCCCTTTAGTTTTATGACATCTCAATATGTTATCTGGCATTAAAGACATAAGGAACACAGATTGCAGCTTCCAGTTTTTGGCATGTTTTTGGTTTCTATTTGGTTCACATACTCTCTGGGTTCCCTTTGAATCCATAAAATCCAACAGTTCTCTGATTTTTGTTTTGATGATTAGATGCTGTTGATTTTCTTTTTTCTTGAACTTGTTCATTTTGCCATGACTAGTTTTTGAAACTTGAGATGCCTAGTGTTTAGAAACTGCACAGAGACTGTAGTCTTTCTATCTGACCTGAGTTTTCTATGGACAGATTATAGTTGGGTCTTACTAGTCTGACAATTTCTGACTATTTCATTGGAGTGTTTACTTTCATTTAGTTTTAAATGCGTTTAGGTTAAGTTTAATGTCTTTATTTTTTCTGGTGCCATCTGATTTTTGTTTCTTTTTTTTTTTCTGCCTTCTTTGGGATTAATTGAGTATATCTTAGCATTCTTTTGTCTCCATTATTAATTAGCTGTACTTCATAAATATTATCCCTTACCTAGAATGCTTATGAGAGTATGCTTCTCTTTAGTCTCCTGTCATCATTTGTGCTAATGTTGTCATAACTCTTACTTCTGTATGTTATATACTTACAATGTACAATAATAATTATTATTGCTTTGAATAATTTTAAGAGATTAAAACAAGAGTGTTGTGTTTACTCACATACGTTTTAAGGAGTGAATCTTGTTTGGTGTTCATTGTTATTTTGTGCTTCGGTGTCCACAAAGGTGCATATGATGGTCCACCTTGGTTGTTAAAATGCTTCCTTAAGTCTAAGCTCATGTCTCACCCCTCCTGGGATATGTTTTTATTTGTTTCAACTTGTCTAAATCCAAATATTCCCCCTAGTTAGACTGATTCTCGACTTCAATATCTTATTCAGTAAAACCGTTATTTGCTTCTGATTCCCTATTCGTTTTATAGGGAAGATAGGACATGCCATTTCCTGTGAATAAGATTAGTCTAACAATTATAATACAAATGCCAATGCTACAAAAGGGAAAACTGTTCTTATTTAGGGTTTTCTCTAAAACCCTAAATAGTATGTAGTAGTTCATACAGAGAATTTTCATGTACATCAAAACCAATAAGAGAATAGATATGCCTTTACAAAACAAAATAGATTATCATTATTCTTTTCTATTATTCAAATAAGACAACAATTCAACTGTTGAAGAATATGGGCCCTGAAAAATAACTTCATTATATGTTTAATTTTTAATTCCTATTATTCTCTTAATAATAGTTTAAAGGTATTCAAATCTTTTTTTAACCATTACTGAAAGTATCCATGAATATAGATGGACACTCAAGTATAGAATAGATGTTAGAGGATTGCGACTACAAAATAAAATATTTCTTAATTAAGTTAAACATGAATATAGTAAACACTATGGCCTTTTTTCTTTATTTACTTTTTTTTGAAGCGGGATGCATTTTTTCTTTTAGGAACCAGAGTCTCTTTTGTAGCAATAGTGAAATGAATTATTGTAATCTGAATACTTAAGAGTCTATAAATTTTGAAATACCTAGAATACAACAAGAACAACAAGCGTCTAAAAATACTATACTTGCTAATATTATTATAATTTATAATTTGACCCTTTTAACCTTTACTTCAGTTCTTTAAAATAATCTCAATTGGCATCTGAAGTACTATTGAGAAAATTATTTTGTGGTTTACTGAAAATGTATCTAAAATGCATTCTTTTCTTATACATTGAATACTCCTGGAGTTTGTTGCTTTGGAATTAGTTATAATTAGAAGATATTTCTAGTTTTTCCTTCCATGCTCTTGTTGTTTTCCCATGACACTTTTAGATCTTTATCATGTTGGCTAGATTTTGACTTTTACTTTTGCATATGTTTGGAATATGCTATTTTATATTATGTAGCTCTTACATATATTATTTCTTTTCAGAAATGTTTTTATTTTTCTGTTCCCTTGAGCCTCTAGAATCTTCTTCAGCCCATTTGCTTATGGATACTTCCTTTCCTTTCTTTTATTAAACCTTGAGCCTTTCATTAGAACTGTTAAGGAATAACAAGAAATACCTTGTCTTCTTGGTAGTACTTTTGCCAAGCATAAATTTTATGCTTTTTTTTCTTTCCTAGCTCTTTTATAGATTTTCTTATAATTCAGATATATTTGTGGTCTGAAATTTTTGCCTATATAATGAGATCATTAGGTTACAAAGCAATTATAGGTTGTATAGTTTTGTAAATTTTTAGAAGAACAGATGATTTAGAGTAAGGGTAATCAAACTATGGCCCATGGGCTTACTGCCTGTTTTTGTAAAGTGTTTTGGAACACAGCCACTCTTACTTGTATAAATATTGTGTATGGTTGCTTTCATGCTTCAATGGCGGAAGTGAGAAGTTGCATTTATTAGTCCGTTTTCACACTGCTATAAAGAACTACCTGAGATTGGGTAATTTATAAAGAAAAGGTTTAATTGACTCACAGTTCTGCATGGCTGGGGAGGCCTCAGAAAACTTACAATTATGGCAGAAGGTGAAGGGAAAGCAGGGCACATCTTACGTGGTTGCAGGGGTCGGGGGAATGCCACACTTTAAAACCATTAGATCTCGTGAGAACTTACTCACTAACAGGAGAACAGCATTGGGGAAATGTCCCCATGATCTATTCACCTCCCACCAGGTCCCTCCTTTGATATGTGGGGACTACAATTCTAGATGAAATTTGGGATGGTATACAGAGCTAAACCATATCATTTTGTTAAAGCCTACATGGCTTGCAAGCCTAAAGTATTTATTGTCTGGCTTTTTACAGAAAGTTTGCCTACTTTTTTTAAACATTTTTTATTGCATTTGAGGTTTGGGGGTACATGTGCAGAACATGCAAGACAGTTGCATAGGTACACACATGGCAGTGTGTTTTGCTTCCTTTCTCCCCTTTACCCACATTTGGTATTTCTCCCTAGGCTATCCCTCCCCACCACCCCCTCCCGCTGGCCCTCCCCTTTTCCCCCTAATAGACCCCAGTGTTTAGTACTCCCCTCCCTGTGTCCATGTGTTCTCATTTTTCATCATCCGCCTATGAGTGAGAATATGCGGTGTTTCATTTTCTGTTCTTGTGTCAGTTTGCTGAGAATGATGTTCTCCAGATTCATCCATGTCCCTATAAACGAAACGAACTCATTATTTCTGATTGCTGCATAATATTCCATGGTGTATATGTGCCACATTTTCCCAATCCAGTCTATCATCAATGGGGATTTGGGTTGGTTCCAGGTCTTTGCTATTGTAAACAGTGCTGCAATGAACATTTGTGTGCATGTGTCCTTATAGTAGAACGATTTATAGTCCTTTGGATATATACCCAGTAATGGGATTGCTGGGTCAAATGGAATTTCTATTTCTAAGGCCTTGAGGAATCGCCACACCGTCTTCCACAATGGTTGAACTAATTTACACTCCCACCAACAGTGTAAAAGTGTTCCTATTTCTCCACATCCTCTCCAGCATCTGTTGTCTCCAGATTTTTTAATGATCGCCATTCTAACTGGTGTGAGATGGTATCTCAATGTGGTTTTGATTTGCATCTCTCTGATACCAGTGACCATGAGCATTTTTTCATATGATTGTTGGCCTCATATATGTCTTCTTTCGAAAAGTGTCTGTTCATATTCTTTGCCCAATTTTGAATGGGCTTCTTTGTTTTTTTCCTGTAAATCTGTTTGAGTTCTTTGTAAATTCTGGATATCAGCCCTTTGTCAGATGGGTAAACTGCAAAAATTTTTTCCCATTCTCTTGGTTGCCGATTCACTCTAGTGACTGTTTCTTTTGCCGTGTAGAAGCTGTGGAGTTTCATTAGGTCCCATTTGTCTATTTTGGCCTTTGTTGCCAATGCTTTTGGTGTTTTGTTCATGAAGTCCTTGCCTACTCCTATGTCTTGGATGGTTTTGCCTAGATTTTCCTCTAGGGTTTTTATGGTGCCAGGTCTTATGTTTAAGTCTTTAATCCATCTGGAGTTAATTTTGGTGTAAGGTGTCAGGAAGGGGTCCAGTTTCTGCTTTCTGCACATGGCTAGCCAGTTTTCCCAACACCATTTGTTGAACAGGGAATCCTTTCCCCATTGCTTATTTTTGTCAGGTTTATCAAAGATTGTATGGTTGTAGATATGTTGTGTTGCCTCTGATGCCTCTGTTCTGTTCCATTGGTCTATATCTCTGTTTTGGTACCAGTACCATGCTGTTTTGATTACTGTAGCCTTGTAGTATAGTTTGAAATCTGGTAGTGTGATGCCCCCCGCTGTGTTCTTTTTGCTTAGAATTGACTTGGCTATGCGGGCTCTCTTTTGGTTCCTTATGAAGTTCATGGTGGTTTTTTCCAGTTCTGTGAAGAAAGTCAATGGTAGCTTGATGGGTATAGCGTTGATTCTGTAAATTACTTTGGGCAGTATAGCCATTTTCACGATATTAATTCTTCCTAACCATGAACATGGAATGTTTCTTTATCTGTTTGTGTCCTCTTTGATTTCGTTGAGCAGTGGTTTGTAGTTTTCCTTGCAGAGGTCCCTTACGTTCCTTGTGAGTTGTATTCCAAGGTATTTTATTCTTTTTGTAGCAATTGTGAATGGCAGTTTGTTCTTGATTTGGCTCTCTTTAAGTCTGTTATTGATGTAGAGGAAGGCTTGTGATTTTTGCACATTGATTTTATATCCTGAGACTTTGCTGAAGTTGCTTATCAGTTTCAGGAGTTTTTGGGCTGAGGCGATGGGGTCTTCTAGGTATACCATCATGTCGTCTGCAAATAGAGACAATTTGGCTTCCACCTTTCCTATTTGAATACCTTTTATTTCTTTTTCTTGCCTGATTGCTGTGGCTAGAACTTCCAGTACTATATTGAATAGGAGTGGTGAAAGAGGGCATTCTCTAGTGCTGGATTTCAAAGGGAATGCTTCCAGTTTTTGCCCATTCAGTATGATATTGGCTGTTGGTTTGTCATAAATAGCTTTTATTACTTTGAGATAACGTTCCATCGACACCGAGTTTATTGAGGGTTTTTAGCATAAAGGGCTGTTGAATTTTGTCAAATGCCTTCTCTGCATCAATTGAGATAATCATGTGGTTTTTGTTTTTGGTTGTGTTTATGTGGTGAATTATGTTTATAGACTTGCGTATGTTGAACCAGCCTTGCATCCCCGGGATGAATCCTACTTGATCATGATGAATAAGTTTTTTGATTTGCTGTTGCAATCGGCTTGAAAATATTTTATTGAAGATTTTTGCATCTATGTTCATCATGGATATTGGCCTGAAGTTTTCTTTTCTTGTTGGGTCTCTGCTGGGTTTTGGTATCAGGATGATATTGGTCTCATAGAATGATTTGGGAAGGATTCCTTCTTTTTGAATTATTTGGAATAGTTTCAGAAGGAATGGTACCAGCTCCTCTTGGTGTGTCTGGTAGAATTCGGCTGTGAACCCGTCTGGACCTGGGCTTTTTTTGTGTGGTAGGCTCTTAATTGCTGCCTCGACTTCTGACCTTGTTATTGGTCTATTCATAGTTTCAGCTTCCTCGTGGTTTAGGCTTGGGAGGACACAGGAGTCCAGGAATTTATCCGTTTCTTCCAGGTTTACTAGTTTATGTGCATAGAGTTGTTTGTAATATTCTCTGATGATGGTTTGAATTTCTGTGGAATCTGTGGTGATTTCCCCTTTATAATTTTTTATTGCATCTATTTGGTTGTTCTCTCGTTCTTTTTAATCAATCTGGCTAGTGGTCTGTCTATTTTGTTGATCTTTTCAAAAAACCAGCTCTTGGATTTATTGATTTTTTGGAGGGGTTTTCGTGTCTCAATCTCCTTCAGTTCAGCTCTGATCTTAGTTATTTCTTGTCTTCTGCTAGGTTTTGAGTTTTTTTGATCTTGCTCCTCTAGCTCTTTCAATTTTGACGATAGGGTGTCAATTTTGGATCTCTCCATTCTTCTCATATGGGCACTTATTGCTATGTACATTCCTCTAGAGACTGCTTTAAATGTGTCCCAGAGATTCTGGCATGTTGTGTCTTCGTTCTCATTGGTTTCGAAGAACTTCTTTATTTCTGCCTTCATTTCGTTGTTTACCCAGTCAACATTCAAGAGCCAGTTGTTCAGTTTCCATGAAGCTGTGTGGTTCTGGGTTGGTTTCTGTATTCTGCGTTCTAACTTGATTGCACTATGGTCTGAGAGGCTGTTTGTTATGATTTCAGTTGTTTTGCATTTGCTGAGCAGTGCTTTACTTCCAATTATGTGGTCAATTTTAGAGTAGGTGTGATGTGGTGCTGAGAAGAATGTATATTCTGTGGGTTTGGGGTGGAGAGTTCTGTAAATGTCTATCAGGTTTGCTTGCTCCAGGTCTGAGTTCAAGCCCTGGATATTCTTGTTAATTTTCTGTCTGGTTGATCTGTCTAATATTGAGAGTGGGGTGTTAAAGTCTCCCACTATTATTGTGTGGGAGTCTAAGTCTCTTTGTAAGTCATTAAGAACTTGCCTTATGTACCTGGGTGTTCCTGTATTGGGTCCATATATGTTTAGGATCGTTAGCTCTTCTTGTTGTATCGATCCTTTTACCATTATGTAATGGCCTTCTTTGTCTCTTTTGATCTTTGTTGCTTTAAAGTCTATTTTATCAGAGATGAGAATTGCAACTCCTACTTTTTTTTGCTCTCCATTTGCTTGGTAAATCTTCCTCCATCCCTTTATTTTGAGCCTTTGTGTATCCTTGCATGTGAGATGGGTTTCCTGTATACAGCACACTGATGGGTTTTGTTTTTTTATCCAATTTGCCAGTCTGTGTCTTTTGATTGGTGCATTTAGCCCATTTACATTTAGGGTTAATATTGTTATGTGTGAATTTGATACTGCCTTTTTGATGCTAGCTGGCTGTTTTGACCATTAGTTGTTGTAGATTCTTTATTGTGTTGATGCTCTTTAGCATTTAGTGTGATTTTGGAATGGCTGGTACTGGTTGTTCCTTTCTATGTGTAGTGCCTCTTTCAGGAGCTCTTGTAAAGCAGGCCTGGCGGTGACAAAATCTCTGAGTACTTGCTTGTTCGCAAAGGATTTTATTTTTTCTTCACTTCTGAAGCTCAGTTTGGCTGGATATGAAATTCTGGGTTGAAAGTTCTTTTCTTTAAGGATGTTGAATATTGGCCCCCACTCTCTTCTGGCTTGTAGAGTTTCTGCCGAGAGATCTGCTGTAAGTCTGATGGGCTTCCCTTTGTGGGTGACCCGACCTTTCTCTCTGGCTACCCTTAGTATTTTCTTCTTTATTTCAACCCTGTTGAATCTGACGATTATGTGCCTTGGGGTTGCTCTTCTTGTGGAATATCTTTGTGGTGTTCTCTCTATTTCCTGCATTTGAGTGTTGGCCTGTCTTGCTAGGTGGGTGAAATTTTCCTGGATAATGTCCCGAAGAGTATTTTCCAGCTTGGATTCATTCTCTTCGTCCCCTTCTGGTACACCTATCAAACGTAGGTTAGGTCTCTTCACATAGTCCCAGATTTCTTGGAGACTTTGTTCATTCCTTTTTGCGCTTTTTTTCTCTGATCTTGGTTTCTCGTTTTATTTCATTGAGTTGATCTTCGACTTCTGAGATTCTTTCTTCTGTTTGGTCAATTTGACTATTGAAACTTGTGCATGCTTCACGAAGTTCTTGTATTGTGTTTTTCAGCTTCTTTAATTCATTCATATTCCTCTCTAAGTTATCCATTCTTGTTATCATTTCCTCGAATCTTTTTTCATATCTTTTTTCAAGGTTCTTAGTTTCTTTGCATTGATTTAAAACATGTTCTTTTAGCTCACAAAAGTTTCTCATTATCCACCTTCTGAAGTCTAATTCCGTCATTTCGTCACAGTCATTCTTCATCCCACTTTGTTCCCTTGCTGGTGAGGAGTTTTGGTCCTTTCTAGGAGGCGAGGTGTTCTGGTTTCGGGTGTTTTCCTCCTTTTTGCGCTGGTTTCTTCCCATCTTTGTGGATTTATCCACCTGTCATCTGTGTAGTTGCTGACTTTTCAATTGGGTCTCTGAGTGGACACCCAGATTGTCGATCATGAAGTATTTCTGTTACTTGGTTTTCCTTCTACCAGTTTAGCCCCTTCGCTGTACGACTGCTGAGGTCCACTCCAGGCCCTGCTTGTCTGGGGTGAACCTATAGTCGCTGCGGAACAGTGAGGGATGCTACCAGTTTCTTTTTCTGCTATCTTTGTCCCAGAATGATGCCTGCCAAATGTCAGTCTTTTGGATATAGAGGGGTCAGGGAGCTGCTTGAGGAGACAGTCTGTACTTTATAGGAGCTCAAGTGCTGAGCTGTGAGCTCTGTTGTTCATTCAGGGCTGTTAGGCTGCTATGTTTAATTCTGCTGCAACATAACTCATTAAAAAAACCCTTTTTTCTCAGATGCTTTGTCTGGGGGGGTTGGGGCTTTCCTTGTGAGTGTCCGCCGCACTGTCGTGCCCAGCTAGGAGGCAGTCTAGTCACTATTTGCCTGCCGAGGCTCCACCCTGCTGGTGTGAGGTTCGGCCTGTTGCTGCAGGCTCTGCCCTTCTGCTGTGGTCTCCGCCCTGCTGTCATGGGCTACGCCCTGCTGCAGTCTCTCTGTTGTAACGGGTTGCCTCGGCAACGGCAGGCTGCGTCAGCAATGGGCGTGTACTTCAGTAGGGGCTGATTGCCTCGGTAATGGCAGAGTCCCTCCCTCATGGAGCTGCGGTTTAAGAAAACCTTGTCACCGGGAGCGTTTGGAATCACCGTTTTGTTTGTCCCACTGCGCTACCCCAAACGCTGGGACCCTGGAATCTCCTGGGTTGGCTCACTGTCCAAGTCCCGTTCAGTCTCAAGTTCAGCCCTCCCAAGTCTCAGGTTGCTGGCCCAACAGGGCACCCCGACGAGCGCGCTTTGTGCGGAGCGCTGTGTAGTGCTGCCACAGCGCGGGCCACCACCGCACCGGCCGCCAGCTGCACCAGCCAAAACTGCTGCCTGGTGTCCCGCGTCTCCTCTATACCTAGGAATTTCCCCATTCTGTGGGCAACAAAGATCTGTCTGGAAATGCGGCCGTGACTCACCCCCTCCGCGCATTGACTGTGAGCTTCAATCCTGGGTTGTTCTCACAGCGCCATCTTGAGTCCTCCCCTACTTTTTTTTTTTTTTGAGGTGGGCCTTCGCCTAGGCTAGAGTGCAATGGTGGTATCTCGGCTCACTGCAACCTCTGCCTCCTGGGTTCAAGCGATTCTCCTGCCTTAGCCTCCCAAATAGCTAAGATTTCAGGTGCCTGACACAATACCCTGGCTAATTTTTTGTAGTTTTAGTAGAGACATGGTTTCCCTATATTGGTCAGGCTGGTCTAGAACTCATGAGCTCAGGTGATCTGCCCACCTCGTCCTCCCAAAGTGCTGAGATTACAGGTGTGAGCCACTGTGTCCGGCGCCTACTCTTATTTTAATGTATATAATCATTTAAAAGTGAATTTTTTTTTTGAGACAGTCTCGCTTTTTCACCATGCACCAGACTGGAGTGCAGTGGTGTGATCTTGGCTCACTGCAACCTCTGCCTCCCGGCTTCAAGCAATTCTCCTGCCTCAGCCTCCCAAGAGCTGGGAGTACAGGTGCAGGCCACTACGCCCAGCTAAGTTTTGTATTTTAGTAGAGACAGGGTTTCACTATGTTGGCCAGGATGGTCTTGATCTCTTGACCTCATGATCTACCTGCCTCGTTCTCCCAGCCACCGTGCCCAGCCCATGTATATATATGTTTATTTAGATGGAGTCTTGCTCTGTCACCCAGGCTGAAGTGCAGAGGCACCATCTTGGCTCACTGCAACCTCTGCCTCTGGGTTCAAGTGATTCTCCTGCCTCAGCCTCCTGAGTAGCTGGGATTATAGGTGCGCACCACCATGCCTGGCTAATGTTTGTGTTTTTAGTAGAGACGAGGTTTCACCATGTTGGTTAGGCTGGTCTCATACCCCTGACCTCATGATCTGCCTGCCTCAGTCTCCCAAAGGGCTAGGATTGCAGGCATGAGCCACCACGCCCGGCTAAATGTGACATTTAATTCCATTAAAATTAAAAGCATAAAATAATTTAAAAATTGCGTTGTTTTTTCTAGTAGATTGTTTGCAGGAACTTGCATGCTGGTAATTGCTAAAATTTAGAAAGCTTGGAGTTACTGATGTTAAGAAGTTGACATACTTGAGTGTGGACAAGATAGTTATTTTGTATATTTACTTTGGGTTTATGTAGAAACAGGCAAGGAAGGTGAACTATTACTCATTTTTAAATTAGCAGATATTTTGATAACATAATACCTAGATAATTTGAGCCCTTAAATAAATGGGGTCGGGCTGGGTATTGTGGTTCACTCCTGTAATCCCAGCACATTTGGAGCCTGAGGTGGGTGGATTGCCTGAGCCTAGGAGTTAGAGACCAGCTGGGGCAACTTGGTCAAACCTATCTCTACAAAAAAAATACAAATATTAGTTGGGCTTGGTGGCACATGCTTATAGTCTCAGCTACTCAGGAGGCTGAGGCAGGCAGATGGATTGAGCCTGGAAGGTTGATGCTACTGTGAGCTGTGATCATACCACTGCCAGCCTGGGTGACAGAACTAGAGCGTGTCTCAAAAAATGAGTTGTTTTGTTATTAAGAGACATAAAACAGGTTAATAATGCAGCATTTCAATTATTAGAGTATGTATGTATCTAATAAATTATTAGAGTATGCTTATATATATATGCACATATATATTCTAATAATTCGTATATGTATACATCTGTATACACAGAGATATTTACACATGTGAAGTCTAGACTTCACAGTAGGTTGATCTGAGAATGACAGAAGGATCTAGTATTACTGAGTAAATTGTCATCACCATTCAGGGTTATGGTTCTTGGACATTATTCTCAGAAAGGCCTATGAGAGGTTGTTATATTCAGTATGTTGAACTTGAGAAGGAAATTGGACGAGTATCGGCACAAAACTTTAGAGCGCATATAGTTTACTTTTAAAAAGATTCTAAATACATTTGAAAAAAATTCTCTTGCTACTTTTTCCATTAATTTTTAATTGTTTTAATTAAATTTTAGAAAAAGTTTTAGAGACAAGGTCTTGTTCTGTCCACCCAGGCTGAAGTGTGGTGGCACAGTCACAGATCTCTGTAGCCTCAAACTGCTGGGTTCAAGCAATCTTCCCAACACAGTTTCCTGAGTAGCTTGGACAATAGGCATGCACCACCATGCCCAGCTAATTTTTTAATTTTTAATTTTTTTTGGTAGAGACTCAGTCTCATTGTGTTCCCCAGGCTTATCTTGAACTTCTGGGCTCAAACAGTTCTCCTACCTTAGCCTCCCAAAGTGCTGGGATTACAGGCGTGAGCCAAAGCACCTGGCCCTATGAACTTTTCTTTTAGTTCTTTGATTATCTTAAAATATGTGAATTGTTATATCCTGTTAGTAGGTTATTAACATCCTAAAATACTAATACATTTTCTGTCCAGTCAGTTAAATATTTTGAAGTGTTTTGGAATGGCTGCATGAAATTTTTCTGTGAAAACTTTAATTCTTTCTTTGTACATAGTTTGGAAATTATATCCTGAGTTTTCTAGAGCAGTCTCAATTTCATACTTATTGAAATTAATTACAACTGCATGAGATTAAGTATTTGACTGCTTATGGCTGCCGTGAAAGTAATGCTTGTTGCAAAATAATTCAGATGATACAGAAGTAAATAAAATAAGTAGTAAAAGTTAATTTTTTTCTCTGTTTTTCGTTTTTCTATTACTCCCCTTCAGAGACATATATTATCTACAGATTTCCTCTCCACTGGCTGTCTACATTACCTTCTTTTCTCTAATTTTATTTCTTAATTTTCTCCTTCTGTATTCTGTATTTATTTTTCAAACTATTATGTCACTGAGTATTGTTTCTAGATCTTGTAGGTGTGCTTCATTCTTTATTATTCTTTTTTCTTTTGTCTTCTGTGTATGTTTTCAATCTCACTAATTCTTTCTTCTCCTTGGTTTATTTTGCTGTTGAGAGCTTCTGATGCATTCTTCAGTATGTCAATTGAGTTTTTTAGCTCCAGAATTTCTGCTTGACTTTCAAAAATTATTTTAATCTTTGTTAAATTTATATGATAGGATTTTGACTTCCTTCTCTCTGTTACGTTGATGTTCGTTGAGCTTAAAAATAAGTATTTTAAGTCCTCTATCTGAAAGGTCTCATATCTCTGTCTCTCCAGGATTGGTCATTGGCACTTTATTTGGTTTGTTTGGTGAGATCATGTTATCCTGGATGGCCTTGATGCTTGTGGATGTTTGTTGGTTTCTCGGCATTGAAGAGTTAGGTATTTATTATAGTTTTCACAGTCTGGGCTTGTTTGTACCCGTCCTTCTTGGAAGGGCTTTCCAAGTGTCTAAAGGGCATTGAGTGTTGTGATCTAAGTCTTTGGTTGCTGCTATATCACACTGGGGACACCTGAAGCCTAGTAATGCTGTGACTCTTGAAGACTTGTAGAGCTATTGCCTTCGGGTCTTGAGTAAGGTCCAAGAGAACTTCCTGGATTACCAGGCAGAGAATACCCTGGATTACTCAGCTTCAAGCTGAGCTGCTTTAGGCTGGGAGAAAGGTAACACAAGCATCCATGTGGCCACCACTGTGACTCGCTGGGTCAGACCTGAAGCCAGCATATTACTTGGTCTTGTCTAAGGGAAACCAAGCAAGTTGTTCTATAGACGCTTGAGAGATGCATACTGATGCCAGCAGTGGCTACGGTGGGTCTACATCTAGCTCCCCAGATAGTGCACATGGCAAAGATGGCTGTCTGGGCAGATTCATCCTCAGGCTGCTGGAAGGTGTGTATGGCTTCTGGCAGTGGCAGGCCAGTAGGATCAATCTCCAGGCTCCCAGATAATAGGTGCCAGGTGTGGTGAGTCAGTCTCCAGGACCCTGGAGGATGGGCATAGGCAGTATTGGTGGGCATGGCTGGTCTGTGGTTAAGCTTTCTGATGGTACATGTGGGTGCGGGCACCAGCAGGTTGGATGGTTTCATCTCCAGGCCACCAGATGTTGTGCTTGGATATCAGTAGTAGTGGGTTGGGTGTGCCTGTCCTTTGATTCCTGGACAGGCAAGTGGTATTGGCAGGTGTGTGTATGCAAGTGGTGGTGACACCTGGGGTGGTCTTGTTATCAGGCCTCCTATCATGATATGTGTTATTATCAATGACAGCAGGTTGGGGCAGATTATTGCCCAGGCCTCCAGATGACACCTGTGACTGTGATGGCAGTTTGCATGGGCTGTTCTTGTCCTTACTCCCACTCCCCTCAAATAGAATGTGGTTGCAGTGGATGTGGACAGGCCAGGTTGATACCCAGACCCTGGTTGTAATGCTATCCATGTTGATATTTTATTCTAGTTTATAAATGTTAACTGCTGTATAGTATATTGTTTAGTGAATATTAAATAATGACCCTGATATGAATATTGCTTTTATTTCTACTTGTGTATAGATTTTAGAGTTTTAAAGTAGATTGTTGAGTTACAGTTAATGTATGTTGATTTTCCCACTTAATATAAAATTGTTCTTTAGATTATACTGTAAGAGAATATCTATTTATCTGAAGCCAAATCCATACTTGATACTTTCATACTTGAATTTTGCCAGTTGTGCAATGTTATCTTTGGTTGTGAAATGTTATCTCATTATCATTTTTACTTACTTTTTATCATAAAAAGTGGTTTTTATTTTTAAAAAATTGCTTGTTCAAGTTATTTTAGTTTTCTTATGTTAATAATATATCATCATATATTAATATGTAAATATATACTTGTATATATTATATATGATATTAATGTTTCTTTTATTTTGTCTTTTTCTTACTGCAAGGGTCCTTAATCAGAACACTCAAATATATTCTGCCACTCTTTGGTTTTTCTGTTAACTTTCTTTAGCGTGTCTTATTGTGTAGAATAGCTTATTTTAGTCTTAATGAAGTTGGGTTTTTCTGTTTTTGCTTTTGTATTTCTTGCTTTTTTGTTTCATGTTAAATTTTCAACTGACCTGTGGTCATATAAAATTTCCTATGGTTCCTTGTAGTAATTTAAAAATTTTATTTTTTAATTTACATCTTTTAATCAATGGGGTTTGTTTTCATGTGCAGTGTAAGGTATGGCACTTCATATGTCTAACTGGTTCTTCCTATACCATTTGAATTGTCTCTCTTCCCCTCTGATTTATAATGCTACCTGTGACATATTCATTATCTGTATATATTAGGATCTGTTTCTGGGCTCTCCTCTGTTCCATTGTAATTTGTTTAAATTACAGTGGTTCTAAAATAAATCATAATGTGGGGTGGGGGTAATTTCCCCACTTACTTTATATTTTGTGTTTGTTTGTATAGATATTATTCAAGTATCTCTGAGAATTCTAAATATAATTATTTAAGATTGTTTTAGGCTGTTCTAGAATATTAATTTGATTGTGACTTAATTTTATTTACTTCTTTAGCTGTTTTAGCATTAGATTTCTTTGTGTGCTTTCGAATTGTGGTTTATAAGGTTATTTTTAACAGAAAGGTCATTATTTCTCTATTTCACCATCTCTTCTCCTTGTCTTACTCAAGCCCTGCCTCTGCTCATTGTTAGTTTTATAGTTACTTCCTGTGTTTGATAGTCTAGAATCCAGTCTTATCTTGACAGTTCAAGGCTCTTGCATTGCTGTACTGAGTAACAGCAAAGCATTGCTTATCTGACTTCTTTTTTTAAGCACTTTTATTGAGATATATAATTCACACACTATACTCATTTGCCCATTTAAAGTGTGCAATTCAGTGATTTTTAATATATTCACAGATATGTACAACATTCACCACAATCCATTTTAGAACATTTGCATCACCTGAAAAGAAATACTGTATCCTTTGGCTGTTACAATACTATTCCCAGACTCTATGCCCCAAGAAACCACTAATCTACTTTCTGTCTCTGTAAATTTCCCTTTTCTGGACTTTCTTTTTTCATGAGGTCTGTTTCCTTCTGACACCCTTTCTATGTATCTTCATGTTAAATTCTAGGCAGTGGTTGGCAGTAACTTTTTTCTGCCTCCTTCAAAATTGGGGCTTCACACCATTACTGGTTTTAAGTGTTAAGCTTGGTAATGGTCTCCTGTCTTACATGACCATTTTGAGTTCTCTTTATCCTTCATCTGCCTTTGCCAGGTTTTGCATCTTTTTCATAGCCACGTCTTTCTCAATCTGACTTAATGCTTTGAGCCTGGCTAAAATTTTCATCTTTTTTACTATTGCTAGTATTTCTTGTCCTCCCCCATGCTCAATGTTTTTTTATCTAGTCAGCCTTTATCAGAAACATAAATCTTTTTTTTTCTTTTTATTGGAAATCTAAAAGCTTCAAATATCACGATTTTGTTTTTAAGAGACAGGGTCTGATTATGTAGTCAAGGCTGGCTGCCAACTCTTGGGTTCAAGCATTTCTCCTGCTTCAGCCTCCTGAGTAGCTGGGATTACAGGAATATGCTACCAAGCCTGGCTCCAAATATCACTTGTATTTTAAATGAGTCCTAAGTCTTTATCTAACTGATCTCTGTTTCAGTCTCTTCTAGTACACATGTAGCTTTCCTGTGCACATATATAATTGTATGGCATGCCTTTACTAGAAATAGTACCTATCAAAAATTGAATTTACTAGGCTGGGCATGGTGGCTCATACCTGTAATACCAGCACTTTGAGAGGCCAAGGTGGACAGATCACTTAAGGTCAGCAGTTCAAGACCAGCCTGGACTATATGGCGAAACCCCATTTCTATTAAAAATACAAAAATTAGCCGGGCGTGGTGGCACGTGTCTAATCCCAGCTACTCAGGAGGCCGAGGCAGGAGAATCACTTGAACCTAGGAGGTGGAGGTTGCAGTGAGCTGAGATCATGCCACTGTTCTCTAGTCTGGGCAGCAGAGTGAGACCCTGTCTCAAAAAAAAAAAAAAAAAATTTGAATTTACCATTTTACTTTTAATATCAGATCTTAAAAAAAAATCAGTTGGTCATTTCCTGGGTAGCCTGGAGCTGAGAGAGTAGTGTTGTCCTATATGATTCATGGTCAAGCATCTGTTTTTCTGTTCTGAAATTTGTAAAGCTCATTAGCATTAGCATCAATTTGCAATGTTAGAGGAGACATAAAAGATTATGTTCCTCTTTCTTAAGAGACTGAGAAGATAATAGTGTCATTAACTGAATTAGGGAATAAAGGACAGGATTTGGGAGAAAACAATGTGGGGGGAGGTGCTGAAACAGTTGCAGAGTTACGAATTTGTTTTAGACGCGTTCAATTTGAGGTGCTCACATAAGGAATTTTTTTTTTCTCAGTGCTATTTCCCTCATTATTTAATTTCTAAACTTTTAAAGAAATCTGTTGTTGATTTTTCTGCTTTTGCTCTTCGTTACATACTCAGAGAATTCTTCTCCCTAAATAAAGTACTTCATCTTGTTATTCTCCCATTTATAAGTTTAATTGGCTTGTTTAATATACAGAATAAAAGCTTAAATTTCTTCCACGAATAGGCCCTGTGCCATTTGCCGTAGTTTCTTTTTACAGCTTGATATTTCACTGCTCTCAGTTTAACCTAAATTGGTCCATCCATTATCCTTTCAGTATGGCATGTTAACCTTTCTTTGTTCAACCTTTCCTTTTTTATTCCTGCGCGGCACAATCTTTTCAAATCTCTTGTTCTTTGTAATATTTTCCTGAGTACTCAATCTCACTCTGATTTTTCCTTTCTCAAGATAAGGAAAGGTGAGGTTGGATAGGTTAGGAAAGGATAGGTTGTTAATACAGTATTGTACTTTTCAGTTAGCCTTTTCTCATAGGGAGGCAGTAGGGCAAAGTGGTTAGGATTGGGCATTTAATAGTTGTGGGATTCTGAAGCATTTAATCTCTTTATCCCTTAGTTTCCTTATCTATAAAATGGGGATATTCTTGCATTCATATAGTTGATTAGGAGGATTGAGAGAGATACAAACATATGTCTTTAGCATTATGTGACATATTGGAAGTGTTACAAAGTTTTTCTTTTTGTCTCTTGTTCATCCATCCCTGCCTGCCTTCTTCTTTCCCTTTGTAAACCAAAAAGTATCCGAGACAAGTCTGAGTCAATTTAGAAGATTATTTTGCCAAGGTTAAAGACAAGCATCAGGAGGTCCTGATGACATGTGCCCAAGGTGGTCAGGCTACGCTTTGGTTTAGTACATTTTAGGGAGACATAAGGCGTCAATCAGTATATATCAGAAGTACATTGGTTTGGTCTGGAAATGCAGGACATCTTGAGAAGGAAGGGGTTTCCACTTAGAGGTGGAATCAAAGATTTGCAGTTGGTTGAAAGAGTTTATCTAAAGACCTGGAATCCATAGAATGGAGTGTCTGGGTTAAGGTAAGGGGTTGTGGAGAACGAAGTTCTTACTATGCAGATAAAGTTTCCAGGTAGCAGGCTTCAGAAGGAATAGATTGTAAATGTTTCTTATCACACTTAAAAAGGTGCCAGACTCTTAGTTAATTCTCTCCTGGATCAGAGAAAAGACCTGGAAAGGGAAAAGGATTCTCTGCAGAATATAGATTTTCTCTACATGATACAGCTTTGTAGGGCCATTTCAAACTATGTCAGAGAAATATAAGGGTCAAATACTTTGATTTCTTTCAGGGCCTCCTATCTGTCATGTGATGCAATTCTAGAGTCAGGGTGGAATTTGGTATCTTATTGCTACAAAAAGTCTTGAGATTTCTATTTTAATGTTAATATTGGTCAGTTGTGCCTGAATTCCAAAGAGAGGCAGGTATAATGAGGCATGTTTGACCTCCCACTCCCGTCATAGCCTAAAGTAATTTTTCAGGTTAAGTTTGGAATTTTTCAGGTTAAGTTTAAGAATTTTATTTTTAGTTTACACCTACTGTCCACATTTCTTAAGAGAAGCTATTCTTCTCGTATCCTTGAAATACTTGCTGCCTGTTGCAAGTATTTCAAGGATAAGAAAAGTAGAGTATACTCAATAAGGGGAACTGCTATTTCTTTGTGACATATCATCGTTGATTAACTCTTAAATTACTAACTTTTTAGTATATACATAGGTCTTGTTATTCAAGTAAATAGGTAAAATACTTAGATAAAGATATCTCTTTTACAACTTTTTTTTTCTGAGGATGCCTAACACATACTTTTCTTTGCTTGGACATTTTTGGCTGAGGGAATTTGTGTACAAGAAAACAGAGAGCAGTTAAATTAGTCTGTTGGATAACCCAATTCCCCTTAGTGAATTCTGGTAAATATTAGATGGTAGAATGTGGTTTAGGCCAGAGTAATTCTGTATTTACTTTTCTTTTTTCCTCCCTGAATTTCTGCCTGTTTTACCTTCTAAATCTTAGAGTGGGTCTCACAGTTTCAATTTTGTGGTTTAAAAAAAGTGGGAGAATGAGGTGACAAACTGATACACACCCACCAATATGAAGGAAAGGAATGTCATAGGCAGCAATAAAGAACAAATTTTTCCTAACATATTTTACAATTTCCCTTAAATATGTTCTGGCATAGTTTAATAGTTTGATCATTCTGTGGCTGGGGCAATATCATGGGTCAGGGGGCCATGTGGGTGAATAGAAGGTAGAGGATAGATGGCTAATGGTTGAGTCATCTGGGAAAATGACTCTGGTCCTCTTACTGAGTAGCATGGCTCTCAGAGATTAGAAGAGAGACATCAGCACATAAAAGTGTTCACAGTGAGTATAGTGATCTCCTTTATTATTAAAATGTGACCCAATGAATGTTCAGCTTTTGATCATTCACATTAGTTGTATCTTTCTTTGAGATGATCAAGTAAAACGAATACAAAGGAGGATCATTTCTTTTTCCTTTTTCCAACCTATCGTAACCACTTATTGCCACCCTTGATAGAAGAGAAGATGGAAACAGCCTTTCTTGTGGACGAAAGTTGATGTGTGTATAGACTGGTGCTATACATTCCTCTTTATTTAAGCATGCTTGGTATTTTCTTTATGACTGAAGTTAAGGTTTTAAATATTGCTCTTAAGGTAGAGTTGAGTCAGATTTCTATTTTTACCATAAAAGTTAGTGAATGTGTTTTCCCTGGCTCTTTCTTGTGCTCTCCAAGTGTACCTCTGAGTAAATGACCTTATTTAGCTTTCTAACTTTGAAGTGTGCAGTGTTACTCTCAGAGATTCTTTATTGCATCTGGCAGTTGGCATTGTACTTTCTGCTAGAGAGGATAGAGCTGAATGTTCTTAGGAGCCTTGTAGCAGTTCATTTCTAAGCCCCTTTGGTGACCGGAGCTAACAGGTGAGTCTTAGTTCTTTTCTGCTTGCAAAGTTTGGTGTCACAGGGTTGAAGAGCATAAAGTACATCACCTTTTAGTTTCACTGTTCAGTTTCCCCTTCTTCAGCTCTTTCCTGCATCGTAACCTCTTGCTCTGTAATTTTAGACAAGGACTTGAACGATTTATTCACTGGTTTTCTGTTTTTTCTTTTCTTTTTTTTTGAGACGGAGTCTCTCTCTTTTGCCCAGGCTGAAGTGCAGTGGCACAATCTTGGCTCACTGCAGCTTCTGCCTTCTGAATTAAGTGATTCTCGTGCCTCAGCCTCCCGAGTTGCTGGCATTATAGGCACCCACCACCATGCCTGGCTAATTTTTTGTACTTTTTAGTAGAGATGGAGTTTCACCAAGTTGGCTGGGCTGGTCTTGAACTCCTGGCCTCAGATGATCTGCCTGCCTTAGCCTCCCAAAAGTGCTGGGATTGCAGGTGTGGGCCACCATGCCTGGCCTTCAGTTTTATTCTCAATTTTATTCACACTGTTGTGAATCTGGGAGTTGATGGTTTTCTAATTTTAGTTGACTAGCCCTGTAAGTGACAGGGAAAAAAGTGTGCAGCATGAACTCATGATCTGTCAATATGAAAGTAATGGATCTATTTACATACAGTCTTTGCCACACATTTTCCCTCCGTTAGGAACTTTTGTAGGGCAATGACATTCTTGCTTGTTTCATGAGGAGCAAATTGCAATATTTTCAGAAATAGTTATGTGGTCCCCAAGAGAAAACATTCTTTGGCCATGAAATATACTTACCAGACACTTTGGAAAAATCGCAACCTAAATAAGATATAACTATAATGTGCTTGGTGTTAAAAATTATCTCAAAGTATTTTAGAGAACAGAGTTTCTTTTATTAGTAATTAAGGGTTTTTAATGAATAAAAATTGTGTAATAGTCCACAGTGATGCCTACTGGTTAAAAGCAGATGATGAATTCAAAACTAATGGAAGTAATTTCAGTCTTAATCATAAATATTATAAATATTTTTATTTTGCTTTATTTTTATTTATTTAATTTGATCGAGACATGATTTGAATGGAAACTCACGTTTATTTGGTACAACTAAAATATAATTGAAATGAAAACAAGTTCAAATCATTGAAAGGATTAATTTCTAATTATAATATTTATATAATCAAAGTTTCCTAACCCTAATTAAGAAAGAAGTGTTTACGTGTTTGGTAATGTTTGGTTTATAGTATATATTTGTATGAGTATCATGGTTAATGCTTGTTTTTTAAGCACACTAAAATTTCAGGTTTTTAATTAAATTTTGTTAAGGCAAATTAAGTTATTTAGTTTGATTTTCTTTGGAATAATAAAAACGTAGTTTGTGAAGTTTTATCTACTTTTTTTAAACAAAAATTTGAAACTCATCGTTTTATTTAACCCCATTTTGCTGTTAATAATTTTTTTAAAATGAGTAAAAATAACTTGTTCTTTCTTTTGCTTTAAAATGTTTGTCATCTCACATATGCCAGATTTATTGGACTGCCGTAGTTTTAGTGCATTTTGGCTGGAATGTTTATTATGACATCACCATAATCTATATACAGTATGTGATTTCAGATGGTTTCAGTGTTAAATATTTTTATAATTATGCTAGTTTTGGCAGTTCACTTGGAACTTTTTCACATATCTTTAATGAACATGTTTTACTTCTGGGCTTTTGAGACAACCACATGTTTCAAAAATTAATAATGTGCTTTTAATGTTAATGTTGTGCAGAAGTGTATGACTATGGACGTTTTTAAGGATTTAAGTTGAACTAAAAGTAATTACAGTAAAGTTTTATTCACAGTAGTAGCCTTTTAGTATTTAAGACCATAACATCCCCCAAAATAACAGAAGATGTCTTTATGAAGATTGAATAGTGAAGTTATTTTGTGGAATGAAACCTGTGATGTTTGTTTTTCATTAACTTAAAATGAACGTAAGTTCATGAGAAAATTTTCAGTGTTGTTTATGGTTGCAAGTCTTTTTGCTTGTATGAAGTTTCAAACAATTTTTTTCTAATGTATCACTACCATCTGAAGCCATGCTATTTTGTAAAACACTTAACCTTTTATTGTATATTTCTCTTAATGTGATATTGAATAAAAATTTTCTGAAAGAGGTCTTATGGTTCTTATTTGCCTCTAATAACCTGTTAGTTTGCTGAATTAATGATGATTTTTTTTATATGCTCTTGAAAAGTTTCCTTCAAATATATAAAGTAGAAAAACTAAATTTAACACCATTCTTGTAAATATTATTGTGTTATTGATTAATGAATTCATGGTGTACAGTGCATTATCAGCTACCCTTTTTATTAGTATCTTTGATCTCTCACTCCACATATGCATCTTTACTTCAAGCAAAAATGAATTCTTTTATCCTTAAAAAGGGAATAAGAAGTTAGTTGCCCGATGGTTTTCCCTCAAGTTTTACTCCATCTGTCTTCTCTTGGTAATGTCTGTCTTCTTGAAAGAGCAGTTTATTCTTATTGACGCCACTGTAATTTCTCATTCACTCTGAGCTACTCATTTACTGCTCCCACTTCTCTCTCTCTCTTTGGGAACTGCTAAGTCTTCTTTCTTGTAGGTTACTGGCAGCCTCTTCCTAATTACCAAATCCTGAAACAGGTCAACTAGAATGAGGACTGAGATTATCTCCAAAGTTGTTAACATTACTCCATTTTTATTGAAAGGTCTGTGCTTTTAACTTCTTCCATCTTAGATACTGTATATTCTGGCCTTATTTGACTAAGCATCATTCTCTGTACATGCTACATACATTGATACTGTTTTTTTCTTGCTTATGGCCCCCACCAGCACCCCCATTTAGCCCCTAGTCCTAACTGAAAACATTTCTACATTTGATTTTGAATGGCCTGATCTTTCTAGTTCTTTCAAACAGAATGACTCTTTTTATACTCCTTATTACTTAAAAACAAACAAAAAAAGTATTGCTCTTTTAGAATTAGTTATATATGTGTTTGATAGATTATGAAGTCCTTGAGGATAGGATAAAAGATACATTTATCTAATTTATCCTTGTAAATCCAGCAATTGGCATGTAAGAACATTATATAAATGTTGAAACAGGACAGGAAAAAAGTACTCATTTGCAGTTTAAAGGGATAATTATACATATCAAAAATATGTATAATTTATTTGTTTCTGTTATTCATATTGAAACCTAGTTAAAACTTATACCTAACATGAATAATAATTTAGTATATATTGTTTAATAAGATGGAGAGGATTATAAGGATAATTAAGACTAATCATTAAAGATGACCAAGATAGCTTGGTTTGAAAATAGTATTTTATTTTTTTGAGACCGAGTTTCGCTCTTGTTACCCAGGCTGGAGTGCAATGGCGTGATCTCGGCTCACCGCAACCTCCACCTCCTGGCTTGAGCCACCGTGCCCGGCCTGAAAATAGTATTTTAACCTATAAACAATAAATAGGGGAAAAATTAAGAACCTTTTAATTTACTTTGCACTTAGATAGAGACGGATGTTATTTAAAAGCTTTCATTAAGTAATTTTTTCTTTTGCTAGAGCCATAAATAAGAATTCTTTGGGCATTTTCAAGTAGTTTGTTTTGATATCAGTGAAAGAAAAAAGAATTTATAGTTTTAAACTACTAGTTATTTTTTAAATACTGTTTGAGAATGCAAATTATGAAAATTGTTTATGTAGTTTTTAGAGCTAAAAAATAAAATTATGTTGATCTTATCTCCTTTAGCTACCATAAACTGCATATATTCAACAAATATTTCCCTAATTCTTAAATATGATTGATGGTTTTATTTTTCTTTCTTTAAAATAAAAATAGGATGACCATGAAAGCTGTGGTTCTAACTCTACCAATCGTAGTACTACTGAGAACACAAAATCATCAATCAAACCCCGGAGAATTCAGCAGGCTGCTCCTACAGATCCTGATTTACCACCAGGTAACTTCTACTGGGATAGATAAAACCAAATTTTAAATATTGGCTGGGTGTGGTGGCTCATGCCTGTAATCCTAGCACTTTGGGAGGCCGAGATGAGTGGATCACTTGAGGTCAGGAGTTCGAGACCAAGCTAACCAACATGGTAAAACCCTGTTTCTACTAAAAATACAAAAATTAACCAGGTGTGGTGGTGTGTGCCTGTAATCCCAGCTACTTGGGAGGCTGAGGCAGGAAAATCCCTTGAACCTGGGAGGTGAGGATTTCAGTGAGCTGAGATTGTGACACTGCATTCTAGTCTGGGCTACAGAGCGGGACTCTGTCTCAAAAAAAAATTGTTTTAGTCCTTTGTAGAATATATATTTTTAGTGTCATAAAACTTTTAAGCTATATGTGCATATGTACTTGCTGCATGACTTCAGAACAGATTGGGTCTAGAGGCTTCACAAATGGCTTTCATTTAAATTTTGAGCCTCTTTTGCAATACGTTGTTCTTTGAGTTTCTTTCTTATAGTGTAAGCAAAGACTAACAGTCTCTTTGTTCCCGTGGCTTGATAAAAACAGAGAAAAGACACTAGATTACTCTGAGTATCTGGAAGCTCTAAAATTCACTAATGGAATCACATAATTTTAATTTCCTGGAGTTTTTATTTAGGTGGGACAGTAGTGGCTTGCATAAAACAGTTTCTTGATAAATATTTAATTAAAGAAAAAACTGTCACGTGACATGTGTTGTTACATGTCAGCTCTGTGGCCAAGGTGCATTGCTGCCTTTTTATAGTTATGAGTTCTTTATCAGTCACTTCTTTTGATTTTATTTATCAATGACTCCTGTTTTTGTGAGATATGTTAGACATCGGTATGTAGTTGTTTTCTGTGCCAAAGGTTTATAAGCTTTCTGCTACTCTCATTACTTTTTGGCAGCCTTTTGGCACTATTTACTTGTAAGAAGCTGGAATTAGGTATACCATTTTATATACCCACCTCCCTCAAATATATGTCCTAAGTTACATTTGAATTGAACACTGCTAGCTAGTGCTGTAGTGACATTAGTACTGATGCTTTGTGTTCTTCAGAACTCTATTAAAACGGTCTTTGTTATTCATCTGGCTTCTGGATAGATCATCATAAGCTGGAAAAGTGTCAGAAGAAGGTATTTTACTTCTAAATGCTTCTATTTGCATTTAGAGTTGTGTGATGGTTCCAGAATTTAGAAAACTTTTTCTTAATAATTAAGGCCTTGGGAAAAATCCTGAGAAATTAAACTGTAGCTATTCTTTTTAAATGGGCAATCCTTTTATCTCTCCAAATTTATGACTACATATTGTCTCAAGAGTTCCTATAGCAGCTTGCGTATAGAAGCATTGGGATCTCTCTCTCAGTATCCTGGCAAAGAATAATCAATTGTAGGTTTAATTGTTGTTTTGTTCGATATTTTATTTTTCCTAAGGAAACACAAAAAAATTAAAGCTACTGTCAATTGCTGATTTTATAGAAACTTTCTATGGGCTAACCTGCCTGTACTCAAAATAAGTCCCAGACTTTTAATGATTCTTTATTGCCTGTATTAGAATTTAGACTGTTATTCAAAATTGGGAGAATTGGCCTATTTTTTGTGGCACAAAACATGAAATCATCAACATAATGTAAAACATGCTTTTTTTTTTTTTTGAGACCCAGTCTCACTCTGTGGCCCAGGCTGGAGTGCAGTGGCATAATCTAAGCTTACTGCAACCTCCGCCTCTCAGGTTCAAGCAATTCTTCTGCGTTAGCCTCCTAAGTAGCTGTACCACCACGCCTGGCTAATTTTTGTATTTTTTATAGAAACAAGGTTTCACCATGTTGGCCAGGCTGATTTTGAACTCCTGACCTCAAGTGATCCACCCACCTCAGCCTCCCAAAATTCTGGGATTACAGGCATGAGCCACTACGCCCAGCCTAAAACATCCTATTTTTAGTAGCATATAACAGAATTGTGCTCTACCTGAACTACTTGAGGTAGTTTTTAGATTAGTATGTACTTTTCTACCTTTACCTGACAGGAGGACTCATAGTCTCTTTTATGCTGACATAAATCACAGATAAGAAGGAACTGAAGCTGTTGGCCAATTACTGATTGGCAGAGCAGCTAAACTTAATTTTGCCAAAAGTACAAAAAGGGGTAATTTGAGAATTCATTTGGATAATAGTAAATCAAGTCATCATTTCAAGGTTAACTCATATGGTTATTTGAGAACTCTTCGGGCAACCTCATTCTTCTTGGGAATTATATTAATTACAGTTCTTTCATGGTAGAGATACATTTCTGCTTTTGAATTTTTCTGGGGCAAGTTATTTCTTCCAGTATCTGTGCTTACAGCTTTGGAGTTTGGGCATTTATGTAAATCCAGAGAAGATTTTTCAGAAGTTTGCCACTGCACCTGGCATTTTATTACTTTTTTGTGTAGGAAAGCTAATTTTTATATTTTGTTAGCTGACCAGTATTCAGTAATTTTTAGTTGCTTCTTTTGGAGTTTCTTTATAAAAAGTACTGTTATCTTTGTGAAATGATTTTTTCCTCCTTTGCAATACTTACATTAAATTCTCTTTTTTCCCTTTATTTCATTGTCAAGAACTTCTGTGACATCTTAAATAAAATGGTTTCACCAACTCACGTCTATTTTTTTAGCTCCTATAGTAACTGCCCAAAATTATTACCTAGTTATTAAATCTGATAAATGTTTTTAATTCATATTTTATTGGGCCTGTCTATAACATTGACAATAAAGATTTTTTATTCTTGGCCTTTTAACTAAGTTTTTATTTTGAAACAATTTCAGTGTTCCATAAAAGAGAAGAACATTATAAAAAACTTATTTTCTCTTTAACCATTTGAACATACATTTCCTATCTGATGCTACATAATGCTCAAATAAATTTTACACCAAAAACTTGACTAAGATGTTTTTATGTACTATTAACCAAGTCATGAACCATGGAATTTCTGACTATGAGCAACTTGGCTCCCCAGTGACTACATCAAGATGAATCAGTTGCAGATGGTATCTCTTCTAACATTTTTTGATACATGCCATTTAATTTAAAACTATCAGAGAAATAAATAAGATATAATCTTTTTTATCTAGGATTTTAAAGTTTATTAGAGAAGATAAGTATACATATGCATGAACAAGTGACAAATAGTAACATAAGCCCATGCAAAGTGGTAGAGACATTCTCTTTAATGTTGATGTATAGGACAGGAGACATTGGAGAAGACAATATAAAGTAGAGGAAAATTATACTGCACCTGAACAAGAAGTGCAAGTGGACAAAAAGTGTTCTAAAAAGGAGAAAGAACATGAGTAAAGTTAGTGAAAATGTAGTGTTTTCATCTGGTCCTGTGGATATAGATGTATGTTTAGAAGAAGGGGGTATATGAGCTATGGGGAAAGGTAGATAATAAGAATTTCTGAAGAAAGATTGACTAGTAACAAGCTGTTTTAGAACCACCTAATATTACATCTTGTAGGTTCTCATCCTCATTGTGACTTTCCATTTTCAGATGCTTGTGGAATAGACCCAGATGATTATTAATTTGAACAAATATACTCCCAGGTTGTCTCTAAGTATGGAGTGATGAGCGCTATTAGATCTACTTGACATTATCTTGTAGCTTGCTTAAAACCAAGTTACTATGAAGGATTGTAGAAGTAGTGTGTCATTTATTCCACTGATAAGTTCCTGTTACTTATTTTAGCATTGCATTTTTAATAAGGAAACAGAAATAGTCTTCTACAGAAGTAGTTCTTTCGATATTTGATTCTTTTACTTTGGTGAATTGGCTTGTTCATCTCAATTTGTATGTCAGTTTTATAATACAAAATCGAAAGAAAGTATTTTTTTTTCTTTTATTTTTTTTGAGTCAGGGTTTCACTCCTGTCACCCAGGCTGGAGTGCAATGGCACAACTTCAGCTCACTGCAGCCTCTACCTCTGCTGCTCACGTGATTCTCCTGCCTTAGCCTCCTGAGAAGCTGGGACTACAGGCATATACACGTCACCACACCCACCTAATTTTTGTATTTTTACTGAGACAAGGTTTTATCACTCTGCCCAGGCTGGTCTTGAACCCCTGAGCTCAAGCGATCTGCCTGCTTTGGCCTCCCAAAGTGCTGGGATTACAGTTGTGAGCCACCATGCCCAGACAGAAAATACAACCTGGGCTGTATTACATTTCTTTCCTATTTGCATCATTGACAATGAATGAGGGAGTTGGGTTTTGCAAACAGGTTATGGTTGAATAGATTTAAATAAGCTTTCTCCCATCAGGCTTTAGTGTAGGTGTTAACAATGTCAGTTGCTGACAAAAGTTGAATCTGTTTTGTCCAGTAAAATTCTGGGTTAAAGAATAAAATCATATAGTTATTTCATCAAATAGCTAAAATTTTAATTACCTTTTAAATAGTTTCTTTTAATAGTGGAACTGTATTACCTTTTAGTCAGCTTTTTACAGTGGAAAACATTAAAAACATTTTTTTTCTGGCTTTTAAAATGCTTTTAATAAAGTGTTATTTATATTTTCAACTAATTTCTTCAATAATGTATCTACATACATACTTATGTGAGAAACATAAGTGAAATTATGGAGTATTCCACAGTAGCATGAAATTAAGAGAAAAATTTTGGAGATTCTAAGCAAGCCATGGAGAAATAGAATGCTCATTAATTACTTTTAGTGTTTTGAGTTAACCAGTATTTCTATTTTTTTTTTCTTATTCCTTGTGTTCTTCTACTTTTATATATTCTCCTTCCTTCCATACTTTTGTTTTTTCTTTTTTCTGCCTTCTTCATGGTAGTCTTTAAAAAATATTTTTTAAACCCATTCTGTCTACATTTTCTTCTTTATTCTTATTTTCTCCTCTATTCTCAATATTGAATATTAATAAGTAAATAGAATTGAATACATTATGATGGTCATGTTTCTCCTATCCCAGGCATAACTTTTAAATGTCTTTATGGCTAAACTAGGAAGAGATGATGATAGCTGGTTTAAAAAGAAGCTTAAAGAAGCTTATCTTCAAATATACTATATAATCAGCATATAGTAACATTGCTTTATTTTGGAAAATGTTTATATAATACAAGAAGCAGAAATCAAACAAAGTACTTGTAGTATAGGATAATCATTGTATGGGATCTAGTATTATGTTATAAAAAATATATTGGTCTTTGTTGTTTCTCTTAGTATGTGAATACTTCACTATAGAACATTTTGATAACGACATTTGTTGGGCTGGATCTGCTACTTATTACCTGTGTCACTTTGGCAAGCCTTTTAACCCATCTGAACTTTGATTTCTCTTTGGGAAATATGCTAAAGAATAACCACCTTTCTCATACGTTAAGTTCAATAACATTTTAAGAAATAATTGTTTACTGAGAAATTTCTGGCTAATTAAATTCTTTTTCCTATTTTATAGGGTATGTGCAGAGTCTGATTAGACGAGTTGTAAATAATGTAAACATTGTGATAAATAATCTCATACTAAAATATGTTGAAGATGATATTGTTCTTTCAGTCAACATCACTTCTGCAGAGTGTTATACAGTAGGTGAATTATGGGATCGTGCATTCATGGATATTTCTGGTGAGTAAATGTCAAGAATACTGTATATTTTTCTATAATTGAAACAATTGCCTTGACTCTTAACTTCTCTTTGTGCTAACTGACTTGCTGGTAAATGTTATTAAATCTTTATTCCTCCAGTGTGGGAAAAAAATGCACATATCTAAAATGTAGCATATAATTATAGGAGGTTAGTAGACACTCCAAATTCAGAAACCCTATACTTGTGGTTTTGTTTGTTCTTTTGTTTTTGAGACAAGGTCTGGCTCTGTTGCCCAGGCTGGAGTGCAGTGGTGTGATCTCAGCTCACTGCAACCTCTGCCTCAGGTTCAAGCAATCCTCTCACCTCAGCCTCCTGAGTAGCTGGGACTACAGGCACATGCTTCCATGCCTGGCTAATTTTTGTGTTTTTTGTAGGGACAAGGTTTCACCATGTTGCCCAGGTTGGTCTTGAACTCCTGAGCTCTAATGATTCGCCTGCTTTGGCTCCCCAAAGTGCTGGGATTACAGATGTGAGCCACTATGCCTGGCCTAAACTTGTTTTTAATTTTCATTCTTTCTTACCTGCCACATGCTTGTTTCAAATGTGATGTGTAATACAATCATGCGTTACTTAACAACAAGGACATATTTTGAGAAATGCATCTTAGGTGATTTTCTTGTTATGCAAATGTCACTGGGTATGCCTACACAAACCTAGATGGTATGGTCTACTACACACCTCAGTTATATGGTATAGGCTTTTATTGCTCCCAGGCTGCAAACCTGTACAGCATGTTACTGTGCTGAATACTTTAGGTAGTTGTAACACAGTGATAAGTATTTGTGTATCTAAACACAAAAAAGTGCAAATGGACAGAAAAGGTACAGTAAAAATATGGTATTATAATCTTATGGGACAACCATCATAAATATATGATCTGTTATTGACTTGAGTATTGTTGTGCAGTGGATGACTATATTTTACAGTACCGTGGGTTGTAGTAGTAAAGGTTAAATGATATTTAGTTTGAATTTTTTATATTTCTGAAAGGTGAAAGGCATCATGTTGCTTTTCCAAGCTTGGTAAAGGCAAGGCAATGTATCTGTTAGATTATTTTGTCACCCGAGTAATGAGCATAGTACCTACTGGTTAGTTTTCTTTTATTCTTACCCTCTTCCCACCCTCCACCCTCAAGTAGGCCTTGGTACTTATTGTTCCCTTCTTTGTGTCTGTGTATATTCAGTGCTTAGCTCCCACCTATAACTGAGAACACTCGGTGTTTGGTTTTCTGTTCCTGCATTAATTTGCTTAGGATAATGTCCTCCAGCTCTATCCACATTGCTGCAAACGACATGGTTTTATCCTTTCTTTTGGCTTTGTAGTATCCCAGGGTGTATATGTCTCACATTTTCTTTCTTTATCTAGTCCACTGTTGATGGGCATCTAGGCTGATTCCATGTCTTTGCTATTGTGTATAGTGCTGCAATGAACATGCACAGGCATGTGTCTTTATGGTACAAGGATTTATATTCAAAGCATATTGCCTATGCTTTTGAGGTCTTAGTCACAAATTCTTTGCCTAGACCAATGTCAGTTCTTACAATGAAGTCTTTAATCTATCTCGAGTTGATTTATTGAGGGATAAGGGTCTAGGTTCATTCTTCTGCAAATAGATACTCAGTTTTCCCAGCACCATTTGTTTATTGAAGAGACTGTTCTTTTTCTCAGTGTGTGTTCTTGGCCCCTATATGGAAAATCAGTTGGCTATAAATGCATAGATTTATTTCTGGGTTCTTGATTCTATTCCATTGGGCTATGTATCCTTTTTTTTTATGCCGGGACCATGCTGTTTTGGTTATTATTGCTTCTAGCATATTTTAAAGTCAGGGAGTATGATGCCTCCAGCTTTATTCTTCTTGCTTGGAATTGCTTTGAGTAATCCGGGTCTTTGTGGTTCCTTGCAAATTTTAGGATTGTTTTTTCAAATGTCTGTGAAAATGTCATTGGTATTTTGATAAGGATTGTGTTATTTCGCAGATTGCTTTGGCTAGTATGGAAATGATTTTGGAAGAATTCCCTCCACTTAAATTTTTTGGAATAGTTTGTGAATATTGGTATTAATTCTTTAAATGTATGGTAGAATATGACAGTGAACCCATCAGGTCTCAGGCTTTTCTTTGATTGCTTTCTCCAGGCTTGGGAAGTTTTCTCTTACTATTTCTTTGAATAAGCTTCCTACCCGCTTTTTAAAAATAGTATTCTTACATGTTGTATTTTGGGTTTGCTGTTTTCCATCAATATTATGCTTTTTTTTTTTTTTTTAACTATACTTTGGGCTCTGGGGTACATGTGCACATCCTGCATCCTGCAGGATTGTTGCATAGGTACATATATGCCATGGTGGTTTGCTGTCTCCATCCTCCCCTTCCCCGTCACCTATATCAGGCATTTTTTCTGGTGTTATCCCTCCCCATCCTCCCTGCTCCCCCACCCCGCTGTCCCCCCGCACCCTCCCTCTGTCCCTCCCCACCCCACCCAATCTAGCCCAGTGAGTGGTGTTCTCTTCCCTGTGCCGAAGTGTTCTCGTTCATTACCTGCCTATGAGTGAAAACATGCGGTGTTTGGTTTTCTGTTTTTGTGTCAGTTTGCTGAGAATGTGGTTTGAATAGATTCAATTCTATGCTTTTAATATTTCCTTATACTGGCATATATAGTTATAGAGCACTAATTTCAGTGATAATATTTTACTGATTAAATTATAGCACATTTCTAAAGTAAGTACCAGAAACTATAATTCATCTTGTAAGTTTTTGAAATATAGTTGCTGTTATATTTCGTGTTTAAGAAAAAGCATTTTTAGGCCAGGCGTGGTGGTTTACGCCCATAATCTCAGCACTTTGGAGGCTGAGGCAGTTGGATCATGAGGTCAGGAGTTTGAGACCAGCCTGGCCAAGATGATGAAACCCTGTCACTTTTAAAAATATAAAAATTAGCTGGGTATGGTGGCAGGCACCTTAATCCCAGCTACTTGGGAGACTGAGGCAGAAGACCTGCTTGAACCCAGAAGGCGGAGGTTGCAGTGAGCCGAGATCATGCCACTGCACTCCCGTCTGAGTGACAGAGCAAGACTCCATCTCAAAAACAAAAACATTTTAAAACTTAGTAATTTCCTCTTTTACTGAATAATAATTTTCTAGGGTAACCTTGAAGTATCAGTACTTCACATTCTTTTTTTAAAAGACAGCCTTACTCTGTTGTTCAGGCTGGAGTGCAGTGGCTTGATCTTGGCCCACTGCAAGTTCTGCCTCCCAGGTTCAAGCCATTCTTATGCCTTAGCCTCCTGAGTAGCTGGGATTGCAGCGTTTTCTGCCACGCCCAGCTAGTTTTTGTATTTGTAGTAGAGATGGGGTTTCACCACTTTGCCTAGGCTGGTTTTGAACTCCTGGGCTCAAGCAATCTGCCTCGGCTTCCCAAAGTGCGGGGATTATAGGTGTGAGAACCACTATGCCTGGCCTGAATAGCTTACATTCTTATAGCACAGTAAATAAGAACATGAACTCTGCAGTAAGGTTGCCAGAGTTTGAATTACAGCTCTGATGTTTATAAACTGTACAACAGTAGACAAATTATTTATTACCACTGTGCCTCAGTTTTCACATCTTTTAACAGGACTGTGTAAATATTGTCAGATAAAAGATGTAAAAGATGTAGTGTAGTATCTATTATCAAATACTCAGTAAATGATAATTATTTATCATAAAGAGAGGGAAGGAAATACCTACAGGTTATCTAATTTTTTTTTCTCATTTCTAGTCCTACTTTTGTAATTTCTTAATTTGTATATATATGTAATATTAGTAACTAAATCATATATTCATATAATATGTAAATTTGAAATGATATGGTAGTCATGTATCTTTTTCAACTAATGGACAACTTTGAAATTTATCTGCAAATAATGCTACTGTTTAGACACAGCTTTTCTAATTTTTTCTTTTTAAAAACTTAAAAAATAAAATAAAATGTTGAATTAATTAGAAGTTGCCAGGATATACTCAGAAATAGGGTTATCATAACCTGAACTAAAATACATTTTATTGTTTCTTAAATTCCCATTGCTAACTTAAAATCACTGGGCGTGTAGATTTGAGCCTTATATTTACCTAGGAATTGCTTATCAATTAAGAATAAAATTATTGATTTGCTAAAGGCTTCATTTTATAGTTTTATACTTTACCATCAATTGTTTTATTTTTATTTCTTTGAAAATATACTCTAGGCTGGTGATTTCTTTATTTATGTGGTGTTGTACACTAGACCTTTCTATAATAATAGAAGTGTTTTATATTTTCACTCTCCAGTATGGTAACCACTAGCCACATGTGGCTGTTGAACACTTGAAATGAAGCTAGTGCAAGCAAGGACCTGAATTTTTATTTTTGTATAAGTTTAATTAATTCAAATAGCCACATATGGCTGGTGGCTACCATATTGGATAGTGCAGGTTTAGAGTAGCAGAGAGTTTTTTAATATAAAATAAATGTCAAATGAATGCCTTTTTCAAAGAATTATCTTTAATATGGATTCTTAAGAATTTTGTTATCTCACTGTGTAAGAGAACTGTAGTGAAATTTTTCGTAATTAAAAAAATGTGTAGTTATGTTATATGCAGATTGAGGGTAAGCGAATTCGGTCTCTAATTCTCCATACATAAAATAGGGAGGGTTGTGCCTATTTCATAAAGTTGTTGGAAGATTTAAATTATATAATACAATGAAAAGTTCATTGCATATGTTTTGGCATTACGTATGTATTAAATGTTTCGTGACTCTTATTTTGTTATTGTTAATTTTATTGCTGTTTATTCTAATAAATAATAGTTGCCTTTCCCCTGCTAATTTTCCTTTTTACTTAAAATATTTTCTTTCCTTTTTAGCAACTGATTTGGTGCTGAGAAAGGTTATCAATTTTTCTGACTGTACAGTTTGTCTTGATAAACGGAATGCCAGTGGTAAAATAGAATTTTACCAGGATCCTTTATTGTACAAATGTTCCTTCAGAACTCGTCTTCACTTTACATATGACAACCTAAATTCCAAGATGCCATCTGTTATTAAAGTAGGTATTTCTTATTTTTTTTTTGTGCTTAAGTTGTATGTCTCTATTTTGTTTATTGACTCTTGTGGATGCTAATTATTATTAAGAAATGATGAAGAAATTAACCTTATAAATATGTATGCTATTTGCTTTTATAAAAGTTTTTTGTTTATGATTTTTATGTTATATTTATACATTTCTGTATAATGTGTTCTAGTAGAGTTTAGAGACAACATTTTTCTCTAACTGTAATTTTTTTTTATTTTATTTGGCTGTTTATTAGTGTTTCTCTTTTTAAGTAGATAGAGGAAATAATATTAAAAAGTATATTTATAGCCATAATGGACTGCATATCAGTATTCTATATTTCAGTTCCTGTAATCTTGGTCAGCATGATCTGCTGACTATTACTTTTTTTTCTCTTTACTTAGTGACTTTTTAAAGCTTGATATGCTAACCTAATATTTTAGTTTATTGGTTCCCTTCTCCCTCCTTCCCTCCCGGCTCCTCCCCTCCCCCTTCTTCCCTTCCCCCTTCTCCCCTCCTCCCTCCTCCTCTCCCCCTCCTTCCTTTCCATTGCCCTTCGCTTCTCCTCTCTTCCTCTCCCCTCCCCTTTCCTCCCTTCCCCTCCCCCCTCCCCTCCCCCTTCCTTTCTTTCCCGTTTCCTCCTCTCTCCCTCCTCTCTCCTTTCCTTACCTCCCCCTCCCTCCTCTTTCCTCCCCTTTTCTCCCCTTCCCTCCCTTCCGCTCCCCACTCCTCTCCCTCCCCTCCTTTCCCCTTTCCTCCCTTTTCATCTCCTCCTCTACCCTTCCCTCATCTACCCCCTCCCCTCCCCTCTCCTTCTTTTCTCTTCTCCTTTTTTTCTCCCCTCGTCTTTCTCTTCTTTGACCTCTTTTCCTTTATTTTTTCTTTACTTTCAAGGCTCCCTGTCACCCAGGCTGGAGTGAAGTGACACAATCATAGCTCACTATAACCTTGAACACCTGGGCTCAAGCAATCCTTCCGCCTCAGGCTCTTGAGTAGCTAGGACTACAGGTGCCTATCACCATCCCTGGCTCATATTTAATTTTTTTTTTGGGAGCTGGAGTCTCACTATGCAGCCCAGGCTGGTCTTGAACCTCCTGGCCTCAAGTACTTCTCTTGTCTAGGCCTCCCAAAGTGCTTGGATTCCTGGCATGAGCCATCATGCCTACCTGAGTATTTTGCTAAAACAATTGTAATGTTAAGATTTACCATTTTGGGTTAGACCCATCATCCTTCCAACTCCTAATCCTAGGGAATATGTATTAAATAGATATGGTCGACCTCATTAATTACCTTACAAACAAGAGGTTTCTCAAAATGTTCTAGATACTCTTATTTCTTTTTAAATCTTTCATGTATGTTTAAGTGGCTATTGAATGTATTTATTTATATTTTAGGTTGGCTTTTTATAATTTTCCATTTTTTGTGTGAAATAAATATGCTCTGGTAATTATGATGTTTATGAGGTACAGATCCTAGGGGTACATAATTTATTTAACATTTCTCCTGTTTTTAGAAATGCACTTTGCAGTTTCTCAGAACAAGAATTTCTCTGCATAGATCTTTGACCACATTTCTGAGTAATTCCTTAGGAAAGATTTGTTATCATTGCAAATATCTTTTTTTTTTAAAGGCCTGCGATCTGTATTGCCAAGTTATTTCTAGCAAGATTTAACCAGGTTATACAGCCATGAACTTCAAGAGGAGTGCCTATATTGTATTCTCATTATCCTTTCATAATTTAAAAATTGCCAACATGTTGAACAACAAATGATATGTAATTTAATTGCCATTTATTAGTGAGGTTAGACTTTTGAAAACACATTCACTGGCCATTTGTTCTTTGTATTATCAGTTCAGGTTCTTTATCCATTTTTCTACTAAGTATTATTAATCTTACTCATTTTAAGGAGTTTTTAAATAGATACTTAGGACAGATTCTTTGTTATTGGTTTTGCTGACTGCTTATCACCAATGCTATTGGTGTAATACAATATTTAAAAGAATGTGACAGAGACATTTGAAATTAAGGAAACCTTAGTAGATAAGAATTCTCCTTTCCTGCTCACTTCCCATACTCGTTCCCCATTTTCTTACCTCTTCATTGTTTATTCTGTGTATGATTATTAGGTCAGTTTTTAAAAACTTGTGCTCTGGCCGGGCATGGTGACCCTGTAATCCCAGCGCTTTGGGAGGCAGAGGCGGGCAGATTACGAGGTGAAGAGATCGGGACCATCCTGGCCAACATGGTGAAACCCCATCTCTACTAAAAATACAAAAATTACCTGGGCGTGGTGGTAGGTGCCTGTAGTCACAGCTTCTTGGGAGGCTGAGGCAGGAGAATCACTTGAACCTGGGAGACCAAGATTGCAGCAAGCAGAGATTGCGCCACTGCACTCCAGGCTGGCAACACAGTGAGACTCCGTCTAAAAAAAAAAAAACCCAAAATTTGTGCTTATATTTGAAATATGATATTTCACAGTTCCCTCATACAATTTTCTCCACCTTCACATATATGTTTTTGGTGCTTTGAGCCCTAAAAACATGATGATTACTATTACTAATGCTTCATCTTTTGTAGACACTCAAATACTTTAGTCAAAATAAACCTTCTTGACTTTATAGCTTAATTGGTTTTACTGCATGTTTCAATAACAGGAGGAAACCATTACACTGAAGCTGTGTTTATATTCCACTGGTGTCTCTTTCTTTAAGAACTTTGACTGCTATATGCCCTATTTGCTAGTAATTAATTTTATTACTTTGTTATAATTGTTTCATTTTTATCAGTTGAATATATTTTATGTTATTTGAATCTTATCTAAAATTTGAAAAACTTTTGTTATTTAAGCATATTTAAAATTTGTCTGAAAACCCTTTTTTTTTTAACATATATTTCATTTGGTTTTCTACATTTGACAACAATTTTTATTATTTACATGCTTTCATAGTTGTAATATTGGTCTTCTCCCCAGTTAACATAAGGTTTTAGGATGTATATTCTTTATGGTAAATAAAACTGGAAAGAATAATTTGAGTTTTATTAAAATGACATAAAATTTTTATTATTCTTGGTTTTCAGAGATCTTTCTGTTTTGTGGGGGTAGTACTGTTATACTCTGAATATTATAGAATAGGTATTTGGTTATATAGCTAACTTTGTTTCTGGAATAGTAATCTGGAAATCTAATGTGTTTATATATTCTCACTATTAATTCTATTTATACATCATTTGGTTTAATATAGTTTCTATCTAACATATATTGATTATCAGCAAAATGTACTTAATTCCTAAGATCTTAGAATAAGTATTGTTTTGACTTAAGTATTAAAATGTTTGGAACATTTCTTTTATGTTATGCCATTTGAAGACTTAAAAAAATTTCTTTACATAAAAGGTATTCTTTTAAAACATGTGTTTGTTGGTGTTTTTGTCTATTTCAAAATGCAGATTCATACTTTAGTAGAAAGTTTGAAACTTTCTATCACAGATCAACAGCTGCCTATGTTTATTCGTATAATGCAACTTGGAATTGCTCTTTACTATGGAGAAATAGGCAATTTTAAAGAAGGAGAAATAGAGGACCCTACTTGTTACAATAAAGATATGCTAGGAAACATTGCAGGTAAGTAACGTAAAAATTATATTAAATCAAAACTTTATTTTACCTTTGGGAAACTTTAAAAAATGTATTGATTGAGTTTTACAGTATTCTAATGGATGAGCTGATGGTATTTTGGTTGTTTTACACTACTTTAATTTTTTTTTTTTCGAGATGGAGTCTAACTCTGTTGCCCACGCTGGAGTGCAGTGGTGCAATCATAGCTCACTACAACCTCTGCCTCTCAGGTTCAGGTGATTCTCCTGTCTCAGCCTGCCGAGAGTAGCTGGGATTACAGACATTCACCAGCATGCCTGGGTAATTTCTGTATTTTTTTAGTAGAGATGGGGTTTCACCATGTTGACCAGGCTGATCTCAAACTCCTGATCTCAGGTGATCTGCCTGCCTTGGCCTCCCAAAGTGCTGGGATTACAGGCATGAGCCACTGTGCCTGTCCTACACTACTTTAATTTTATCTACATGCTGAATAACATTATGATTTTTTCCTATATACTTAAAATAACTTTTATATTTCTTTTTTTTTTTTTGAGACAGAGTTTCGCGCTTGTTACCCAGGCTGGAGTGCAATGGCACGACCTCGGCTCACCGCAACCTCCGCCTCCTGGGTTCAGGCAATTCTCCTGCCTCAGCCTCCTGAATTGTTGGGATTACAGGCACGCGCCACCGTGCTCAGCTAATTTTTTTGTATTTTAGTAGAGACAGGGTTTCACCATGTTGACCAGATGGTCTCGATCTCTTGACCTCGTGATCCACCTGCCTCGGCCTCCCAAAGTGCTGGGACCACAGGCGTGAGCCATCGCGCCCGGCCCAACTTTTATATTTCTAATAGAAATAAGTGTTCAGAATGTACTATTTATTTATGAATGAGACAGGGTTTTGCTCTCTCACCCAGCCTTGAGTGCAGTGGCACAAGCATGGGTAATTGCAGCCTTGACCTCCAAGGCTGAGGTGATCCTTCTACCTTGGCCTTCCAAGTAGGACTACTGGAACACACCGCCATGCCTGGCTAATTTTTGCGTTTTTTGCAGAGACAGATTTTTGCTGTGTTGCCCAGGCTGGTCTCAAACTCCAGGGTATAAGCGATCTGCCCGCCTCAGTGTCACAAAGTGCTGGGATTAAAGGTGTGAGGTACTATGCCTGGCCCAGGATATATGTTTTATAAAAGTTGAAGTAGTATAACCTCAAGATTTCCTAGTGAATTATAGTACTAGTAATTTTTTTACGAAGGTTCACTTAACTAAGATTGAGTTATTTTAGTGCTGTTAATTATTAAAATGTAAACTTCATTGAAGGATATGTAATATGGGGAAATGATCATTTTGATGTGTTTCTTTCCCTTAGAATTTTAAGATGAAATGGGTCAGACGTGTCAATAGTTAAGTATGATGTATGGCAGAAAGTTTGATAAATAGTGACATGAATGATCTGCTGTAGAAAGATGAAAGGAATGATTGATTTTGACTTGGTATTGGGCCTGAGACTCAGAAAGTTCTAAGATGATTAATATCCATAGATAAAGCCCTAAGAGAAGGACATTTCAAACTTAGGGGCAAATAACTCAATTAAAAATGGGCAAAGAGGCATTTCTCCAAAGAAGATAAACAAATAGCAAACAAGCAAGTCAAAACCTCAATGAAATACCACTTTACAGGCACTAGATAACAGTAATAAAAAAGATACAAAATAACAGGTATTAGTGAGGATGTGGAGAAACTGGAACTCATGTAAGCTGCTGTTGGGGGTATAAAATGGTGTAGTTGCTTTGGACAACAATATGGCAGTTCTTCAAAAAGTTGAATATACAGTTATCATATTGTTCCAGCAATTCCATTCCTATTTGTATATCAAGAGAATTGATAACATATGTTCATGTAAAAACTTATATATGAATGTTCATGGTAGCATATTCATAGTAGCCAAAAACTGGACACATTTGAAATGTTTATCAGCTGATGAATGGATTATCAAATTACAATATGCATTGGAATATTACTCAGCTATACAGAAAAATGAAATACTGATACAGGCTATAGCATGGATGAACCTTGAAAGCATTATCTTAAGTGAAAGCAGCCAGTGGAAGAATAACACATACATGATTGCATTAGTAATGTTTAGAATAGGCAGTTTTGTAGAGGCAGGAAGTAGATTAGTAACCAGGAGTTGAGGAGAGGAGATCATAACTGCAAAAAAGTAGATTTCTTTTTGGAATGATGAAAATGTTATAAAATTAAAAAAAAACACTGAATTGTACACCTTTAAAGGTTGAATTTTATGCTATTTAGACATTATTGCATTAAAAAATCTTACTACCTTAAAGCATAGAAAACAACATTAGAGTATATAGCTATAAAACATACCCGTATTTCACACTAAAGGGTGAATTTTGGTTAGACAATGAACTTCTGAGACAGAAACAGTGTTTTTTACCTGGAATAAATGTAGCACATAGACGGTACTTGTTTCATTTTTTTCTAACATGACAAATTTCAAATATATAGAAGAGCTGAAAGTGTTATTATTAGGTGAACACTCACATACTTATCATCTAGAGTCTACTATTAATATTCTGTTACATTTGTTTCATCACATATCTGTTCACCTAACATCCCTTTCTTTATCAATACAACCAATGTTTTTGATGTCTTTCAAGGTAAGTTACAAACCTTAGTACACTTCACCTGTAAGCCTCAGCTGCATATTGTTATCTAGAATTTCTACTAAGTGAGTCTTTTTATATTTTTGGAGGTTAAACTCCAAAGTAAAATTCAGTGAATTTAAGAAGTATGTATACCTGTGTGATGTGAAACAGTCATCAAGATATAGGTCATTAACATCTCAGGTAGTTTCTTACGCCCCTTTCTAGTCACCCGCCTCCACCTGCTTGCCTCCCTTGGAGATTTGGAAGTTTTTAAAAATCATAGATTTAGTTTTGCCAGTTCTAGGATTTCATGCAAATAGAATCACTCAATATGTATAAAAGGTTTCTTTCATTAAGCATAGTATGTTTGGGATTTATCTATGTTGCATATAGCAGTCATTCTTTGCTTTTCATTGCTAGGTACATTGTATGAATATGCCATGTGAATATACTATAGTTTAGTTTACCATTCATTTGTTGATGAACACGGGCTGTTTTTAGTTTTTGGTTATTATTATAAATAAAGCTTTCATAGATATTTTTGTACAAATGTCATGTAGACGTGTGCTATTCTTTCTCTTAGGTAAATACTTAAGAATTTATGTTTACTTTTCAAAGAAACTTCCAGAACCTTTTCTAAAGTGGTTGTACCATTTTATATTCCTGTCAACAATGTGTGAGAGTTGCAGTTGGCCTACATCCTTGCCAACATTCAATGGTGTATTTTTTGATATTTTTACCATTGTGATGAGTGTGTTTTGGTATCTCATGGTTTTAGTTTGCATTTTTGATGGCTAATTATTTTAAATTTTTTAATGTAGTTATAGGCCTTTATCTGCTTTTGTGAAAGTATGTGTTAAATACCTGTCCATTTAAAGCTTTTTTGGTGTCTTTAAAAAATTCTATTTTACTTTATGTATTATTTATTTGTTGACATAGTCTTACTCTGTTGCCCAGGCTGGGGTATGATCATAGTTCACTGCAGCCTTCAACTCCTGAGCTCAAGGAATCCTCCAGCCTCAGCCTTCTGAGTGCATGGGACTACCATGCCACTGAGCATGGTTGATAATTTTTTTTTTTTTTTTTTTGAGATGGGGGTCTCGTTTTGTCACATAGGCTGTTCTTGAACTTCTGGTGACTTCATGTGATTCTCCCATCTTGGCCTCCTAAAATGCTGGGATTACAGTTATGAGCCACTGTGCCCAACAGGGCTTGTAACTTACATAAAACTTATTCTGAACTAGGATGACCAAAGTCTCTTGGTACTATTATTTTAGTTACTCTAGTTAATTCTTATTAAGCCTTTTTCTTCTCAGGTGAAAGAAGGTAAAAGTTCATAACCTATAAATGTAGAATGTTCCAAGAGTCTCCTGTCATAAAAGTTTAAAAAGTTATAAAGATTTTCTAATATGAAGGGTGTTATTCAAAGATTTAAAGGAGTATGTGTATTTATAGATTCATCAATGGAAAGTAGTTATGAGTGAATCTGCTGGAGACTACTTATCCCATGGCGGGTTTTTTTTTTTTTTATGGGATCCAGGGACTTGGTCTATCACCCACGTTGCAGTGCAGTGATATATATGATCATGGCTCACTGCAACCCCTGCCTCCCAGGTTCAAGTAATTCTCCCATCTCAGCCTCTCAGGTTGCTGGGACCATAGGTGCACACCACCACACCTGGGCAATTTTTTGTATTTTTAGTAGGGACAGGGTTTCACCATTTTGCCTAGGCTGTTCTTGAACTCCTGAGCTCAGGTGGTCTGCCAACCTCAGCCTCCCAAAGTGCTGGGATTACAGGTGCGAGTTGCCACTCCTGGCCCCTGTGAAGTTTTTAAAAAGTAATTTTTTTCTTTCTAAATTTCATGATGATATGCCTTTTTGGTTATAGTGCTAAAATAATATTAAGGGACTTTGATGGAGTTTGTCTTTACAAAGGTGGAATAAATTAAAGAGTGGTTGGGATCTAAATTTTTGGTCTGCCAGTTGTTAACCAAATAAAATTTCTTGACTATAATTTTTTCTTCTGTAGAACAGGAAAGGTACAATATATCTTACTTGCTAGTAAGAAAGATGCCCCAACATTATTATTTTTCTTAACTACATATAAAAGTCATTTTATTGTAACATTTGCTTTCATCTTTGGGATAATTCTTGGTTGGGCGGGCGTGCATTTTGCCCAGAAGCACTTGCCATTTTTTTTTTAACTCCATGGGTGCATCAGAAAATGGAGAATGTTTCTTGGATCTTTGTGGTACTATGTTTTTGATAAAAGTCAGTTTTTCAATATATTAGCTTTATTTTTGAGAGGTAGGTTTTTTGTTGTTGGTTTAAAACATTCATGAGTGATGTTAAACAATTAATTTATTATTCTTTGAATTTATCAAATACAGTTAAAAGCTATGTACAGTTGATAAACTACTCTTCACATCTCAATAACCATAACCTACTAAAGAAGATTGATACAGTACAATGTACAGAAACTTGAGGGTCGTAATGCTAAATGATTTGTTTCCAATAATGATAATCAATGTATTATTTGTTTATACCTTATATTAGAAGGATATGGAAGGAAAAATTTAATTGATGTCTGTTTCTAATCCTTTTGATTTATTTAAAATGACTTTATTTTAATTGATAGGTTCTGAAGATGAAACAAGAGTAGATATACAATATCCTGCTCAGTATAAAGTTCAAGAGCTATATTCACAGCAAGATGAGGAGCAGCCACAGGGATGGGTATCATGGGCCTGGTCCTTTGTACCTGCAATTGTGAGTTATGATGATGGTGAGGAAGACTTTGTTGGGAACGATCCTGCATCAACCACACATCAACAAAAAGCACAGACTTTGAAGGATCCTATTGTTTCTATAGGATTTTATTGTACAAAGGCAACGGTGACTTTCAAAGTAGGTCTTTACTCTTGTTGTTTATACCTCTAGCATATTTAATGCTTAAATTTTGATTGTTAGTACAATTCTACCTTCATTTAAGTTTGTTTTGCATTTAGTAGATATGAGATAGAGTTCTAACAGTTTTTACTTCATAAAATTACATGGCTCTTCCACTTGAAGTCTTTGAATTTTGATTCCTTCCTATCTTCTTAGGAACTTCTCCACATTTCTTTTTATTAGCTTCATGGATAGTGTTTTGCCCTGTGAATCATTCAGTTGGTATACAAACATGCCTTAATATTGTCATTACAAAAGAAAGGAACAGCAAAATTTCCTCCTGAATTCTTTTACTCATTGGGTACTTTTACTCATTTCATTTCTCTGCTCTCCTTCGTAACAATCATAACAATCTCTCTTTTTTTCTTTTTTTGAGACAGGTTTAGGCTCTGTTTCCTAGGCTGGAGTTCAGTGGTGCGATCACAGCTCAGTACGGCCTCTGCCTCCCAGGCTCAAGACATCCTCCCACCTCAGCCTCTGAGCAGTTGGGACTGCAGGCACGCGCCACTGCACCTCGCTAAGTTTTTTTCTTTGTAGAAATGGGGTTTGGCCATGTTACCCACACTGGTTTTACTCCTAGGCTCAAGGGATTTGCCCGCCTCGGCCTCCCATCATGCTGGGATTACAGGTGTTAGCCACCATGCCCAGCCTCATAACAATTTTTTTATAAAGGATTGTTTATATATAATTATCTCTTTCCTCACCTCTTTTACTTTTCAGGGCAGTCAAATTTGTTAACTAGGTCCTCTTCTAACTATTTTTCCAGCAGTATTTAACATAATTTGACCACTTCATTAAAATAATGTATGTAAAATATATATTCTCTTCTATACAAAAAAATATACAAATATGTGTGTGTCCGGGTTAAAGAATAATAAAGTAAATACGCTTTTACTTGAAGAAATATGAAATTATGCCAGGCACAGTGGCTCGCACCTGTCATCCCAGTACTCATGCACTTTAGCCAAGAGAAATACAAAATTGCTAGTAGCTTTGATCCCCCTATGTGTTCTTCTTTGATCATATTTTATTTCTCTTCCTCTCACCTATAACCCAAACTTAATTTTGAGTTATTTGTTTGGACTTTTATAATACTATTACCACACATGTAATATTCCTGAATAATATCTTAATTCATTCAACAAATATTTTTAATGCCAGCTGTGTTTAGGCATTGTTTTGTCTCCAGAGATACCAGAGTGAACAGATATAAATTCTTGCTTTTTCAAACTTAAATGGGTATTTTAAACAAATAAGGTACATAGTATGTTCACTGAAGATAAAGATTACGTAGAAAAATCAAGTAGGGGCTGGTGGCTCACACCTGTAATCTCAGCACTTTGGAGGACCAAGGCAGGCGGATCACCTGAAGTTGGGAGTTGGAGACCAGCCTGACCAACATGGAGAAACCCTGTATCTACTAAAACCCAAACAAACAAACAATTTACCGGGTGTGGTGGCGCATGCCTGTAATCCCAGCTACTCAGGAGGCTGAGGCAGGAGAATCGCTTGAACCCAGGAGGCAGAGGTTGTGGTGAGTTGGGATATCGTTATTGTACTCCAGCCTGGGCAACAAGAGTGAAACTCTGTCTAAAAAAAAAAGGAAAGGAAAAAGAAAAATCAAGTGGGAAGGGGAATAGCGACTGCTTTCACTAGAGGGAAAATTATGCAGTTTAAAATTGGATTATTTGGGAAGGTCTTATTATCAAGGGAATATGAAAGCAAAGAGCTGTGAGAGGAAGTCTTATTGATATGTGAGAATGAACATTCCAGTAATAATAAATGTAAAGGCATCAGAGTTTGAGGAACAGCAAGGAAGCCAGTGGGGCAGTAGTGCCATGAGATGTTGTGAATATGGTATTAAAGATAAGAGGGGTGATGAGGTTTGGAGTAGTTCGTACGTTGTAAACTGTATAGATTGTTTTTGGGAATACGTCTTTTATTCTGATTGAGATAAGCAATATTTGGCCAGCTTTTAGCAGAAGAATTATATGATGATCAGGATTATATTTTAATCTGGATCACTCTGGCTGCTGTGTTAAAAATGGAAGCAAAAGTAAAGAAAAGAAATAGATAGGATTGCAATTTTCAAGCAAAAGATGGTAATGACTTGGAATAGGGTGGTAGCAAGTAGAAGTGAAGAAAAGTGATTGTGTGTTTTAGGTAAGATCAAATAGGCAGAATTTTCTGATAGATTTTATTAAGATAAATGAATGAAAAAAAGAGGATCCAGGGATGGCTGTTGAATAATTACATTTTGAGATGACTGGAATTGGGAGAAGACTAGATTTGAGATGAAGATGAGGAATTTAGTTTTGGATAGATTTAAGATGCCCACTGTATATTTAAGTAGAGTGATTCAGTGGACAGTTGGATATATGGATCTAGAGTTCAGATTAGAAATGTGCCTAGGTTCATCTATTTGAGACGGCAATTAGTGTAGAACAGAAAAAAGAGAGGTTGTAGAGCCTAGCTCTGGGGCACTGTGATGATAAGAAATTGGAATGATGTGGAAGAAATAGCAAAGGAAGCTGAGAATAAGTGGTTAGTGTTGTAGACAGAAAACCAAGAGACTGTCTGTTTGTAAGGTAAGTACCATAAATGTTTTAAAGAGGAGGGAGTAGGTTATTTGTGAGAATGGATCCTTGGATTTGACAATGTGGAAATTACTGGTGATTTTGAGCAGAGCAGTGATATGACACTGTTGGAACCTTAGTTGGAGTTGATTAAAAGCAAATGGGAAGATTGGTAGAAGTGTAGAATAGTGTTATCTTCTGTGGAATATTGTTTGGTGGTTTCAAAAAAAAATTAAATGTAGAATTACCATATAATCTGTCAATTGTATTTCTAGGTATGTACTCAAAAGAATAAAAAACTGGTATTCAAACAAATTGATGTACATAAATGTTTATAGTAGCACTATTTAGTGACCTCCCAAAATGGAAACAATCCAAATGTTCATCAGTGGTTGAACGAACAAACAAGTTGTGGTGTATACATACAGTGGAATAATATTCAGACATAAAGAAAGCTGAAGTTCTGGCCAGGCATGGTGGCTTACGCCTATAATCTCAGCACTCTGGGATCCACTGAGGCAGACGGATCACTTGAGATCAGGAGTTTGAGACCAGCCTGACTAACATAGTGAAATCTTGTCTCTACTGAAGATACAAAAAGCCAGGAGTGGTGGTGGGCACCTTTAATCCCAGCTACTTGGGAGGCCAAGGAAGGAGAATCGCTTAAATCCAGAAGACAGAGACGGCAATGAGCCGAGATGGTGCCATTGCACTGCAGCCTGGGCAACAATAGCTAAGCCCCATTTAAAAAAAAATAATAATAATGACATTCTGATGTGAGCTAAACATGAATGAACCTTGAAATCTCTATGCTGAGTGAAATGAGCCAGACATAAAAGGACAAATACTGTATGATTCCACTTAGATGATATTCTCTAGAGGGACCAAACTAATAGGATATATGTATGTATGAAAGGGAGTTTATTAAGAAGAATTGATTTACACGATTACAAGGTTAAGTTCTATGATAGGCTGTCTGCAAGTTGAGAAGCAAGGAAGCCAGTGGTAGATCATTCCAAGTCCCAAAACATTAAAAGTAGGGAAGCTGACAATACAGTTCAGTCTGTGGCTGAAGGCCTGTGGGCTCCTGGCAAACCACAGGTGTAAGTCCCGAAGTCTAAAAGCTGAAGAACTTGGGAGTCTGATGTTCAAGAGCAGGAAGCATCCAGCACAAGAGAAAGATGAAGGCCTGAGAACTCAGCAAGTCTGGTCCTTCCACATTCTTCTGCCTGCTTTTTCCTAGCTGTGCTCGCAGCTGATTAGATGGTGCCCACCCAGATTGAGGCTGGGTCTGCGTCTCCCAGTCTACTGATGTAAATGTTAATCTCCTTTGGGACCACCCTCACAGACATACCCAGGAACAATACTTGGCAGCCTTCAATCCATTCAAGTTGACAGTCAGTGTTAACCATCACAGATGAGGTATTTAGAATAGGCAAAATCACAGAAACACAGAGTAGAGTAGATACTACTAGAGGCTGTAGGAGACAGGGGAATTAGTGCTTAATAGGTACAGAGTTTCTGCCTCGTACGATGTAAAAGCTCTGCAGATATATAGTAGGGATAGTTATGCAGTATTTTGTACTAAATTGCCACTGAATTGTAGTATACTGACAAATGGTTAAAACCATAAATTTTATTATTATATATTTTATCATGCAAAAAGGACAGATTAAAATGCAAATAGTAGTAGAGTAATTGTTGATGAAGAGTACAGAAAACTCTTTCGGCATGGTTTTGTTTTAAAGAGCATAGAAATAGGGAAACAACTGGTTGAGGTTATAGAGCTAAAGTTTTTTTTGAAGGATGGGAGTAATTATAGCACGTTTGGTGATAAAACTGATCTAATAGAGAGGAAAAATCGATCTAGGCATGAGGGGGAGAATTGCTGGAGTAATATTCTTGAGTAGATAAGAGGGATTGGCACGTATTGTAGAGGTGGAAAGTCAGATGACCTCTAATGGGACAACAGATCGTTCATTCATGGTAGCAGGAGAGAAAGCAGTGTGTGATCTTGCACCCACATAAGTGGTTTAGTAGAAAAGGTGATAGAGGTTTTTGAAAGTTCTCTTCTGATTTTTTTCTTTGAATAGTTCTCTTAACTCAGTAAAGATGGGGAAGGAGGAGAAGGTATAAAATTGTCATCTTGGGGAGGATGAGGACTAATGGCCTTTGAATATATATGTTCACTAGGGACACTAAGGACCTACTACACAAAAGTGATCATGAATTTGAAGATATACCAGTTGTGGTTGTATGTATTTTCTAGTCATATTCTGCTGCTTTAGTTAGGGTGATGGTGAAAATAATGTGAAGGACAATTATCAGTTGCAGAAGAGGAGGTCAAGAAACTGAGACATCAGACTTTTGGAATAATCATCTCTCTGGATATTGAAATCACCAAGAATTATGACTGGTAGTTTGGGATTGAATTCAAAACTAAAATCTTCAGACAACTAGTAGAATAATGTGGGATTGATTTATGACCATAAGAAAGAGGGGTGATGGGTCTTACAGTCTGTTCAATATATTTGCTATGTTTTGAAAATGATGGTATAAATGTCTGGTACAGATCTTCTGACATATATGTAGAACAGTTTCTTTAGGATATATGCCCTGATGTCAGCTTACTGTTTGAATGAACACTTCTTTATTACACCCATAATCCCAGCACTTTAGGAGGCTAAAGCAGGCAGATCACTTGAGCCCACGGCTTCCAGACCAGCCCTGCCAACATGGTGAAATGCTGTCTCTACAGAAAAATACAAAAATTAGCCAAGCATGATGGTGTGCACCTATATTACCAGCTACTTAGAGGCTGAGGTGGGAAGGTCACTTAAGCCAGAGGGTTGGAGGTTGCAGTGAGCTCAGATCGTGCCACTGCCACTCCAGACTGGGTGACGGGGCAAGACCTTATCTCCAAAAAAAAAAAATAATAATAATAATAAAAATAACGTTTGGGTTACCAGGGGCTTTTTGTAGTTGTTTTGGTACTCCTCTTCTTCTGTCTGATCTTTAAATGTTGGCATACAGGGCTTGGTCTTTGGCCGGCTCATCTCTTCTGTCTACACACTCCCAAGATGATATAACTTGATCATGATATAAATGCTGATAGACTATCAAATTTGTGTCTCAACTTTTCAGTTTTCCCTGAGTTCTAGAATTCAGCTGCCTATTTTATATTTCCACTTTCATGTAATCAATACTTAACACATACAAACAGAACGCTTGATTTTTCTTTGCAGTGGTGCACCCCCACCCCCACTATTTTACCTTTTATTAAATTGCAGCATTGTCTACTGATTTGTTCCAGCTTAACATTTATCAGTATCTGTTCATCTCCTGCCACATCTAATCAGTCAGCATATTCTGTCAGCTGTACCTTTAGGATGCAGTTATTTCTCATCACCTGTATTGCAACTTACAGACCAGTAGTTCTCAAACTTTTTGATCTCAAGGCTCCAGGAAACCTTGCATTCTTAAAACTTACTGAGAACTCCAAGGAGTTTTTGTTTATTCAGATTACATCTAGTCGTATTTATCAGAGTAGAAATTAAAACAAATCTTAAGCATATGTATTTATTAACTGATTTTAAAATAAATTTATGTATTTATATGGATATCATTTTATAGTAAAATTACTATATTTTGAAAAGTAAGAAGAGACCTGCATTGTTTTTATTTTTGTTAATATACTGAATGTCTGGCTTAGTAGAAGATAGCTGAATTCTCATGTCTGCTTCAGTATTCAGTCTGTTAGGAAATGTTTTAATTAATGTAGATGAAGAACATCTAGTTCCACATAAATATTTATTTGGAAAGAAAGGTGTTTTTAAATAGCCCTTTCAAAAATTATGGATATTCTTTTTGATATTACACTAAAACTCATTAAGTGGTCATTTAAAAAGATTTGTTGGGCCGGGTGCAGTGACTCACACCTATAATCCCAGCACTTTGGGAGGACAGGATGTGGATCACAAGGTCAGGAGTTAGAGACCAGCCTGGCCAATGTGGTGAAACCGCATCTATATTAAAAATACAAAAATTAGCTGGGTGTGATGGTGGGTACCTGTAATCCCAGCTACTCAGGAGACTGAGGCAAGAGAATTGCCTGAACCTGGGAGGTGGAGGTTGCAGTGAGCAGAGATTGTGCCACTACACTCCAACCTGGGTGACAGAGCAAGACTCTGTCTCAAAAAACAAACAAACAAACAAAAAAATTTGTTGTTTCATCAGCCCTTAGAAATTGCCTGGTATGTTTTCAACAAATATTTATTTGTTGAATAAGTGTGTCCATCCATCTGCCCATCTTTTCATCAGCTTTTCAGTTTATAAAAATTTATGGACTAATTTTTCAGGTTTTGTTTCCTCTCCAATTTTATTTTTTGTGGATGTATTAATACATTTTAAGTCTGCATTTTTGTAAAGGAGATAAACCCATGTGAAGTGAGCTAAACTTTTGAAATAGTAGTATAGATATTATTCCAGGTAGCTTGTTACATTGTGGAGTTATAGCAGTGGAAAAAAAAAGTTCGTATTCCCATGTTTTTAAATTTAGCATAGATTGTTTAACTGCTTGACATAATTTTCTTTCTATTAGTAGTAAACCTACACAATTTATAACTATAACAGATGGCAAATTATAAAATATTTTAAAATTAATATTAAAGACTTTTCTATTAAGATAATTCAGTATTTTCTAATATGACAGAGTTGAAAATACAGAGACCAAGTTTCAACTAAAGTTTGTGTCATAACTTGATTGATTTAGTTTTTTAAAAATTTGGGCAAAAATGATAATCCATATATTAGCTGTGTATTTTAACATCATTATTTTTAGTTCTTCTACTGAAACAAATAATTTCTATAATTGAATTCACTGATTTAGCTTTGATGACATTAAAGGGATAAGGATTCATTTTCAAAATTAAAACATAATAAAACAAGATATTAACAAATATAAAGAGGCAACTTGACAAATATTGTTGGATATATTGTCAGGTTTTTTTTTTACATCAAAAGTCTGATATACAGCCTACTCAACGTAGTGAGACCCTGTGTGTATAAAAAAATAAATAAATAAATTAGTGGGGCATGGTGGCACTTGCCTGTAATCCTAGCAGTTTAGGAGTCTGAGGTGGGGATATCACTTGAGTCCAGGAGTTTGAGCTGCAATGAGCTGAGTTTGCACCACTGTACTCCAGCTTGGGAGACAGAGGAAGACTGTGTCTCTTAAAAAAAAAACAAAAAAAAAAACCGAATGTAGATGATGGGGTGATGGATACTGCAAACTACCACCATGGCATGTGTATACCTATGTAAGAGACTTGCACAATGTGCATATGTACCCCAGAACTTAAAGTATAATAAATAAATTTAATTTAAAAAGTCTGATGTTTTATAAAAACAAAAAAGATATATTGTCAGTTTTAGATGATCAGAATAAAACACTTTTTTTTTAAGAAGTTTGTGAAGGAAGTCAAGGATTACTAGTTAGGTACTATCCTTTTTGGTGATTTTTGAAATCATTTGAAATGAATTTGAAATTATTCTGGTACATTTCTGTTAATTATTGAGAGGAACTGTATTCAAGTGAATCAGTCAAAACAGACATTTATCCAACCTGGGCAACATAGTGAGACCCCATCTTTATAAAAAATCAAATAAAAAAGTAGCCAGGTGCGGTAGTGTGTACCTGTAGTCCTAGCTACTCTAGATGCTGAAGTGGAGGTTTATGCTGTAGTGAGAGCTATGGTTATGCTACTGCACTGCAGCCTGGGTGACAGATGAAAACCCTGTCTCAAAAACAAAAAGAAAAGCAAACAATAACAAAACAAAATAGTCATTTATATATAAAACTTTTATATATAAGACTTTTTGGGCAGTATTTGTCAACAGTTAATATATCTTTTTATAACTTTAGAACATTTATGTTTCTCCAGGTTTTCTTTTAGTGAAGTACCTTGATATTAAGGAGGAAAGCATTAGAATTCATTGTTCAGCCTGAATTTGAAGAATGTATGGAATTAATTTGTGTTTCATATTTGGTTAAGAGAACAAGATCATGTTTCTGCATTAGCGTTTTGAACAGTTGATATCAGTTCAGCAAAAATCATGCCAAATTAAATCTAGCATTTTTCCAATAATGTTTAAAATTGTTCTTGTAATGTTTGAGTCCTTTTAATCAATTAATTGCTTTTTCTCTATCATAATTGTAGACTGCTGAAGAGGGATCAATTTAAAAAATTCAAGTTTGCTTCAGTAATCATTCTAGATTACAGAATTGTCCTTTAAAATAGCTACATTGTATATATTAGTACTAGAAACATCCAAGAAATAGGAGTCTACGTTACATAAAAATAAAAAATATAAAAAGCTTTATTATAACAAATGAGAATAATTAGTTGATACTCAGTATAGATAAGTCACTGTGCTAAAAATTGTAAGGTTTTAGTTCAAGAGCTTTTATTGGGCCTAAGTTAAATATTGATTTTTAAAAAATGTGAGCTTTGACTTTGCATGTAGAAGTGAAGAATCTATCTATAAGAATGAGGAGAAGTAAATCATTAGCAAACACAGGCTGAATACCTTTTTAAAAATGGTATCCTTTTCTTTTTGGAATAATTTGAGAATTACAGATAGGTTGCAAAGATAGTACAGAGAGTTCACTTATACTCCTTACCCAGTTTCCCTTATTGCTATGTTATTACAGTATATTTGTCAAAACTAAGAAGCCTTCATTGATGCATTACTGTTGAATTTTAAACATTAATTGAATTTCATGGTATCTTTTTTCTGTACCATGATCCAAACCAGGATACCATATTGCATTTAAAATAGTACTTTTGAATAACTTATTTAATTTTTGAAACATACAAATAATATGTTGTAAGCATCTGGGGAGTAAGAATTTCTTGTTTTGTTAGTATCTAGATTAGGTGTACCTCGGAGATATTATTGGTTTGGTTTCATACCACTGCGATAAAGCCAATATAGCACTAAAGCGAGTCATAGAAATCTTTTGGTTTTCCCAGTGCATAAAAAGTTATGCTTACACAGTACTGTAGTTTGTTAAGTGTCCAATAATATGTCTAAAAACAGTTTATATACCTTAATTAAAAAGTACTTTATTGTTAAAAAATGCTAACGATCATCTGTACTTTTAGCAAGTCAACTTTTCGCTGGCGGAGGAACTTGACTCAATGTTGATGGTTGCTGTCTGATCAGCGTGGTGGTTGCTAAAGGCTGGAGTGGCAGAGGCAATTTCTCAAAATAAGACAGCGATGAAGTGTGCCACATTAACTGACTCTTCCTTTCATGGAAGATTTCTCTGTAGCATGGGATGCTGTTTGACTGCATTTTACTCAGAGTAGGACTGTTTTTTTGGAGAATTTCTCACTCTGTCACCCAGGCTGGAATGTAGTGGTGTGATCTTGGCTCACTGCAATCTCTGCCTCCCAGATTCAAGCAATTCTTGTGCCTCAGCCTCCCGAGTAGCTGGGACTACAGGCATGCACCACCACACCTGGGTAATTTTTGTATTTTTAGTAGAGACAGAGTTTCACCATGTTGGCCAGGCTGGTCTTGAACTCCTCGCCTCAAGTGATCCACCTGATGTGGCCTCCCAAAGTGCTGGCATTGCAGGCTTGAGCCACCACTTCTGGCTCCAGAGTAGAACCTCTGTTGAAATTGGAGTGAGTCCTTTCAAACACTACTTACTGCTGCTTTATTGACTAAATTTACAGAACATTCCAAATTCACTGTCATTTCAACTGTGTTCCTAGCATCTTCAGGAGTAGATTTCAGGTTCAGAAATCTCTTTCTTTCTTGCTTCGTTATTGCCCCTCCCCTCCCCTCCTCTCCCCTCCCCTCCCCTCCCCCCCTCCTCTCCCTTTCGCCCTCCTCCCCTCCTCTCCTCCTCTCCCCCTTCCCTTTTTCCTCCCCTTCCCTTTTTTCTCCCCTTCCCTTTTTCCTCCCCTTCCCTTTTCCTCCTCTTCCCTTTTTCCTCCCCTTCCCTTTTTCTTCCTCTTCCCTTTTTCCTCCCCTCTCCTCTCCCCTCCCCTCCCCTCTCCTCCCCTCTCTTCTCTCCCCTCTCCTCTCCCCTCTTCTCTCCCCACTCCTCTCCCCTCTTCTCTCACCTCTCCTCTCCCCTCCCCTCCCCTCTCCTCTCCTTTCCCCTCCCCTCCCTTCCCCTCTCCCTTCTGTCTGTCTTTCTGTCTTGATGGAGTCCTGTTCCGTCACCTAGGCTGGAGTGCAATGGTGCGGTCTCTCCACCTCCTGGGTTCAAGCGATTCTCCTGCCTCAGCCTCCCAAGTAGTTGGGATTATAGGTACCTGCCTTCACGCCTGGCTAATTTTTGTATTTTTAGCCTTGTGATCCGCCTGCCTCATCCTCCCAAAGTGCTGGGATTATAGGCATGAGCCACCACACTGGCAGAAATCACTTTCTTTGTTTAACTCTCAGAAGCAAGTCCTTATCTACTCAAGTGGGACCGGGAACCATCTTCAGGCTCCACTTCTAAATCTAGTTCTTTAGTAGTTACTTCTTCCACCTAAGTCTTGAACACCTCAAAGTCATCCAGGAGGGTTAATCAGCTTCTTTCAAGCTCTTGTTAATGTGGATAGTTTGACCTCCTTCCATGAATCACAGATATTCTTAATGGCACCTGGAATGGTGAACCCTTTCAGAAAATTTTTTTAATTTACTTTCCCTAGATTCATCACAGGAATTTCTATGTATGGTGGCTATAGCCTTACAAAATGTATTTCTTAGATAATGAGACTTGAAAGTCAACATTCCTCCTAATCCATGGGCTTCAGAATGGATGTCATTTTAGCAGGCATGAAAAACAATATTCATCTCTTTGTGTATCTCCATCAGAGGTATAGGGTGACCAGGTGCATTGTCAGTGAGCAGTAATATTTTAAGAGGAGGCCTTTTTTTCAAAGCTGTAGGTTTCCATAGGCTTAAAATATTTAGTAAACCATGCCATAAACAGATGTACTGTCATTCAGTTATTTCTGTTCCATTTATAGAGCACAAGCAGAGTAGGTTTAGCATGATTCTTAAGGGCCTTAGGATTTTCAGAATAGTAAATGAACACTGTCTTCAACTTAAAGTTACCAGGTATGTTATCCCTTAACAAGAGAGTCAGCCTGTCTTTTGAAGCTTTGAAGCCAAGCACTGACCTCTCTAGCTCAGATGACATCTTCTTCCAAGAGAAGGCTGTTGGGTCTGTGTTGAAAATTTGTCTATTAGTGTAGCCATTTTTGTTAATTATCTTATCTAGGTCTTCTGAGTAACTATGTGCAGCTTCTATGTCAACACTTGCTGTTTATCTTGCACTTTTATGGTTATGGAGATGTCTTCTTTCCATAAGCCTCGTGTACAGACCTCTGCAGCAGGAAACTCTCAGACTTTTCTGCTGCAGCTTTCTTACCTCTATTAACTTACATAGAATTGAAGAGTTAGGGCTTTGCTCTGGATTAGGCTTTGACTTAAGGGAGTGTTGTGGCTGGTCAGATTGTCTATCCAGACCACTCAGACTTCTTCCATATCAACTTCCTTATCACTTCTGTGTACATTTTTAATTTCCTTCAAGACATTTTTCTTTTGCGTTAATGACTGGGCCAACTGTTTGAAGCAAGAGGCCTAGCTTTTGGCCTATCTTGGCTTTTACATCCCTTCCTCACTAAGCTTAATCATTTCTAGCTTTTGATTTAAAATGAGACACAGGGACTATTCCTTTTACTTAAATACTTAGGCCATTGTGATATTACTAATTAGCCTAATTTTAATATTGTTGTTTCTCAGGAAATAGGGAGACCCAAGGATAAGGGAGAGAAGGGAATGGCTAGACAGTGGAGCAGTCAGAACATACACATTTATCAATTAAGTTCTCAATCTTATATGGGCATGTTCCTGGTGCCCCAAAATAATTACAATGATACTATCAATGATTACAGATCACCATAACAGATAATAATGAAAAATTTTGAACTATTGGGAGAATTACCAAAATGTGACACAGGGACGCAAAGTAAGTATGTGCTATTGGGAAAATGGTGCTGATAGACTTAAGTAATATGGGGTTGCTACAGACTTTCAATTTGTAAAAAAATCTGCAAGGCAAAATAAAGTAGACTGCAGTACGGTGAGGTTTGCCTCACTTATCTAGCTGGCCTTCAATGAGTATTCGTTGAATGATTGAATGAGTCTATGAGATTTAGTAGGAAACATACTTTGAAAAGAAATATGCTTGATTCTGTTTCCTTCATAGGAACTAAAAAGAACTTATTTTACTATTTGTATTTCATTACCACTTTATTTTTTTTATTTCAAATAGTGAGGAGTCTTGGAAATGACTGAAACTACACATTGTTGAATGTTTTAGTGAATATAAAATGAACTGAGGTTATACTATGTGTAAATTTTTGGCAGACTACATGAATGATTTTATGAGTATGGGACTGTTACTGCACAGAGCTTTCATTTTTTAAAACAATATTAAAAAGGAGCTTGAAAAGTATTTAAATTCTCTATATAAGTTGAGACTAGCATATTCAACCTTTATACCATGTATAATCTGTTACAGCTGGTTTTGTTACCCCTGCTTTCCTGCTTAATAATTAAATTTCCTGAATCTTAAAATTGGCCTTGTTTTAATCAGTTAACCATAATAGTGACAATTTATTGCCCTTTAATACTAATTTTGATTTACTTAATATTCTTATATTTCTTAGCTCACAGAAGTGCAAGCTGAGAGTAGTTATTACAGTCCACAGAAAGTAAAATCTAAAGAAGTATTGTGTTGGGAACAAGAAGGAACTACAGTTGAGGTAATCTTTCAATATTGAATCTATATTTTAAAACTTTTGGTTCTTTAGTATTTTATAAATGCCTGTTTTTATCAGATGTAGTATTTTTAAAAATATGTATGTTTATAGTTTTGTATTTCTATTTTAATAATCAGTGGTATTTGTTGAAATAATTATTTAATAAAAATTTTATTGTAATATACAACATTAACTTATTTCATTATTTTCATTTAGCTTGTGTGTATGTGTATGTACATGTAATGCTCATGAAGTATAGGTTTGTGGTACAAAGACAAGTAAGATGTTTCTTATTTTAATAGAGTTTACTATCCAAGGAGAATAAATTTAGAGATGACATAATTCTAAAGACATTTAACTAATTTAGAGATTCTACAAGGAAAGCCTCTAACATTTTTATGAAATTCAAGTTCTTAGTTCTAATGTTTCCTTTCTAAACTCTTATAGGCCCTTATGATGGGAGAACCTTTCTTTGATTGCCAGATTGGGTTTGTTGGTTGCAGAGCCTTGTGCCTTAAAGGAATTATGGGTGTTAAAGATTTTGAAGAGAATATGAATAGAAGTGAAACTGTAAGTCGCTTTCGTCCACCCTTTTTTGGATAGGATACTGGGATGATGAAGTGCTTATTGAAGTGTTTAACCATATAAAATCTGTTAGATTATATATATTTCAGGCTTGAGAGAGGAGCTTTACTATTTCTCTCTGTGTTTCCCCTACAAGAAATTATAGAGCTCTGGGGAGTTTAGAAAGTTGGTAGCACTTAACACCTGGACAGTTGTTCCAACTACTTTCTGATTCATGAATGTTTCTTCTTTTTTATTTATGGCAGTTATTTGGAGTTTCCTTTTGGTTTGTTAAAATGTTCTTAGCCAAAATAGTCAGTGAAAATGGATGCAGCAGCATTCCTTATCTTTTTGTTTGAGTGACTTCTTCTGACTAGCAAATGGGCATCATAAAATCAAGGTTTTATTTTGTTTAACAGGCTAATGATTTTTCTTCCTGTTTGTAATTTTGCATTTGTTTTCAGGAAGCCTGTTTCTTCATTTGTGGTGAAAATTTAAATACGAAAGGGTTCACATACCTTACGAATTCACTGTTTGATTACAGAAGCCCAGAAAATAATGGTACTCGTGCAGAATTTATCTTGGATTCAACGCATCATAAGGTCAGAGAATATATATTTGAACCAAATTCTGGGCTGTGTTTGGATGGACATTGTGTGAATAGTTGTGATTTCTAGCTTTCTTTGCAAATAGTATATTTTGAATGATAATTGTTTATTAAAACATTTAGAATGCATTTATACAGCATATACATGTAGAAATGTTTGAGACGTGCACAGAGATCTTTACTTTTATTTAGTATGTAACCATATTTTGCTTATTTGTGCCCTGCTTTAAAATTAGTCATGGAGAAAACATGTAGAATACCTCTGTTAATTTTTGTTACTTTGAATGTGTGGAATTGATGGGAAAGAATGAGGAATTTACCTTTTTACTATGTATACTTCTTAGTATTTTCTTTAAATGTAAGAATATATTAATATGTTTATGGAATATTAATACATTTATGAAATAAGTTAAAAATTCAAATAGTTACCTGAAGATTAATGCAGTAGAATAATTTACATTTTACTCTTTTTCATTAAAATTTACTTTCATTGTTAAAATATTTAATGTTGACCTGCATAATTGACATGCATTTAGAATATTTTAGTATATCTTTAGTGTTTGAATTGTTTCATATAAGTGTATTAAAGTATTTAAGGATTAACTCTATTGAAAGTATAAATTATTAGATAGTTTAGTGATAGTGATAAAGGTCAGGAGTGTACTATCTCCTCCATTCTAGGTATTTATTAACTAGATATGATTAATAAAGTGGTCAAAATGTCTCATAAAATTATGGATGTTCTCTTTGCGTGGTCTATAACAGATGAAATGTTATCTTTCTTAGACGTAAATTCTTAGAGTAACCTCTGTTCTTTCATTTTGGTAATCCTTTGTGTTGATAGACATTGTATATAAGGATGTGTGTCTGACCTATCAAGTTTTAAACTTGCAAGTTCCTCTTATGCAATGTTTTTTCTGTTTGCATTGCTTCGTTGGCAGGAGACATACACTGAGATAGCTGGAATGCAACGGTTTGGGGCTTTTTATATGGATTACCTGTATACAATGGAGAGCACTAGTGGCAAAGGTATTGGCTTCTTTCCTTTATGTTTGCCATTTCTTGAACAACTGAAGCAAAGACTTCTTCAGAATCAATTGGTTTTGAATAGTTTTATTCTATTACATAAGATTTACCTTCTAGTGCTTTGGGGAGTGGTTTAATTTTAATGTCATGTTAGAATTGTCTTAGATTCTTGGCATTTCAATTCCACTCTTTATATACCTGATTGAAGACATTTTGTATAATCTACTAGAATTAGTTCTCATATACACCAAATACAATGATTCTGATACATCAAATTTTATATTACATTAAGTTTTCAAAAAGAATAAACCTTTTCTATACTAAATGCATTTTGAAGGTGATACTAATTTTTTAATTAAAAAGAATATGTTGTATCAGTGAGAAAAATAGAATATCTTCCAGAGACTTTAAATGCATAGATTGTATTATTTTATTTTGTACCTTATAGTATTCTATTTTTGGAAATAAATGACATTTAAAAGTTTCAACATTTGTTATTTTACTTTTATATCAATATATAATGTTGTGCTAACTATTTCAGTCTTTTTTATGTTGAAAAGTTAGTGAAAATACGTTTACAATTTTTTTGGTGAATTTTTCGTGTTTAAAAAAAATGATTTCAGTGTTTAGGTCATATGTTAGGTACGGGTGAATGCAATGAAAACCAAAATATTTCCCAAGGAGCCAATAGGTGGTGTTGAAGTAGACATTTAAGTAAATGATTATAACATAGCATGTTAAGAAGAGTAATATAAATAGAGAACTAAAAGAAGTGTGGGTAAAAAAAAATGAAAACTTTTGCTTGAAAGATTGAAACTTTGCAGAGTTGATCTTGAAGTAAATTTGTTTTTGATAAGGAAAGAGCAGTAATTTTTTGGCTTCTGCTTTTGGAATGGTTTCTAAATGTTGATGTTTTCATTGTTCAATCCCTAATTTCTTTCCCTAAACTTTCTCCCAAGGATAATCTCATTCTTTTCCATGGATTTAAGTACTTTCCATCTGTTGTTGATATCCAAATTTGAATTTTGTAGTCCAAACTTTTCTAAGATTCGGAATTAAATATCCAGTGCGTACTTGACACTCTTACATATGTGTCTCACAGATATCTCAAAACTGATTTCGTCCAAAATTAAGTTGTTAATATTCCTTTGACCACCTACTACATCTGCTTCTCTATTTTTAGGCCTCTCTTTTCGGAAACTTGTACTATCATCTTCTTGTTGCTCAAGCCAGAAACCTGGGAGTCATCATAACACACTTTTTCCTTCACTTCTAGCCATCTGGTCCATGGATGGTAACAGTGGTATCACTGTTACCATATGGACTAGCATCTAGTTTACATCTACCAATCTACCATCATCTCTAGGTTCTAATAGCTTTTTTTTTTGAGAAGGAGTTTTGCTGTGCCACTAAGGCTGGGGTGTAGTGGCATGATCTCGGCTCACTGCAGTCTCTGCCTCTCAGGTTCAAGTGATTCTCATGCCTCAGCCTCCTAAGTGGCTGGGACTATAGGCATGTACTACCATGCCTGGCTGATTTTTGTATTTTTAGTAGAGACAGGGTTTTGTCATGTTGGCCATGTTGGACTTGCACTCCTAATCTCAAGTGATCTGTCCATCTTGGCCTCCCGAAGTGCTGGGATTACAGGTGTGAGCCACCGGACCCAGCCAGGTTCTAAAGCTAGCTAGCTTGCTCACACTCGTGCGCGCTCTCTCTCTCTCTCTCTCTCTCTCTCTCTCTCTCTCTCTCTCTCTCTCTCTCTCTCTTCCCCTCTCTGTCTCCCTCTCTGTCTCTTCCCCTCTACCCCCTCCCCCCACCGCCCCCTTTCCCTTTCTTCTTTCTTCCTTTCTCAGGATTTCGCTCTTGTTGCCCAGGCTGGAGTGCAATTGTGTGATCTTGGCTCATCGCAACCTCCACCTCCTGGGTTTAAGTGATTCTTCTGTCTCAGCCTCAGAGTAACTGGGATTACAGGCATGCACCACCACGCCTGGCTAATTTTGTATTTTTAGTAGAGACAGGGGTTCTCCATGTTGGTCAGGCTGGTCTAGAATTCCTGACCTCAGGTGATCTGCCTGCCTTGGCCTCCCAAAGTGCTGGGATTCCAGGCATGAGTCACCACACCTGGCCCTAAAACTTTCTTACTGGTCTTCCTGCGTTCACTGTAGTCCTATAGTTTCTACTGCAATCACAGGGATCTCTGCTTATAATTTTCATGGGCCTGACATTGGTTTATTTAAAAACAAAATTTAAATAATTTACTAGATTCTGGTCTTGAGTTACTTGGTGGATGGTGATAATTATTAGGAAAGCTATATAAGCAAGGAAAATTTTTGGAGGAAAAGATGAGTTTTGAGATAACTATGGACATTGAGGTGTAAATATTTCTTAGCCAATTATATATAAGAAAGTGCAACTCAGAAGTCTTATGTTCTAAGAGTGTTGCAAATTATTATAGCGTTATAGTTGCCACTTTTAAGCTGGTAGGTTTCCTCTTGTTCAATATAATGTCTTATGCATATGCTGTGGATTCCATATCTTGTGAGGAGGTGGAGTATGTAGTAGTTAACCTTTCAAGCAAAGGAAATCTAGCACAGAACATTTGTATATATGCCTCTCCTGCAGTCTTTAAAAGATAGAAATATGATTTATGTTGTTAGATTATTTATATATTACTTCTGAGAAGCCAGTAGTTTGTTAACCTTCGGGTTTTCATATTTTTCACTTATGTGAATAGTGTACAGTTTTATAGATATCATAGTCCTTAACTTTCAAAACAAAATGTTGGAAAATTACACGTGTACAGAATAGCAAAGAGTTTAAAACTGAACACCTGTGTATTCTCCATGCACACCAAGAAATAGAACATTGTTAGTATCCAATAAGCCTCCTACGTATTTATTTTCTACCACACTCTTCCTCTTTACTGGAGAAGACTGCTGTTCTAAGATTTTTGGGAATCACTCTCTTGCTTTTGGTTTGCCACTTATGCATTTACTTTCTTCTTCGAATTTTTTTTTTTTGAAAGAAAGAAAGAGAAAGAGAAAGGGGGAGAGAGAACAGGAGTCTTACTCTATTGCCCAGGCTGGAATGCAATCTAAAAATAGGTATTAAAAACCTCTTTTATGCTGATAATTGGGCTTAACAGCTGAGACAGGAAGGAATAAGGGAAGAAAATAACAAACAGTCAACCAATATTTCATTTAAGTCTGTGAAATGCTATGCAAATGCTGAAAAGTGATTTATTTCCAATTATGTGGTCACTTTCAAAATAGGTGTAATGTGATACTGAGAAAAATGTATGTTATGTGGACCTGGGGTGAAGAATTCTATAAATATTCACTGAGTTTACTTGTTCCAGGTCTGAGTTCAAATAATAGATGTCCCTGTTAATTTTCTATCTCGTTGATCTGTCAAATATGAACAATGTGGTGTCAAAGTCTCCCACTATTATTGTGCAGGAGTCCAAGTCTCTTTATAAGTCATTAAGAATTTGTCTTATGTATCTGGGTGTTCCTATATTGGGTGCATATATATTTATGATCATTGACTCCTGTTGTTGCATTGATCCTTTTGCCATTATGTAATATCCTTCTTTGTTTCTTTTAGTCTTTGTTACTATTAAAGTCTATTTTGTCAGAGAGGAAAGTTACAACTCCTGTTTTTTTTTTTTTTTGTCTCCATTTGATTGGTAAGTCTTCTACCAACCCTTTGTTTTAAGTTTCTGTGTGTCCTTCCTTCTGGATACAGCGTATCGATGGGTTTTGACTTTTTATTCAATTTGCCTGTCTGTGTCTTTGATTGGGGCATTTAATCCATTTAAATTTAGGATTAATAGTGATATTTGTGAGTTTAATGTTATCGTTTAATGCTAGCTGGCTATTTTGCTCATTAGTTGATATAGATTCTTCATTATGGAGATACTCTTTACCTTTTGGTAAGTTTTTGGGATGACTGTTACTGGTTGTTCCTTTTTGTGTATAGTGCTTCTTTCAGAAGCTCTTGTAAAGCAGGCCTGGTGGTGATGAAATCTCTGAGTGCATGCTTGTTTGTGAAAAATTTTATTTTTCCTTCATTTATGAAGCTTAGTTTGGCTGGATATGAGATTCTGGGTTGAAAATTCTTTTCTTTGAGGATATTGAATATTGACCCCCCACTCTCTTCTAGTTTGTAGGGTTTCAGCTGAGAGATCTGCTGTGAGTCTGATAGGCTTCCCTTTATGGGTAACCTGACCTTTCTCTCTAGCTGCCCTTAAAATTTTCTCCTTTATTTCTGGCCAGGCGTGGTGGCTCACGCCTATAATCCCGGCACTTTGGGAGGCCGAGGCGGGTGGATCACAAGGTCAAGAGATTGAGACCATCCTGGTCAACAAGGTGAAACCCCGTCTCTACTAAAAATACAATAATTAGCTGGGCATGGTGGTGCACACCTGTAGTCCCAGCTACTTGGGAGGCTGAGGCAGGAGAATTGCTTGAACCCAGAAGGCGGAGGTTGCGGTGAGCTGAGATCATGCCATTGCACTCCAGTATGGGTAACAACAGTGAAACTCCATCTCAAAAAGAAAAAAAAAAAAGAATTTTCTCCTTTATTTCAACCATGGTGAATCTAATGATTATATCTCTTGGGGTTGCTGTACTTGAGGAATATCTTTGTGGTGTTCTCTGTATTACCTGGAGTTGAGTATTGTCCTGCCTTACTAGGTTAGGAAAGTTTTCCTGAATAATATCCTGAAGAATATTTTCCAGCTTGGATTCATTCTCTTTATGACATTCAGGTATGCCTATCAAATGTAAATTAGGCCTTTTCACATAGTCCCATGTTTCTTGGAGACTTTGCTCATTCCTTTTTACTCTTTGTTCTCTAATCTTGTCTTCTTGTTTTATTTCATTAAGTTGGTCTTTGACCTCTGATATCCTTTCTTCTGCTTGATCAATTCGACTGTTAAAACCTGTGCATACTTTGTGGAGTTCTTGTATTGTATTCTTCAGTTCCATTAATTCACTTATATTCCTCTTTAAATTGTCTATTCTCTTTAGGATTTTGTCAAACCTTTTTTCAAGGTTCTTGGTTTCTTTACATTGGGCTAGACCATGTTCTTTCAACTCACAGAATTTTCTTATTAGCCACCTTCTGAAGCCTAATTCTGTTATTAGAACACACTCATTCTCCATCAGGCCTTGTTCCCTTGTTGATGAGGAACTGTGATCCCCTGTAGAGGGAGAGGCATTCTGATTTTGTGTTTTCTCAGCCTTTTTAGGCTGGTTTCTTCCTATCATTGTAAATTTATCCACCTGTTGTCTTTTTTCGTTTTGTTTTGTTTTTTGAGATGGAGTTTCGCTCTTGTTACCCAGGCTGGAGTGCAATGACGTGATCTCGGCTCACCGCAACCTCTGCCTCCTGGGTTCAGGCAATTCTCCTGCCTCAGCCTCCTGAGTCGCTGGGATTACAGGCACGGGCCACCATACCCAGCTAATTTTTTGTATATTTAGTAAAGACAGGGTTTCACAATGGTGACCAGGATGGTCTCTCAATCTCTTGACCTTGTGATCCACCCACCTCGGCCTCCCAAAGTGCTGGGATTACAGGCGTGAGCCACCGTGCCCGGCCCCACATGTTGTCTTTGTAATTACCGACTTTCAAATTAGGTCTCTGAGTGGACGTCCAACTTGGTGATTCCCAGCACTGGAATCTGAGCAACCCACTGTGCTGGCTAAAACAGCGGCGTTAAGATTGATGGTGCTTTTCTGCCCGGGAATCTCCGGTCTGGCTTCCTTCTTGAGTCCCTTTTTCAATCAGCTGAATAGGCGACTCTGCCTTCCCGGAGCTCCAAACATCAACCAAAAGGGGACCCAGTCCCGTTTACTCTGCACCAAGAACCGCCACACCGGCCACAAGAGTCGCTCTGGCGACCCGTGGGACTCCTTCACTGGGAATCTCCTGGTCCGTGATCAACAAAAATTCATCTGAAAGTGTGGCGTCCTCTCGTTCTCTGCACTTTCACTGGGAGCTACAATCCTGAGCTGCTAGTGCCATCTTGGATCTCTCTCTGTCTTATGCATTTACTTTCTTATGTTGCATAAGCTGTTTTCTTTGCCGGGGGTGGAAATAATAGAATTCCACTGTTAATTTGTGAATGTCACGTATACTTTATGTTAATTCATTCACTCAATAATCTGTTAATATATTGCCTGCTTTTTAGGTAACTGTTTATGTTTATGTTTTTCATGATCAATGCTTACTTGTAGAGCGATGATGATGATGGTGATAATAATAGCTAATTTTTTGGTTTTAAATGTATGACTCTGTTCTAAGTGTTTTACATATATTATTTAATTTTCTTAACTTTGTAAGTTGGGAAAATTATCCCCTTTTTACCCATGAGGAAACAGCAAACCCTATACAGGTAAAGTAACAAGGACCAAGATTATATACATAGTATGTGGGATTTGAACCCAACCTATCCAGCTCTAGAGCCTAAATTCATAACTACTCTGTTGATATTTCTTTCTTTCTTGGCTTACCTGAAACAAGAAATTTGTAGAATTTTAAATATTAATGACATAGGAAAAGTATTGAGTTCCTGTAAGAGGATACTTGTAAATACTTAAAAAAATACTTTTAGTATCTAAAACTGTTGTTTGTTTTGACGACTTTTTTTTGTTTCTGTAGTATACGTTATCAAAAAGTGCCCTAAATTTTATCTAAGTAAATATCTAAACACATACCGAATCAATACTTTTACAAAGTTTGTAGTGAGTCCTGATAGTTTGAAAGCGGATTTTGCTTTGTATGTTTTAAGTAAGTTCATGGTAGTATTCTAATTAATGTAAGAAACTAGTAAATTCAGTAATAAAGGAAGCTTCTATTTATTTTTTGTGTAATAAATGGTATAGCAATCCCTTATCCACATTATAGTATGGCATATAAATAAAAATTAATTAAGTTTCCTGTTTTACTATTTGATATTGATGATAAGCTGCTGCTGCTTCTTCTCTTCTTTTTTCCTCCTCCTTCTTTCTTTCTCCTCTTCTCCTTCTCCTTCTCCTCCTCCTCCTTTTTCTCTGTGGGTATACTTTCTTTAGTCATTTTGGTTTACAACTGAAACTCTGGAAAAATTAATGTCTTTTCCCCATGAGCTTCTTATGGACACTAGTAAAAGTTTCAACCTTGTGTTCCACAAGATAAGCATGTTCTGACAATTACTTTGTGATGTTTTCACAACTAAATTAAAATATTTGTTATTGATATAACTGTGTAAATATTTGTTATTGTTATGATGACTCCTTTCTAGTCTTTTCTGTTTAAAGGAGTTATTGCCAATGTTTTGGACCATAAAGTAGATCGCTGAAATTGTAATGTACAACAGAAAGATTTTAGAGATACAGTAGGAGATAAATCTTAAACAAGTTATTGAATTGAAGGACAAGGATTGAGAGAGTCTTGACTCTTAATAAGAGCAGCCAAACATTCAGGGAGCTGAAAGTGGCCAGATTACATGAAAGGTGGGCACGAGTAAATAGCTGAAAATATATAGCTAAAAGCAAGCTGTGATTTTACATTTCAGCCAAGCCATCGGTATCTAAATTTAAACTGCATTATATTCAGTTATCATTATGGGGGCATTGGCTTCTGTTATTTTAGAGACATTTGGGGGTGTAAAAGAAGAGTATTGTTATGAAGTGACATTGTTTAGGAAGCCTTTTGTCCCTTAAAGGACGCATAGCAGGGCATTTTTCTTGGGTTTTGAGTATGTTGATTTGTAACTGAAGTTCTTCTGTCTTCAAGTTACCTCATTCTATTTTACATGTAATTCTAGAAATGTAATGATTTTAGCTATGAAAAGTAATGGTTTTTAATGTGAATGGTATGATGTTTATACCTAATTCCTAATATGAGTTAGTATTAATCATACATCTTATAAAATATGTATGAGATTAACATTGTATGTTTTATTTAATGTGACATTTAAGTCTATATGGGCTAATAGATTTGTACTTGTATTATGTAGTTAACTTTAAAAAAATCTGCCCACTGAGTCATCTGGTTAAATATATGTGAGTAATAAATTTAATTACTTTTTGTTCATATGATGACTAAAGATTGAACTGTACTCCTTTGCATGAAATAATGGAAATGTATTTTTGTATAAAAGTTATTAGAAGGTGTAGATATAAAAGTTTTATTTTAAGTAGGCCTTTCTAGGTTGTAAAGGTAATTAAATCTTGGAAAAATGTGTCTTCTTTTTGTCAAAAAAAAAATACATTATAAATTAAAAATTATTTTTATTACTTATAATAATGGATTCATATATACAAAAAAAATCTCTCTGCCAGGCGTGGTGGCTCACGCCTGTAATCCCAGCACGCTGGGATGCCAAGGCGGATGGATTTCGAGCTCAGGAGTTCGAGAGCAGCATGGTCAATATGGTGAAACCCCATCTCTACTAAAAATACAAAAATTAGCTGGGCGTGTTGGCACGCATCCGTAGTCCCAGTTATTCGGGAGGCTGAGGCACGAGAATTGCTTGAACCCAGGAGCAGAGGTTGTAGTGAGCCGAGATCACACCACTGTGTTCCAGCCTGGGCAACAGAGCAAGACTGTCTCAAAAAAAAAAAAAAAACTCATATAAGAAGTGTACATATTAGATAATGACACATGGCTACAGGGGGGGCCAATATCTTATTTAGAAAACAGTGTATGAGGAGATAAGGAATCTAGGAACTAGAATTCTGTACCAAGGAGCACAGCCATAATGAATCTATTCTAGAAAAAGTTCAAAGGAGGTAATACCTACTGTTCATTTCCATGGTCATTATAAAACTCTCAAGGCACCCTGTCATCATGCTATTTTAATAACGTAATTTTCAACAGACCTTCAAGATAAATTAGTGAAATGGACTTTCCTTCTAAGTCCCCCCTCAGTCAATGCATATTGTGTATAGAATCACTGGATATAAGTCAATTAGGTTTTGCAGCATAATATTCTAAGAATGACACGATTTATATTGCTTGTTATAATATTAAATAACAGGAATAAATATAGATTTAATGAATTGCTTTTTATCAGTAATATATGCATAGAAAAATACAAATCAGCAGGATCCTCTGTATGCAGCTGATTGGGAATTTGTTTTAAGGCATTAACTACAAGCTATAAAGATGAGAGAGGAGTAATCTTAAAATATATACTCAGTTTATTTGATTGATGCTTAAAATATAAAATTCGACTTCTTTTAGGTTCTACAAATCAACAAGACTTTTCTTCAGGGAAAAGTGAAGATTTGGGAACAGTTCAGGAGAAGTCCACCAAAAGCCTTGTTATAGGTCCTCTTGATTTTCGTTTGGATAGCAGTGCGGTGCATAGGATTTTGAAAATGATTGTGTGTGCCTTGGAACATGAATATGAACCATATAGCAGGCTAAAATCAGGTTTGTTTCTGGATTAATTCTGAATCTATTCCAGTTTGTTTTGAATAATTATACAATCCAATTTGTGTTGTCTTGTTAACTTTACCTTTTTAGTGTAATTTGTCTGTTTGCAAGGACTTTGATATATTTAGCTGTTTATTTGAAGAATAAACTTGTGTGTGGAAGTTGGAGAGGTCAAGATTTAAAAATCATTGCACAAGTACTTTATTTGCCAGTATTTTGTTGTTATACCTTTTGATACTTTTTCTAGTGGATACTTGTAAATTATTATTTTTTCACATTAATGGATTCTAAGGAGCCAGATATAAAGTTGGGCTCTAAACATACAAATTTAACATTCAAGAAAACTTAGGCCCTATTGGATTAAAAAATTTGCTGTACAACTAATTTTTTCTACATGGTGGATAGCTATGTTTGTCACTGTTTCATAAAATACAAATTCTTTTTTTTTGTTGTTGATGTTTTTGAGATGATGTCTTGCTGTATTGCCCAGCCCGGAGTACAGTGGTGTGATCTTGGCTCACTGCAACCTCTGCCTTCTGGGTTCAAGCGATTCTCCTGCCTCAGCCTCCTGGGTAGCTGGGACTACAGGTGCGGGCCACCATGCCCAGCTAATTTTTGTCTTTTTAGTAGAGACAGGGTTCACAATGTTGGGCAGGATGGTCTCACTCTCTTGACCTAGTGATCTGCCCACCTCAGCCTCCCAAAGTGCTGGAATTACAGGCGTGAGCCACCGCAGCTGGCCACAAATTCCATTTTAAAGCAGTAAAGCAACTCTAGAGTTAAGCATAATAGTGTAATGAGGAAGTATAAGATAATAATTAAGAACTGTGCCTGTGGAGTCAGATTACGGTTTAAAATTTGACCCTCACTTCTCAGTATCCTTAGGAAATTTAATTAATATCTTTGATGTTTAATTTCTCTGTCTCTATAGTAAGTTGAGATATTGTGACAGAGATGGCTAATTGTCTCCTCAATATCCATCCTTCTATTTTTCATAGTAATAGAAATTTCTATAACATAAAGACTACATTTAAAGGGTAGTCATATGACTAGGTTCTGCCTGCTGGGATGGAAGCAGAACTTTATGTGATGTTTTGGGCCATAACTTTAAAAGGAAGGCATTGTCGGAAAGTAAATATAATGGCACAGGCTGGACCTGCCATTTTAGATCCTGAGATTAAAGCTGCATGCTTAGGATGACAGGGTAGCAAGATAAAAAGAACCTAGATCTTCAGTATTGTGATGGTACTATGTTAACCCTGGATCCTTTAGACTTTAGGTTGTTGTGTGAAAGAGAAATAAGGGCTGACCATGGTCACTCATATCTGTAATCCCTGTACTTGCAGAGGCCAAGTTGGGAGGATTGCTTGAGCCCAGGAGTTTGAGACCAACTTGGGAAACATGGCAAGACCCTGTCTCTATAAAAAATAAAATAAAATAAAAATTAGCTGGGTGGGGTGGCTCGTGCATGTGGTCCTCGGACTGAGGAGGGAGGATTGCTTGAGCCTGAAAAGCTGAAACTACAGTGAGCTGTGATTGTGCTACTGCACTCCAGCCTAACCAACACAAGACCCTGTCTCAAAAAAGAAAGTCTCTGTTTTTGTTGAAGTTTCTATTACTTTACTTTTGTCCAAGCAACTTTACTGTTATCTTAAATGATACACTGATAGGACCACTTCCAAGGATTGTTCTGAGCACTAAATGAGATAGTTCATGTAAAAGCACACTTAACACAGTATACAGTAAGTGCTGGACGAATTCATGCGTTCATTTATTGTATCTTACTTGAATGCCTCCCCTGTGTCAGACATTCTTCTGTGTGCTAGGATAGTATGGCAAACAAGACATACAAAGCCTTTGCTCCTATGGAGCTTATATCCTCATGGGGTAGACAAATAATAAAAAAGTAAAAATCTCATTTCAGTCATTGATAAATATTACAGAGGAAAAATAAAAGAAAGTGTGAGGAAGAGTGCTAGAAACAGAAGGAGAGGAGAGCTGTTTTAGTAGGGACTTCAGGAAAGTTTTCTCTGGAGAGTGTATATGTGAGGTAACTTGTGAATGATATAAGGGAGTGAATCATGCATGTATTTGTGAAAAGAGGGTTTTATGTAGACAAGTGCAAGCGCCTTGAGGTAGGAACAGTTTTGGCAGCATATGGGGATAAAAACAGGCTGGTATAGCTGAAGCACAATAAATATTTATAAGTCATAGAGGTAGACATTAATCACCCTGTTGGGTTTTAGGGACCAAGTAATATCAATTTTATTCTAAATGTGATGAGAAATCATTAGTAAGTTTGGAATAAGGAGTTATTGACTTATTACTTTAATAGTAAATAGTAGGGTTGGAATATGTTTTCATTTAATAAAATTTAGATTTTTAGTAGCCCTACTTGTACTCATTTGTGTGCATGTGTATTAAGTTCTATACAATTTCATCACCTTTGTAGGTTTGTATGTTTACTACCATGGTCAAGAAAATGAACACTTGCAGTACCACAAGGATTTGCCATGTTGCTATCTTATAGCCACTTCCATTTACCTACCATGTCCCTTTCTCCTTCCTCGTTTCCATGGGCTAGGGATAACTTCTGGAAACTTTTGTCTTCCATGTCTAAAATTCTGTCATTTCAAAAATGTTAGTGAAATCATACAGTATGTAAGCTTTTGAGGTTGACTTATTTTACTCAGTATAATTCTCTGGAGACTCCTTCAAGTTCTTGCATGTATCACTAATTTGTCTCTTTTTACTGCTGAATAGTATTCCATTGTATACATATACTACAGTTTGTTAATTCCTTCACTATGGAAGAATATTTGGGATTTCTCTAGTTTTGGGCTATTACAAGTAATGCTCTGAATAGTTGTGTACTTGTTTTTGTGTGAACTTTTCTTTGGGATAAATGCTTACATGTGCAGTTACTGGGTCATATGGTAGTTGCATATTTATTATTTTTTTAAAGAAACTGCCAAGCCATTTTCAGGTGTGGCCATACCATTTTACATCCCCATCCAACAATGACTGTGTGATCCAGCTTCTTTACATTTTCCCTGCATTTTATTTTGTCACTGTTTTTTATTTTAGCATTCTGATAGATGTGTCATTTTAATTAGTAATCTGCCATCTCATTATGATTTTAAAGTCGTGTTTTCTTATTGGCTAATGATGTTGAACACTTTTTATGTGCTTATTTGCAATTTTTATTTATTCAGTGAATTTCATATGGTCTTTTGCCCATTTTGAAAATTGAGTTTATTTTAAAGGTTAAATGATTTTTATTTTATACTCAAGTGTGTCATCATTTTGAATTAATTTTTTACCTAAGGAATGAGGTTTACATAGGGGTTTATTTATGTATCTTTGAATTTTCAGTTGCACCAGCACCATTTGTTGAAAAGACCATTTTTTCTTTATTGAACTGGTTTTGTACCTTTGTCAAAAATCAATTGAGCATATTTGTGTGGGTCTGTTTCTGAGTCCTCTAGTTTGTTTTCCATTAGTAGATCTATGGTCTTTCCCACTGTCAATACCATGCTGACTTTATTACTGTAACTCTGTAGTAAACCTTTATATTGGAAGGAGAAGTTATTAATTTTGGTTGTGAGGGTACATTTGCTTAGGTTAGAAATAACCTCATTATAACTTTCATTTACATATATCTCTAATGGGATATTGACTTGGCTGTTTTGTTTTGAGATGAGGTCTTGCTTTGTCACTTAGGCTGGAATACAGTTGTGTGATTATGGCTCACTGTAGCCTTAATATCCTAAAATCAAGTGAGTCTCCTGCCTCAGCCTCCTGAGTAGCCTGGACCATAGGTGTGCATCTCCACATCCAGCTAAGTTTTTTTTTTTTTTTTTTTGGTTGAGATGAACTCTCACTATGTTGCCTAGTCTTATCTTGAACTCCTGGGCTCAAACAATCCTGCTTTGGCCTCCTGAAGTGCTGGGTTTATAGGCATGAGCCACTGTGCTGGCCCTTGACTTTTTAAATATATATCTGTTGGCATTATTTATTTTTCTCATGTAAAAATCTAAGGTGGTCAGTATTTCAGTGAAACTGTTTTACGAGATTGTCTTAGACTCAGATTCCTTCTCTTCGGTTGCTCTGCCAACTCCTGAGATATACCATATATACACAGTCAGTTTAGGTCACCATTATAGTGTGTAATTTTAATGAGGAGGAAGGGGGAGCAAGAGCATAATGGTAGGTATGTAGTCTATTGTGTCTGTCTGTCTGTGTAGCTATCTATGATGTAGTCTTGCTCTGTTGCTCAAACTGGAGTGCAGTGGCGTGATCTCGGCTCTCTGCAACCTCTGTCTCCCAGATTCAAGTGATTGTGCTGCCTTAGCCTCCCAAGTAGCTGGGATTACAGGTGCCTGCCACTATAGCTGGCTAATTTTTGTATTTTTAGTACAGATGGCATTTTGCCATGTTGTCCAGGCTGGTCTCAAACTCCTGACCTCAAGGGCTCCACCCACCTTGGCTTCCCAAAGTGCAGGGATTACAGGCGTGAGCCACTGTAGTGTCATTTTAAGGACACAGTGGTTGGTGTGGTTAGTGTACGGTGGACACTAACCACTGTAGTCTCATTTTAAGGACATGGCACTCTTATCCCATCCACCAAAATAGTGACATGTCCCTACACCTAACTACAAGGTAATCTCTAGGAGGAGTCCATATACCTCACTTGAATTCAGAGGGTTTTATTGCTAAATGAAAGGAGGAGAAAATGAATACTCTTGAGCAATTAGCAATCTCTGCCACAGTAGACGTATCATGTATGTGTGTGTATAATCTTTATTTGAAGTCTGAAGGGGTGTACCATTTCAAAAATGTGATGTATGTAACCTAGCTGACATTAATATGCATGCAATCGTCTCTTGCTGTGATAGCTTGGGAGTATAAAAAGACCATGCAAAGTGATCTTTATCAGTGTGAAGAATTAAATTGTTGCACAACCTTTAGAAATTCTTGTCAAATTGAACATTCCCTTACTGTTTGTTATAAATATATAGAGAAATGAAAATATATTAAAAGGAGTATTAAAAATTAAAGCATTTTATTTCTTTGAATAAACTTAAGAATTGTTCAAACAGTTTTTGTTTCTTTTTTGTATAACTTACAATATGGCATGGCTTTCCTGTGCTACCTTAGTAAATTAATATACTCCTTTCTATGTTTGGATAAGATTCTAACATTTTATTCTGCAAAATCTCTGGGGGATTTCTCTGTTGCCCAGGCTGGAGTGCAGTGGTGTGATCTCGACTCAATTCTATCTCCATCTCCCAGTTCAACCTCTGCCTCCCAGGTTCAGACATTTCTCCTGCCTCAGCCTCCTAAGTAGCTGGGATTACAGGCATGCACCACCATGCCTGGCTAAGTTTTGTGCTTTTTAGTAGAGAGGTGGTATTGCCATGTTGGCCAGACTTGTCTCAAACTTCTGACCTCAGGTCATCTGCCCACCTTGGTTTCCCAAGGCCAAGGGCTTACAGGTGTGAGCCACTGTGCCCGGCCGAATTTTGCAAACTTAGTCACATCTATGTGACTAACTGTTAAAGAAATAGAAACTGGGCCGGGTGTGGTGGCTCACGCCTGTAATCCCAGCACTTTGGGAGGCCGAGGCGGGTGGATCATGTGGTCAAGAGATCAAGACCACCCTGGTCAACATGGTGAAACCCTGTCTCTACTAAAAACACAAAAAAATCAGCTGGGCATGGTGGCGTGTGCCTGTAATCCCAGCTACTCAGGAGGCTGAGGCAGGAGAATTGCCTGAACCCAGGAGGCGGAGGTTGTAGTGAGCTGAGATCGTGCCATTGCACTCCAGCCTGGGTAACAAGAGCGAAACTCCCTCTCAAAAAAAAAAAAGGAAATGGAAACTTACCAGCACTTCAGAAGTATCCATTGTGTCCTCTGGTTACTACTCTGATCTCTGCAGTAACCTATTGGCCGGGCGCGGTGTCTCACTTTAAAGAAGTTTGCTGATCTTTGCTTTATTTGCTTGCTCTGTGCTTAGTATTCTCCAGTCTTTTTCATTTTAGCCATTTCAATGGGTATGTAATGCTATCACATTGCTACTTAATTTGCAATTACCTGATGTCTAGTTATGTTGACCAACTTTTGGTATCATTTTTGACCGTTAGATAGGTGGTCAAGTCTTTTGCTTATTCAAGTCTTTTATTGCCCATTTATTTATTGTCTTTTTTTATAAGACAAATAATATTTTAATGTGAAATGATAGAAAACTACAATCTCAGAATAAAGAACAGCCTTCAACAGGAAATATATATATATATATATATATATATGATAAATATAGTTTAATGAGAAATGATAGAAAACCACCATCTCATCTCAGAATAAAGGTTGATTGTTCCTTCCTTCCTTCCTTCCTTCCTTCCTTCCTTCCTTCCTTCCTTCCTTCCTTCTTTCCTTCTTTCTTTCCTTCATTCCTTCCTTCTTTCCTTCTTTCCTTCCTTCCTTCCTTCTTTCCTTTCTTTCTTTCTTTCTTTCTTTCTTTCTTTCTTTCTCCTTCCTTCCTTCCTTCCTTCCTTCCTTCCTTCCTTCCTTCCTTCCTTCTTTCCTTCCTTCCTTCTTTCTTTTCTTTCTTTCCTTTCCTTTCCTTTCCCTTTCCCTTTCCCTTTCCCTTTCCCTTTTCCCCTTTCCCTTTTCCCCTTTCCTTTTTCCCTTTCCCTTTTTCCCTTTCCCTTTCCCTTTCCCTTTCCCTTTCCCTTTCCCTTTCCCTTTCCCTTTCCCTTTCCTTTCTTTTTTGGGGGAGATGGAGTTTTGCTCCTGTTGTCCAGGCTGGGGCGCAATGGCAGGATCTCGGCTCACTGCAACCTCCATCTCCCGGGTTCAAGAGATTCTCCTGCCTCAGCTCCCAAATAGCTGGGATTATAGGCATCTACCACCACGGCTAATTTTTGTATTTTTAGTAAAGAAAGGGTTTCACCATGTTGGCCAGGCTGGTTTCAAACTTCTGACCTCAGGTGATCCACCTGCCTCAGCCTCCCAAAGTGCTGGGATTACAGGCATGAGATTGTTTATTTCTTAACATTTTTTAAGGAGATTTTTTTGTTTTTGTTTTTAATATGCTATAGATACAAGTCCCTCATGAAGCTGGATCTTCCCCCGCCCTGTCTATCTGTGGCAAATATTTTCTCTTAGTCTGTATCTTGCCTTTACATTATCTCAATGGTATCTTAATGACCAAAAGCTGTTATTCTTTTAAAGAAAGAAATTGGGGATTTCTTAGAGATATATTAAAATAAAAAACTGGTAAATTTTTATATAACATATACATTTACATTCTAGAATAGAGTAACTTATATTTGTTAAAGTAACTTATATTTGTAAAAGGTACATTTGTTATTGTTTTATAGCTGCTTCATTGTTGAAAAACAGGATTTGACCTTATAGTTTAGAGATCTCATTAATTCATTTTTCAGTCATTTAAGAAAATTATTTAAAAATATTCTTTACTAAATTTTTATTTTAATTTTAGATATTAAAGATGAAAATGAAGCAATATTGAATCCTGAAGAGGTGGCTTTTCTAGAGGAATATATTCCTACTCGACATACAAGTGTTACTCTCCTCAAATGTACTTGCACAATTTCCATGGCTGAATTCAACTTGCTGGACCATTTGCTACCTGTCATTATGGGAGAAAAGGTATATTTTGTAATTCACTACATTTTTTCCCCCTCTTATATAGATTTTTTTTTTTTTTGGTCATTTAATAAAAGAATATCTGCAGCTGGGCACAGTGGCTTAAGCCTGTAATACTGGCAACTCAGGAGGCTGGGCAGGATGCATACTTGAGGCTATGACTTTCAGGCCAACCTAGGCAACATAGCAAGACCCTGTCTCTAAAAATTAAAAAAAAAAAAAAAAAAAAATAGGCACTGTGGCACATGCCTGTAGTCCCAACTCTTCAGGAGGCTGAGGTGGGAGGATTGCTTGAGCCCAGAAGTGGAGGCTGCAGTAAACTATGATCATACCACTGCATGTCAGCCTGGGTGTCAGAGTGAGACCCTGGCTCAATTAAAAAAAAAAGAAAAAGATAAAATAATCTGCGCGTATAGTTATCCATAATGAAGTAAAAGCAATGTAAAAATTTGTATAAACTAAAAATTAACCATGTTAATTTTTAAAATGTAATTTTAAATTTATGTTTTTAATAAAATGAACTTAAGCTGAGAGTGTTTAAAAAGTGTTGAAGAATATGGGCCTAGAAGTCAGACCATATACTAGCTATAATGCCATGGACAATTACTTTACATCTCTAAGCCTTGTTTTCCTTTTCATTCCATATAATGATTGGAGTCCCCAACCCCTGGGATGTTGACCAGTTACTGGTCAGTTGCCTGTTAGGAACTGGATTGTAAAGAAGGAGGTAAATGGCGAGTGAGTGAGCATTACCGCCTGAGCTCTGCCTCTTGTGAGATCAGCGACAGCATTAGATTTTCACAGGAGCACTAACTCTATTGTGAACTGTGCATGCAAGGGATCTAGGTTGTACACTCCTTATGAGAATCAAATGCTTGGTGATCTGAGGTGGAATAGTTTCATTCTGAAACCATACCCCTTCTCCTGGATGTGTAGAAAAGTTGTCCTCCATGAAACTAATACCTGATGCCAAAAAGGTTGGGGTCCGCTGACAGTGCTGGTCATAGAAATAAAGGTGTCCTAACTTTAAAGAAGCAGTTATGGCAGGGAATTAACTATATGCATTAACTTTGTATTTATTTCTTTATTTTTTATTTTTCTGAGATGAAGTCTCACACTGTTGCCCAGGCTGGAGTGTAGCGTTGGAATCTTGGCTCACTGTAATCTCTGTCGCCTGGGTTTAAGCAATTCTCTGCCTCAGCCTCCCAAGTAGCCTCCAAGTAGGTGCCTGCTGCCATGCCCAGATAATTTTTGTATTTGTAGTTGAGATGGGGTTTACCATCTTGGCCAGGCTGATCTTGAACTCCTGACCTTGTGATCCACCTGCCTCAGCCTCCCAAAGGGCTGGGATTATGGGCGTGAGCCACCACGCCCAGCTGCATTAACTTTATTTTTGCTCTCTATTGTCCACTCATAATTAAGTACTGTAGTGTATTGTGATTGAGAGGCCATGTAGAGAAAATTTCACTGGGGACAATTAAAATATGTCTGCACTTGATCGCTTTGTTTTTGCTATCATCTAACTTTTTAAGTAGATAGCATTTTTTAGAGCTGTTTTAGATTCACAGAGTGGACTGAAACATACAGAGATTTGTCATAAACTCAACCCCCATATACATAGGTTCCCCCATCGTCAGCATCCCTCAACAAAGTAGTATGTTTGTTATAATTGAACCTATCTTGACACATCATTTTCACCCAAAGTCCATAGTTTACATTAGGGTTGACTCTTGGTGTTTTATGTAATATGACTATTGACAAATGTATAATTTTCTGCTATAACAGTATCACATAGAGTAGTTTCAATTTTCCCCAAATTTTTTGTGCTCTATCTATTCATCCCCCACTCTCCCTAACCACTGGCAGCCACTGATCTTTTTATTGTCTCCATAGTTTTGCCTTTTCTAGACTGTCATATAGTTTGAATCATATACTATGTAACCTTTTCACATTGGTTTCTTTAATTTAATAGTATGGATTTAAGGTTCCTCTTTGGCTTTTCATGGCTTGATAGCTGATTTCTTCTTTGCACTTACTAATATTCCATTATGGATGTACCACAATTTACTTATCCATTCACCTACTGAAGGGCATCTTGGTTGCTTTCAAGTTTTGAGAGTTAGGAGTAAAACAGTCAGATACATCCACATACAAGTTTTGGTATGGGCATGTTTTCAGCTGCTTTGGGTAAATACCAAGGAATGTGATTGATGGATTGTATGCTAAAACTATGTTTAGTTCTGTGAGAAGCTGCCAAATTGTCTTCCAAAGTGGCTGTATGATTTTGCATCCCTGCCAGCAATGAATATGCTCCACATCCCTACCAACATTTGATGTCAGGACTTTGATTCTTTGCCATTCTAAGAGATGTGAAGTGTTGTCTCATTGTTTGATTTTTATTTCTTTATGACACAGGATGTGGACCATCTTTTCATATGCTTATTTGCCATCTGTATATCTTCTTTGGTGAGGTATCTCTTCAGATCTGTTGCCTGTTTTTTTTTTTTTTAATACAGTTGTTTGTTTTCTTAATATTGAATTTTAACAGTTCCTTGTATATTCTGGGTAACAGCCCTTTATCAGATAGGTCTTTTGCAAATATTTTCCCCCACTCTGTGACTTGTCTTTTAATTTTCTTGTATTTTGCAGAGGAGAAATTCTAAATTTTTAATGAAGTCCAGCGTATCAATTCTTTGTTTTATAGATTGTGCCTTTGGTGTTATATCTAAAGGTCATCACTATACGCAGGGTCATCAGCTTGTATCTTTTAAGAATTGGTCCATCTTATGTAGGCTATTAAATTTGTAGGCATAGAGTTGTTTATAGTATTTTTAGAATTATCATTTTAGTGTCCTTGGGATTTATAACAGTGTTCCTCTTTCATTTCAACATTAGGAATGTGTATCCTCTTTTTTTCTTAGCTTGGCTAGAGAGGCTTACTGGTTTTTTTTGAGCTAGCTATTGGTTTTGTTTATTTTCTCTATTGATTTCCTATTTTCAGTTTCATTGATTTTTGTTTTTATTTAAATTCTTTTCTTCTTATTTTGGATTTATCTAATTTCCTGAGGTGTAAGCTTAGGCGATTGATTTTAGGTTTTCCTTTTTTGTAATATATGCACCCAATACTATAAACTTCCCTCTAAGCATTGCTTTCACTGCATGCTGCAAATTTTGAAAAGTTGTATTTTCATTCTCATTTAATTCAAATTATTTTTTATTTCATGAGTTTTATTTTCTTTGTCTTGTGTTCTTTAGAAGCTTGTTATTTAATCTTCAAGTATTTTGACATTTTTTAGTTACATTACTGTTACTGATTTTTACTTTAATTCCATTATGGTCTGAGAGCAGACAGTATATGATTTATTTTATATTTCGACTGTGTAGGTCTGTTTTATGGCTTAGAATGTGGTCTGTTGTTGAATGTTCTACGTAAGCTTTAGAAGAATGTGTACTCTGCTGTTGCTGTATGAAGCAGTCCTTTGATGTTTATTATATCTAGATGATTGTAAGTTCAATTATGTCCTTACTGATTTTCTATCTGCTGGAGCTGATTATTTCTGAAAAGGGATATTGAAGTCTCCATCTAAAACAGTGGATTTGTAATTTTTTTCTTTAAATTTTATCATTTTTTGCTTCATAATTTTGGTACTGTGTTTTTAGATACATCCTTGTTAAGGACTGTTATGTTGTTCTATAGAATTACATCTTTATCATTACTTAATCCCTTCTTTATCTCTGATAGCTTTCCTTGGTCTGATTTTTGTTCTGTCTGAAATTAATATAGCCACTCCCACTTTCTTTTGGTTAGTTTTAGTATGGTATATATTTCTCTATTTTCTTTTAATCTACATTTGTCTTTACATTTAAAGTGGGTTTTGGGTGGGTGTGGTGGCTCCTGCTTGTAATCCCAGCACTTTGGGAGGCCGAGGTGGGTGGATCACGAGTTCAAGAGATTGAGACCATTCAGGTCAACATGGTGAAATCCCGTCTCTAATAAAGATACAAAAAATTAGCTGGGCATGGTGGCACATGCCTGTAATCCCAGCTACTCAGGATGCTGAGGCAGGAGAATTGCCTGAACCCAGGAGGCGGAGGTTGCGGTGAGCCGAGATTGCGCCATTGCACTCCAGCCTGGGTAACAAGAGCGAAACTCTGTCTGGGGAAAAAAAAAAAAAAAAAGAATTTCTATTATGTGTATGTTACATCTTTTGGAGTTGTCCCACATATCTTAAATATTCTGGATTCTTTTTCTTGGTTCGCTTTTCAATTTTGACAGTTTCTACTGAGATATCTTCAAGTATAGAGATTCTTTTGTTAGCCATGTCTAGTCTTCCAGTATGCTCCTCAAAGGGAAAAATGCTAATAAGGAGGCCTCACTGAGAAGGCAACCCACAAATTTGTATAAAATTTTCTTTAGATTGTTGGCTAATTCCTAAACTGCCTATGTATAATGCAAGACTTCAGGAAACCCAGCAGAAAGCAAAGTAGAAATTTTACTATCTGCATGGTGCTGTGTATCTACAATTAGAGTTCAGACCCTGCTACATTAGCACCTGAGACCTTCCTTTGAAAACTTATAAGGGCTACACCCTAGGAATAAGTACAGATTGAAATAGATTAGTCTAAGAAAGCCTAATTCCATTCCTGGATAGGACCATGATGATATACTTGTATTCTGTCTGTTTGCCAAAGAATAGTTAACTTACTTTAGGGGAAGACAGTATTGTCAAAGCCTCTATAATTTTTTATCCATAACAACAGCTGCTTGATACAAAATTATGATGTATACTAAAAGTAGAACCAATTGAATTAAATGTAATAAAAAATCAGTGATATAAATAGAGATGATTAAGGTATTAGAATTGTTAGAAATAGAATTTATGACTAATTGTTTAAGGAAAAACACAAAAAGGTGGAAGATTTCAAAAGAGACCTCAATCCATTTTAAAAAAAAGCACGAAATTAAATTGTGAAACTGGAAAACATAAGGATACAGGTTTGAAGGAAAAGGATGGAAAAAATATTCCATTTAAATGCTAACCAAAAGATAATATGGCTATTTTACTAAGAGATAAAGTAGATTTTAAGGTAAGAAGTATCACTAGAATTAAAGAGAGCCACTTCATAAAGATAAATATATGAACTGAACATAGATAATTCTCACAGGTATAATATTGAGTAAAAAATTATATCTTGTATTATTTCATTTATATGAAGTTCAAGAAGAGAGAAAACTAATATATGGCAATTGAAGTGATTAGCCACATCTGTTGAGGATTTAATATTGCCTTGAAAGGGACATGGGACAGCCTTGTAGAGTCCTTCAGTTGGGTGGTGGTTATGGATGTAAAAATTCATTCAGTTCTACCCTTCAGATTTGTGTGCTTTACTCTGTGTTATTTCTTAGTAATTCCAAAGAAAGGCACTTAAAAAAACAACGTAGTTCTGAAATAAGTGGTGGTTTAAAAATTATTAGCAATGAGTAAAAAAATCAGGATTATATTTTCAACTTAGTTTTAAGCACAGTGATTCTCACTTTTGGTTTTTTGGATTGGAGAATTATTATGTAGCATTTTCTATCTTTGGCCAATTTCTTCTAAAGGCCAATATTATTGTGACAATGAAAGACAGACAAAGCAATGAAACTGCTCTTCTCATATTCTGTCATATTCTTCTGGACAGAAAATCATGGCATTCCTCATTGAGAACCATAAGTAGAGCATTTTAAGGAAGTGAATGAGTGAGTTCTAGGACAGGGGTCACTAGCTACTCAGGGTGTATATGCTGGACATCTTGAAACTTACCTGTATTTATTTGAAAGCTCAGAAAGATTCTGTAAAACCGAGAATACTGTGCCCTCCTCAAGAGTCTTACAATTTTATTAGCCCTGAAGATATGTATTGCTAGTAGACATGATAGAGAGCAGGAATTTTTCTTTCCTGGAAACAGAAAATGTTTAGTCCGTTTAGTTCCTTAATGAGCTAAATGTGAATAAAAGAGATGAAAAGATTCTGATTTTTGGGTATCTAGAAAACATTTTGGAATAATTAAGCATAATAAAATATCTTCATCTTACTGAGGCATGTAGTGATACTATTCCAGTTGATTGAAAAAGAAAAACAACTTGAGCTAAAAGGGCAATAATTTTGAAAAAAATATGCACTCTTTGAAGTCTGGGACATATTTAAAATATATAGAAAGACATTCGTTATTTGGTTATAGCAAGAGATTTCTGTAGAAAGACATCATTTCTAGATTGATTTGATATCACTGCAAATGTGCAGGTCTCAAGCTTGAATAGAGGGAATTGCAATTCAGTCACTGCTCCACTTTTAAAATATAAAGTGAACACTATTATTTTCCAGAACTCCAGTAACTTCACGAACACTACTAACTTCCAGTCTCTTCGGCCCTTACCATCCATTCAAATATTGGTGGATAAAATTAATCTGGAACATTCAGTGCCCATGTATGCTGAACAGTTGGTGCCTGTGGTCAGCAGCCTTACTCAACCTTCTGATAACCTGCTTCATTATTGTTATGTACACTGCTGTCTTAAGGTATGAAAAGTGAATTTTCTTGTTTGTTAGCATGGGTTTGGCTTTGGGATCATCATATAAGTTTCTTTTTTCTTGAAGTTGTAATTTCAGAGAAATAGTACTCTAAAAGGTAAGATTTAAATAAGAACTAAGATAGCTTTATTTATTTCAATGAATTAAAATAATAAAAATATACTTATTTTAAAGATTTTTCAATTATGTGATATTAGTAGCTTGTTCATAAATGGTTAATTATAACTTTTGAATAATTTTATGTATCATTGATGGTAGTTTTTATAAGCAATGTGAAAGAGCACTTAGTTTAATATGGATGCTTTGAAGAGTCATGATTTTTTTGAAGGGAGTGTTTATGTGAGGCATAAAGAGGGCTTAGAACATTTTTTGTCGCTTTTATTGAATTCATGTTAATTTCTTGATGCAAGGGAAATTTATTCTAAATACAAGCATATACCATTTTATCATGCATTACTTTATTGTACTTAATGGTTATTGTGTGTGTGTGTGTGTGTGTGTGTGTGTGTGTGTGTTTAAAACAAATTGAGGGTTTGTGGCAATCTTGCATTAAGCAAGGCTTTGGTGCCATTTTTTCAATAACATGCTCACTTTGTGTCTCTGTGTCTTATTTTGGTAATTCTCCCAGTATTTAACAAGTTTTCATTATTTTAACTCTTGTGATGTGTGATCACTGATCTTTGCTGTTACTATTGTAATGTTTTGGGGTACCAAGAAGTGCACCCATCTAAGACAGTGAACTTAATTAATAAATGTTGTGTGTGTTCTGGGTTCTCCATTGACTAGTCCCCCCCCACCCCCCGCCCCAATCCCTGAGATACAACAGTATTGAAGTTAGGCCAATTAATAACCCTATAATGGCCTGTAAATGTTCAAGTGAAAGGAAGAGTCCCACGACTCTACTTTAAATCAAAAGCTAGAAATAATTAAGCTTAGTGAAGAAGGATGTCAAAAGCCAAGATGAGGCCTGAAAGCTAGGCCTCTTTCACCAAATAGCCACATTGTGAATTCAAAGGAAAAGTCTCCAGGAAATTAAAAGTGCTACTCCAGTGAACACAGGAATGACAAGAAAGTGAAACAGCCTTATCGTTGATATAAAGTTTGAGTGGTCTGGATAGCAGATCAAACCAGCTATAACATTCCCTTAAATGCAAAGCAAGGCCATAACTCTCTCAGTTCTATAAATGCTGAGAGACTTGAGAAAGCTGCAGAAGAAAAGTTGGAAGCTAGCAGAGGTTGGTTCATGAAGTGTAAGAGAAGCCATCTCCATAACATAAAAGTGCAAGGTGAAACAGCAAGTGCTGACATAGAAACTACAGCAGGTTATCCATATCTAGCTCAGTTAATAGATGAAGGTGGCTACACTAAACAGATTTTCAGTTTAGACGAAGTAACCTTGTCTTGGAAGTAGATGCTGCCTAGGACTTACATAGCTAGAGAGGAGAAGTCAGTGCCTTGCTTCAAAACTTCAAAAGTTAGGCTGACTCTTGTTAGGGACTAAAGTACCTGGTGACTTTTTAAGTTGAAGATAATGCTCATCCACCATTCTGAAAATCCAAGGTGTCTTAAGAACTATGCTAAATCTTTACCACTCATGCTCTACAAATGGAACAACAAAGCCTTAATGACAGTATATCTGTTTATTGCATGGTTTACTAAATATTTCAAGCCTGTGAAGACGCACTGCCCTGAAAAGACTTCTCTCAAAATATTGGTGCTCAAGGACAATGCTCCTGGTCACCCTACATGTGTGATGAAGATGTACAAGGAGATGAATGTTGTTTTCATGGCTGTTAACATGACATTCATTCTGCAGCCTGTGGACTAACAGTAATTTTGAATTTGGGGTATTATTATTTAAGAAATATATTTGTAAGGCTTATAGCTACCATAGAGAGCGATTCTTCTGATGGATCTGGACAAAGCAAATTGAAAACCTTCTGGAAAAGATTCATCAACCTAGATGCTATTAAGAATATTCATGATTCATGGAAGGAGGTCAACTACTTACATTAACAGGAGTTTGGAAGAAGTTGATTTAAATCCTCGTGGATGACTTTGAGGGGTTCAAAGCTTCCATAGAGGAAGTAACTGCAGATGTAATGGAAATATCAAGAGAACTAGAATTAGAAGTTGAGTCTGAAGATGTGACTGAATTGCTGTAATCTCATGATAAAACTTGAATGAAGGAGGAGTTGCTTCTTATGGATGAGCAAAGAAAGTGATTTCTGTGGTTGGAAAGTACTCCTGGGAAAGATGCTGAGACCGTTGTTCAATGATTACAGAGAATTAGGAATGTTCTGTAAACTTGGTTGATAAAGCAATGGCATGGTTTGAGAGGATTGACTCCAATTTTGATAGACGTTTTACTACTGGTAAAATGCCATCAAACCTCAATCAAACATCATTGCCTACTAAGGAGAAATCTTTCATGAAAGGAAGAGTTATTCAATATGGCAAACTTCATTGTTGTCTTATTTTTAGAAATTGCTACAGATACTCCCACCACTTTTAGCAACTGCCATCCTGATTAGTAAACAGCCACAAACATTGAGACAAAAAGATTATTACTTGCTGAAGGTTGGGATGATCATTGGCATTTTTTTTTTAAGCAATAAAGTCCTTTTTGTAAGGGGTACGGGGCAGGGTCTTACTCTGTTACCCAGGCTGGAGTGCAGTGGCACGATCTCAGCTCACTGCAACCCCACCTCCTGGGCTCAAGTGATTCTCCCATCTCAGTCTCTGATGTATTGGGACCACAGGTGCACATCACCATGCTCAGCTAATTTTTTTGTATTTTTGGTAAGATTGGGTTTGCCATGTTGCCCAGGCTGGTCTCGAATTCCTGAGCTCAATCTATCTGTCTGCCTTACTTCCCAAAGTGCTGGGATTACAAGTGTGAACCACTGTGCCCTGCCAATAAAGTGCTTTTTAATGTATGTAAGTTTTTTTAAAGACATAATGTTATTACACACTTAAGAAACTACAGTATAAGTGTATACATAACTTTTATTATATGCATTAGGAAACCAAAAATTATTGTGATATTTGTTGTATTGTGGTGATGTAGAACTGAATGGGCGGTATCTCTTGGGTACATCCATCTAATTATATAAAATGAATTATTGGTAGCTGTCCCCAGCTCTTTCAGTTTTTGAAAAATAAGTAATACATCCAGTGCAGGTATATACAAATAATAACTGCAAATGTTTAACAGTACATGTTGTAGCTAAGCAAACAGAGATGTATGGTTTAAATAGAAATAGTGTATACACAATCAACTTCTGTTTTATAAACAAAAGAAAACTATACAAAGTTGAATTTAAGAATAAGTACTGGCTGTACCTGGTGGTTAATACCTGTAATCTCAGCACTTTGAGAGGCTGAGGTGGGTGCATCACTTGAGCCCAGGAGGTCGAGACCCCCTGAGCAACGTGGTGAAACTTTATCTCTACAAAAAATATAAAAATTAGCCAGGTGCTGTGGTTGTGCACCTGTAGTTCCAGCTACTTGGGAGGCTGAGGTGGGAGATTCACTTGAGCCTGGGAGGTCAAGGCTGAAGTGAACTGTGATTGTGCCACTGCACTCCACCTTAGGCAGTAGAGTGAGAGCTTGTCTCAAAAAAAAAAAGTACTAAAAAAGCACTAATTTTCTGTGATGTATCAGAAGATTAGAGGACTCCACAAATAGGCTCTTGACCTAATTAGTTTATGCTATACAGTTTGAAGTTTTTAAGTATTTGTATATCTGTAATACAAAAATAAACCAATTTCAAGATACCAATTTTAGATTACCTGCAGCTGTATATAAATATAAGATGTTAACATTTGACTGTTTTCAAACCATGAAGAATAGAAAAACATGTTTTCTTGGTTCTTGATTGTTTTTGCAAAGTCCTTTTTCTCAAGGATGGCTCTTTTGTGGTAGAGCAACAGATCACATTGCAAAAGGGTATGGACACAGGGAAGTGTGACTCATTGGGGCCATTATTTTAGTGATCTACCATAATGTGTTATGTCATATGGAGAGTAGCAGAGATACTTTTAAAACCTAGTTATAAAGATAATATTTTATACTTATGCTTTTTAATTCATTGTCACAATTACTACATTGAAGTGTATAATGTTTTTTCTTTCGAGATCGAGTCCCTCTCTGTGGCCCAGGCTGGAGTGCAGTGGCACGATCTTGGCTCACTGCAACCTGTGCCTCCCGGGTCCAGGGAATTCTCCTGGCTCAGCCTCCTAAGTAGCCGGGACAACAGGCATGTGCCACTATGCCTGGCTAATTTTTTGTATTTTCAGTAGAGATGGGGTTTCACCATATTAGCCAGGATGGTCTTGATCTTCTGACCTCGTGATCTGCTCACCTCAGCTTCCAAAAGTGCTGGGATTACAGGCGTGAGCCACCACTCCTGGCAGAAATGTATAATTTTCAAAAATATTGAGACACTTTTTTTCTTCTTCTTCTACTTCTTTTTATTTTGGAGACAGAGTTTCCCTGTGTTGACCAGGCTGGATTGCAGTGGCGTGATCTCAGCTCGCTGCAACCTCCGCCTCCCGAGTTCAAGTGATTCTCCTGCCTCGGCCTCCAGAATAGCTGGTATTACAGGTGTCAGCCACTGCACCTGGCTAATTTTTATATATTTTTAAGTAGAGATGAGGTTTCGCCATGTTGGTCAGGCTGGTCTTGAACTCCTGACCTCAGGTAATCCACCTGCCTCGACCTTCCAAAGTGCTGTGATGACAGGCATGAGCAACTGCACCCGGCGGTACAACTTTAATATCAGATATCAGTGTTAAAAATATTTGCCTTGTTTTTTCATGTTAATAATATATTTTATTTAACCCAATATATGCAAATATCAGTTAACATACAATCAATATAAAACATTGACTTTGGCTTATAGATAGATAAAGTGTGTCTCTATACTCAAGGAGAATATTCACCAAAACCATTGGTCATCAATATAGTCACCATCCATACTGACATAAAGTTTATTGGAATAGTTATTTACCATTTCAATTTGTCAGTATGTTAAAACTCACATTTCCAGTGTAATGTTAAAGTTATTTATAGTATACTACCGATGCAATTATATTTTGGAAAAAGGGTTTTTGCTACACATGCTGTCTAGTTTTCTTTTATATTTTGGCCTGTTTGAATAGAGTCATAATGGACTAGTTTAATGTCTCAAGAAGTAAGGTGGTAGGTAGAATGGGAATGGTATAATACATGTAGGAAAACCATTCACTGGCATTAAGAGTACTAAACCTTTTTTTTTGAGACAGAGTCTTACTCTGTCACCCAGTCTGGAGTGCAGTGATGTGATCTTGGGTCACTGTAACCTCCACCTCCCATGTTCAAGCGATTCTCCTCCCTCAGCCTCCCGTGTAGCTGGGATTATAGGTGCATGCCACCACGCCCAACTAATTTTTGTATTTTTAGTAGAGACAGGGTCTCACCATGTTGGTCGGGCTGGTCCCAAACTCTTGGCCTCAAATCGATCTGCCCACCTTAACCTCCCAAAGTGCTGGGATTACAGATGTGAGCCACTGCACTAGGCCAAGAATACTAAATACTTTTGAAAATAAAGCCTTGAGTCTTTCTTGACTATTTCATTTCCATACTTCTACTGTGACATTTTAATACTTTAAGGATTTTGGTAGAGAGTTTTTGTTTATATGGCTATTGCGACATGACTCCATTTACCAATTTGCTATAAAGTTTATAGCAGTTCATATTACTTGGGATGATTTCCGTAGCCATTGAGGAAGTTTTTAAAGTTTTTCTTTTAGTGTTATAGTGTTGCAGTCATACAGTAGGAGGATTTGTGTGTTTGGCATTTTAGTCCATATGTAATTTTCAGTTAAATTCTTAAATGCTTGAATTTTAATTTTGTATACTTTGACTGTATTGACAAGATGATGAAATGACTCATAATTCCTTCTTCATGTAATCAGATTTACCAATTGGGAGAGTTCGGATGGATATGTATAGAAAATATGCAGATGAAACTTTCCTTTTATTTGTAATTGACAAAATTGTATATATTTATTTATGTTTTGAAAGATGTATTCATTATGAAATAGCTCATTCTAGCCAACTAACATACATATTACTTCACATACTTACCATTTTTGTGGTGTGAACAGTTTAAATCTGCTGTCATTGATTTTTGAAATAGAATGCATTATTGTTTACTATAGTCTTCATGTTGTAAAATAGATCTTTTAAATTTATTCCTCCTATCTAATTGAAATTTTGTAGGCTTTGCCTAACATCTCTTTAACCTCTTATTTCCGAGAGATGACACTTTCTTGTGGATTACCAAGTCCTCTTTATTTATCTGGCAAACTCATCCTTTGAACATGTATGGTATCAAGTAGCTAAGAGTTTCAAGGCATCTGATATTTGAAACATATGTAGAAAATTTGGTAATGTGACTGTATTTTGTAATTTGTAGAATAGTATATAACTTTCAGACCTTGTTATTCACAAGTATCAGCTACAATACATACTTCAGACAGAAGAGGAAGTTAGAGTAGGATGAAAACCTTTGGATTCTTTGGTTCTGTTAATTTTTGACCTCAAGAAAATCTCAAGGGATTTGGAAGAAATGGTATTTTTATACACGTCTGGTGGTTACATAAATTGGTATATTTATTTTGGAAAGTAGTGGCATGTAATACATTCAAAAGCACATCTACCTTACTACCCATTTGTTCCAATATTCAGTGTATACCCTTTAGCAGGGATCAGCAAAGTTTTTCCTATAGGCTCAGTATATATTTTAGGCTTTGTGGACCAAGTGGCAAAGTTGAAGATAATATGTAGGAACTTAAATAAGAAGAGATAAATTTTACAAATTTTGAGTGTATAATAACTGAGTACAGTTTTTGGGTAATACAGTTTTATTTTTCTTTTATTTATTTATTTTTTTGAGATGGAGTCTTGCACTGTCATCCGGGCTGGAGTATAATGGCATGATCTCAGCTCACTGCACCCCTACCTCCCAGTTCAAGTGATTCTCCTGCCTCAGCCTCCCAAGTAGCTGAGATCACAGGTGCCCACCTGGCTAATTTTTTGTATTTTTAGTGGAGATGGAGCTTCACTATGTTGGCCAGGCTGGTCTCAAACTTCTGACCTTGTGATCTGCCCACCTCAGCCTCCCAAAGTGCTGGGATTACTGGTGCAAGCCCCCCAAACTGGGCAGTACAGTTTTATTAATGAGAAGAATGAAATTATTTTTGGAGGACAACATTTTACCTAATTGGGTTTCAACTTATTGTTCCCATCATCATGTTGATTATAAAAATGTTCATATGTAAAAATTATTCTTAGCTTATAGGGTATCCCAGAACAAGCAGTGTGTGGGATTTGGCTTGTAGGTTATACTTGATTTTTGCCCTGTTTTCTTCTGAGAGGTTTATTGTTTAGGAATTAACCAAGGAAGTGAAAGACTTTTGCAGTGAGAACCACAAAACAGAGCTGAAAGAAACTAAGATATACATAAATGGAAGCACATCTCATCTTCTTGAATTAGAAGCCTTAATATTGCCCATGCTATCCATTCTACACATTCAGTGCAGTCTCCATTACAATCCCAATGTTTTTTGCAGAAGTGGGAAAACTCATCCTGAAATTCATATGGACTCTAAAGAGAACCTGAATAACCAAAACAGTCTTGAAAAAGAACAAAGCTGAAGGACTTCCTCTTACTGATTCCAGAACTTACTACAGAGCTATAGTAGTCAAAACAGTGTGGTACTGGTGTAAAAACAGATATATGAACCAGTGGAAAAGAATACAGTGACCAGAGATTAACCATTATATATGTGGTCAAATGATTTTTGACAAGTGTCAAGACCATTAAATGGGAAAGGACAGGCTTTTTAGCAAATGACACTGGGAAAACTGGATAATGCATATGCAAAAGAATGAAGTTAAACCCTTAACACCATATTAAAAAAAAAAAAAGTTAAACTTGAACAGAGACCTAAATGTAAGGCCTATAAAAAGTACTTCATTTTTATGCCTGAATATTTCATTGCATGGGTATACTACTACAGTTTATTCATTTATTCATTGATGGACATTTGGGTTGTTTCTGCTTTTGGCTATTAGGAATAATATGGCTATGAATATTCATGTCTAAATTTTTATGTCAGCATAAAAATTTTTTATTTCTCTTGGGTACATATACCTAGGTTTGGAATTGCCTGGTCATATGGTATTTTTTAATATTTTTAGGAACTGCCAAACTTGTTTCTGAGGAATTGTTTTATTATCCTACCACTGATAAGTAAGAGTTTCTGTTTTTCCACATCCTCACTAACTCTTTGCTTTTGTTATTGTCTGTCTTTGTGATCTTAGGAATCTTAATGGTTGTTAAAGTGGCATCTCACTGTGGTTTTGATTTATATTTCCATAATGACTAATGCTACTCAGCATTTTTAATGCACTTATTACCTTTTGGTCATTTGTATATCTTCTTTGGATAAATATCTATTGTAGTCTTTTGCCCATTTTAAAATTGGATTGTCTTTGTTGTCAAGTTGCATTCATCTTTTATGTATTCTGAAGTGTTTTATTTCTTGAACAATGCAAGTGGCAGCACGTCACTATTCTTATTTTTAAAATTATGGGTGGTGAAAATGAAATCAGAGTGTATTGATAATTTTACTTGCTTAAATTGCTGGTGGAAACGAAATAAAGAGAAAATACTTTTTTTGCCCTCCATTGGAGGAAAGCATAAGGATAGCACCAGTGTTAGTCCACAGTTTTCTTTTGTTTCAATAGATCCCTCAACAAAAACTAAGTTGAGAGGGTTTAAGAAGTAATAGGTGATGGAAACATTATAGCACACTCTAGACCAGGGGTCCCCAACCTCTGTGATTTCTCAAGTCACAGTAAAAACAGTGTCTGTGAACAAGATTTGGACACTCCAGTCCAACTCTGGAATTTAAACATCTCAAGATGAGAATAAGCAGGGGTCCCCAGTCCCTGGGCCATGGAACCTGACTTTACAGCAGGAGGTGAGCAGCAGAGCAAGCAAGCATTGCCACTTGAGCTCTGCCTCCTGTTAGATCAGTGGTGGTGTTAGATTCTTATAGGAGAGTGAACCTATTGTGAACTGCACATGTGAGGGATCTGGGTTGCACATTCCTTATAAAAATCTAATGGCTGATGATCTGAGGTGGAACAATTTTATTTCGAAACTGTTCCCCTGACCTCCAGTCCATGAAAAAATTTTCTTCTATGAAACCATTCCCTGGTGCCAAAAAGGTTGGGGATCGCTGCTCTTGACTATTCATTCAAGATATTTGCTGATGAAAGGAGAGAAGTGTAGTTTTACTGATAATTGAAGGGGGAAGGTGGTGATGAGAAAGATTATTTCTCTTTAAGTGGAGAATCAGCCATTCCTTTCTAGGTGAAGGGAAGGAGGCAATGGAGGGAGGAAGGAAGATTGAGTGAAATTGTGAGTTAATAGATGAGCTACATCAAATGAAGCATCATATCACTGTTACAGCAATATATAATTTCAGAGATGTCCCTAATCCTTTTGGACTTTATTTTTCCCACATGTAAAATGAGATGATTTAGTTAAATAATCTTTAAGCAGTTTGAACTCTAAAATTCTGTGGTTAATTTTGATTTCATTCTTTTTGCTTGAAGAGTTTTTCTTCATAAGATGTTTATTATGTTGTATAATTCTAGTTACAATTATTTTTTCTTCAGTTTTTGTGTTTCAGTGTATTATTGTGTACATACCAGCCTTTGAAATAAAGGAAATGCATAAAGGGACAAACTTTATGATGCTGAGAATATTATTATACCATGTTTTTTTATAATGGCAGTAACAAAAGTGATATATATCACAATTGTAATGTATTATTTTCATTTATAATTAGCATGTGCCTTTTATACTTTTGTCTTTTTAAAATTGCAAATTCTAATTTCTGACAAAATTTTACAGAAGTAAGTTGCTTTATAATGTTTCTAAATCCATTACAATTTCTTCTATTTGAGATGTTAATTCAAGAACATATGTCATAAAATGTTAAAATGTTAATAATGTATTTTTATCATTTGCTAATTGGGATTTTTAAAAACAAGTGCTGATACTGTTTAACTTCTCATTTAATGAGATGTGTAAGTCCTTTTACTCAACTTTACAATTTCCTTTAGCTAAAATTTCTGTTGGTAGTTAGGCTTACTGTTTCATACATTTTTACTGCTCTAGACTATTAGTTTGCAACATTTACCAAACCAATTTTTGAATATGTGAACTATCCTTCATGAAAGCAACTTCAGTTTATACTGTGCTGGTTCTGCTTTTTCAAATTAAGTATTTGTAGTCTTTGTCAATGGTTATTTACAAATTATTAGGTTACATAGGTTTTGTAAATCGATGTATCTGATTGCTATAATTTAAAAGAGCTAGGTTAAAAATTTATTTTTAAATAGTTATTTTTGATTTGGTGGATAACAGAAGAAGCAAAATATGACTTAATAATTTGGCAATATTTAGAAGGTAACTTCTTTGTCTAGTAGACCCTCTTTCATTGTAATTTTCATCTGCTTGAGTGTTTTTTTAGAAGCATCTCTAAACAAAACAAAAATATAATAAAGGCTTTTAAAAAATGATGGAATAGTATGCAGTTTCCCCAAAGCCCTTTGTAATTCTGCAGACAACAGCCAGGGATCTCCTCTACACCCAGTTTCCTTAGTATAGTTGATAGTGTCTGTGATTATACCATTGGGTCATTTAATGGAAAATTCAGAAGTGGCTTTGAGAGAGTTCTTAGTTGAGCATAGTTAATATGATGTGATAAAGTATTATCTTTATTTTAAACTTGAAATATTTGGCAGTTGGACATTATTTCAAAAATGTGTTTTGTTATATTAATAACTGTAAATTCCAGAATCCTTTGAATAGTGGGTCTTTATGAGGAAATAAGAAATTCTGAAATTGTACAGTAACCAACACAGTGCTTTGTATATATTGTTGCCCAGAACAGGTCTTCAAAATAAATTAATGTGAAATATTTTAATTTTAAGTTATAATTTTATGTAATCATTTGATTATTAGAAACATATCTTTTTCTTTTTTTCTCAATTCTGTACTTCTCGTCTGTTGGTTAATAGCACATTATAGGTATTGATGGGTACATCATTATTATTTTCCTTGATAGTAATTAGATAAGTAGGTCCTTTGAAATGCAGTTTTTCTTGAAAATGTAATTTTTAATAATGTTTTATTCCTAAAACATTGTTTTGTTCACTCAAAACTGAGTGTATAAGAAATAATTTGACATTGTTAATTTGATGAATGTTAGCATAATAGCTTTTTGAAACTATTTGGAGTAGCTTAATTTTTAAAAGAAATTGATAATTGTTTTATGCTTATTAAATAGTATTTTGAAAATCAGTTATGAAGAAATGTTAAACATATTTTATTATAGGATTTTACAGTTATTGTTAATTAATCCTACAGATATGGAAGTCAGTGCTTTATAAACCCAAGGGATAAAAAATTATACCAAAGATAAATGTTGAGATGAAGCTACTTTTACATTTACTGGAAAACAGTAACTCTTTGTTTTGTATCCTTGTGTGATTTCCACTGTGAGGTGTTTATCTTTTGTTGTTTTAGAAATAATTGAAGCAGAAATATCATCAGTTCTCTGCAGTATTCATGTAACATATATTGTTATATTGTTTCTTCCTGTTATGACAAATGTAGTAGCCAGGAATTTCAGGGATTGCTTATAAAATTTTGTAGTATGATCTGCTTGCTTTACGCATAAACATGCTTGTACATATGAGGAATAATTTATTCCATGTACCAAATTTCTTGGGGTTTAAAACCTCAATCCCACAATTATTTTCACAAAAGAAAGTGGAAAGAAACATTTTAGGATATTTTTTAATATTTTTTTTGTTTGTACATTATGCAAGTTGAAGACAAAATACATTTTAAACAGTTTTTCTTGTAGTTAATGTTCTTTTAGTCATAAAATATTAACATTAATTTATAAAATTTGTAGTTTGTAGTGTAGAAAATGCAGTCAGATGTTTATATTCATGGAAAATGTATATTTTAGCAGATAATAAAACACTAAACGAGGAATCTGTATGGAAATAAAATGTGAAACGTAAAAAATTAGTCAAAAGATCATTGATCTTTCAGCGATGTGAAATAAATACTGTATATTTAAATATCTTTTGACCTACAATCAAATTATATAAAAGAATTTGGGAAGTGGTAAAAGACTTTGGAATTTATTTAGTGTGCAGCTGTTTTACAGCAAATTGAAAGTGAAGTATTTCATCCTGTGCTTATTAAAACTTTGTCTGTATGAACACTGATTTTTGTTTGTTTGTTTGTTTTAGATATTTGGTTTCCAGGCAGGACTGACGTCTTTGGATTGCAGTGGATCTTACTGCTTACCTGTGCCGATTATTCCCTCTTTCAGCACTGCTCTTTATGGTAAACTTCTGAAACTCCCCACATGCTGGTAAGTCTTACATGTTAAAATGTGACTTACGTTAATTTCTATTTTTTATGAGGGGAAAAAACCCCAAATGTGTCTGTCTTATGCTCATTTTAGTTTTATATAAAACTTTAGAAAAAATATCTGAACTTGTACTTTTATTGAGACACTAAAAATCTTTTTTAAGTTTCTGGAATCTGTTAGTTCATAGCATCTTTTATGACAATAAAAACTGTTATTAGGGTAATAACTGTTCTTTCATGTTGGATATATATAAAATACTACTTCAGATTATAATAGGAACTGTAAGAGCAAGTGCCTTTTTTTTCAAGAGGGTATAAAGACTTTAAAAAGTTATAAATTAATATCAAGGCAAAAGTATTTATTAAGTAGTAATTTCATATATATTCATAGCCACTGACAAAAGTATACTCATTATATAGAGTTAGAATGTATTTACATGTCTAGTAGCTGTATTTTGTAAGAAATTGATTGTAGGTCACTATTTTCATTCAGGATTGAGTTGCTATATTTGATGGTCACATTTTCTTAAATTCAAAGAGATTTACAGAAAGAAAGCCAGTAATTATCAATCACAAATTTTTAAGGAATGCTTTTAATGCATTGTTTAAATATATAAAATGTTTAAATATATGAAATTAATTGTTAGTGAGCCACCTTTCCAATTTAAAATGTGAATATTTTAATTATTTAGAATATGTCTTTTGCATTCTCATTAGTAAGCTTATTTTTGCAAGATAGTGTTTCTATTAGTTCTTTACTAAAAGTGGCTTAACCTTTAGAAAATTAGCGTTAATTTCTTTCTTTCTTTTTTCTTTTTTTTGAGACAGAGTTTTGCTCTGTCACCAGGAACCAGGCTGGAGTGCAGTGGCGCAATCTGGGCTCACTGCAACATCTGCCTCCTGGGTTCAAGCAATTCTCCTGCTTCAGACTCCCTAGTAGCTGGGACTACCGATGCATGCCACCATGCACAGCTAATTTTTGTATTTTAGTTGAGATGGGGTTTTGCTCTGTTGGCCAGGATGGTCTTGATCTCTTGACCTCCTGATCCGTCCACCTCAATCTCCCAAAATGCTGAGATTATAGGTGTGAGCCACCGTGCCCAGCTAATTTCTTAACTAAAATACTTAAGTTGCTAACAGTTTGTTTCTTTAATAATATATAACTTTTAAAATGAAATTAGTAAAATAATTGCTCATATTTTCAAGAAAATTGGACTACTGATACAGAAAAAGTTTTAAAAAGTTGTAGTTAATTCTTAATACCAATTCCTTTATAAAATGAAATGATTATTACATTATTATTCTTAATTTCTAATGATAAATTTCATTTTGTCCTTACTCCTCCATATGTTGTTTATTATGTTACATAAAGATGGATTTAACTTTTTGTTAGCATACATGGTATGTTGCATTTGAGCTAACTTTTATGTTCTAATCAAGAAATAAACTGGGATATGTCACAGTTGATATGGTGATATCAATTTTAATAGGTATTTGTCAACTATTATCTCAGTTATATGCTAGTTAAATTACCATTAATAGGACTAAAATAGTTTTTTGTGAACAGTGCAATTTACTATAGAAAATTCTTAATTTCTTTTAAAAAGTCCACATTTTTCTTTCTTTATATGAAATGAAAAATAAGTAAGGCTTATTTTAAGGGTACTTACAGGTTATTATGAATACTGTCAAATGTTACTTAAAATATGCCTGCAGACATCTAGAAGTGATATTCCAGTTAAATACTGAAAACATGAGATCACAGAATGCCAATAGTTTTTGGATGTGTTTTGCTTTTTTGTAGTTAAGACTATTGCTGTGTTATTTCAGTGATATTTTTGCTATGCTTTATGGAAATACGTTGATTTGAAATAGTTTCTTGAAATTGTTTTCCTTAATAAATGTAAAAGACATGTTTAATGAATCTACTAATAACTCTAACTTGAAAATAAAAAGGCAAAACTTAATCAATTTAGATATTGATTAGTTTTAGTGCAATTTGAAGTCAATGAAATACTGCTTAAGCAGTATGTCCTATAAGTTTAAAGATAGCAGACAATTTCCCTGGGACATCAGAGATAGCTGATGAGATAAGGTCTTGTTAGAATTGGACATTAATGGATGAGACAGATATCTATGTGTCTATCACTGGATACAGTAGGGGAAGTATTTGGAAAGTTACTCTAGCTTAGACTTGTCCGTAAGTGAGGATATCTAAGCATTTTAATATGAACACTTAAAAATAGTTTAACCAGTTAATCAAATATTCGTTAGTCCCATTTCTTTATGTTCAGATTTGTTAAAGTCTACCCAAAATATAGTCTCAAATTCACTTTGTCCTATAATTGAGGGTTCAAACATGTGATTTTATTTATAAAGAGATATATGCTATATATTTTAGAAGTTTGGAGTATAGAAATATTGGCTTAGAAAGTGATGGAGAACATGGAGGGGTAACTTTTAAGCAGCCTATTGAAAATGGGTATAATCTGAGAGAGTATACTATACTATTTTATACAGTACTAGGTACCTAGTTTAATAAAGTTTTCCTAACAGCCCTGTGAGGTAAGATGATACTCTCTCTTTTAAACTCTCCCTGAATTTCAAAGAGGTTAAAGAAGTTGTCCAAAGTCACACACTGGCCTCACAGGATTTTCATGGTGGATTGTCTGATTTGAACATCTTTGATTGTTTTGTTACTTCGAGGAGTGAAGGGGAGATATATTATCTTTTGTTAATCAGTTTTGAAGGCCCATATGCTTCTGGCCTGTAGTTAAAGTAAATGTCCATGGATTGACAGGCTAGCTGGTAAATCTGAACTCTGCTAGTATTAGTTAATAGTATGTAGATATTATTGTAATGCTGATCTTACAATTGTAGCTGTTGGCATTAGGTGGAATCTTAGACATTATGCCAGTTACTGAGTCTTTATGACATACTTTTGGTTTATTGTCATCTGTCTAATGCTTGAACATTTTATTCAAGGATGTTAGCTACTTTGTGAGCCAACCATAATTGGGCAGCTCAACATTTCTTTGTTTTCTTTAATCAAAGTCTACTTTTATATGAGAAGTTTATACTTGGATTTCTGCCTCAGAATAATGTTTCTTCTCTAATTATTACATATATCATGAGGCATTTTTATTCTCAGAGAAATGTGCGAAAACACCTATTTCTTTTTAAGATTGAGGGACTCCTAAGTTCCTATTTTTTACTTAGCACAGTGCCAAATGTTGGTTTTTAACTAGCAAAGTTATGGAACAGATCATCTGTAGGAGAAAAATGCTTTTGTGGAATCTTTGAGTTCAGTGTTAATTAGAAGATACAGGACTTGGTGCTGGTAGGCTGGTGATACTGACATTGTATCTGAAGGATACGTGAGGCAGATACTGGTCGTTTTGCCTCTCTGGAACTGAAAACTGAAGGGATCATTTGCCCTGGCTCAGAATGACACCAGAGTAAATTCTTTTAGTTTTAATGGATCCTGGGACCTTCAAGTCTAAAAAAAAAAAAAAATGTCAGTAATACTTATGAGCAAACATAGAAAATAAGTAACCTTCTAGTACTTACAATGATGTTTATTCGACTGCCCTATTCTTAATAATACCACAGTTTGAGGCTTCAAGAAGCTATACTTGAGTGTTTTTAATGAACCTGGAGATAGATTTTCCTTCCAAAACTGTGTTCATCAGTCTGCTTTTGTGATTAACATTCTCTTTAACTAAATACCTCAAAATACTAAGACTTAAATGGGATGGTAATTCTCTTATCTCCACTTGATTCGTGTTAGACTAAATTTTCAGCTTTATTTCTGGCATCTAAGATGTGCTTCTATGGAATGTTTTGAATAAAAAGAAACATTGACATCTATTACAATCTTCTCATTTCAAAGATGGTAAAACTGAGTCCCAGAGAGGTCAAATTTCTTGCCTAAGAACACACAGTTAATTAATATCAGTGCCTCAATTTGATCCTTTCTTGATACAAGACTCTATCAACTGTACCATTTTGCTTAAAACAATTACTATTAATATTTCAAAAAGTAACTTTTTAAATGTAAAATTCAGTAGCATTAAGGACATTCACATTGTTGTGCAATAGTACCACCATTCTGCTTTCTGTCTGTATAAATTTGACTATTCTAGATACCTCATTTAAATGGAATAATTCAATATTTGTCATTTGTGTCTGACTCATTTCACTTAGCATAGTATTTTCAAGATTAATCCATATTGTAGCATGTATCAGAATTTCCTTAGTCATTCACTTCTGAGATTGAATTTATTTATCCATTTTATGTATATGCCACATTTTGTTTATCCATTTATCCATTGATGGACACCTCTCACCTTTTAGCTATTGTGAATGAGGCTGCTAAGAACCTGCATGTACAAATATCTGTTCGAGTCTCTGCTTTCAGTTATTTTGAGTATATACCTAGAAGTGGAATTGTTGAATCATATGGTAATTCTATGTTTAAGTTTGTGAGAGCTGCCGTACTGATTTCCACACCATTTTACACCCCAACAGTGATGAAAAAAGGTTCCAATTTCTCCATATTCTCATCAACACTTACGATTTTCTATTTTTTGATAATAGCCATCCTAACAAAAATTGAGGTGGTATCTCATTGTGGTTTTAATTTGCATTTTCCTAATGATTAGGGATGTTGAACATCTTTTCATGTGATTATTGGTCATTTGAATGTCTTTGGGGAAATACCTACCTAAAGTCCTTTGCTCATTTTTAAATTAGTTTTTTTCTTTGAGTTGTAGAATTTCTTTATATGATCTCTAAATTAATCCCTTATCAGATATATGATTTGCAAGTATTTTCCTCCACTGTATGGAACTACATTGCAGGTACCTGGCTGGAGATGCATTAATAAACAAAATAGGCAAGTTATTTCCCCTCATGGCAGTAGAGAATAAAATTTTCTTAAATAAGGGAATTTTAAGGAGAGAAAAATTGCTCCATGTAGATTGTCTTCTAAAACTGAATCATAAAATTTTCCTTTTTGCTGTACTGAGTCTTGGAAGGAGGTGTTTAAACAGTTCTTGATAACATAATACTTTTGGATTATTTGATGTTTTTCTATTATCATTTTTTACACTGTAGTGAATACAGCATTTTAACTTTTTCTTAATGATTCATGTTTGAACTGAAAACCATTGAATTACGAGTAAACAGTGACAGGAATTGAAATATACATTCCTGCAGATAAATGAAAAAACCCGTTGAATAAATTAAATATCTTTTTTATTTACCAGCTCTGAAAACATTCTTCACTTATGGTTGAATGCATGTTGCAGTGTGCATTTGATGATTCGAGACTTAATGCAAACTTTTCTAAAAATGTGATATCTCAACAGGTATTTTAACACATATAGTTTGAACAACATTGGCTTGAACTATGTGGGTTCCATTTCTTTCAATAACTATATTGGAAAACTTTTTTGAGATTTGCAGTAATTTGAACAAAATTTGCAGATGAACCATGTAGCCTAGAAGTATTAAAAAATGAAGAAAAAGTTAGGTATGTCATGAATGAATACAAATTATGTAGATTTTAGTATATTTTATTATTTGCTACCACACATAAATTTATTATGAAAAGTCAAAATTTGGCCAGGAATGGTGCTTACGCCTATAATTCCAGCACTTTGGTAGGCCAAGGTGGGAGGATTCCTTGAGCTTAAGAGTTCCAGACCCCACCTCTAGAAAATAAGGAGATAACCAGACATGGTGGCATGTGCCTGTAGTCTCAGCTACTTTGGAGGCTGAGTGGGAGGATCACTTGAGCTCAGGAGGTTGAGGCTGCAGTGAGCCATGATCATGCCAGTGCACTCCAGTCTGGGTGACAGCAAGACCCTGTCTGTCTCAAACCCAAAAACCAAAAAGGTAAAATTTGTTAAAACTTATGCAAACAAAGGCTTAGGGACCACACATGGCAACATTCATAGCTGAGATAAATGTAAACAAACATAAGATGCAGTATTAAATTATAACTGCATAAAGTTAACTGTAGTATATAGTATATTACTGTAATAATTTTGTAGCCACCTCCTATTGCTACTGTGGTGAGCTTTTGTGTTGTATCTACTTAAAATGCTGTGTGATGCTAATCATCTCCTTGTGAGCGTTACCTCTCTCCAGTATGACTGTGTATTACAATAAAAAGTTCTCAAATATTTGTCATTGGGCTTAATGCAATACTGTAAACCTTTTTTTTTTTTTTTTTTTTTTTTTTTGTAAGACAGAGTCATGGTCTGTTGCCCAGGCTGGAGTACGGTGGCACTGTCTGAGCTCACTGCAGCCTCTGTCTCCTGGGCTGAAGTGATTCTTGTGCTTCAGCATTCCGAGTAGCTGGGATTAAAAGTGCATGAGTCATCATGTCCAGCTAATTTTTGTAATTTTAGTAGGGAATAGGTTTGACCATGTTGGCTAGGCTGATCTTGAACTCCTGGCCTCAAGTGAACTGCTCGCCTCGGCCTCCCAAAATGCTGGGATTACAGCTGTGAGCCACTGCATCCAGCCCTGTAAACCTTGAATAACACCAGAGGATCCATACAGAGTGATGTTGGAAGTGGTTCCAAGAAGCAGAAAAAAGCCATGACATTACAAGACAAAGTTGAGTTGCTTGATATGTTCCATAGATTGAGTTCTGCAGCTTCAGTTGTCTGCCCTTTCAAGAAAGATGAATTCAGCATAAGGACTACTGTAAAAAATGTAAAAGGAAATCTGTGAAACCATTGCTGGCTAGCACAAACACTTTTCACTTTTTGTGAAATACCTTTTTATTTTGTATTGAAAATGCAGCTTTTATGTGGGTGCAGGATTGCTAAAAGAAAGGAATACTAGAGAATCTAAAATAATTTGAGTAAAAGTAAAGTCATTATGTGACAACTTAAAGCAAAAGGAAGATGAAGAATCTAAAGGTGAAGAATTTAATGCCAGCAAACAATGGTTTGATAATTTTAGAAAGAGATCTGGCTAAAAGATTTCAAGAGAATACAAGTACTTTCTGCTACCCAGAAACTCATCTTGGTCAGCAGACTTTCGAAAGTGCCCAAAGTTTCCTAGGTGCCATTAAGGATATTCTTGAGGAGAAAGGTTATCTTCCTGAACAGATTTTTAAGTGCAGATGCAAGTGCCCTATACTGGAAAAAGAAAATGCTGCAAAGGACATTTACTAGTAAGGAGTGCTGAGTGCTCATAGACCAGGTAATAAAAAGTAGGAGAAGCAGTGCCAGAAAAGAAATTGACATTAGACGGTGTGGCAGAAGGCTTCCAATTATTCGAGATTGCTTTTGACTTTTTTTAATGACATGGATCCTCCTATGATAGAGGCACTGCATTATTTGAAATAAATTTCTTGGAAAGACTGACCAATCTTTGTATATATTAATGGTCCTGCCAATTTCTGTTTTTCCTTATGTTTTGGTTCTGATTTGATAATGTGTTTAAATAAATGATTAGTCAAAAGATACGTACATTTATAGTTTTGAAAATCTGGCCCATGTATATGAAGTTAAAAAGATATTAAAAGCATAATTATAGGTAAATAGTGTGTATCTTTATATCAGTTAGATTTTTTCTTTCTTTTTTTTTTGAAAGGGCACAAAGAGCATTTGACATATGTTAACAAGCAAGAGGGTGTTGGTCCAATGAGAACAGAAAGTTTCCTTTGATTGTGATTTTGGAAAATTTGATATTTTCCACATGGAATTTTATGGTCAGTTGGGTGTGAAGTTGTATAGGCAAATGTGATCCATTTCTAATTCCCTAGTTTAAAGTTTTAAACTTAGTAAAATAGTTTTAGTTGTGTCCACATGAGCATTTACAGCTCATTCTTAGTTTATTGCATTTAAATTTGATTTTTGGTTATTGGAGAATATTTCTACATGACCTATTTTTATGTGAGAATAATTATGTTGACTTTTCCTCAGTATTTGGTTTCGTCTATGTACAGCAGTGGGAAAATATTATCCTGTGACAACCTTGTATTCTAGTGACAGCATTTAAAAAAATATATCTATGTTTCATTACTTTTTTGAGGGAGAGTGAAAGTCAGTAGTATTCTGTGAGTGCAAAAGAACTCTAAGCTGTTAATATATTTTTTAAAAGGGAAATGGCTTGGTTAGTAATTATTGAATTTAACCTGGGTTTTCTTTTTATGACTACCTTTAAATTTTTTTCTTAACTGTATTTTAATGATTTAATTTCTTTTTAATATATTAACTTGAAATGTAAGAACAAATAATCATTGGAGGTTCTGATATTCAAAAGATCAGATAGTGCTTCGGTTAGTGGCAGAATAAAATTTTTAATAATAGCATCATAATCCCCTTAGATAGCATTTTGTACTTAACTAAGTTTCACTGTATACAGGAAGTTTTTTGAAACCCACAACCAACTTTTGAAATAAACAGGTTGGGTATTCTTATTTCTATTTTATAGATGTGGAAATGGAGGATTAGGGAAGTTGATATGGTAGACCTAGAGAGATAAAATCACTTGTATTGGATATCTTTTATTATTTTATTTTTCTATTTTTTGAAACAGAGTCTTGCTCTGTCACCCAGGCTGGAGTGCAGTGGCACAATTTCAGCCTACAGCAACCTTCATCTCCTGGATTCAAGTGCTTCTCCTACCTCAGAGTCCTGAGTAGCTCTGATTACAGGTGTGTGTCATGATACCTGGCTAATTTTTATATTTTCAGTAGAGATGGAGTTTCCCAATGTTGGCCAGGCTGGTCTTGAATTCCTAACCTCAAGTGATCCACCTGCCTTGGCCTCCCAAAGTACAGAGATTACAGGTGTGAGCCACTGTGCCCAGTCTAGATATCTTTTAATTAGTAGATTTTGGAACTGTTAATAGCATGTTGGTTAATAGCTATTAATAACAGGTTCTGGATAAGAACTTTGTATTTTTCAGTATGACTTATAAATTAAAAAATACTGCTGGCTTCTTAGAAAAGTCTGTTAATACTTAGCATTGTTCAGATTTCAGCTGACTAATGATTCATTTATTCATTAAACAATTTTTTTGGTGCCCATCATGTGAAACTGTTGTGTTGTAGGCCTTTGGAATGCCGGTTTGAGTAACACTGGTCTTTGTGTTTCTTTTCTTGACACTTTAAGAATTAGGACAGGTGTTCTTAAACACTGGCTAACTCATACATCTGCAGCCAAGTTTGTTTGTTGGCTTGTTTTTGGAAGATCTAATTATGACCTTCTCTTTGCTAGAATACTTTGCTTCTCACAGCTTATATGGTAAAGTTTAAAAGCTTTAAAATATTCTTTGATGCCCTTTATGGTCTGGCCTCTGCTTGGCTGTACATACTCATCTGAAACATCCTCCTCTCTGTCCCCTCCTTCTTGCTTTTAAAAAATTTCTCTCCTTTTACCCAGTTGTTCACCATATTGTTTTACTATTCTATATTCTAAATAAATGTAACTCACTCCAGACGCTAGCCCAATTGATACTTTTTCTGACTAGGTCGCATCCCCCTAAAATATGCTTTAAAATATGAGATAATGTTCTTGTTTTTCATCGTACTTTTCATAGAGGTGATTTTACATTGGCTGCTGTGATTATTTAATAGCCTTTCCCACTCATTTCATTTTAAGCTCTGTAAGAATCGTCTCTTTTTCTGTAAGGCAATTTATTTTCAGAACCTTGCATCTGTTGTAGACATGAGTAAACATTTGTTGGTATGCATCTGGCTGTTTCTTTAACAGTTTCAATTTTTTTTTTTTTTTGCTTTCTGATTTATGAGGTTTTAGATTGTGTACTTTTTTGACAATCAAGTTCTGTCTCCTATTAGTTTACATTATACATGTAAAACATGCTCTTGGCCAAAGTGAAAGTCAAATTTACTAAATCAAACTAAAATTTTAGTGACTTTTCCTATTCAGAATTCTCAAGGTAATATTTGAAAGTTATTAGTTACATATATAAAATATATTGTATAAAAATACTTCATCTCTTTTTTCCATTAAGCATTCTTATTTTAAGTAGATGAATTAATTGTCTGTTTTAAATTAACTTGTGTAGAAGATGAGATAATGTAGAGGCAACTTACTTCTTTTATATTTTGTTTGCTACCACACATTAGTTAATTATTATTTATTTACTAAGCTGCTCCATGTTCCTTAATACTAGCACCACCTTTTGGCCCCTACAGAGCAAGTCTAGAATATCGGCTGTTTCCTCCAGAGACTTACAACTCATACAACTCATTTATAAATATTTATTGGGTCCATGGTATAATGCCAGTCATCATTCTACATGCTGGGAACACAGTGGTAAACAAAATAGACCTTGTCTCTGTTCTCATGGAGCTCATTTTCTGAAGAGGTAGAGCCAACACTTCACTAAGAAAAATATATGAATTTCGGATAATGATGAGTGATAAGAAAAATTACGGTCAATGGGATAGAAAATGAGTAGGTGTGGGGAGTTTATTTGCCTAACATGGTCAAGGAAGGTCTCTTAAGTGGATGTGGCTTTTGACTCCAACCTAAATGACCAGACTATGGCAGCCATACAAAGATTTTGGAAAATTGTGTTGCAGGTGTTGGGAATAGCTGGTACAGGTCTTGAGGTAGAAATAGATATGGTTTGACTGAAGGACTGCTAGAAGTCAAGTGTGACTGTGCATAGGAAAGGAGATAGATAAGAGTTTAAATTGAAGACGTGGTCTGTTCACAAAAGCAACATAAGTGGGTAAAATCTGATAAATTTTTAGCCTTAATAGTAGAGAAATAAAAATTCAAACAATGTAGAGTTAACTCTCTTTCGTATATGATATTATACTGTTAAATGAATATAATATTCATAATATTAAGAATTGTGAAACCAGTGGTGGAAATGTAATATAACAGAGGCTTACAGCTTTTCTGCCTTGCAGTTTGACTATATCCATCAAAATCTTTAAACATGAATATCTTTTATTCAGCATGTTCATTTTTAGGAGTTTGTCCTGCCTGGTCTTGAACTCCTGACCTCAGGAGTTTGCAGTGGCATGAGTTAGCAACTAATCATATGAGTTACGCAATTTTTAAAGCACTTTCTGTATATTCTAGGGTTGACTATATAAGTAAACTACAAGTATTCATTTTTTCAAAATGACTATATTGAAGCATAATTTACATACCATTAAATTAATGTGTTTTTAAGCATACGATTCAATGATTTTTTTTCTTTTTAGACTTCTAGGATCAGGGGTATATGCACAGGTTTGTTATATAGTTAAATTACATGTTACAGGGCTTTGGTATACATATTATTTTGTCACTCAAGTGATAATTGTAATAACAAATACCTGACAGGTAGTTTTTTTATTTTCCCCCCTTCCCACCCTTTATCCTCAAGTAGGCTCCAGTGTCTATTGTTCCCTTCTTTGTGTGTCTGTGTGTTCTGGGGTACATGTGCAGATCATGCAGGATTGTTGCATAGGTACTTACTTATCCCTCCCCAACCTCCCCATCCCCTGCTGTCCCTCCCATAGCCCTCCCCAACAGACCCCAGTGTGTGATGCTCTCCTCGCTTTGTCCATGTGTTCTCATTGTTTAACACCCGCCTGTGAGTGAGAACATGCGGTATTTGATTTTCTGTTCTTGTGACTATGATGGTTTCCAGATTCATCCGTGTTTCTACAAAGGACACGAACTCATTGTTTTTTATGGCTGCATAGTATTCCATGGTGTATATCTGCCACATTTTCCTTGTCCAGTCTATCATTAATGGGCATTTGGGTTGGTTCCAGGTCTTTGCTATTGTAAACAGTGCCGCAATGAACATACATGTGCATGTGTCTTTATAACAGAATGATTTATAATCCTTTGGATATATACCCGGTAATGGGATTGCTGGGTCAAATGGAATTTCTGTTTCTAGGTCCTTGAGGAATCACCACAAGGACCACAATGGTTGAACTAATTTACGCCCCCACCAACAGTGTAAAAGTGTTCCTATTTCTCCACATCCTCTCGAGATAAAAAAATCCTGTCTCCAGATTTTTTAATGATTGCCATTCTAACTGGCGTGAGGTGCTATCTAAATGTGGTTGTGATTTGCATTTCTCTAATGACCAGTGATAATGACCTTTTTTTTAATATGTCTGTTTTTTTCTTGTAAATCTGTTTTAGTTCTTTGTAGATTCTGGATATTGGCCCCATTCTGTTGGTTGCTAGTTCACTCTAATGATAGAATTCAATGATTTTTAGTTAATTTACCAATTTGAGGGTTCAATCCCATAATCCTATCACCTTAATTAGATCCTCTTTTTTACAGTTAATCCTTGTTCTCACCCCAACTTCAAGGAACTGTAGATTTACTTTCTATATCTCTAGAAATAGAAGATATCTGTAGACATGTTCTATCCCTGGAATCTATAATATGTGGTCTTGTTTCAGGGTTCCTCCATGTTGTAACATGTATCAGTAGTTCACTTCTTTTTATTGCTAAATAGCATTCAATTGGTTGGATAGATTACTTTTCATGTAACCATTCACCAGTATATAGACATTTATTTTGTTTACACTTTTAAGGCTATTATGATAAATGCTGCCATGAGCATGTAGTCTTTGTGTGGAATTAATGGCTTCATTTCTCTTGGGTAGATACCTACAGTGGAATTGTTGGATTATATAGTAAATTTATGTTTAACTTTTTAGGAAACTGCCAATCTGTTTTCCAATATGATGATATCATTTAAATTCCTTCGAACAATGTATGAGGTTCTTGCCTTTCCACAGCCTTGCTGACATTCGTTATTGTCTGTCTTTTTGATTATGTCCATTCCAATGGGGTTGAAATAGTATCTCGTGGTGGTTTTGTAAGAATTCACTTTTGTTTTCTTAGTGCATTTTAAGATTTTGTATTGTATGTACTGGAATAATCAAGACATTCATTACACTTACATTTTAGTGGTAGGTAGCTTTTACTTCTTGCATTTTCCTATATTTTATCTAATATTTAAATTCAAATAAAACTATCCCAGAAATTTGAAAAATGTTAACATCTTTTTATATCTCAATAAAGAGGGTGTAATTTGTATTTTATTTGCAAATGCTAAAATCTTTGTAATTAAAAACATTTGACAACTGCCTGTAATCCCAGTGCTTTGGGAGGCTGAGGTGGATGGATCACTTGAGATCAGGAGTTTGAGACCAGCCTGGCCAACATGGTGAAACCGTGTCTCTACCAAAAATAGGAAAATTAACCGGGTATAGTGATGTGGGCCTGTAATCCCAGCTAGTTTGGAGGCTGAGACACAACAGTTGCTTGAACCTGGGAGATGGAGGATACAGTGAGCTAAGATCATGCCGCTGCTCTCCAGCCTCGGTAACAGCGAGACTGTGTCTCAAAAAAAAAAAAGATAAAAGGTAATGGATGTTGATACTCTGATACATTGCTTATGTATGTGAAAATTCAGTGTAATATCATGTGTGCATTAAAAGACCACTGTAGAAGCATTTGTATTCATGTAAAGATCTTAGTGATCTCTAAGATACGTTGTGTAGTCACATCAAGTAGGCTGTAAACCTATACCTATGTGTATATTCCCATTAAAATTATAAACGTACAGTTGAATGCATGAAACGAATATACAGAGGTCTGCAGGGATATATGGTAAACTCATAACAAGTTCTTATCTATAGGGTGTGGAGTTAAGGGAGTAAATAGTATTAACTTTTTATTTTATCTATTTAATTTTTAAAAACTTTTAAAACTTTTTTTCTTTTTATTGAGTATTGATGTGTTGTGTAAGTTAAGTAGTCATTGTATAAAGAAATAAACATTTCTTAGCTTTTTAAACTGTTTTCATTTCTAAGTTGAGTTAGTGAAGAATTGTACTCATTTTATTTTGGAAAAAGTGAACTAATCTTATTTTACTGTACAGGATATGAGTAATAACAAAAATACATTTTTGGAACCAATTTGTAGGTTCAAACTTTGCATTTTGGGACTCTATATAAATCTTCAGATCCAGCTGTTGCTGAGAATATTCTTTCAATTGAAATGAGGTGTGTTGATTTTAAAAGAATGGATGGCTGTTCCTTAAGTGTTCATATGGCAAAAATTTAATGGTATGCCTATGAACTTGAATGGATTGTTTAATTTCTTTGCATTGAGTAATAAGAACCACACTTCTATCATTTTTATTTAAAATTTAGAAGAAGGATTTTTTTTTTTAATAGAAATATCAGTTTGGTCCTAAAATTTCATCAGCTCTCTATTATAGTTTGTCAGCAAATGGTAGAAGCAAAGTCTTTCAAAGTATTTGTTAATTAGGCTATATTCATTTCTGGTCTTTGCTACTATACAATCAAGACCTACTTGCTCCTATTTCCTTTAATTTATCCTGGAGTTTGTCCAAGTTGAGTTTTAATGAGTTGTTTATCCCACTAGTTATACTAGGATTTATTGTCCTCTAGAGAGTTGTCTTTGAATGATAGTTTTTAAACCTATTCTGTAAAATGAACATATGTTCAGACTAAGACTTCTGGATATAAGAAATAAGGAGTGTGTTAAATAATTTTATATTCAACAGCTTAACTGTTAAAATGGAAATTTAGTGATATTTCAAAATATTAGGTAAGTCCAGAAGTTAGAAACATTTAGTATAAATTTATATTAAACTGTTTTAAGTAAAGTTTAATAAATATGTAGTGGTATAAATCACAAGGAAAAATATACTTTTATTGTGCATTTTATTGACATTTTAACAAGTCCCCGAAATAGTTTAAATAAAGTTGTAAAAGCTGTTGATCTTTAGAAAAAGTTTTGAGGTAAATACGGTATAATGTTATGGCTTGATGCATTGGTAAAAATACATTGAGTAATTGTTATTTTCTACATTTGTTAACCTGTTACAAATATTTTAAAATTGACTATAGCAAAAGAGAAACACCTCTCTTTATTGGTATTGTTACATTTACAGATAATTGTGTAAGATACCATCTATTGCCAAACCGTTTTAAATTCATTTATGCTAGTTTAAATACTGCTGGAATATTTAACAGACATATAAATAAAATGTATTTTTATTTGTTGTGGGTTACAGTTGAAAAATTAACCACAAAGAAATACCCTGTGTGTATAATTGGCATGTTTGTTGAATTCTATCTTTGGTACAAAGTAAGCTCCTCCTTTGATTTTAAAATAAATCTGAGGGAGAGAATTTTTTCTACCCTTGGGATTACTAAAATATACAATATATTAATCTTTCTGAATTTGTATGTGTTTATGTTTTTATTCGAGTTTATGTTATCCATTGGGAACCATTTTAGGTGATACAAGATAGCCTGAAAGAGTACTATATATAGTAGCTGAATTTATTATGAAGTAGTAAGACCTGTTTGTAAAAAAAAAATGAATCCCATCTATAATTTTGCCATATAAATACTTAGTGCTCTAGTTATATGAACATTGCTCTTGCTACACAATAGGACCTCCTAAATGCCACAGAGTGCCTGAAGATAAATTGTACATTTTCATATTGTAGGAGGTACTCCCAATGTCTGTTTTCTTTACTGCTTATCATTACTAATACAATGTTGTGTGTTTTTATTGGTGGTGGTGGGGGGTCTGGAATTTGAACAGAAAGTTGAGAACATAGTGGAAAGATCTAATTAATTATCTTAAAATGCTTGTAGAAGAAAAAGAAAAATGAGAAAGAAAAGGAAATGACTTTAAAAATGGTCTAAATATTGGAAAAGCAAAAGGAAATAATAAGGATAATTACATTCAGATTTGTGAATTGAGTCGTATTTGTTTATTCTTCTATTTCTTTTGATCTCTACTATTTTACCTGCTTGGTATAAGGGATATTTTGTTTAAAGGATATTTGTTTTCTGGTTCATTTATTCCAATCCTTTGGCTTTTATAGCAAAATATGATCAGGCTTGCAGATTGAGGAACACATTTAGATAGTATCACATATTGCTATTTAGGATTTGGGAGTTGTTGTATGAGGTGGTACCTTTCTCATTGGGCACCTGTGTATTTGATTGATCTTACATACTAATTAAAAGAGATGGGTAGGCTTAGTGCAGTGGCTTATGCCTGTAATTCCAACACTTTGGGAGGCTGAGGCAGGAGGATTGCTTGAGCCCAGGATTTCAAGCCTAGCTTGGGCAATATAGTGAGACCCTGTCTCTACAAAATAATGAAAATTAGCCAGGTGTGGTGGTATGTACCTATATTCTCAGCTACTCGGAATACTGTGGTAGGAGGATTGCGTAAGCCTGAGAGATGGAGTCTGCAGTGAGCCGTGATCATGCCACAGCATTCCAGCCTGGGCTGTAGAATGAGACTCTGCCTCAAGAGAGAGAGAGACAGTGACAGTGATAGAGATAGAGACAGAGAGACAGAGGGCAGGGTGACTCTAGGCTTTTGCTTTTGTTGTTTTGATTTTTTTTTTTTTGAGTGAGGGAAGGCAATGGTATTTGAATCAGTGTTCTTAAGAACAGAGTTCTTATACTTTAGGGAGCTAGTGTGTTTTCACTGAGCTAAATTTTATAACATAAATTTCATAAAGTGTACAATTAAGTGGTTTTTCCTGTATTCAGTTTTTTGTGCAGTCATCACCACTGTCTAATTCCAGAACATTTTCAAAACTTCAAAAAAGGATCAGATTCACAGATAACAATATAAACCTTAAATGTAAATGGACTAAATGCCCCAATCAAACAATACAGATTGGTAAATTGGATAAAAAGTCAAGACACATCAGTGTGCTGTATCCAGGAAACCCATCTCACATGCAGGGAAACACATAGGCTCAAAATAAAGGGATGGAGGAAGATTTGCCAAACAAATGGAGAGGAAAAAAAAACAGCAGGAGTTGCAATCCTAGTCTCTGATAAAATAGACCTTAAACCAACAAAGATCAAAAGAGACTAAGAAGGGCATTACATAATGGTAAAAGGATCAATGTCTCAAGAAGAGCTAATGATCCTAAATATATACGCAGCCTATACAAGAGCACCGAGATACATAAAGCAAGTTCTTAACAACCTACAAAGAGACTTAGACTCCTACAACATAATAGTGGGAGACTTTAATGCTCCACTGTCAATATTAAACAGATCAATGAGACAGAAGATTAACAAAGATGTCCAGGACTTGAACTCAGATCTGGACCAAGCGGACCTAATAGACATCTACAGAACTCTCCACCCCAAATCCACAGAATATACATTTTTCTCAGCACCACATCACACCTACTCTAAAATTGACCACATAATTGGAAGTAAATCACTCCTCAGCAAATGCAAACGAACGGAAATCATAACAAACAGTCTCTCAGACCACAGTGCAGTCAAATTAGAACTCAGGATTAACAAACTAACTCAGAACCTCACAACTTCATGGAAACTGAACAACTTGCTCTTGAATGTTGACTGGATAAACAATGAAATGAAGGCAGAAATAAAGTTGTTCTTTGAAACCAATGAGAACAAAGACAGAACTTACCAGAAACAGTGGGACACATTTAAAGCAGTATCTAGAGGGAAATTTATAGCAATAAATGCCCACATGAGAAGCGAGGAAAGATCTAAAATCAGTACCCTATCGTCAAAATTGAAAGAGCTATAAGAGTAAGATCAGAAAAACTCAAAAGCTAGCAGAAGACAAGAAATGATTAAGATCAGAGCAGAAATGAAGATTAAGACACAAAACCCTTCAAAAAATTATTAAATCCAGGAGCTGGTTTTTAGGAAAGATCAACAAAATAGACTGCTAGCCACATTCATAAAAAAGAAAAGAGAGAAAAATCAAATAGATGCAATAAAAAACGATAAAGTGAATATCACCACCGATTCCACAGAAATAGAAACTATCATCAATGATTATTACAAACAGCTCTATGCACATAAACCAGTAAACCTGGAAGAAATGGATAAATTCCTGGACATTTGCACCCTCCCAAGCCTAAGCCAGGAAGAAGTGGAAACCCTGAATAGACTAATAACAAGGCTGAAGTTGAGGCAGCAATTAGTAACCTACTATCCAAAAAAAAGTTTAGGTCTTGACAGGTCAGAGCCAAATCCTACCAGACATACAAAGAGGAGCTGATATGACTCCTTCTGAAACTATTCCATACAATCCAAAAAGAGGGAGTCCTTTCCAAATCATTTAATGAGACCAACATCATCCTGATACCAACACTCGGCAGAGACTCACCAAAAAAAGAAAACTTCAGGCTAATATTCATGATGAACACTGATGCAAAAATCATCAATAAAATACTGGCACACGGATTGCAAAAGCACATAAAAAAACTTATCCATTATCATCAACTAGGCTTCAGCCCAGGGTTGCAAGGCTGGTTCAACATACACAATTCTATAAATGTAATCCACCACATAAACAGAACCAAAGACAAAAACCACATGATTATCTCAATAAATGTGCAGAAGGCCTTCGACAATATTCAACAACCCTTCATGCTAAAAACTCTCAATAAACTAGGTATTGACGGAAAGTTTCTCAAAATAAAGCTATTTATGACAAACCCACAGCCAATATCATACTGAATGGGCAAAAGCTGGAAGCATTCCCTTTGAAATCTGGCTCTAGACAAGGATGCCCTCTCTCACCACTCCTATTCAATATAGTATTGGAAGTTCTAGCCAGAGCAATCAGGCAAGAACAAAAAAATAAAGGGTATTCAATTAGGAAAGGAGGAAGTGAAATTGTCTCTCTTTGCAGACGACATGATTGTATATTTAGAAGACCCCATCGTCTCAGCCCAAAATCTCCTTAAACTGATAAGCAACTTCAGCAGAGTCTTAGGGTACAAAATCAGTGGACAGGAATCACAAGCATTTCTATACACCAATAATGGACTAACAGAGAGCCAAATCAAGAGCGAACTCTCATTCACAACTGCTACAAAGAATAAAATACCTAAGAATATAACTAACAAAGGATGTAAAGGACCTCTTCAAGGAGTACTGCAGACCACTGCTCAAGGAAATAAAAGAGGACACAAACAGGTAGAGAAACATTCCATGCTCATGGTTAGGAAGAACCAATATTGTGAAAATGGCCATACTGCCCAAAGTAATTTATAGATTCAATGCTATCCCCATCAAGGTACCTGTGACCCCCTTCACAGAACTGGGAAAAAGCACCTTAAACTTTATATAGAGCCAAAGGAGAGCCCACATAGCCAAGTCAATTCTAAGCAAAAAGAACAAAGCTGGAGGCATCACACTACCTGACTTCAAACTACACTACAAGGCTACAGTCATCAAAACAGCATGGTACTGGTACCAAAACAGAGATATAGACCAATGGAACAGAACAGAGGCCTTGGAGGCAACGCCACACATCTACAACCATCAGATCTTTGACAAACCTGACAAAAACAAGCAATGGGGAAAGGATTCCCTGTTTAGTAAATGGTGTTGGGAAAACTGGCTAGCCATGTGGAGAAAGCAGAAACTGGACCCCTTCCTGACACCTTACACTATAATTAACTCCAGATGGATTAAAGACTTGAACATAAGACCTAACACCCTAAAAACCCTAGAAGAAAACCTAGGCAAAACCATTCAGGACATAGGCATGGGCAAGGACTTCATGACTAAAAACACCAAAAACATTGGCAATAAAAGCCAAAATAGACAAATGGGACCTAGTTAAACTCCACACCTTCTGTACAGCAAAAGAAGCAATCATTAGAGTGAACCTGCAACCAACAGATTGGGAAAAAATTTTCGCAATTTACCCATCTGACAAAGGGCTAATATCCAGAATCTATAAAGAACTATAACAGATTTACAAGAAAAAAACCAAACACATCCAAAAGTGGGAGAAGGATATGAACAGACACTTTTCAAAAGAAGACATATATGAGTCCAACAAACATGAAAAAATGCTCATCATCACTGATTATTAGAGAAATGCAAATCACAACCACATTTAGATAGCACCTCACGCCAGTTAGAATGGTGATCATTAAAAAATCTGGAGACAACAAATGCTGGAGAGGATGTGGAGAAATAGGAACACTTTTACACTGTTGGTGGGAGCGTAAACTAGTTCAACCATTGTGGAAGACAGTGTGGTGATTCCTCAAGGAGCTAGAAACAGAAATTCCATTTGACCCAGCAATCCCATTACTGGGTATATATCCAAAGGAACATGAATCGTTCTGTTATAAAGACACATGCACACGTATGTTCATTGCATACAATAGCTAAGACTTGGAACCACCCAAATTCCCATCAATGATAGACTGGACAAGGAAAATGTGGCACATATACACCATGGAGTATTATGCAACCATAAAAATTGATGAGTTCATGTCCTTTATAGGGACATGGATGAATCTGGAAACCATCATTCTCACCAAACTGATACAAGAACAGAAAATGAAACACCGCATGTTCTCACTCATAGAAAGTGTTGAACAATGAGAACACATGGTCACAGGGAAGGGAGCATCACCCACTGGGGTTTGTTGGGGGGGCAAGGGAGGGACAGCAGGGGTGCGGGAAGGTTGGGGAGGGATAACATGGGGAGTAATGCCAGATGTAAGTGACAGGGGGATGGAGACAAAAAAACCATCTTGTCATGTATGTAGCTATGCAACAATCCTGCATGGATCCAAGGTGGCTGATTGCTAGCAGCTCGGGATTGTAGCTCCCAGTGAAAGTGCAGAGAACAAGAGGACACCAGACTTTCAGACTAATTTTTGTTGCTCATGCACCAGGAGATTCCCAGCGGAGGAGCCCTGCGGGTTGCCAGCACGACTCTTGTGGCTAGCACAGCGGTTTTGCCAGTGCCTCGTCGCGGTGGTTCTTGGTGCAGAGTAAACAGGACTGGTTCCCTTTTTGTCTGATGTTTGGAGCTCCGGGAAGGCAGAGTCACCTATTCAGCTGCTTGAAGGATGGACTCACGAAGGAAGCCAGACCAGAGATTCCCAGGCAGAAAAGCACCATCAATCTTAACGCCATTTTAGCCAGCGCAGTGGGTTGCTCAGATTCCAGCCTTGGGAATCAATAAATTGGACATCAACTCAGAAACCTAATTAGAAAGTCAGTAATTACAGAGACGACAGATGGATAAATTTATGACAAAGGGAAGAAACCAGCCTAAAAAGGCTGAGAATACCCAAAATCAGAATGCCTCTCCCTCTACGGGGGATCACAGTTTCTCATCAGCAGTGGAACAAGGCCTGATGGAGAACGACTGTGTTCCATTAACAGAAGTAGGCTTCAGAAGATGGACGATAAGAAACTTCTGGGAGTTAAAAGAACTTGTTCTAACATGATGCAAAGAAACTAAGAACTTTGGAAAAAGGTTTGACGAAATGCTAACGAGAGTAGATAATATAGAGAGGAATATAAGTGAATTAATGGAGTGGAAAAACACAACATGAGAACTTTGTGAAGTATGCACAAGTTTTAACAGCCAAATTGATCAAGCAGAAGAAAGGATATCAGAGGTCGAAGACCAACTTAATGAAATAAAACAAGAAGACAAAAATAGGGAAAAAAGAATAAAAAGGAATGACCAAAGTCTCCAAGAAATATGGGACTATGTGAAAAGACCTAATCTACATTTGATAGGTGTACCTGAATGCGATGAAGAGAATGAATCCAAGCTGGAAAATAATCTTCAGGATATCATTCAGGAAAACCTTCCCCACCTAGCAAGGCAGGACAATATTCAACTCCAGGTAATACAGAGAACACCACAAAGATACTCCTCATGAAGAGCAACCTCAAGACACATAATTGTTAGATTCACCAGGGTTGAAATGAAGGAGAAAATACTAAGGGCAGCCAGAGAGAAAGGTCAGATTACCCACAAAGGGAAGCCCATCAGACTTACAGCAGATCTCCAACCAAATGGAGAGCAAAAATAAACGAATAAATAAAAAGCAGGAGTTGCAATTCTCATCTCTAATAAAATAGATTTTAAAGCAACAAAGATCAAAAGAGGCAAAGAAGGTCATTACATCATTACATAAAGGTAAAAGGATCAATGCAACAAGAAGAGCTAGTGATCCTAAATATATACGCACCCAATACAGGAACACCCAGATACATAAGACTTATAAGGAGACTTAGACTCCCACACAATAAGAGTGGGAGACTTCAACATCAATATTAGATAGATCAATGAGATAGAAAATTAATAAGGATATCCAGGACTTGAACTCAGATCTGGAACAGATAAACTTAATAAACATTTATAGAACTCTCCACTTTAAATACATAAAATATGCACTCTTATCAGTACCATATCACACCTACTCACAGGTTTAAATGAAATACTGGTTGGCTCCTCATTTGTTATTTTCTTCCCTCATTTTTTTCCTGTCTTCATTATTAAGCACAATTATTGGCATAAAAGAGGTTTTTAATACCCAGTTTTAGCTAGCCCGGGCAATAAAGCAACACTTCCATTTTCTCTCCCTCTTTCTTTTCCTCTTCCTCTCCTTCATTCTCTTTCTTTCTTTCTCTTTCTTTCTTTCTTTCTTTCTTTCTTTCTTTCTTTCTTTCTTTCTTTCTTTCTTTCTTTTCTTTCTTTTGCTTTTTCAAGAAAAAAAAACAACTGAGGAAGACAGTACTTAAAAAAAAATAAAATAAATAGATACCTTGGTTACCTAATTTGAAAAGACCTGCAGCAGGCCTTTGGGAAAAAATCTTTTAGTGCTCCATTGTTTTTCTTAGTTTCTATTTTCTTTTATTTCCTTTTTTCACCATTGTATTAATAAAAATTCTGAAGATTCTAAATTAAGGCACAAGCCTAAGAAAACACCAAGAACTAGTCTTGACACACACTTTCATGGTTGTAAGACCTAGGTGTACCTGGAGAAAAGACAGAAGGAATTATCCTACTTCTACATAATTAAACACAGTTACCTGGAGAAGAGGTGATGGCCTGAAGGAGATGCTTATAAAAAGTATAATGTTGCCTGGAGCATTCTGCAATCATTTCTTTCATAAACCTAATACAAATTTAAGCGATTTCTCAGTGTCAAGGTTTCCCTGTTGGGGAAAAATATTTTGATGAAGGTGTTTACTTCTTTTTTATGTGGTATGTTAAAGCTTGTTGGCGTTTCAAAAAAGTCTTTTATGAATTATCTCAGGGACTATGACATGCATCTTTGATAGAGTAGAGTCTAATTAGTACTTTTATTCGTCCCTAGACAGTGAAAAAGCTGAATTATTTTGATTCTAATCCCCTCCCTCTCATGCTTTCCACTATCATTTTCAGACATTTTAATTCTATATAAGTTTAAAACCACACATAAAGTTCTTATTTTAAAAATTATAAATTTAGATTTTCACACATTTTCAAAGGATTTGCATTTTTATTGCATTTTCTCACTTGCACATGGGTTAGTTTTCTATTGTGTCTGGATAATATCCATTCATGTTTCCTTTAATGAAGTTCTGCTGGTAATAATTTATATTCTTCCAGTTTTGATTGGTTGAAAATGCTATTATTTCACCCTTATCTGTACTCATTTTCATGGAATATATAATTCCAAGTCAGCAGTTATTTTGTGTAAGTGTTACTTTTTTATATATTTTACAGTTTCCATTGAAAAGTCTTCTATCAGTCTTACAGTTGCTCCATCAGCATAGTATTTGTGTGGTGTGGGGGTGTGTGTGTGTGTGTGTGTATTTATTGCTGCTTTAAAGATTTTCAGTTTGTTTTCAATTTTCAGCTTGTCTACTATAGCACACCTATTTGCAGTTTTCTTTGAGTTCATACTGCTTGTAGTTCATAAAACTTAAATTTGGAGTCAGGTGTCTCATCAGATTTAGAGAGATAGAAGCGAATATTTCTACAAACATCACTTCTATGATTTTCATTTTCTTATTCATATTTTTATTCTGATATAATGTGTAAATATTTTTACTGCATACAATATTTCTCTTTTGCTTTTTTCTTATTTCTCTATTTCTGTGTGCAATTCAATTATTTTAAAATTGATAAATAAATTCTCTAGTATTTTCTTGTTTGTAATTTGCTATAAACCCTTCTGTTGAATACATAATTTAATTTTAAATTGATTTAGTTTTAGAATTTACACTTAATTAGCATTTTCTCCTTTAAAAAGATTTGAGTCATCTTTTTCCTTGTAGACTAAATAGTATTTTTAATTTTTCATTTCCTATTCTGTGATTTATTAAAAGTATTATAATTAAAAAAAATCTCTTCTGATATCTCAAAGATCTCAAAGTTCTGGAGTGTGTGTGTGTGTGTGTGTGTGTGTGTGTGTTTCTCTTTTGATCTCTCTCCAGTTTTAAGTCATGGAATCCCAATTGTTGGTATGCTTACTGATTATTTGTACTGAATTTTAGACATTGCCTAGGAAAATAATATAAAGTGTCTAGATGACATTTTCCTCCAGTGATAATTCATTTCTTTTGTCAAAAATGCATATGTAAAAGCATATTATCTTGATGCAGTTGAGGCTGTGTTGTATGGTTTAATAAGGCTGATATACTTCTGGTTTGTCTATATTCTTAAGATGTAGAAAAAAAAATCCTGCATGATCTGCACATGTACCCCAGAACCTAAAGTACAATTAAAAAAAAATTCTGTCTAAATCAGTCTAGACATTTTATGTTACTGAAGTTTTGTAATATGTGACTTTTTTGGTCTGACTTCTTTCAGTTTATATAATGTTATAAAGGTTCATTCATGTTATAGCATGTATCAGTGTTTCCTTTTTATTACTGAATAATATTTCTTTGTATCATTTGATGACATTTTATTTATTCAACGGTTGGAGTACATGTATGTTGTTATTATTTTTTGGCTAAGAATATTGCCACTGTGAACATTCATGTGCAATTTTTTGGTATGAACATGTTTTTCATCCTCTTGGGTGTATTTATACCTATGAAGATAATTTCTGGGTCATATGATAACTCAGTGTTCATCTTATTTCCAAATTGCCAAATTGTGTTTTCCATAGTAACTACCCCTCTGTGTGCGATGTTCCAGTTTCTACCTATTCAGGCCATACTTGTTACTTTCTGTTTATTTTTATTTTTAAAAATTTCATCCCTTCTGATGTGTGTGAAGCAGTATCTTGTGGGTTTGATTTTATTTTTCTAATGTCTAATGATGTTGAGTGTTTTTCCATGTGCTATTGGCCATTTTTATATCTTCTTTGGACAAATGTCTTTCCAGGTCCTATGTTCACTTTGAAAATTGGGCTGTGTATCTTGTTCTTGTTGCATTATGGGAGTTTTTTAATATTCTGGAAACTAGACCCTTATTAGATATATGATTTGCAAATATTTCTCCCTTGGTGTAAATTGGCTTTTCACTTTGTTGATAGTATCTCTTGATTCACAAAAGTTTAAAATTCTGATGATGTGCGGTTTATCTTTTTTATTCTGTGGCTTTTTTCTTGTTATAGCTAAGCAACTATTGTCTAATTCTGTATTGTGGAGATTTATATCTCTGCCTACTTCTAGGACCTTTATAATTTTAGCTCTTTGATCCATTTCAAATTTTTATATATCACTTGAGGTATTAGTCTAAATTTATTCTTTTGTATGGGCATATTCAGTTGTTCCAAAACCATTTGCTGAAAAGATGTTCTTTTCCCATTGGTTGTTCTTGACATCCATCCTTTTCAAAAATCAATTGGCCATGGATTTATCGGTTTATTTTTACTGTCATTTTTAGTGTTCATTTATGTGTTTATCTTTATGTAAGTGTGCCACTATTTTGATTACTGTACCTTTGTGTAGTAAGTTTTGAAATTGGGAATTGTGAGTTTTCCAAATTTGTTCTTCTTTTTCAAGATTGTTTTTGCTATTTGATATCCCTTGAAACTCCATATTAATTTTGGGATTAGCTTGTTCATTTTTTCAAAATAGATAGCTGGGCTTTTGATAGAGATTGAATTAAATCTGTTGGTCAATTTGGAGAGTGTTGCCATTTCTAAAATATTAAATGTTCTAATCCATAAACATGGGAATTCTTTCCATTTATTCAAGTCTTTTCAAATTTCCTTTAACGATATTTTATATTTTAAAGTATGCAGATTTTATGCCTCTTTGTTAAATTTATTCCTAAGTGTTTTTTTTTTTTTTGTTTTAGTACTGTTAATGGAATTGTTTTGTTAATTTCAGTTTTGGGTTGTTCATTGTAAGTGTGTAGTTGCTAAAGTGTTTTTTGTGTAATTACTTTGTATCTTGCAACTTTCTTGAATTCACTTGTTAGTTTTTTCCCTGCTTATTAAAAGAAAAAATAATAGAGATGGGGTTTGGCCATGTTGCCCAGACTGGTCTTGAATTCCTGAACTCAAGGTATCTGTCTACCTTGGCCTTCTAAAGGGTTGGGATTACAGGTGTGAGCCAATGAGCTTGGCCACTTAATCAGTTTTAGTTGTTTGTTTGTGTGTGTATGTTTCTTTATGGTTTTCTGTGGATAAGATCATGAAGTCTGTGACTAGTAAAAATCATACACTTCTTCCTTTACAGTCGGAATGCCTTTTATTTTTCTTGCTGAATTTATTGACTGGAGCTTCTACTACAATGTTGAATAGAATGATAAGAACAGAGTCACTTGTCCTGTTACTGATTTTGGAAGAAAGCTTTCAGTCTTTACCACTTAGTATGATGCCTTGTATCATGTTGAAGAAGTTCTCTAATATTCTTATTTTGCTAAGAGTTTTTAATTATGAAAGATTATTACATTTTGTCAAATGCTTATGTGCTATAGCGGGCCTAGAGTTAGAGCCTGAGCAACGTCATTTTATAAGACAATGCTGTTTTTTCCAAAAATAAGTTGTACTGTCCCATTCTCCTTACAATAACTGCTGACCTTGGCTTCTGTAAACAAAACTGCTAGCTTGCTCTAAAGAACGCACACCATGTAAAGCTGCTTGTCTTTTTCTTATTAGTAACTGTCTGGCCTTTGCTTATCAGTAGTTACCAAGATAAGCTTCTGTAGAGTTGCTTGCCCTGCATCCAGGATGTGGTTTTTCAGCTTAAATACCCTGCTCCCCCTGAGTTCGGGGCCCCGGGTTGGAGAGACGTGAGTCCTCCGTGGTCACCGGCAATAAAGACCCTGCAATTTGGCATACTTTTGTCTTGGTTGATTATTTCAATCTCGCATCCAATACTTAACTTTTTCTGTGTTAATAGAACATTTTTAATCCTTTATTCTGTTAATGTGATGTATTGCACTGATTGATTTATGTTCAACCACACTCTTATTCCTGAGATAATTTCTTAGTTGTCATAGTGTATAATCCTTTCGATATTTTGCTGAATTTTATTTTCCTAGTATTTTATTAAGAATTTATGCCTCTAGTTTTTAAGGGAAATTTGTCTATAGGTTTCTTCCGTTGCCTTTGGCTTTGGTGTTAATTTTTTGTGCATTCATCTATGTTTATCTTTATGCAAGTATGACACTTTTTTGATTACTGTACCTTTGTAGTATGTTTTGAAATTGGAAAGTGTGAGTTTTTCAACTTTCTTCTTCTTTTTCAAGATTATTTTCGCGATATGAGGTCCCTTGGGTAATTCTGGCCTCAAAAAGGAATTAGGAAAGATTCCATCCTCTTTTGTTTTTTGCAAGAGTTTGAAAAAATTGGTGTTTATTTTTTAAATGTTTGGTTTAATGCACCAGTCAAGCTTTGTGATCTTGGACTTTCCTTTGTTAAGAGATTTCTACTTCATTTTTGAAGATTAGTTTTGCCAGAATTAGAATAATTGGTTTATAGTATTTTTCTTTCAGCACTTTGAATATTTCATCGCACTGCCTTTTGGCCTTAATGGTTTCTGATGGAGGATGCCTTCAAAACTAAACCAGGCATTTTACAACTCTGCTTTAGCCTTTGCTTCTTTTTTGTGCAGGCCTTGAAAACAAACCTGAGGTGAAAGCTTAGGTCTTTTGCTAGTCTTTCCTCTGCATGCACACAGACCTGTTTTGGCATGATTATGGCCTTCTAATTCTTAGAAAATGTGAGAAATGTTCAGCGTTCATATTACTCAAAGCATCAAGTTCCAGTCTAAATTTTTGGTTAACCTGTTGTTTGCCCAGTTTTGCATTCATTGTTACATGCAGGAAACACCAATTTATTTGCTTGTATATATTTTCTACAAATGTCCCTGGGTAATTGTTTTACCTTTGGGTGAGTTCTGAATTAAGAAAGATCAAGCAAGCTCTTTGAATTGGTCCAGGAGGTAGCCACCAGACAGACATGTCAAAACAAATTACCACAATTCTTTGTGAATCAAAACTGTTCTGCTGTTGCCTATACTGAGACTGTGAGCTGTAGGGACTGGGGGATGCAATGAAAGAAAACACCACAAAGATTATAGTTCTTTCTAAGATTCAGTGGGGTTTTCTTTATTAAGTGTTCTTCTGTTTGCAGCATGCTCTTGGTTAGTTTTTAGACTCTTGAAAAAGTTAATTTCTGACAGTTTTTTGCCAGCTTTTTTGTTGCTTTAATGAAAGGACAGACTTTTGGGACATTCCTTACTCTGCCCTTTATTCTGATGCCATACCACTTCAGGGAGGTTTTAAGTGAAGTTTGTTTCATGGAGGAATTAAGAAACTGTTTGGTAATCCAAGGTTGCGGTAGGGGGCAGTTGGATATATTGATAATGCTGATATCTTGCTTTTGCATTTGTATTAATTTTTTAAAAACTTAAGTTCAGGGGTACAGTGCAGGTTTGTTATATAGGTAAACTTATATAATGGGAGTTTGTCATTATTTTGATACCCAGGTATTAAGTGTTGTACCCATTACTTTTTTTTACTGATCCTCTCTTTCATCCTACCCTTCACCCTCTGACTGGGCCCAGTGTCTGTTGTTCATCTCTGTGTGACTATGTGTTCTCATCATTTAGCTCCCATTTAAAAGTGAGAACATGTGATATTTGGTTTTCTGTTCTTTCATTAGTTTACTAAAGATAATGACCTCCCGCTCCATCCATGTTCCTGCAAAGGACATGATGTCATTTTCTTTTTTGACTGCATATTATTCCTTAGTGTTTGTGTAACACATTTTCTTTATCCATCTACCACTGATGAACATGTAGTTTGATTCCATGTCTTGCTGCTGTTAATAGTGCTGCGTTGAACATATATGTGCATGTGTCTTTATGACAGAACAATTTATGTTTCTTTGGATATATAGTTGGTAATGGGATTGCTGGGTTGAGTGCTATTTCTGTTTTTAGGTCTTTCAAGAATCACCACCGAGCTTTCCACAATAGTTGAACGAATTTACACTCCCACCAGCACTGTGTCAGTGTTTATATTCACTGCAACATCTCTAGCACCTTTTTTACCTTTTTAATAATAACCAGTGTAACTGGTGTGAGATGGTATCTCATTGTGGTTTTGATTTGCATTTCTCTGAAAATCAATGATATTGAGCATTTTTTTTTCATGTGCTTTTTGACTGCATTTAGGTCTTCTTTTGAAAAGTGTCTATTCATGTCCATTGCCTGCTTTTTAATGTGTGTTTTTTTTTTTGTAGATTTAAGTTCCTTATAGATGTTGGATATTAGACCTTTGTCAGATGCACAGTTTGCAAAATTTTTCTCCCATTCTGTAGGTTGTCTGTTTACTCTTTTGATAGTTTCTTTTGCTGTGCAGAAGCTCTTTAATTAAATAGATCTTATTTGTCAGTTTTTGCTTTTGTTGCAGTTGTGTTTGGAGTCTCTGTCATGAAATCTTTTTTTTTCTTTATGTCCATAATGTTATTGCCTAGGTTGTCTTCCAGGGTGTTTATAGTTTGCAATTTTACATTTAAGTCTTTGATCCATCTTGAGTTGGTTTTCGTATGTAGTATAACAAAGGGATCTGCTTTCAATCTTCTGTTTATGGCCAGCCATAACATGGATTTTTATATGTTGAACCAACCTTGCATCCCATGATAAAAGCCCAGTAGATCATGGTGGCTGGGCTTTTTGATGCGCTGCTGGATTCAGTTTGCCAGTATTTTGCTGAGGATTTTTGCATTGATGTTCTTCAAAGATGTTGACTTGAAGTTTTCTTTTTGTTGTTGCTATATTTCTGCCAGGTTTTGATATCAGGATGATGCTGGCCTCATAGAATGAGGACACTGTTTTTGGAGTAGTTTCAGGAGGAATGGTAACAATTTTTTTTTTGCACATCTGCTAGAATTCTGCTGTGAATTCATCTGGTCCTGGGCCTTTTTTTGGCTGATATGCTACTTATTACTGATTCAATTTTGACTCCCAATACTGTTCTATTTAGAGATTCAGTTTCTTCCTGGTTCAGTCTTGGGTGGGTGTATGTATCCAGGAATTCATCTATTTTTTCTAGATTTTTTTTTTTGACATGGAGTCTCATTCTGTTGCCAGTCTGGAGTGCCCTGGCATGATCTCAGTTCAATTACAACCTCTGCCTCTGGGTTCAAGCAATTCTGTCTCAGCCTCCCAAATAGCTGTGACTACAGGTGCCTGCCACCGCACCCAGCTAATTTTTGTATTTTTAGTAGAGATGGGGTTTTACTATGTTGACCAAGGGTGTTCTCTATCTCTTGACCTCGTGATCCACCCACCTTGGCCTCCCAAAGTTCTTACAGATTTTGTAGTTTGTGTGGATAGTATTGTTCATAATCTTCTCTGATGGTTATTCATATTTCTGTGGGGTCATTGGTAATATTCCTGTTGTTGTTTCTAATTGTGTTTACTTGGATCATCTCTCTTTTCTTTGTTACTAGTCTAGCTAGCAGTGTGTTTTTTAATTAATTTTTTCAAAACACCTCCTGGATTTGTTAGTCTTTTGAATGGTTTTGTGTATCTCAATCTCCTTTGGTTTAGTGCTGATTTTGGTTATTTCTTAGTTTAAATTGCGAGGTCTGGCTGCAGCCAATGGAGATCAGATACAGCCGTAAGGATGACTCCAAATGCGTAAGGGATAAATTTGTTTGTTTTCCTTTGTTCATTGTCCTCTCGTGGCAAAATGGCAAGTGAGAATACCCTTCCTGCAGTCCAGGAAGTAAAAATTGCATTGCTGAAAAATCCTTTGTCTCAGTACTAATTTTTCTATGCGGCAGCAAATATCTAATTCTAGCACAGTTTCTTCATAGTGTTGATAGACTTTACAATTTGATATGTTTTTGCAGTGGCTGGTACTGGTTTTTCCTTTCCATATTTAATGCCTCCTTCAGAAGGTCTTGTGAGGAGGCCTGGTGGTGACAAAATTTCTCAGCATTTACTTGTCTGTAAAGGATTTTATTTCTCCTTTGCTCTGATGCTTAGTTTGGGTAGACATGAAATTCTAGTTTGAAAATTCTTTTCTTTAAGAATATAGAATATTGTCCCCCACTTTATTCTGGCTTGTAGAGTTTCTATAGAGAGATCTGCTGTTAGTCTGATGGGCTGCCATTTGTGGATAACCCGACCTGTCTTTCTGGCTGCTCTTAACATATTTTCCTTCATTTCATCTTTAGTGAATCTGACGATTATGTGCCTTGGGGTTGTTCTTCTTGAGAAATATTTTTGTGGTATTCTCTGTATTTTCTGGACTTGAATGGTGGCCTGACTTGCTAGGTTGGGGAAGTTCTCCTGGATAATATCCTTAAGAGTATTTTCCAGCTTGGATTTATTCTCTCCGTCACATTCAGGTACACCTATCAAACATAGATTAGGTCTTTTCACATAATCTCACATTTCTTGGAGGCTTTGTTCATTTATTTTCACTCTTTTTTCTCTATTCTTGCCTTCTTGTTGTATTTCATTGAGTTGATCTGTAATCTCTGATATCCTTTCTTCTGCTTGGTCAGTTCAGCTATTGAAACTTGTGTATGCTTTGTGAAATTCTTGTGCTGTGTTTTTCAGCTCCATCAGGTCGTTTATATTCTTCTCTAAGCTGTTTATTCTAGTTAGCATCTCACCTAACCTTTTTTCTAGGTTCTTAGTTTCTTTGCATTGGGTTAGCACATGTTCTTTTAGCTCAGAGAAGTTTGTTATTACCCACCTTCTGACGCCTGTTTCTGTCAGTTCATCAGATTCATTCTCCATCCATCTTTGATCCCTGGATGGTGAGGAATTGTGATCCCTTGGAGGAGGAGAAGCATTCTGATTTTTGGTGTTTTCATCCTTTTTGTTCTGGTTTCTTCCCATCTTAGTGGCTTTATCCACCTGTGGTCTCTGTATTGGTGACTTTTGGATGGGGTCTCTGAGTGGACATCCGTTTTGTTAATGTTTAAGCTATTTTTTTCTGTTTATTAGTTTTCTTTTAACAGTTAGGCCTCTCTGCTGTGGGACTGCTGGAGGTCCACTCCAGACTCTGCTTGCCTGAGGATCACCCACAGGGCCTGCAGAACAGTAAGGGTTGCTGCTGGTTTCTTCTTCTGTTATCTTTGTCCCCGAAGGATACCCGCAAGATGTTGGCCTGAGCTCTTCTTTATGAGGTGCTTTTTGGGTATGTGGAGGTCAGGGAGCTGCTTGAGGAGACAGTCTGTCCCTTATAGGAGCTCAAGTGCTGTGCTGGAAGCTCCATTGTTCCATGCAGAGCTGCTGGGCAGATAATACCTTTCAGTCTGCTGCAGCAGAACTCATAACTGCCTCTTTTCCCAGGTGCTCTGACCTAGGAAGGTCAGCTTTTTTATAAGTTCCTGAAGTGCTGTTGCCTTTTTTCAGAGACGCCCTGCCCCTCATGTAGTAGTCTAGTCACAGTCTGCCAGCAGAAGTGTTGCTGAGCTGCCACAGGCTCTGCGCAGCTGCTGTGTGAACTGCCTTGGTATTGGCTGACTGCCTTGGTAGTAGGGGACACCCTTACCCCCCACTGAGCTGGACTCTCCCGGGTCCAGCTATGCTTGCCACGAAACTCTCAATCCAGAGCATTTCAGATTGCTTGTTTTGTCGGAGTGGTACCTGCTGAGCCAGATCTCCTGGCTCCCTGTCTCAGCCCCCTCCCTTTCAGTTGAATGGGTGGCTCTGTCTCCCAGGTGTTCCAGGCGCCAGTTGAAACGGCCGCCCAGATTTGTGTGAGTTTGTGTGTGCCAACCTGCGGCACCAGCCGTGCTGAAAACCCGTGGCACTTTTCCTCCCGCAAATCTCCTGGTCTGTGAGCAGTGAAAACTTGCTTGGAAATGTGGTGAGCATTCACCTTCTGTGTTGTTTTTGCTGGGAACTGCACTCTGGAGCTGTTCCTATTCGACCATATTGGATCAACCCCCTCCCCACTTTGTTTTGAGACAGAGTCTTGCTCTATTACCCAGCTTGGAGTGCAGTGGCATGATGTTGGCTCACTATAACCTCTGCCTCCAGGGTTCAAGTGATTCTCCTGCCTCAGCCTCCCAAGTAGCTAAAACTACAGGTGCCCACCATTATATCCGGTTAATTTTTATATTTTTAGAAGGGATGGGGATTCACCACTTGGGCCAGGCAGGTGTTGAACTCCTGACCTCAAGTGATCCACCTGCCTTGGCCTCCCAAAGTTCTGGGATTACAGGTGTGAGCCACCACATCCAACCTTATTCCTAGATTCTGAATTCTTTGAGTGTAAAGATGGTGGCCAGGCACAGTGGCCCATACTTGTAATCCCATCACTTTGCGAGATCAAGGATCATCTGAGCTCAGGAATTCAAGACCAGCCTGGCCAATGTGGTGAAATTCTGTTTCTATTAAAATTGCAAAAATTAGCTGGACAGACACCAGAAATCCCAGGTATTTGGGTGGCTGAGGCGGGAGAATCACTGGAACCCAGGAGAAGGTGGAGGTTGTAGTGAGCCAAGATTGTGCCCCTGCACTCCAACCTGGGCAAAAGAGTGAGAGTTTGTCTAAAAAAGAAAATTAAAAAAATTAAAGATGGTGCTCGTCTCCTCAGATCCTAGGACAGAATATTGCATCTGTGATGTTTTAAATATTAAATACAATTGATTTTTCACTAGAGTTGATTGTGGTAGATTGAGTAGGGTTTATTCTACCTATTTTTTAAATAGGAAAGTGCAGCTTTGAAAAGTTATGTAATTTTCCCCTACAAACACAAAACGAATAATTAAGCCAGAATTAGAACTAAGATTTTTAAAATTTGTATCCTGCCTTAAATGAAAATCTTTGAAAGTAGGGCTACAGACAAGAAATTTAAAAATACAAATAAATGTGGGAAATCAAGCCCTCCACAGTCAGACGTGGATTAAATCTCAGTTGAATGGCCATATAAAGCCTATTTAAATATTTCTTGTAGATGAAGCCATAGGAAATCAACTGAATTTGTGAATTCGTTCTCAAACAGCTATAGTTACACTAGCTTCCTTGCCATTGCTTGCACTTGACATGCTCAGTTCTACCTCAGGGCCTTTGTTCATAAACTGTTGCATCTGCCCGAAAGACTTTCCAGAGATACCCAAGTAGCTGTCTCTTACCTCCTTCAAGACTGCTCAAGTTTCAATTTAATAAGATCTATCTGTATAATAAAGCCTACTTACTGTATATAAAATTTTTGACTCTGAAGCAGTCCCATTCCACTTACGTTCCACTTTTTTCTTTTTCTTTCTTTCTGTTTCTTTTTTTTTGGGATGGAGTTTCACTCTGACGCTCAGGCTGGTGTACAGCGGCATGAATTTGGCTTACTGCAACCTCCACCCCGGGGTCAAGCCATTCTGCCGTCTCAGCCTCCGAGTAGCTGGGACTACAGGCAACTACCACTATTCCCAGCTAATTTTTTGTATTTTCGATAGAGATGGGGTTTCCCATGTTGACCAAGCTGGCTATGTTCTACTTTTTCTATTTCTCGTAGTTTTTCTCTTATAACTTTCTTATGTTTATTGATTTCTGTCTTCCTCTGCTCCCCACTAGAATGTAAACTCTCTGAGGACAAGGATTTTAATTTTGTAAAATTCTTGGTTTGTTCATTGGAATCTTAAAATGGCGATTTCCTAAGTAGCCAGAATATAACTGCTTACAGAGTAGGCAATTAATAAATATTTACTCAACTGATAGGTTTTTTTAGAGAACAGCTTCAACATGAAGCATGAAGTTAACTAGGCCTCATCTGACACCTCAGTAGTTAAATAATAGGAAGGACATTATAGCTCATTTATTAGTGGACCTAGAAACTACAAAGTAAAAACTGAATCTTGGCTTTGAAGGATATTAGGTTTATAACAAATAGGACTATGCCTACCATAGCAGTGGCTACATAAGGAGCTCATTGTCATGAAAGATGACAGAAATTAAAGCATGTCTGGAATTTACAAAGGTAGCCATTACTTGACACTATTAGTATGTCAGTATATCAGGTTACAGCTTGAAATTGCCTTATATTCTATTATAGATGAATTGTGCATGTAAATTGACTATATATACTTGACTGTAGTAGATAGGGTAGGAAGGATAGTAGAAAGTCTGAGAAATTCTGGAGAATTCTTGGTAACTGCACATTGCCTTAACTGTTTGAATCCCTGCAGAATTTTTTCTGTGTTTTTCGGTGTTCCGTGGCTTTCCTAGGATAATGATCATTCAGAATCATTATTGTTTGTGACACATTGTGCACTTTGTAGTTTAGGCATTTATTTTACGTAGAATTTTTTTGATAAATATTTCTATATACTATCCCTTTTCTATTTGTTTTTCTCTTTAGGAACACTGATTATGTATATTGTATATTGCCCTTTCCTGATACTGATATCAGTATCTTTTTCTAAAATCATTTTATTATTTTTCAAAATTGTTATTTTTGTGTTGATTTCTAAATTTTATCTACCATCATTCTGACTAATTTGAGTTATATTTTATTTGTTGAACTTCTTGATATTTGGAGATTTATACATAACCTTATGGTATTAATTTATAGTTTAAATGCATTATGATCAGCACGTATACTGTATGATTTCAGCCTTTTTCTTTTTACATAGACTTGCTTTTATATTCTTATAGTATGCCTTGGTGAATGTGTATTCTGCTATTGTTGGGTGGGTGTTCTACAGATGTCAATAAGGCCAAGTTCATTGATGGTGGTGTTTTTGTTTTTAATTATTTACTTACATTCTATATGTTTTATCAACTCCTGAGAGAAGAGTGTCAATCTTTAGTTTTTGGATTTGTCAATTCCTCTTTTCAGTTCTGTGTTTAAAAAAATTTATGAATTTTGAAGATCTGTAGTGCCTACAAACTTAATTAACCATGTTGTCATTATGAAAAAAATCTCTCTGTATCTATGGTAATAGTCTGTGTTCTGAAGTTTAATATGTCTAATATTAATGCATTACTCTTTTTAAATTAGAGTTATGTGGTGTTTGTTGTGCTCATTCCTTTACTCCTTCATGCCCTTATCCCCTTTATTTTTAACCTATCTATCTTCTTTATATTTAAAGTGGATATATAGTTGGATCTTGGATGTTTTGTTGAATATAATCTGAGCATCTTTTCCTTTAACTGGTATACTTAGACGTTTGAGATTTAATATTTATATTTTGGGGTTTAGTTCTAGTATCTTGCTGTGGGTTTTCTAATTGTCCCATCTGTTGTTTGTTTTCTTTTCCTAACTTTATTTAGATTGAGTTTGTTTCATCCTCTCCTTTCCATTCTTATTCCACAATCTCCACTATTGCTTTTATTAGTTTTACCTGTTTGTTTTATGGCTTTAGGTGTTCTAGGGTTCACAGTTTACATCTTTTACTTATCACAGCTACCTTCAAATAATGTTATACCATGTAACACATTGTGTAAGAACCTCCATTTCCCTTTTTCTATCCTTTGCTATTGGCTTTATGGATTCCACTTTTACGTATGTTGTAAACTCTGAACTATGTTGTTATGAGTTTTGCTTTAAACAGTTAATTATTTAATCTTGTTAATGAGAATGCTCTTCTTCTTCTTCTTTCTTCTTTCTTCTTTCTTCCTTTCACCCATATATTTACCATTCCCAGCACTTTGCAAATTTCTTTGTATAGAACCACAAATATTTCCATCGGGTATCACATTCATTTAGCCTGAAGAATTTTCTTTAACATTTTTTGTAGTACAGATATGCTGGTCAGGAATTCTTCCCAGTGTTTAGTCATAAAAAAGCTCTTTTGCTTACATTTTTAAAAGATTTTTTTTCTGAATTCGAGGCTGACAGTTTTTCTTTTTTCTTTCAGCATTTCAATCATGTTATTTTGTTGCTTTCTGTTGTATATGATTTCTGGTGAGGAGTCTGTTTTCATTTTCTAGCTTTTATTTCTTTATATGTGGTGTATTTTTCTCTTTAACATTAGTTTTCAGAAATTTGATTATAATGTGCTTTGGTATGTTTTTAATTCTTGTCTGCTTGGGGTTTGTTGAACTTCTTAGATATTTGGGTTTATAGTTTTTTTCAAATTGCTTGATAGTGTCCCACATCTCATTAAAGCTTTGTTCAGTTATTTTAGTCTTTTATCTTTCTTAGTCGTCAGTTTCCTGGGACCTCCTCAGAGACGAGTCAGCAAGTGGGAGAAAAGAGGGAAGCATTTATTCCTGCATTTCCATGTTCTGTATGTGTGAATGCAAAGCAGTTTGCTCGTGTCTCATGTTGCATGGTGTCCTTAGGCGAGTGAAAGTTTACATTGAATTGGTCTCCATAGCAGTGGCTAGAATAAGAGGTAGGGGGAGAAGCTTTTTAGGTGATATACAAGAGATGTTTTGTACTCTCCATGTGTAGTTACAGTTGGGAAAATGACAAATGATGGAAGGTTTGTGGGGCTGAGGAAAGAGCAGGTGACAGTCTACTATAGTAGCATCCCCATTTTTTTTTATATCTATCTTTTTTTTTTGTTCTTCTATTTTATCTTGCTTGCACTTCAGTATAAACTTGTTGCTTATAGACACATTGAAGTGTTTCTTTACTTTAAGGAGCTGTTGTTTAGAAAATTTAACTACATGGTTCACTTTATTCAAAATGAATAAGGGATCACAAATTAGATATTCCAGGGCAGAAATTTTAAAAATAATTCTTCATTTACTATCAAGTAGAGTCCTGAGTATAATGTAAATACTTCATAAATACCTCTGAAAAAAAGTATTAGGATAGAGGGCTCCAGATCAGCTTGCCTGGATTTAAATTCTAATTTTTCCTTTTTTTAAGTAGTGTAACATTTGATACCTTAGTATATCTGTGTATGTCTTGGTTTTCCCATTTGCAAAACTAGTATAATGACAGTACTTCTCTCATAGAGATAATGGCAGAATTTAACATGTTACTATAAGAAATCTAGAACAATACGGTTTTTCTAGTAATCCTCTCTAAGAGTTAACAAGCACCATTTTTGTTTTTACTTATGATAACTGCCTTGATTATGCAGTAGTTGCTTGAGCACTATATGTGTAGGTGAATATGTGTATATGGGCATCATTCTAGTTTGTATTTTTATATTTTATTATTCAAAGTTTCTGAAATAGTGAAACACAAAGTTAGCAGAATTGCCTATTTTGTTTAATCAAATTTTGAAATACTTTGGATATATTCCCTTTCTTCTTTTGCAACCTAAGTCATTTAGTATTTTGTTGTCTGTAAATGCTATTTACTGTATTGTGATTCTTTCTGTTTTCTTGTGCAGGACCAAAAGATCTCAGATTGCTATAACTGAAGGTATATTTGAACTTCCTAATCTCACAATTCAAGCTACAAGAGCACAGACACTTCTCTTGCAAGCAATATATCAAAGTTGGTCTCATATTGGAAATGTCAGCTCTTCTGCAGTGAATGAAGTTTTGATAAATGAAATCTTCCTAAGTATAGGTAAGAGCACAATCTTTTTGATAAGAATATGGAAAATTTGTGTTAGAGGCAACTAATATTTTATTATTAAAATACATATGTCTAGCGTGGTCAACTTAAATTGTAATATGTTTCTGTGAAGATAGAAAATCCAGATTATGAGTTAAGCCATCCAGTTTTTTTCCTTCCTACCAATTTCTGCCTATGTTTCATAATTGCAAATAACTATTTTTCACCAGCTTCTTGCATAATTTACCTTTTGGATAACTTGAGGTTATCAATACATGTGTTTGAAGTGACAGCCAAATCAAGTATAAGTACAGGATACTTGTTTTAAGTTGTTTCTGTTTAAAATAATAATGTTAGGTTTGTTGGTAACACATAGGTAGTTTTTGAAGGTTACATTTTTAAGTGTAATTATGCTTAAAGTAACATTATTTTTAATTTATCTATTAAAATAAGGTGACTTTCGTGCTTACATGATGCTTTTGAAGGTTTTCATTTGGGACCTTATATTTTAATTAGAGTTTTTTTATTTGGCCTAGCTATTGACTAAAGTAAAATACAGGTTGATTATCCTTTATTCAAAGTGTTTGGTACCAGAAGTGTTTCAAATTTCAGATTTTTTCCATATCTGGAATATTTGCATGTACATATATACTGGGAATGTGACTCAAGTCTAAATATGAAATTCATTTACATTTCCCATATACTTTATGCACATAGTCTGAAGGTAATTTTATATAATATTTTAAATAATTTTATGTGACTTAATCACATGAGGTCAGGTGTAGAATTTTCTACCTGTATCATGTCAATGCTCAAAAAGTTTTAAATTTGGAGCATTTCAGATTTTGAGATTTTAGATTAGGGATGCTCAAGCTGTACTAGTTTTGTTGCCGGCTTTTAGCATTATATAAAGAATAACATAATAAATGTTGGAGTAGGCTAGAGATTCTTCACTTGGAGCTTTTGAAAAGATAGTTTTCTGAATCCCCTGACATAATATGCAAATTTTAGTGTATATATAAACACACACCCAGAGATACATATATATATCTTCTTTTTGAATTGAACTTACTGCTCCTGTCTAATAGAAACTTTGTACCCTTTGAACAGCATCTTTTTATTGCATACCCACCCCTACCTTATTCTACCCACATTTTGTAACCACTGTTCTGCTCTAACCACCATTCTGTTCTCTATCTATGAGTTTGACTTTTAGATTCCACATTTAAGTGCGATCTTGCAGTATGTGCTTATTTCACTTTGTATAATGTCCTCCAGGTTCAACTGTGTTGTCCTAAATGACAGAATTTCCTTCTTTTTGTAAGGCAGAATAGTAAGCTGTTGTGGATATATGCCATATTTCCTTTATCCATTCATTACTTAATGGACACGTATACTGATTCAATATCTTGTCTATTGTGACCAATACTACAATGAATATGGGAGTGCAGATGTCTCTTTAACATGATTTCATTTTCTTTGGACATATACGCAGAAGTGGGATTGCTAGATCATATGATAGTTATATTTTTAGATTTTTTAGGAACTTCCATATCATTTTTCGTAATAGTTGTCCTACTTTTCATTCCCACCAACAGTGTCTCTTTTCCTCCAAATCCTTGCTAAGACTTATTTTTCATCTTTTTGAGACTGGTCATTCTAACAGATGTGTGCTTATATCTCATTGTGGATTTAATTTACATTTCTTTACTAATCAGTGATGTTGAGTATGTTTTTATATACTTGTTGGCCATTTGTGTGAACCATTCGTATGTTGGCCATTTGCATTTTTCATGAACCTGTTGGCCATCTGTCATCTTTTGAGAAATGTCTTTTCAGGTTCTCTGCCTATGTTTAAATTGAGTTGTTTTCTTGTTATTGAGTTGAGTTTCTTAGATATTTTGGATAGCAACCCTTTGTCAGATGTATGGTTTGCAGATTTTTCTCCCAGTTTCTGGGTTCTTCCTTCACTCTATTAATTGTTTCTTTTGCTGTGCAGAAGCTTTTGTTTGATGAAGTCCCATTTTTCTGTTACTGCTTTTATTTCCTGTGCTTTCCGGGTTAGTCAATGCCCAGACCAGTGAAGCTTTGTCCCTAAGTTTCTTGTAGTAGTTTTACAGCTCCAGGTCTTAATATTTAAGTCCTTAATCTGTTCTGAATTGTTTTTTCCTCATGGTATCAGATAAGGATTTAATCTTATTGTTGTGCATGTAGATATTCTGTTTTCCCAGCAGAATTTATTGAAGAATCTGTTCTTTTCCCATTGTATGTTATTGACACCTTCATCAAAAATTAATTGTCCATAAATGTGTGGCTTTATTTTGGATTCTTTGTCTTGTTTTGTAGGTTGATGTGTCTGTTTTCATGCCAGTACCATGCTGTTTTGATTGCTATAGCTTTTTAGTATAAAGTGAGATAGTGTGATTCCTTCAGCTTTGTTCTTTTTGTTTAAGATTGCTTTGGTTCTTTAAGGTCTTTTATTCCATATGAATTTAAGGATTTTTTTAAACATTACTTCTCTCATTTAATGAACACAGAGTATCTTTCCATTTATTTGTTTTTTTTTTTTAGTTTATCGGTGTTTTATACTTTTCAGTATACAGGTCTTTCATATCCTTGGTTAAATTTATACATATGTATTTTTGTTGCTATTATAAATATGTTGCTATTATAATATAAATATATTTTGTTGCTATTAAAAATACATATTATACATATGTATTTTTGTTACTATTTTAAATGGGATCGTTTTTCTAATTTTTTTTGAATAGCTTTAGTTTTGGATATGTTAATGCATAAAAATGGTACTGATTTTTACATGTTGATTTTGTATCCTACACCTTTACTGAATTCACTTATCAGTTCTAAAAGTTTTTGGATGGAGTCTTTAGGGATTTTTTTTTTTTTTTTGAGTTTGAGTCTCCTTCTGTCACCGAGGCTGGTGTGCAGTGGTGTGATCTTGGCTCACTGCAGCCTCTGCTTCCTGGGTTCGTAACCGGGATTACAGGCGCATCACCATACCTGGGTAATTTTTTTTTGTATTTTTGGTAGAGACGGGGTTTCACCATGTTGGTCAGGCTTGTCTTGAACTGCTGACCTCAAGTGATTCACCAGCCTCAGCCTCTCAAAGTTCTAGGATTACAAGTGTGAGCCACCATGCCTGTCCAGGATTTTTACATATAAGATCATATTGTCAAGAAGCAGAGACAATCTAACTTTTTCCTTTACTGTTAACAGTGCCTTCTGTTTCTTCCTCTTGCTTATTTTTTCTGAATAGGACTTCCAGTAGTACTATGTGGAAAAGAAGTAGTGAGAGTGAGCATTCTTGTCATGTCCCTGATCTTTAAAGAAAAGATTTCAGCTTTTCACTATTCCATATGACGTTAGCCCTGGGCTTGTCCTATGTATCCTTTATTATGTTTAGGTACATTCCTTCTATACCTAATCTATTGATAGTTTTTGATCGTGAAATGCCATTGAATTTTGTCAAATGCCTTTTCTGCATCTATTGAGATGATTTTGATTTTGATTTTGTTAATGTGATGTATCATATTTATTGACTTGTATTTGTCAAACCATCCTTGCATCCCATGGATAAATACCACTGTATCATGACAAAATATTATATTAATGTGTTATTGAATTTTGTTTATTAATATTTTGTTGAGAATTTTTACATCTATGTTCACCAAGGATTTTGGTCTGTAAGTTTGTTTTCATGCACTGCCCGTGTCTGGCTTGGTATGAGGGTAATACTGGCCTTCTAAAATGAGTTTGGAAGTATTCTAGATTTTTGGAAGAGTTTGAGAAGTGATCAATATTAGTTGTTCTTTAAATGTCTGACAGAATTCATCCAGTCCAGAACTTTTCTTTGTCAGGGACTTTTTGTTACTGATTCAGTCTTCTTATTCATTATTGGTCTACTTGTATTTTATGTTCCCTCATGATTGATGGAGTCTCGATATGTTAGATGTGTCTAGGAATTTATTAATTTCTTTTAGCTTATCTAATTCATTGGTGTAGCATTGTTCATAGTAGTCACTTATGGTGAGCATATATATTTCTGTGGTTTCTATCAGTTAATTTCTCATGTTTCATTTTTATTTATTTGAGCAAGCTCTTTTTTTCTTTGTCTGTTGAAGGGTTTATCTTGTCAAAAAAGCCTTCTTTTTTTTGTTTATTTTAAAAATCGTTTTCTTAGTCTTTATGTATTTCTATTTCTTTATTTGTTACTTTCTTCCTTCTGCTGATGTTAGATCCTTTTCTAATTCCTTGAAGTATAATGTTGGTTGGGTATTTGAAATCTTTGTTTTTGATATAGACATTTATTGCTGTAATCTTTTTTCTTACAACTACTTCAGCTGCATTTCATAGGTTGTGTATTTTGTGTTTTCATTTTCATTTGTCTCAAGATACTTTTTGATTTCATCTTTTATCTGTTGGTAATTGAGGAGCATATTTTTAATTTTCACATATTTGTGATTTTTCCCAAGATTTTTTTTTTTTAAAAGAAGAAGTCAAATTGTCTCTGTTTGCACATGACATAATTGTATATTTAGAAAACTTTATCATCTCAGCCCAGAATCTCCTTAAGCTTATATGCAACTACAGCAGTGTTTCAGGATACATAATCAATGTGCAAAAATCACAAGCATTTGTATACACCAATAATAGAGAGCCAAATCTTCAGTAAACTCACATTCACAATTGCTACAAAGACAATAAAATACCTAGGAATACAACTTACACAGGATGTGAAGGAGCTTTTTAAGGAGAACTACAAACCACTGCTCAGGTAAATAAGAGAGAATACAAATGGAGAAACATTCCATTCTCATGGATAGGAAGAATTAATATTGTAAAAATGGCCGTATTGCCCAAAGCAATTTATAGATTCAGTGCTATACCATCAAGCTATCATTGACTTTTTTTACAGAATTAGAAAAAACTACTTTAAATTTCACATGGAACCAAAAAAGAGCCTGTATAGCCAAGTCAATTCTAAGCAAAAAGAACAAAGCTGGAGGCATCATACTACCTGACTTCAAATTATGCTACAAGGCTACAGAAACCAAAACAGCATGATACTGGTATCAAAAAAACATATTGACCCATGAAACAGAACAGTGGCTTCATAAATACACATCTACCACCATCTGATCTTTGACAAACCTGACAAAAACAAGCAATGGGGAAGGATTCCCTATTTAATAAATGGTGTTGGGAAAACTGGCTAGCCATATTGAGAAAACTGAAACGTCACCCCTTCCTTATACTTTATATGAAAATTAACTCAAGATGGATTAAAGACTTAAAAGTAAGATCCAAAACCATAAAAACCCTAAAGAAAACCTAGGCAATACCATTCAGGATATAGGCATGGGCCAAGACTTCATAACTAAAACACCAAAAGCAATGGCAACAAAAGCCAAAATTGATAAATGGGATCTAATTAAAAAGCTTCTGCACAGCAAAAGAAACTATCAAACTATCATTGGCCAGACTTGGTGGTTCATACCTGTAATCCCAGCACTTTGGAAGGCCAAGGCAATGGATCACCTGAGGTCAGGAGTTTGAGACCAGCCTGACTAACATGGTGAAACGCCTATCTCTACTAAACATACGAAATATTAGTTGGGCATGTTGGCATGCACCTGTAATCCCAGCTACCCTGGAGGCTGAGGCAGGAGAGTCACTTGAACCTGGGAAGTGGAGGTTGCAGTGAACTGAAATTGTGGTATTGTATTTCAGCCTGGGCAACAAGAGCAAAACTCTGTCAAAAAAAAAGAAAAAAGAAAAGAAACTATCATCAGAGGGAACAGGCAACCTACACAATGAGAGAAAATCTGTCCATCTGACAAAGGGCTAATATCCAGAATCTACAGGAACTTAAACAAATTTACAAGAGAAAAACAATCCTATCAAAAAGTGGGCAAAGGATATGAACAGGCACTTCTCAAAAAAAAGACATGGTTGGGCACAGTGGCTCATACCTATAATCTCAGTACTTTGGGAGGCCAAGGCACATGGATCCCCTTAGGTCGGGGGTTCCAGACCAGCGTGAACAACATGGAGAAACCCTGTCTCTACTAAAAATGCAAAATTAGCAGGACATGGTGACGCATGCCTGTAGTTCCAGGTACTCAGGAGGCTGAGACAGGAGAATTGTTTGAACCCAAGAGGTGGAGGTTGCAGTGAACCCAGATTGCGCTATTTCACTCTAGCCTGGGCAACAAGAGCAAAACTCCAAGAGCGGGGAAAAAAAAAAGACTTTTATGCAGCCAACAAACATATGAAAAGAAGCTCATCATCAGTGGTCATTAGAGAAATGCAAATCCAAACCACAGTGAGATACCATCTCACACCAGTTAGAATGGCGATCATCAACAAGTCAGGAAATGAGATGCTGGAGAGGATGTGGAGAAATAGGAACGCTTTTACACTGTTGGTGGAAGTGTAAATTAGTTCAACCATTGTGGAAGACAGTGTGGCGATTCCTCAAGGATCTAGAACCATAAATATTGTTTGACCCAGCAATCACATTGCTGGGTGTATACCCAAGGATATATAAATCATTCTATAAAGGCACATGCATTCGTATGTTTAGTGCAGCACTATTCACAATAGCAAAGACTTGGAGCCAACCCAAATGCCCATCAACAATAGACTGGACAAGAAAAATGTGGCACATATACACCATGCAATACTATCCAGCCATAAAAAGGATAAGTTTATGTCCTTTGCAGGGACATGGGTGAAGCTGGAAACCATCATTCTCAGCAAACTAACACAGGAACAGAAAACCAAACGCCACATGTTCTCACTCATAAGTGGGAGTTGAACAATGAGGACACATGGACATAGGGAGGGGAACATCACACACCAGGGTCTGTTGGGAGTGGGAGCTAAGGGAGGGATAGCATTAGGAGAAATACCTAATGTAGATGATGGGTTAATGGGTTCAGCAAACTAGGTATGGCACACATATACCTATATAACAAACCTACACATTTTGCACATGTATCCCAGAACTTAAAGTATTAAAAAAAATACAAAACTCTATTCTTTCATCTACTTTTCATGTACTTTACAGTTGTCTGTTAAATATTGTTCGTCTAGTGAGCTGCATAACGTGTGTACTGGTTACTATTAATGTTACTTGGATAGACTGAGTTGGCTCACCTATTTTAGATATTTCTCATTTATTAATTTCATTGACTTCTTACCAGGAATATTGCTGTTGGAAGGTTCTGTATCATTTTTTTTTACAGATGGGAACATTTATGCTTAGAACAATTTAGTGTTTTTTAAGTATCATCCCACAGCTATTCACTGACTGAGTCATTTTTTGAAGCCAGGCCTTTGGAATTTTCTGTAATACCAAACTACCTCTGGTAAATGAGATCAGAAATAGAGTATATAAATTTTGTTACTTTATTAGAAATTATTAATGAAATTATAGCAAATATTATAAATTTAATTAAAATTATAAAGGATAAAGGAGAAATTAAAATTTGAGCTAAATATGTGTTAATCAGGTTATTGAATTATATATTTTTGTTATTCATGTTTCTGATGGTTCTTAAATCACAGAAATTCTAACCCTGTCTTTTTGCCAGAAGATTAAATATAAAGTCACACATGGCTTTCGTTTGCTCTGGAAAACAAGGACTTGCTACCACTTTCCCTCGTTCAGAAGTTCATTATTTTGTTGACAGTTTAGTTCCATTAATCTGGTATTTGCAGGGAAATAACTTACAGACTTTAAAATCTAAAGGTGATCAAATGGGTATTTGAATCCGTCATTTAAGTTATGTCTTAATGTTAAAATAAAAATGTACTTTCCAGGAAGTAACTGTTAAAGTATTTTATGCAAGATTTCATGTGGGATACCTTAATGGTTGAATAATAAATTTTACCTCATAAAAATGAAATTCAATAATACAGTAGCTTTCTCAGCTCAGTAGCATCTGGTCTATTCTCATGAGGGCCAATATTTTCCAACTCATTAGGATCATGTCGTTCTGTATGTCGTCAACATTGACTTAGCCAAGCTACCTTTACTTACATAACTGCCAAACTATTAAATAGGTCTCTTGTGGAGTGAAGTCAAATATTCCTCTTACTTTACTTCTGCCTTAGAACAGGGGAAGAAAATGTACACACTGTAACATTTAAACATCTGGTCTAAAACCACATCACTGTAACTCTGAATAAAGTTACGGAGGTATTCTTCCCAGGTGTGCATATAAAAAGGATTTTGGAGTTGTCGAATAGTTCTTTAACCACTTAGGAAAAAGATTGAGGTATATCGATATGCTTTTTCTATTCCTCTGTTTTCAAACTACTTCCCTTCTTCATCATGTCTGCTAAATACTTCTAATGTGTTCTAAGATATATATTTTTGAGATGTTACAAAATTTTCTTGCCAAATTCAGGTATTGGCTATACATTTATTCTTCCCTAAGAAAAGAATTGAGTTAGATTTGTATTAAGAAATACCAAAAAGACCTTTTGATGTTCAAATTGGAGTAAAAAGACATTAATTTTTATGGATCTTATGAGTTTAAGGTGTCCTCATATGCACTTTTAGTAATATGAATATTTATTGAATTTAAAGTTTCCATTTTACTACAGCTCATGTCCAGGTATTGAGAGCTCATTTATAGAAAATGTGGTCATTATTAAGAAATGAGTAGTTAATGTAAAGTGTAACCCATTTTTGCCAGAGGTTGCAACTTTTTTTTTCTTCTTATGAAAAATCAGACCTTGGCAATGACCTTGATTACTAGGGTGTAAAAAACTCCTACAAGCTTAGCATTCTAGTAATGGAATACTAGGCATAAATGGGTTAAAAACACACCTAGAATGTTAAGTTATTCCTGACCTTAATTTTGTTTTCTGTATTCTGTCTCAACATTTTATGATGTTTGTAATTTTTTTTCTGATGATACTTCATGGTACAGGAATGTGAATTTTAGGTGTCATTCAGTAAAAGAAGATACATAAAGTGTGTGTGTACAGAGATTTGAGAAAAACACAATGCCTCAAATTATGATTTAAGTACATTTTAATGGATTTTTGAAAAGTAGGCAGTGTGACTTTAGTATGATTTTTCAGTCTTACAGAAAATCTTTCATAAAAACATCATAAAAATGTGTCTTAATACATTAATGTTGATAACATGATATTAATAGATAAATGAGTTAGATTTGTGCAGAAAAGACACTTTTTTGCCTTATGTATTTTTTGCTGTTTATTTGCCTATTTATTTTTTGCTCATTTTTATGTCTTCTATTGGTTCACAACCTAAAATATATTTCTTCCAGTTGTATTTACTTACCAAACATTTGAAAATATGTAGTTTGCAGTCTGTTCAGTTCTGGGAGCAGATAGCTAACAAGAAATAGACATGGTAGTAGTGAATGTAGAATCTTCTGTGTCACCAATTACAAGATCAAGTTTGGCTTTAAAAATGGACAAGAGTTACTTACATACACTAGAGAAAGGGACTCTTGGTTTTGAGGGCGGCTGTTTACAAAGTACCACTAACTAGGTGGGTTAAAGAAAAGGAAATTTATTTATTGAGGCATTGGGCTGCTTATAATCATGTTGGAAGACAAAGCGGTAGCTGGCATGTCACATTGCCAGAGTTGGAGCAAAAGAGAGAGTTGTGAGGAGGTGCCACACACTTTAAAACAAACAGATCTTCTGAGAACTCACTGTCACGCAGCACCAAGCCATGAGGGATCCACCCTCATGACCCAAACACCTCCATTCACTGGGAATTACATTTCAGCATGAGATTTGGGGGAACAACAAACATCCAAACTATTCTACTTGGAGGAAAATTAGAACATTTCATGATTTAAAATGAAAATTTGGTTGCAAAATCCCGTTACTCCAAAGTTTCCTGATTCTAGATCTTTTTATAGTCACCTTTCTAAATATATTTCTCATATGATAAACATTTTAATATTGTATGTAAGGTTAAATAATACGTTGATTTTATTTTTGTTTGCTCTTTACCACAGAGATTTATTTGAAAGATAAAATATTTTATGTAAAGCAAATACTATGGAACATGCAGGTAAAATTATTGCAACAAATGAAATTATGATGAAAGTCTTATTATCATAGATTGACTTCCTAATTCCTATTTTTAAAACAGTTTTTACTTTCACAGGAAAGCCAAGTAACAGTAATGAAATAATTTTATAAGTTCTTTGTACTCCATATTTTCTTTAATCTCTTCTACATTCTTTGAAGTAGAAAATCTGAACAATATTTTATAGGTTGAAAAGCTCTTGAAGATATTTTAAAAATAACAGGGCCGGCGCGGTGGCTCAAGCCTGTAATCCCAGCACTTTGGGAGGCCAAGGCGGGTGGATCACGAGGTCAAGAGATCGAGACCATCCTGGTCAACATGGTGAAACCCCGTTTCTACTAACTATACAAAAAAATTAGTTGGGCATGGTGGTGTGTGCCTATGGTCCCAGCTACTCGGGAGGCTGAGGCAGGAGAATTGCCTAATCCCGGGAGGCAGAGGTTGCGGTGAGCCGAGATCATGCCATTGCACTACAGCCTGGCTAACAAAAGCGAAACTCCGTCTCAAAATAAAAATAAAAATAAAAATAAAAATAACAGAAGGAGAAGTTGGGCTGTAGTATTCAGAGAACTATTTATGTTTGTTTTTAAAGAAATAATGCAGCCTGGTGCAATGGCTCACGCCTGTAATCCCAGTACTTTTGGAGGCTGAGGTAGGTGATCACCTGAGGTCAGGAGTTCAAGACCAGCCTGGCCAACATAGTGAAACTACGTCTCTACTAAAAATACAAAAATTTGCCAGGCTTGGTGGCAGGCACCTGTAATCCCAGCTACTTCGGAAGGTGAGGCAGGAGAATCTCTTGAACTTGGGAGGTGGAGGTTGTAGTGAGCCGAGGTCGCGCCATTGCACTCCAGCCTGTTGACAGAGCGAGACTCTGTATCAAAAGAAAAGAAAAGAAACAATGCTGTAGTATGTTATACAATTCCAAATTTTTACTCATTATGGCATATAGAATGTTAAAGTATAATTTATATTTGACTTTGATGACTTTATTAATTTGAATCCTTTTAAAATTTCTGACTGATTTTAATATAGGTAAGAGCAAAATTTGTAAATATTATTTTAATTCTGGTTTAGTAGGTAAATATACAGCTTCCTTACAGCAGATTGACATATATGTTCACTACTGTTATACATTATTTTAATAAAAAGTTTTTTTATTTAATGTCACTATGTTGCCCAGATTGATCTTGAACTCCTGGCCTCAAGTTACTCCTCCTGCCTCAGCCTCCTGAAGTAACTGGGATTAGAGGACCAAGCCACTGTGCCTGGCCCTTTATAAATTATGTTATAATTTCATGTAATACATAATTGTATAGTTGAAATGGCTCACCATTACATATTAATTGTTCTTTATACAAGGAAGTCTCAAAGAGAAATTACATTTGAAATAGTTTATTCTAAAAAGTTTTCAAATACTTCAGTTATAGAACTTAAGGTTTATAGTGTATACCAAATGTTAATATTAGGTTTAGCATTCAAAAAAAATTTTTTTTTTTTGTAGGAAGGGAGGAAGGCAGGAAGGGAGGAAGGGAGGAAAGCAGGAAGGAAGGCAAGGAGGAAGGAAGGGAGGGAGGGAGGGAGTGAGGGAGAGAGGGGAAAGAAGGAAATCAGGCAGTGAGAGAGACATTGCCGACCTGGATCTAGAGGTCTACAAGTTGATTTCTTTTTTTCTTTTTTTGAGAGAAGGAAAGAAAAACAAGTAGTGAAGGAGAGTAAGAAAGAGGAAGAAAAAGTGGGAGAGAGAACAGAAATATTGCTTTATTCTAAAAAAAAATGGGTATTAATAATGGCCAATCAATATTTTATTTAAACCTGTGAGTAGGTGTGATGTGGTATTGACAAGAATGTATATTTTGTGTATTTAAAGTGGAGAGCTCTATAAATATTTATTAAGTTTACTTGTTCTGGATCTGAGTTCGAGTCCTTGATATCCTTATTAATTTTCTGTCTCATTGAGTCTAAGTCTCTATGTATCTGGGTGTTAGGATCGTTAGCTCTTGTTGTTGCATTGATCCTTTTACCACTATATCTTTGTTGCTTTAAAATCTATTTTATCAGATACGAGAATTGCAACTCCTGCTTATTTATTTATTTATTTATTTATTTATTTTTGCTCTCCATTTGGTTGGTAAATCTTTCTCCATCCCTTTGTTTTGAGTCTTTGTGTATCCTTGCGTGTGAAATGGGTCTGGATGTAGCATACCGTTGGGTTTTGGCTGTATCTTTTGATTGGGGGATTTAGTCAATTGAAATTTAGGATTAATGCTGTTTGATGTTAACTGGCTGTTTTATCCATTCGTTGATGTAAATTCTTCTTTATGTTGATGCTCTTTACTCTTTGGTATATTTTTAGAAAGGCTAATACTGGTTGTTTAACTGTTTTTCCTATTGCTATGGAATTATTGGGCTAGGAAATTAAGGATATATATGAGAACTATCTCAGTTGACCCATGACTAAGACGCAGGAGGTGGTGCTTGGTTCTGAGAGCCTGCCAGCCAGACATCTTCACTTTCCACAAACCCATTTGATTTTTTTCCTTGCACTCATTCTTGTTACTAACATGATTGTAAGATGAAGCAGTCCCTACATGTGAAATTTTCCTGTAGAAATGAGATGCTGAGAGAAGGAGTAGGCAAAAGTCATCTTTGTTTTCTTATGCCACAAGAGGACAAGATAAGGGAGGCTTCTGGCACTCACTTTACTCACACTTGAGGACAAGCTTGAAGCTGTCTACCTTTTACTTTTTTTAACTCACACACACCTCTCTGGCTGGATTCTTGCCCACTTCTTGCATGTCTTCCACCAGGCTTCCACTGGGTAATAGTAAGTACAGCAACAAAAGTGGAGGAAGGGGAGAGGACTTGGTTTGTTCTCTGTCCTGAAAGACAATCCTCTTTTATATTAGGAAACTCCAGGCCCTTGGCAGTTCAGGATTTCTAAGGATCCTTCTTGGTAGATTTAGACAAGTTGGGTTTTGGAAAAGAGAGTTAGATGTAGCTGTGGTTTAGCTGGCAGCAACGTGGGAGAAACTTTTGCTGTTAGAGCCTGTTACAGTACCTCTGTCTATTGTTCCCACTTATTGGTCCTTGAGACTCATTTTTCAAGAGCAGAAGGCTAACAGAAGGAATTAGGTGACCACCATTAGTTGGTTAGACAAGAAGGACTAAGTTTTCCACGGAAAAGATAATTGAGAGATATTCTTGTATGATATGTTCAGATTGCATGAAAGCTGTGGGCCTTCTCTGCCAATATACCATGTTATAGTTATTATTGACAGATGTCAGCAATGAATCATAAATAGAAAGTTAACCCAGCATTATCAAGATATCAGAATAATGAAAAACAAACTTCACTGGGCCAGTCATATAAGCAGTTGTGTTTGTGTGTGTATATCTATTTAAAATTGCTTGTTACTGGTTTTCCTTCCTTGTTTCACTAATTAAAATTACACAGCCACCATTTTCATTTTGCAAAGTACTCAGTGTTTGCTGTGTTCTACTTCTTCTGGGGAGCCTTAATTGCCTTAGTAGACAGGTTATTGGGGAAGGTAAAGAGGGAAGGAAAATATTAATTTATTTTAAACTTAATATTTTGCATATTTGTCTTCTATTACTTTTTTTTTTTTAACTAAGATGTCCTGGTTAGAACTTCCAGTACAGTTGTGAATAAAAGTGATGAAAGTGAACATCCTTATCCTTGTTCCTGATCTTGGGGGAAATATTCACACTTTTACCAATAAATGTGATACTAGCTGTAGGTTTTTTGTGAATGTCCTTTATTAAGTTGAATAACTTCCCTTCTGTTCCTAGTCTGTTATGCTGTACATTTTCAACTGATCTCCCTAGCTCTAGTCTTACTTTATTACAGTTCTTTTACCCTACTGGACAGTCGTCTAAAAGACAAATAAAATGAAATCACTTCCTTTTTTTGAGATGGAGTCCTCCTCTGTCTCCCAGGCTGGAGTGCAGTGGCACAATCTTGGCTCACTGCAACCTCTACCTCTTGGGTTCAAGAGATTCTCCTGCCTCAGTCTCCTGAGTAGCTGAGATTACAGGCATGCATTAATGACGCCCAGCTAATTTTTGTATTTTTAGTAGAGATGGGGTTTCACCATGTTGATCAGGCTGGTCTCGAACTCCTGGCCTCAAGTTATCTACCCACGTCAGCCTCCCAAAGTATTGGGATTGCCGGCGTGAGCTACCGTGCCCGGCCAATGAAATCACTTTCTTGCTAAAAATTACTTATGCTTGCTGTAATAAATGTCATTGGTTCAGTACTTTTGTTCTTTCAGTAGTACCAAGAATTTCTTTTGGAGAACTCATCTTTTACCCCTTGAAGCAATCGTGCAATTTTATTTTATTTTTTAATTTTATTGTTTTTGGGATGAGTCTTACTCTGTCACCCAAGCTGGAGTACAGTGGTGTGATCTTGGCTCATTGCAATCTCTTTCTTCTGGGTTCATGCAAGTCTCCTGCCTCAGCCTCCTGAGTAGCTGGGATTACAGGCACCCGCCACCATGCTCAGCTAATTTTTGTAGTTTTAGTAGAGATGGGGTTTCAGCATGTTGGCCAGGCTGCTCTTGAACTCCTGACCTCAAGTGATATGCCCGACTTGTTTTCTCAAAGTGCTGAGATTACAGGCATGAGCGACTCTGCCCATCTGAATCCTGTAATTTTGATAGAAGTGACTGACTAAATTTCAGGCAGGGGCTCTGACTGGCTTTAGCCAATCAGAACATTTTCTTCACCTCTCTTCATCTATTTTGATTGATTGAGAAACCTAATTGAGGTCAGTGAGGTTGAAAAACCTAATTGAAACCAATGAGGTATCACAAATTAGAAATCGTCTCGCCTCTGAAGCCATCAGAGAAATAGGCTCTTTTTCTTGGGAAGTGTGGTATGAGCCTATGAGATCTGCACCTGTTGCAACCATTATGTTATCATTACATTATCTTACATTACAACCACATAGATGGGAAATCTGAAGAAGACGTGTGGAGGAAGGCAGAGCTGAGAAATCTCAGAGAAATGGAGTCAGTGAGATGATAAAATTGTGAATCTCAGGTCTGCCTCTGAATTCTACATTACCACATCATTTAAGCTCATCTAAGGTGGTCTTTCTCTTCCTACCTTCTCTTCTCCTTTTTTCTTGCTGCTGCTACTTTTATTTGCATCATAAAGAATCTTATGTGATATAGTTTGTCAGGATAAAACCCAAACTTCTGAGCATGAAATTAAAAGCTCTTTATGATATGATTCTTTTCTGCCAATGTATGTAGCTCCATTTTCAGAACTATTGCTCTCCCCTTTGCCTTTGCATTTCTTATATTTTTGATGTACTTAACCATGTCAACCCCATAAAGTTTCTAGGCTAAGTCACGCTTTCATATTTCTGTTTTCATATACTCCCCAAATCTTGTTCTTTCTTTAGGATTAGTCTTAATAAGTATCCTCTGCAAGTACTTCTCCTTCATTTAAGCAGATGTGATTGTTTTCTCCTTTGTGGAATCATCATAATTAATATATCAGTTTAGTTTGACAGATATTTTGTACCTACTAAGTGGTAGACTTGGATCCTGTTTTCAAAGCTCTTTAATTCTAACTAGGTAATATGACATGTATTCTTTGTACACATCACTCTTCATTGTAGTTACTTTTGTATGGAGATTTTCTGATAAAATTTAATGTGCTATAATAGATCATATTGTTTATACACATCTTAAGAAGTTTCTATTGGTTATTGCTACCTAATCCTAATAATTAAAAATTTATTGCAACCATTCATTGCAAATAAATACAATAAATCATTGATTTAAATCAAATATAATATTTTTCCAGATTTTCATGTCAAAAGCATAGTCCTCTGACAAAAATTGGGTTAATATTATTTGTAACTTGGAAAACAGTTTTTCAGTAAAATGGCTAATAATTTTTTCCCTATCTGACTTGACTTGCTTTCTAGATCCTTTTTTTTAAGGAGTAGTAATTATTTTAAAGTAAATATTTCTCTAAGAGCCTACTTTAATAGTTTGTACACACCTTTCTCTTCTCTATTGTTAGAACCCCTTTGTTTTCAGCTGTGCTCCAGGGTTCAGGACTAATCCTATGTATAAACCTGGGATGATATAAGTTATGCACATTTATTCAATATTTACATGATTCAAGAGCATGTATTCAACTTTGCAGTGTGTTGGTTTGATTGTGTGCATAGCTTTTATGGATTGAAAGCTCCTACTTGAGCTAACTAAGCTTTCATCTTGAATTGCCATTTTAGTTGCTGTATGCCTTTTTTTTTTTTGGTTCTTGCTGGACCACATTCCCGGTTTGATATCCGAGCACATCAGCACATCAGAGGCTAAGGTCCTGAATTTCCCTTTCTAGATTCCCAGAAGTTCTGGAGGCTTTTTTTTTAATTCCAGCTCTCTGGATGTGGTACTCCCTCATAAGTATTACCAGATTAATTCGGAGGCATCTACTTGCTGACTACCCATTTCATTTTTTAAAAAGTTATTATTCATTATATTGTATTTTCCTGCTGGGACAGCTACTATATTGTCTCTTACTGGGACAGGTATGACACCGGACCACTTGTCTCAACTTTTGCCTTCCATCTAATTCTTGAGATCAGGGTTTGCAAATTTGGCTTACTGTTTGCTTTTATAAATAAAATTTTATTGGAATACAATCATGCTTGCTCCTTTCATTATTGTCTGGGGCTACATTTATCCTACAATGGTAGGGTTGAGTAATTGCCACAGAGAAAACATTTGGCCCTGTATCAGAAAAAATTTGACAACTCCATAAAGTATAGCTTATATCCTTGTACTTTTCATTTGGTGCCTATTTCAAACATTGTACTATTTATTTGTAGAGATCTTAATAAAAATTGACATGTATCAGGTTTTTCATGTAATTTAAAAATTTACTTAGTCAAATATTGGCAGAAGACGTCTTTTTTTTATTGCATTTTAGGTTTTGGGGTACATGTGCAGAACATGCAAGACATTTGCATAGGTACACGCATGGCAGTGTGTTTTGCTGCCTTTCTCCCCTTCACCCACATTTGGCATTTCTCCCCAGGCTGTCCCTCCCCAGCTCCCCTTCCCACCCGCCACTGTCCCTCCCCTCTTCCCCCCAGTAGACCCCAGTGTTTGGTACTCCCTTCCCTGTGTCCATGTGTCTTAGACTTTATACTTTTTTGCTAATTTTCCTTTATTTTTTACCATCATTTTGTTAAAGTAGCTCATCTACAATATATAGGGTTAACTGATTATATTAATTGACACTTTTTACCAGTGTTAATTATGTACCTGTAGTACCAAATAACAGGTATTGTCCAATTTATTTTCTCGATACTTTTACAACATATTCATTTCTCTCCATTTTTACTTCTGTCACCCTAAGGCAATTCCATCATTTCAATCCAATCAGTTGTCTACTATGTACCAGAGTGAACTTTGAAAAACTCAGATGTAACAATTAATATGAACCTTTCACTGAGTTCCTATTAATTGTAGGATAAAAGCTTAAATATGGACCTATTCCCAATTAACCTTTGAGCTTCTCAAAAGAACTATGCTTTTTTCTATCTTGGAGTTTTTCTCAAGCTACTCCATATTTCTGCAGTGCCCACATTTCTCTATTTAATCTATTTATATCAGCTTATCCTTTGGAGCCCTGCTTAAATGTCAGTTCCTCAGAGGAGACTTCTTTATGTAGAAAATATGTTCCTCAAAGACAGGTTGCATGTGTGATATTTTTCCCTGCTGTATCCTCAGCAACTAACGTTTACTTTGCAGAATGTCTAAAGATGATAAGTGTTGTATGTCTGCTCTTTTGGTGAATGTTCAAAATGTAAACAGTTTACAAATTCTACTAATTCTTAAGTATTACCTCTTATTTTGCCTGCCTGACACCATGCGTTGTATAGGGTATTTAAACTAGGAGATAATTAGATTATAGGAATTAATTATTATTAAAAAAAAAAGCTGGGATTTATGTGTGAAAAATTGTTAAAATAGAATTACCATATGCATTTTTATCTGTGTTTAAAGTCCTCAAGACCATCCCTACTTTAGAGAGCATCTAGAAGGACTTATAGGATTCAAGATATAGTTGTACTCATTACTAAGATTTATTATAGCAATGTAGTAAGGATACATACTTGGGTTATAAGAGGAAAGACATAGGTTGAGCCTGGAGAAACTCATGCATGAGATTTCTTTTGCCCTTAGCCTCATGTGAAAGCACAGGTGCACTTGAGTATTGAGTATACTCCTTTTTCCAGTAGCAAAAAATACACTAATGTGTGTAGTGTTTGAAGTCCCTTCAGTGTCAGGGTTTTTGTTAGGGGCTGGTCATATAAACAACCTCTGCCTTGCAAGTACCAAAATTCTGGACTCCTACAAGGAAAGCAGATGTTTAGTATAAGCTGTACTTTTTGTATAGAAGGCTTGGCATAGCAAATCACTCTTATCTTAGAGGATGAGGGGAAGGCAACTTCCCAGACTTCTCCAGTCAAGGGTCAGCTTTCCAAGCAGGCTTTCCAAAGGATAGCAGTCTTAGGCTTGCTATGTTGTCTTTTTTGTATTGTTCTCAAACTACTGTTTTCTAATGTTCTTTGCTTTTTATTCTAGTTTTAGAGGTACTTTTAGGTAGATACGTACACTCCTACACTGAATAAAATTGAAGTTCTTTTAGTAACTAAGAGTGGAATGAGTAGTAGGTAGGCAGCTACTATGATGCTAAGATACTTTTCAAGTCTCCCTTCGGAAAAATTTGAATTGCTAGTGGGGTACATCATGTACTATACTTGCTCTCTTTCACTGTGCTTACGCCACATCGATCTCTTTTCTGTTCTTTAAATACACCAAACTTTCTTCTGCTGCATGGTATTTACTGTGGTACTCACTTTTCCTGTCATATCCTTTCCATTTTTACTTGGCTTATAACCACTTATTTTTTATTTCTTGATTTAAACTTCATCTGCCATACCTCACTGCCCTCTCCTCCCATGTCTCTTAGGTTGGCTACTCCCAGTATTAACTTTCAGTTGTACTGTAATTGTTTACTGTTTTTCCTTTTCTAGAGGAACATGTTCTCATCCTAGCATGTCATATGAATGAATGAATGAATGAATGAATGAATGAATGAATGAATGTAAAATTTGGGTGAGACAAAAAGGTGAGTGCTAGAGGAAAAGGAGGGAAAGAGAGATTAAAATTTGTGTGACATTTTTGAGAATGTCACAGAATTACATTATCTAGTATTGTCGCCACCAGTCACATGTAGCTATTGGGTACTTACATGTGGCTAATCTGAATTAAGAAATAAGTGTAAAATACTTACTGGGTTAAAATACTTTCTATTAAAAATAGAATGTAAAATATCTTAATTTCATTACATTTTAAAGTCATTAAATTATATTTGGATATATTGAAGAAGTAAAAGTGTTAATATTGATTTCACTTACTTTTATTTTTTTAATGTGGTTAGTACAAGATTTTAAATGACATTTTCTAATAGACAGTACTTGCTTAGAAAGTGAGGCAATGACGTTTTACCTTAAATGTATGGTCCTAAGAATTTAAACTTTAGGCTATTATCAAGAAAAAGTAACTATCTGAAACATGGCACATTAGCTTTTCTTACATATTGTACTGGTACTAGTTTGGGGCAAAATTCAGACAACATTTTCTGTTTACACTTTTTTCATTGTGTAATGAAAATGATCAAAGTAACTATAAGAGATCAATTGACAGGTTTATTAAAGTGTAGCAGTTTATGTTTATCTACCCTAATAACATTTATATTAGTAACAATAATTGCTAACACATAAGTGATGATTGTGTGCCTGGCACTATTCTAAGGGCTTCATATATATTAACCCATTTAATCCTTAAAATAGTCCTGTTTGTTAGATGTCATTATCATTCCCTTTTAAAAAATGAGGAAACTGGGTGCAGAGGCAGTAAGTAACATGGTCAAGGACACAGCATGTTTGAGTCTTAATTCTGATACCTGATAATTCTGATACCTAAGAATGTGATGTAGAGTATTGAATGTGATTCAAAGATAATTTACTTTCAGAGTTCTGGTTATATGACTTACCACATGTGACTGCTCACATACCAGGCATTCAGTAGGCATTTTTTTATTTGTATAACACTGAAAAGGTGTAGTTTCTAGTTTATACTTTCCAGCTATATTATATATGGGTATTTTTGTGTATTTCATTTTTGGTAATATAGTTTTGAATGTTAGAATACAAGAGAGCCATGCATATATGAACCTCACTAAACCTCATTATAAAAGACACATGAGTTGATTGCTTTTCTTGGCAAATCCTAACAGGATAAAAATAGAGCTGTCACTAGAACAAAAAAAAAAATAGTGGGAAAAGAAAGCTTCTTGTTTTGCTAGTGGCTAGGCTTGCTTTGGACTCTATCTGGTTGTGCCAGTTTGTTTACTTATTGTCTGTGGTGACTTTTGCACAATGGCAGACTTGAGTAATTGCAATAGAGATTTCATGGCTCACAAAGTTTTTAGGCTTTTGCATAAAACATTTGCCAATTTCTGATTCATGAGCATATCAATCCAATAAAAGACTCTAGGTGCTGGACCACAATTAAATTGGAATCTCGTAGGTTTTCTTTGGGCTGTTCCTTTGAAGATATACCAGTTAGAGAGCCTTGAGATTGTTCTTAGGGGAAAATTGGACTTTCATTATATCCAAGTATGTTCAGAGTGGAATCATGAGGGTTCACGATAAGTGTATCCCAGGAGTTGCCAAACTGAAGCTTTCACTAGCCTGGTCTTGTATTGCTTACAAGATAAGAATGTGTTCTTTACATGTTAAAGAACTGAAAAAAGAGGGGGAGGAAGAAGAAATGTGAGAGACTATATGCAACCTACAAAGTCTAAAATATTTATTATCTGGCTCTTTACAGAAGAAGTTTGCTGATCCTTGGTCTGCATAATCTGCACTGTTTTTTCTGATCACCATCCTGGTAGTAGCCAAAAGGAGATGATCCCTTTGTGATGACAGCTACATTTATTCTACTTAGTCCATTCTACTTAGGACTGTAGACTAAGAGAGGGTAAGAGAGGTGGAGTTTTGTGTTTAGGTTGATTTATCGGGATGCAGTTTCAGTGTTTGATAATATTTGATGCCTCTGGATTAGATAGAGAGTATGGAATATCCATAAATATTGCTAACTGTTGAGCTGTTGTCTACTCTTTATGATAAAAGGGCATTGTCAAAGTGCCATTGTCATCTGGCATATTTTCTTGAAAACTGAAAATATGTAATAGTTTAATTTTGATGGTCACAGTGGTGCAGAGGGAGTCAGCTGATCAGAATGAATGGGAGGTGGGTGTGAATGTAGTAAGTTTGCCAAGAGCAGTCTGGACAGGGATGGAGGGGTAATGCCTCATGCAATGTGTCTTTTCTTATGATACAAACTGGTTGAGTTTTGGTAGTCACAAGTGTGCCATACAGTGGTCATCTCTGCATCAGAAACATAGTCCTTTACTTTTTGCCAGTCTATGATGGTGGATATGTTTCTATATGTGATAAAGTGATGGATCTAGGAAGCAATGAGGACAATCTGTGTGGTACAGGTTTGATCAACACCTTGATTCCAGTTGACCTCATCCTTGAATAGGCCCCTACTGTGGTCATCAGCATGAGTGACCTAGATTATTTGATTAGCTGTGATTTTTTTTCAATAGTTTGTGGTCCCTAAGTTTTAGTCTTTAAATCTGCCACTCTAGTTTTCCAAGTGGCAGCATAAACAGGTAGGCCACTGGCAACAACCCAAGGATCAGTCTTTTATAACAAGATTCCTCAAGGGAAATCTTTGCCAGAATTATGAGAATGGCCTTGAATTTTACTCCCTGCATTATGCCCACTGGATATCTGGAGCTAAGGTAAAGCAACAGTAGTAGCACAGTGTATATCATTGGGTTTCAGTTCATTTGAATGAATGATCAGTGAATCAGACTCTGACTTTTTGGGGAATTTTCCTGTATCAAAGGCCCCATTAGGCTTGCAGCTTGGCTTCAAGTGGCAAAATGACGGTTCAAGGTTCTCCCCAAGGGAGTGCGTCTTATTCTGTTTTGTGCTGCTGTAACAGAATTCCATGGGCAGAATAATTTATAATGAATGGAAATTTATTGGCTCACAGTTCTGGAGACTGAGAGGTCAAATATTGAGATGCTGGCATCTGGCAAGAGCCTTCTTACACCCTCTTTACATGGTGGAAGGGCAAAGAGAATGAGTGAGAGAGAGAGAGAGAGAGAGTGTGTGTGTGTGTGTGTGTGTGTGTGTGTATGTGTATGTGTACACTGGTGAGAGGGGCCAGTTTACTTCTGTGATAAGAAGCCTACCTTCGCTATAATGGCATTAGTCCATCCATGAGGGCAGAGTCCTCATGACCTGAATATGTCTTAAAAATCCTGTCTCCCAGTACTGTCACAATGGACAAACATTCAAACCATAGCAGAATGGCTACCACTTTTTCATGTAAATTCAAAAGCTTCTGGGTGCCATGCCTGGTATGTTCTTGGATATGCTGTTTTTATATTTGACCAGGGGCAGCCACCTTACTCAGATCGAGCCAGTTGTGATATCTATCTATAAGTTCAAAGTCCACAAAATTGACGTTGGGTAAAACAGAATTCTTTTCTGAGAGTTTTGAACTTGGAACCAGAGAAAAATGAGGTTAGTTTGTTTTTACTGGCAAAAAAGTAAGAATTGGTAGTTGTCATTGTTTATGTTTCCTGCCATGATGAGAAATTAGGTCTACAGAGAGCTTAAAGTCATCTAAGGAGAGAAAGAGGCAGAGTTTTGGAGTCATTTGAGACTCTGCTTCCAATAGTTTATGAGGCCTTTTCTCTCCCTTATCTTCTCTGGGTTTTCACCAATAAATCCCAGACTTTTGTTTAGGCTAGTTTAAATTGGCTTTCTGTCACTGACCAAAATATGAGTCCTAACAAATACATATCACTCTCTTAGGCCAAGTATAATTACTGATGGTTTGGCATGTTAATTTAAGACATATTAATTTGTATTTCACCTAGACTTACTTCTATTTATTTATGTTGATGTCATGGAAGAAGAAATGAGAAATGTATGCATATTAAATTAGATGTAATTTCCAAATTGGTCAGAGTTGCTAGTATGCATATGAAGTGGTTTTCTAAGACACAGAAGAAGTATAAAAGGTTAAAATATACTTTGGATTAAAGGTAATAAAATTAGAAATAAAGATTTGATTGACACAAGCAAGAAAAGTTGTAGAGTTGTGGGTTATATTGGACACCTAGGGAATATGAATCTGTACTTTGAACATGAGTTAGTACATTGGTGAGAGAGCTAACATGAGTTTGGATTGATTCTGCATCAGAAGATTGACCAGGAAGAACTGATAATTTCTTCGTATTCTTTACGAACCAGAATTTTGAGCAGTATTGTTGATTACACATTAGAAAAGATGTAAAAATACCTATCAGGTTTTCAACAAGCTATTTGAAGAGGAAGAAAAATGAGAAAAAAGGAGATAAATGTTACTTTTTTTAAAAGTTAGAGAGAGGCTTTAGTTATTCTCTTAAAAATATGTCTTTGAAGTTTATTCTGTTTCACAGAAAAAAACATACATCTAAATGACTGTTGCTTTTCTAAATAATTCTTTTGGCTAATACTTTTCAGTCCATGGATACACCATGTTATCAGATTTTTAAAACTTCTTTGAAATTTTCTTTTGTGGCCAATTTTGCGGCCACATGAGGAAATCAGTACCTCAGCTATTTATTCAGGAATGGAGTCTTACTCTGTCACCCAGGCTGGAGTGCAGGGGCACAACCATCATAGCTGACTGCAACCTCCACCTCCTGGCTCAGGCCATACTCTCACCCCAGCTTCCCCAGCAGCTATTACTACAGCTGTGTGGCACCATGCCCACATACTTCCTTTTCTTTTAGAGCTTTAGAGACTAAGAGGTGGACATAGAAACAAAATGCAATTTTGATTATTTATCCAGAACTATGCCTTGTATTAGAATATACAGATTTGTTGGGATCCAGTGTTACTTATCTTATCCACTGGTCTTGGCTCTGAATGGTATTTATTTGTTTCAAATATTCAGACTTACCCCTCAATCAAGATTTGGTATCACTGGGACAATTAAGAGGATGACCTATACCCCATAAATGTAGTTGTGAATGAAGAGTACTAAAAATATTTTTATCAGTGAAATACTGATGCAGTTAGCTTATGAGTAGTAAGAAGGACAGTACATTTTTGTCTGTCTGATCCACTAGCATAGTCGGGACCTTATGGTTTAAATTCTAACCGCATGTAACTTCCTTCCCACTTCACCCCCAATATTGCGATTTACTACTTGTGGTATTTTGAGCATCTTACTTAGATTCTTGAAATTTACAATTTCTTCCATGTAAAATATGGATAATACATTTTTCATGTTTTGGTTGTGATAAGTTGCATTAATCACAGTGCCTAGCTTTGTAATTGGTGGCTACTGTTATTAATTATATTAACAGCAGTGATCAAATCTCTCTTGGATGATTTTATGATTTTATGAAGGGTAACAGGGTTTTCTAATTCTGTAAAAGAAAGGAGTGAGTTGAAACTGGAAGGAATTTAGGTGTATTAGAAGAAAAATCAGTGGATTTTAAAAACTAGGACAGAATGACAATTATTCATTGTATGACATTGTATTATTTGTTTTCTAACATCAGTTTCCTTTGAATGGACTGTGTGGGTGCTTTGTTAACGTATACCTCAGTTTTTTCATGAGGCAAATACTTATGTCTAATACAAAAGATGGCCATTATATATTATTAAGTGCTAAATATTGGTGTATATATCACCTTTGATATAGGAGATGATTTTATTTCATTTCATCTCATCTCATCTCATCTCATCTCATCTCATCTCATCTCATCTCATCTCATCTCATCTCATTTCATTTTGATGGAGTCTCTTACTGTGTCGCCCAGAGTGGAGTACAGTGGTGTTATCTCAGCTCACAGCAATCTGCACCTCCTGGGTTCAAGCAATTCTCATGCTTCAGCCTTCTAAGTAGCTGGGATTACAGGCATACATTACCATGTCTGGCTAATTTTTGTGTTTTCCGTAGAGACAGGTTTCACCAGGCTGGTCTCGAATTGCTGATCTCAAGTGAACTGCCTACCTTGGCCTCCCAAAGTGCTGGGATTACAGGCATGAGCCTCTGTGCCCAGCCTGATATAGAAGATGATTTTAAGTAATATGTGAGAAACTTTAATTTTAGAAATTATTTTACTGCGTATTAGGAAAAATATGTCCCACGTATTTATATGCATGATTTAAAATATTACTGCTTAAAATAATCGTGGAATAAAAGTTTGCTTATAAAATAAATTTATTGTGAATTAAAAATTGTAAAATGAGTAAATTTAAAGAAAATTTTAATAGTATTAATAATAATTGAGTATTTATTCTATACGAGGCACTGTTGTCCATACTTGGTATCTGTTGTGTCATTTAGTCTTCACAACAGTTTTGAGAGGTAGATACTATTATTATTTCCATTGTACAAATGAGAATCTGAGACATTAGAGCACAGAGAGGTCAACATATTAAGTGCCAGAGCTGGAATGTCAATCCATGTACTCTGACAGTGTCTGACCTCTTATCCCCTATGTAATCACTGCTGCTTTTTAAATAGTAGTACAAAGGATACATGGATAGGATAGTCCTAATAAAATTGGCATACAAATACGTGAAGTTTGTAAAAACTACTCTAGATAATAAAGTATTTCTAATCTACAATGAACATATTTTTACATATGTATATATTGAATAGAGATGCATTCAAAGAATCTATAAAGATTATTCTAAGTATTAAATGGAACATTATTTTATTGTCATTCATATAAAGAAATAATACTTTATTTAAAAAACCAAAGTATGGTGAGGTATAGTAAGTTTTTTCACCACTTCTGCACCTGCTTCTGTGAAAAGGAAATACTCATAGTTTATAAAGAGTGAAAGTTGGTTCTTTAGGTCATTCACAACTGCATTCCAAACTGTTTGATATTTCAGCTTCAGGATTTAACATCCTAACAAAAGTCATGTGACATCAGCAGCGGGGTGCAATGAGAGCTCTCTCAGGAATACTCTTAATAGAAAGGAAGACTTTGGGTCTGTGAGGTTGTGTGGGCTTGAATGTGATTTTTATTTGATATATGAGCTGTGACATAACTGTTGCATGACTGAGATGTGCTTGTAAGTGCTGTACTATGCAGATGGGTTTTTTTTTTTCTGAAACAAAGCCAGAAATAAAATCTTGAATGTGTTCATTTAGTGGGAAAAGAATACTTCATAGAAACATATGGAAACATTTCTAAGTTTTTTTTTGTTAAATGAACCTTTTACTTTATAAGCATTTTTATGATTATTCAAGTTAGCATGTCATTTACCTCATATTTTCCAAGTGTGGTGAGACATAGGAAAGCTTATAGTACTGAGATGTTTGGAAACAACCAGATCACTTTTAGGAATGCACATTTTAGGATTAGATGAAATGATTATTAGAAAATTAGGATTAAATCATGAGTTTATTTTTCATTAAGTTATTAATCATAGGACTATCCATAGCTAATTAATTATATTAATATCATGATGGGATTTGGTGAGGAGATGTATAGAGTGGTTATTTTCCTTTTACTCACTTTTAAATTATTGAAGCATAGGACAGCATTAAAGGAAATTATAAAAGGAAGAAGGTACTTGTATGCCTGTTTTTAATTTTCCATGTTCTCTTCCAACTCATGTCTTCATATATAAATTTTTACTTGGTTTTATTTATTATGTGTTTACCATTTCATGTTATGCTCTTCTTTTCATAACATTATGTTTTAAAATTTCTCTTTATGGTGGTCACATACCACTCTGTCTCTCTTATTGTGGAAAGCATAAAAATAGAAAATTGTCTTAGATTCAGAGTTCCTCCTGAGGTCTCATTTTATCTTACTCTTTTCTGTCACAGAGAAATGACTTAGAATTATATACACGTTGCCTCTCCTGTTAGCTTTGATGCTGAGTCCATTGTATATTTTGTAGTTCTAACTTCCTGATTCTGTATTTGACATACATAGAACTCTCTTCTGATTTGTGGGCTCTTCTTTGTCTTTCTATCCTTGATCTTAAGGGAGTACATTGAGTACTCTCTCCTATGTTCCTTCAGGTACAACCCATACACTGACAACTGCTTCATTTAATTTAATGCTCTGGCCCAGAACCTCTCTCTGAAACTGTTAAATTTATTTGAATATGCCAGGGTATCTAAAATTCACAGTATTCAGAAGGAAATTTAACTGTTAAATTTTTCTAATCATGGCTAATGGTATCACAATTTATCCCTTGTATTATGTAAAACACCTAGGAATTCTCTTTAAGATTTTCTCTTGTCTGCGTTTTGTAAAGTATCATGTTATGTTATTTCCTCCGGCTGAATCTTCCTGGCCTCTCTACTTTGTGTTACCATGCTTTTGTTTTTGACTGGTATTGTTGTAATAATATCTTTCCAAGTTATCTCTTGTTCTTTTGCAAAATTCATTCTCTCCACTGAAGTCTTAGTGATCTTTCTAAAATTAAATTCTGATTGTATCCTTCAGTGGTTTCTCATTTGTCCTCAAGATAAAGTTGGAACTTATTCCCATGTTAGTACATGGTCATTTCATGACCTTCTCTTTCACTCATTGCGGGAAACTGTCTTCCTCAAGCCCCTTTCTTTAGCTACTTCAAACTGCTGAAGTACTTACAGTACACTTCTAGCCAAAACATACAGTCTTTCATACCTCCTTGCTGTTACACTCGCTACTCCGTCTTCCTGCAATATCTTGCCTACACTCATAACCATTTCTTCTTGTCTCCTTAACCTACTTTTCCATGAAGACATAGCTGAAGCTTCAAGTCTTTCAGACTGCTTTAGGTATACTTCTTTTAAGTTCCTAGAGTATGCTATCTAACATGTTGTGCCAGTTATATAGTATATACCTTATATACTTTTAAGTTGAGTTATTTAATATTATTCCACTGAGGTTTTTTTTTTTTTTTAGAAATTCATAACAGTTGAAATTTAGGTGGTTTATTATTGTTTTTTAGATACAGCATTATGTATCTTTATGCATGTTGATATTTTAAAGTTATTTTCCTGAAAAAATTTCTGAGAGTACAAATATTGGGTCAAAATTAGGGTCACTTGTGACTCTTGGGCATTGCCTTTCAGGCAGTTATTCTTAATATCAATCTTGCTTAACATGTTATAGGTATAATAATTTTCAGAAAACAAGACTGTTGGTACCGATAATATTTTCTCTGTGTAAAGAAATTTTAGAATATTGATACATAATATTTTACATATTTATGTGGCTTATGTGATATTTTGTTGCATGCATAGGATGGATAATGATCAAGTCAGAATATTTGGAGTATGCATCACTTTGAGTATTTATCATTTCTATATGTTGAGTTTTCAGTTTCTTTCTTTGAGTTACTTCAAAATATACAAGACATTGTTGCTACTTGCCTCCCTATCTGCTATCAACATTAGAACTTATACCTTCTACCTGTAAGTTTGTACTCGCTGACCCATTTCTCTTTGTCTCCTGCAACTCATCCACACACTGTTCCCAGCCTCTACCAGAGGCTATCATTCTATTGTCCACCTTTATGATATCAACTTTTTTAAGCTTCCACATACTGAGAAAAAGAAATATTTTATCATTAAGAAAAAAACCTGATATTGATCTAATATTAATTTTTGTATTCAATAAACATATATAGACACTGTTGTATGTTAATTTCTGTATCAGGCACTCGGAACACTTATAGTAAAACTCTTCCCCTACCTATTTCTTTTCTTGGTTAATTTAAAAATAGATTTCTCAAGAGCTCTGAAAAGTAACATATATAATACATGTTTATTGTACGCACTGGACTCCAGTGAGTACAGTACACATGTATGACTGTATTATATATGTTACTTTTGGAGTTACATACATTTAATTGGGGCTGGCTATTACATATAAAGAAAAATCAGTGTTATATTTAACCCATTAATGCCATTAAGTGTAAAATATATATTTTTTTTATAGTTGAGGGAATGGCTTACTTGAAAAACTGCCTTTTTTCATATTAACATTTTTGCTTTTATCTTTTAGATTTTGGGAAGATTCTTTTATCTTTGTTTTAATTAGAATCACATTTTAATAATGAGTAGCAAAAACGAGGTGCTTTTTTTGGGAAAATATAACTAGTAAATTGCTGAATGAAGTTCAGTATTTTTTTTTTAACAAGTTGAATGATTAGGATTTATAATATAGTTTATTTGTGTCTACTTTTTAAACTGTTCTGGTGTGTTTCATATATTCATATTAAAATATATGTGGTAGATGGTTGTAGTATTTCTTTGTATATGATATCCACACAAGAACTCTTTGTACTGTTGGCGGTGCTGTTATACAGTTCCATACTATAGTAAGTAAATATATTACCTCAACCATTAATCAGCCTACCATTGCCATTGATGACCGAATGCTTAAGTAGTAACACTATGCTGCTGACCCAGACTCAGGGGGCTTATTTTTATTTTTTTGATGCATTTGTGTAGGCAATTTTAAGGGTGTGGAACCAAGCCATTTTCTCCCTTGGACTCATTTCCACTTTTATTTCCTATGGGAGGCTTAGCCGTCCTTTCAAATACTTGAATTTCTAAATTGTTCACCTATTCTGTGATTTCTAGGTGGTGGAGTAATGCCCATTTTAACACACTGAATTTTAAAAAAAGTAAAATTGCTTAACTGTTCTCAGAAAATAAAATGGCTTAGCAATTCTCAAAATTAAAATTTTGTAATTTGTAAAATACTTTTCTTATAGACACTTTATTTTTTGTATGTGCTTTTCATGGATTACTTTTATTTTGTGCTTATGTGCTAGGAATGTTAGGCTTGATTTTTGTCCCTGGAGGGTGCCGTTGAGAGCTGACAGGTTATATGAAGTTGAAAAGAAATTTAATGAGTTGTAAAAACCAGTGTTTCATTTTTCCTTGGTAATCAATATGTACTTGCGGGGGAGTGTCCTAAAAAATTCAGAATGAATAGTCCTTCAAGTTGCCTAGTAGCTTTCAATTTTACCATTGACAACTGTATCTCAAAAGCAAAAAAAATTTATTGACTAAGAAAAATAAAGTTATTTATTTTTAGCTTATGAATGTTTGGGGTTGAATTTGCCAGCTATTCAATCTCACAGATAAAGCGTATGTAGTTTATATAAAGTTTTTTTTAAAACAAAACTTACTTTAATTTGTATTCTGTCTTCATCAAGAAATTGATAGAACATCGTACTTGTACCAGGTATAAGGCACTGGGGTTATTAATGCAAAGAAGGTACAGATTGCAGGAGCTCCATCTTTAATAGGGAAAAGGATATATAAGCACATAATTATAATAGTGTATGGTATGTACTGCTAGATGTTCAAACGGAAGCCATAAGAGAAGAGCAGATGATTATATTTGAAGGCTTCAGAGAAGAGTTGACATTTTGTGGTTGGGGTGTGCATGTGTGTATGTTAGTGGAGGATGAGGGTTGTAGTAAGCTCATTTATCACATGGTTCATATAAAATGAATATTCTGTGCACTGTTCGAAATGGCATTTTATTTGTAAGTATAAGGAGTGGAATCAGGGCTGGTTAGGTTTTCCAGAAAGCTGACCTTGAGATGGAGTTAGGACTGCAAACTGCATGCTAGTGAGCAACACCTGTGAAAAGAAAAGGCTGGGAACAAGATTGGATGGAAAGAGTCATCTCATTGTTAACATGATTTTACAAAGTCTTTGGGTAACCCAGTAGGGACCTCTGGAGCGAAGGTTTTGGCCTGGCCCTCAGTAGTGGAAATGGCTAGGCCCTTGACCACCATTATTCAGACATTGGCTCTGGGCCTCTCCAAGAGGAGAATGCCCTTGGCTGAAAAGTTGAATACAACTTTTATAAAAGCTAACAGCTGAAGACTGTCAGCTAATCATGCTCCTTGTAGCCCAGCTCTGTGTTCTTTGTTGAAAGTGGGGTGGACCTTGGGATGCTACTAATTATTCATTGATTGATTGATTTTCATCAGTCAGTCAGTCAGTGTTAAGGATTTGACACTGTGTGCTAGGGTTAGGCATGAGTGATATGAACAAAACAGACATGTCCCTGTTCTCATGTAGAGCAAGGATACAGAAGAAGAATTTTCTAAGCAAACAGAAAATCTGACATAAAGGACCTATTATGGACAAGACCTTGGCATGAAGGAGAGATAGAAGGCAAATTTGGCTAGAGAATGCTGAGATTAAAAAAAAAAGTGCAGAGAAACAAGGTCAGAGAGTTTGGTAGGTGTCATATTTGAAACCCTTGCAAGCCACAGTAAGAATTTTGGATTTTATTCTAATAGCATTGGGAGGTCACTGGAGGGCTTTAACTAAAAGAGTGATATAATTTGACTTATGGTTTAGAAAATTTACTTACTGCTTGCCTGTTTCCACATTTAATAGTCATAATGCAACTATATCTTGACTTCTGACTTAAGACATACTATGTTGTCACTTGGAGAATTCTATTATTGGCAATTGTGTAACATCTGCAGAAAACATACATTAATTCCATCATTACAGTTTATTTTATCAATTTCCTGTGTTTCTATAGTAACTCATTAACCAGTTATTTTGCTTTTAAGTAACTATTTATTACTGAATTATAAGAACTATATTAATTTTAATTTTTAGTTGGGTTTATATAACTTACTATACATGTTTGTGTTTTTTTGCCTATTCTTAGCTCTGAAAAAAAGTAGATAAATGCTTCTGTAGGAATTTTTTTTAGGCAACTTGTTATGTGACTGTACTGAGTCTTTAAAGTTTAACTAGTTCCTTACTCAAGCCATATAGCTCTCTGTTGTAGTACAGGACACAATTGAAAACTCCCAAGATTCCTGAATATAGCAGGGACCTGCACAGTGCTGCCTTCCAGAACTGCTTTTATTTTCCTTGAGGTCAGAAGTCCTCCTCCTATAGGAAATTTTAGATCTCTTCCCCCTCCAAAATATTGACTTACCTAATTGAAAGTTTACTTATGTTGATTCTTATTTAAGACTTAAAATTGTTAATGAAAACTAGGTTCCGGTTCTGAGAAATGTCTTCTCAGTGCCCAAGTTTGAACCTTGGCCAGGCCATTTGTTAACCATGTGATTTAGGCAAGTCTCTTTACCTCTTTAAGAATCAGTTTCCTCCTCTGTAGAGTGGGGAACACCAGTAGTACTTGCTTTGTAGGAGTATAGTGAGAAGTAAGTGAAATAATATAGAATGTCTGGTATACCATGACTGTTCTATAAATGGAAATTGTTACAGTTTTACTGTTACTTTTATTAGGGATACTAGAAATGCAGATTCAAGTTGGGTATTCATCTGAAATCTACTCTTTGGTTTCAGCTTTGGCCTTGGCCTTTGGGAAGTTGAATAGCAGAATTGTCACTTCAGTGTCATTTCTGGAAATCTTGAATTTGTGTGTGAAAATGCTTACCATTATATCTAGTAGCTTAACATTACTTAGATAAATGAGGCATGTCATTTGAATTTTTTTGTTAGTGTTTTAGTGTTTATTTTTAATTACAGGTAAGCATTCTAAATGTAGCAAACAATGAACATATGCTCATAGGCTTTATGTGTTAGAGTTCTGTCAATGAGTTAAAGTATAAATGTTTATCATCAGAGTTAAATACTATAATTGTTAATAATTGTAGAAGCTGTTAGTTTCATATATAGAAATCATGATTTCATAAGTTCAATGATTAGGTCAGGAGATTGACAGTTAACACAAATACTAACCTAGTACATTTTTTTCTTGTTGTTAGCTGGATATATTTCCTTTTTTTCTTTCTTTGTTTTTTTTGGTCACAGAACAGTTTTCAGTAAAGGAAACTGACATTGCAATCTGGTGGTGCAATGGCTTGTTCATTACAAACTAGTCCATATTCATCTTTTAGCACAAAAAGGCCTAATGGCGCATACCCTCTTGAAATTCAGGACATCTCCAGTATTTGCTCTCTGTTTTTCTTTGTCATCTCTTTTTGTTTTCTAAATAAACATTTTTCAAGATTTGTCCAAAAGAAGGCCATATAGGTTCTTGGCTAGTGGAAGACAATTCAGAACAGTTGTTGCACACTTGGACTGTCACTTTCTCCAGGCTGGGCAGTTGATATCTTATTTTTTTTCCCAACTCATTTTTATTAAAAAATTTTTTTTTAAATGCTCCAACTATCAATTTTACAAAATTTCTAGGGGGAACACAAGAGCAAGCTGCTGAGTTAAAGAAACACCTTAGGTAGATTTTCTGTTTTTTTTCTCATTAAAAAAAAATCTTTAACCCATTGGGCTAACAACCTTGTGTAAATTACTTCTTCCATTTTTTTTTTTTTAAAGAAAGACATTATTTTGCTTAATATTGATGGCTTATATACCAAAATGCAAAAAGGCAAAATACATTCTTTCATTGTGGAATTTTTTCTTTGGTTGATTGGTTAGTTTGATGGGCTCCTGTTTTCCTCTTCCAAAATTATAGGACATGTACCATTGACTCTTGTTCTTTTTAGTAAGCAAGTGTAGGCTGAGACTGCTTTATGTGTTTTGCTTTTGTTCCTTTTGTATGATATGATACAAAAACACTGCTTTGCTTGGATGAGGGTGCATAGATATGGGATTGAAATGGAGGGATGAGGGAATTCAGCAGAATGGAGATGGAGAAGGAGGGAAGGGGAGGGAGGGGAGAGGTAAACAGAGAGACAGAGAATTATATAGTAGTATGCAAAAAAAAAAAAAAAAAACAGTTTGAAACCTGTGAGGCAAAGAGAAATGGGTGTATGAGCTAGATAGGCATGAGGAGTGACAGCGTTTTCTCTTCAAGGAGATGGCATCCCTTCTGTTGACTTACACAGGTGATCCAGAACTGCTGTGAGTATCCTTAGGGTGAGATTTCCCTCTGGATGAATGTTGTGTGGGTGGCCTCAAAGCTCCTGTCTTTACTGTGAGACCTCCCAAAGAAAGGCTTTCTTCTTTAGAGTCTAGAAAAGCCTGCTTTCTCTTTAAAAGGAAAAAAAAGTAATAATTGTTTGAAAATTGGAGTTAGTTGAATTATTTGATATATTATTTTCAAAATCTATTACTGCTCCAGGCACCCTGTGTAACCTACAAGCCACATTTCTTAACATCTTCCCCTTCTAATGTGTACACACATGTACAGAGATGATTTGCCACAATAAAGGGTGTGCATTTTTCTTGGCTATGAACAGGTTCACCTATGTTAGTTTGACTAAAAGTGATAGGGGTTGTTGGAGTTAAGGAGAAATCCGAGTGGATGGTAAAGTGGTTGGTAAAGTGGATGGCTGAAGCCTGCAGAAGCCCTGGCGGGGGGGTGGGATGTGGGGCCCAGTGGTCTGACAAACCTGACTGACCTTCTCCACCCCTCCTTGGTCCCTGGGATTCTCAGGGCTTCTGCAGAGACCCTGGGTGCCTCTGCAGAACCCTGGGTGCCTCCGCAGACTGTAGACTTCTCGTTCCTCAGATGGTTTTTGGTTTGCTCCCAATCTGGCTGGCTGGGTTTGGTCCCATTCTGTCAGGTGTTGGAAGGGCTACATTCATCTGTTGTTTTGCTGGTGCCTGTGGGAGCCTTACTTGCTGTGCTGTGAGGTGACTCCCTGAGGATATTTTTTGCTCCTGCTGCTTCACCTCTTGTACAGTTTCCCTGATCTTGTGCTGTGCAGTCTGGCTAACAAAAAATGCCGACAATTCTGACAATCACTTCCTTATTTTCATCTCGCGTTTGGCCACGAGGCATGATGACCTCTGCACTAGTTAAGTTCTGCATTTCATTCATGGTCTTGCCACCTTTGCCAATCACCCAACCAGCTGTGGAAGAGGGCACTCTGATATAGGCTTCCAGCTTCACTTCCTCTTTGGAGTCCAAGAAGTTTTCTTCTTTAAGTTTCCCAAAGATCCTTTTCTGGGCCTTGATAGAGGCTCCAGAGAACCTCACCACCTGTTGCGTGTGCACGCCTTTCTTCCTGATGATGGCACCCACAGCCTGGGTTGGGATGAAGAGATTCACAATCCCCTGCTCTGGGTAAGAGTGATGATACGGAAACGGACCACGCTGGTGATGGAGGTACAGGCTGGAGAAGTATCTGGAGTGGGTATTAACAGTCGGCATATCATTTTCAAAGGCCCCATGCAGCTTCTTCATAATCCCTATCTCAGCACTGGCACAAGCCTCAAATGTGCCTTTCAAAGTGATGGTTCTTTCGGGTTGTATATGTTCAGATCCTGCAAAGATGAGATTGTTATCCTGGTCCCTGTTTCATGTTCAATTTTCTTCAAATTTCTGACTTCTTTTCCAGTCTTCCAACCAAGCTGTGCAGGCCAAGATTTTCAGAGGAATATCTTTGGCAAATGTGGTCTCATCTGCCTTTCTGCATGACTTCAAGAATCATGTGGTGTCCTTCAGAAGTCACCTTTGGGGTGGAATGGATAGTGACAGGTTTATCTGCAGCTCCAGAGTTCTCTTTTCTATGGATGTCTACCTGGGACTGGGTCTACTTACTGGGTGTTTTTATGGTCAAGCCCTCTTTTCTGATAATGGCACCAGCAAACTGGGTGGGGACCAGGATCAGCAGTGGGAAATCAATCTGTCTGGCCTGAGAGGAGCCCCCCAGGGGCGTGGCCTTGCTCCCGGGAAGAGTGGTCCCTACCCTGGGCTCACTGAGGGGATGACAGGGAGCTCACCTCTTCATCTGGGATGTAGGAAATTTTGAAGGAGTTGTTTGCAAACTGATGCCTGCTTTGCTTCTCCATGGCTATTTTTGCTGCTTCTCTTATTGCGTATGTGATGTTGCCAATGGCAGGTTCTGTGTCTGTATTGACTTGTTCCACATTCTCCACTGCCCCATATTGAGCCAAAAATCTATCCAACACCTCCCACTTCAGGTGAGGAGGGATGTTTCAAATCTGAATTTTCCTGCTCCTTAGCTTTTTAGAGACTGAGTAATCAACTTCCATGATTTTCCCATGCATTTCTACTTTACCTTGGCCTTACCGCTGTCTTGCCCCCACTCCACATGCTGGTGGGGAAGGGGCTCTCACCAGGCTGGGGTTGGGTTGGTGGGGGTGTTGGCCTGGGCTGGGGGGTCTGCCCAGCTTAGAGCAGAGTGTGTGCTGGGTAGAGTTGGGGGGTGTGCTAACTTGAGTCCTCGGTACATGATTAACTTTATGAAAGTCTTTATAATTTTTCTAAGTCAAAATGTTCATAAACATTTAAATAAAAATAAGACATTAATAGAGGTTGTATTATATCCTCATTCTTTGAATAATTTCTTAAATTGTTAATGTACAAGCATTAATAAAACATTTAAACTATATATATAGTTTCTTTTTAATTGCAACAAGTCTCTCAAAATAATGCCCTATTTGGGATTTATTTACGTTTATAAGATTGAATTAAAGAGAGAAATAGAATGTTTGAGGAAGGAAAACAAAATGATTAACAGTATGCAAGAAAATAATTCCTGACTCAAATATAATGATGAAAAAATATGAAGAGTATGAAAAGAAGAAAGTGTTAAAGAAATATTAGATTATCTAGAACATACCTTACTTTCTCAGTAATCTTAAAATAAGACTTTTACAAGAGTGCTTTACAACCATTTCTCTGTAGATTTTTAATTCATGAATTGTTATAGAGGAAAGAAAATGTAATAAGTTGCTAGAAGTATCAGCATCTTCAGTGCTATCAAAAAAGTCTTGCTTCCACATCTATTTCAGTTGGAATTAACACCTTTATTATTGCAAATGTGTAGAGATTATAGTAATAATGTAGCAGCCAATAGCAGGTGAGAAATTGAGTACCATTGTGTCATATTAAAAATCAACTCTTACCATGCTTAATATAAATTTATAGTGAAAATTTCTTTTAAATTAGATTCTACATTTATCTTTGTATTACAAAAAGTCATTCTGTAATGATGATATTTGGCTTTTGCTGCAGTAGTTTGCCAGTTTGCCATATATATATATATATATATATATATATATACATATTTTTTTTTTTTTTTTTTTGAGACGGAGTTTCGCTCTTGTTACCCAGGCTGGAGTGCAATGGCATGATCTCGGCTCACCGCAGCATCCGCCTCCTGGGTTCAGGCAATTCTTCTGCCTCAGCCTCCTGAGTAGCTGGGATTACAGGCACGCGCCACCATGCCCAGCTAATTTTTTGTATTTTTAGTAGAGACGGGGTTTCACCATGTTGACCAGGATGGTCTCAATCTCCTGACCTCGTGATCCACCCGCCTTGGCCTCCCAAAGTGCTGGGGTTTGCTATATTTTAACAATATGGAAAGTAGTAAAATCTATACCTTTTCTTCTGTGTGCCTAACATATTTATTAATTTACCCAAATTATACAAAACGTTGGGTAAGTTTAAAAGAGGGTAATTATAACAGAAAAATCCTGTGTTTTCAGCCTAAATATTTTTTAGAGGCTACTTTCTATTTTAACTAACAATTTAGTAAGCTACATATTATATATATTATTTAAAGAATTTTTTATGTTTCAACAAAGAGGAACTGCCAGTTATTTTTCTTCTTGACTAAGTAATGCATTACATTAAATCCACTGAAGTACCTTTCAACATAATTTATTACAAAATAAGTACTACCATATAAAACATATTCAGTGTTATTTCATTTTCCTTTAGTTCTTTCATGAGATTTTTATTAGAAACACTCACTGTGAATTAGAGGTAATAGAGAAATAAAATAAAATTTTGCTTTTTTTTCCTCTGCAGTAGAAAACAATGGTAACCACATTGATTTCATTGTCAATAAATGAAGATTAAGTAGTGTTTTCTGTAGGCGGGTGTGGAGATCTTAAAGTTAAACAGCTGCATAGTATGCAAATAAGCAATAGAGGACACATTTTAATAATGCAAGAACTGGTTTGATTTAATTAACTGTGGTTTAATATGTTGTGCGTCTCACTCATGGTAAACTATGGTGGCATTTACTGGCTGATGCTTCAGAGCACTTTTTCATCAACTTTCATTGGCCAATTGTGTTGTAGAGGCATTATCTAAGGTCTGGAAAACAGTTCTCAAGGATTTTGCTTTAATGATAGGTATAACATCTAATTCATTTGTTGATGTCAATTTTTTTCTTTTTAAATATAGTCTTGCTCTGTTGCCCAGGCTGGAGTGCACTGGTGTGATCTTGGCTCACTGCAACCTCTGCCTCCTGGGTTCAAGCAATTCTCCTGCCTCAGTCTCCTGAGTAGCTGGGATTACAGGTGTGTGTCACCACGTCTGACTAATTTTTGTATTTGTAGTAGAGACAGGGCTTGGCCATGTTGGCCAGGTTGGTCTTGAACTCCTGGCCTCAAGTGATCCACCTGCCTTGGCCTCCCAAAGTGATAGGATTATAGGTATGAACCACGGTGCCTGACCTGTTGATTTTAATTTGATGGGATTTCTAAACTCTGTTCTTAATGACTTTAAAGTTTGAAACTGTAATGGTTTTACCAAGTAGCTTTTTCTTTTTTTTCAGACAGAGTCTTGCTCTGTTGCCCAGGCTGGAGTGTAGTGGTGCAATCTCTGCTCACTGCAACCTCTGCCTCCTGGGTTTAAGCAGTTCTCTGCCTCAGCTTCCTAAGTAGCTGGGCTTATAGGCACCTGCCACTGCACCTAGCTAATTTTTATATTTTTAGTAGAGATGAGCTTTTACCATCTTGGCCAGGCTGGTCTTCAACTCCTGACCTCGTGATCCACCTGCCTTGGCCTCCCATAGTGCTGGGATTACAGGCATGAGCTACCATGCCTGGCCACCAAGTAGCTTTTAAATGATGTCTGCTGAAGCAGAGAACAGATGAATTTGAATATGTTTCTAACTACAGACAGCAATGATCTTTATGTCCTATTACATTCACCCTGTAAAATCACCTGAATGTTTTTAAAAAGGTAAGTGGAGAATGGAGAAAAAAGAGGCATTGCTCATGTGATGTGTATAGTATTCTGGGATCTCTTATATTTGATAATGCTGTAGTAGCTATTTTAGATATAGAGTAGTTTCAAAAATTCCAGTTCTATAACCACACCTGATATGGCTTAGCTGTGTCCCCACCCAAATCTCTTCTTGAATTCCCACATATTGTGGGAGGGACGTGGTGGTACGTCTTTCCTGTGCTGTTCTCATGATAGTGAATAAGTCTCACAAGATCTGATGGTTTTAAAAAGAGGCATTCCCCTTCACAAGCTCTCTCATTTTTTACTTGCCACCATCCACTTAAGATGTAACTTGCTCCTCCTTGCCTTCCGCCATGATTGTGAGGATTCCCCAGCCACGTGGAACTGTAAGTCCAGTGAAACCTCTTTCCTTTGTAAATTGGCCAGTCTCAGGCATATTTATCAGCAGGGTGAAAACGGACTAGGACTAATACAACACCATAACTTTTGAAGCAAATGAGATACATGATGGTATTTCTCCCCAAATGTTTTGTGTTTGCTTTTGTAGATACTTTTTGGATTGCTTGATTAAAAATGGAAAAATTACTATGAAAATAGAGGATTGTGTCTCTTTAACATTTGATCACTGTTATTTTTCAGTGCACTGACAATTCAAGGGTAACATTTGAGGCTTTTTGTCAAAATGTTGGGGTAAGCAACCAGGCTAAGGTAAAGTGGAGGCAAGGAAACTGTTTCCGTAAAAAGGAAATATATTGTCAGTGAAAAATAAATGAATAAATATTTAATAAAAGTCATGACTGAAACAAAAGAAATCATAAATGTTTTTGGTTAATAGGCTATACCCCAGGGATATAGAATTAACTGAGTTAGGGGTGAGGGATAAAAGACTACACATTGGGTAGAGTGGTGTATGTGCTTGGGTGATGAGTGCACCAAAATGAGAGAAATCACCACCAAAGAACTTATCCATATAACCCAAACCACCTGTTCCCCCAAAATTATTGAAATAAAGTAAAATAAATTTTAAAAAATTCATACATAAAGAATGGTTATCTGACCTACATTATGCAGGTTAGGGTGATTTTTTTTTTAAACTTTAACTTAAGAATGGCAAACTCTTTCTAAAATACTTAATGACCTCCATTTCTTCAATTTCAGGTCTTGCTGCTCTCATCCCTACTTCCTATAGGCTGTACTACCAGTAAATTTCTGTAATAGACCTGTAGGCAGTTCTAGTTCTTTCCTTAGGTTTGTGGGTCATGCTTTTCCATTGCCTGGAGTATTTCAATTTACTCTACTCTCATCCCCTTTCCTGGTTCACTTTTCTTTATCCTTGAATATTAATGATCTAGGATCCAGGATAAGGGTCCCTTTATAATTTCAAAGTGTTCTATACTTCCACTCTCATAGTGCTTATATTAATTGTACGTTTCTCTAAGTTAATATAAGATTTTGTGTGTGTGTGAAAAGGCAATGTCTTTAGTTAATAAGCACAGTAGAAATATGTTGTGAATGAGTTGATTCTGGTTCTAGTATATACTATTTTCAGATTTAGGAAACATTTATTAAATGCTTAAACATTACTTCTTAGTCCAGCCTGGTGGGATTAGGGGAATACAAGTGGCCACAGGGCAAACTTAGGTGAAGGATGATGCTTGAGCTCAGTTGTGTAGGATGAGTTAATATGAACCTAGTTGCTCATAAAAATATAATAAATTTTGGTAAGAACTTCTTCTGCAATGTATTTTGGCATTGTTCTTGTAGAATAAAAAGTAAATTAAATGATGTTAGACTATAATAAAATTTATGTTGAAAAAAATTACTGAGAAATTTATATGAAATTTTTAAAAAAAGTCTGATGTCCAGATGTTTCATGTTATTACTGACAGTTGTTGGCTAGTTTATTTTATTTCAATTCATAATAAAAGCCAAAACAATTGTTTTTAAATAATAAGAGAATAACTGGGTCTTCAAAAATAAATAGCATTATATGCAAAAGATGTAATATGCGAACTGGTGGCATTTTACTTCCCTATAATTATTGTCTAGTGAGTGATAAGACCACGTTATAAGTCTCATGATATATCTAAAAGCATTTATTTTTAGATATATATTGGTTATATGGTAAAACTTGTATTCAGAATCTTGCAAGGCAAGGGAAGAACATCTTTTTTCCTGCTACAAAATTCTGCTGAGAGAGGAAGGTATTTATTTGGCTTACCCAAATTACATAAGACAGTATCTCAAGCTTTCATCTGAGTAAGAATCACTTGGGGTCATACTAAAATGTAGGTTCTTAGGCCAGTCTTGTTTTTGCTGGTGATACCCTTGCATTTGACCTTTTTAATTTTTTATTTTTATACTTTAAGTTCTAGGGTACATGTGCAGATCTTGCAGGGTTGTTAAATAGGTATACACTACATTTGACCTGTAATGAGAATCCCGATGTTATCACATTCCAATGTGATATATTGAAATACACATTATTTTCCAATTTGATATCACATTGCATAATAATGTGTATTTCAGTAATATGTAATTCATATAGTAATGACTGACCCTTATTCTCCCGGCCATTGAATGGTGTGGCTGACACATTCTATATAAATCTGAGGTTCTTCTCAATAGGTTCTATCCAATTGTGTCATAAATTTAGAGTAATCTTAAGTACATTGAATGAAATGTTAACTTGCTGAATGCATGACATTTCACCTAGAAACATATTGAGATACCATCTCATGCCAGTTAGAATAGTGATCATTAAAAAACCAGGCGACTACAGACCCTGGAGAGGATGTGGAGAAATAGGAATGCTTTTACACTGTTGGTGGGAGTGTAAATTAGTTCAACCATTGTGGAAGACAGTGTGGCGATTTCTCAAGGATCTCAAAATAGAAATACCATTTGACCCAGCAATCCCATTACTGGGTATATACCCAAAGGATTAAAGATTGTTCTAATTATAAAGACACATTTACACATATGTTTATCGTGGCACTGTTTACAATAGCGAAGACTTGGAACCAACCCAAATGCCCATCAATGATAGACTGGATAAAGAAAATGTGGCACATTTACACAATGGAACACTATGCAGCCATAAAAAAGGATGAGTTCATGTCCTTTGCAGCGACATGGTTGAAATTGGAAACCATTGTTCTCAGCAAACCAACACAAAAACAGAAAACCAAACACTGCATGTTCTCACTCGTAAGTGGGAGTTGAACAATGAGAACACGTGGACATAGGGATGGGAACATCACACAGTGGGACCTGTTGGGGGGTGGAGGGCCAGAGGAGGGATAGTAGGGCTGTGTGGGGCTAACAGAAGGTTAGCATTAGGAGAAATACTTAATGTAGATGATGGGGTGATGGAAGCAGCAAACCACCATGGTACTTGTATACCTATGTAAGAAACCTGCATGCTCTGCACATGTATTCCAGAACTTGAAGTATACATACATTTAAAAAGAAAACTTTCTTTTTAATCCTGGTTATTTTTTGATTATATGTTGCTTATAAAAAATACAAAGCATAGACATTATTTTGTTTTTTACCTGTTAAAAGTAGTACATACTTATTTTAATGTGTGAAACAGTGCATCAGTATGCACAGAAATATTTTTTAAAAAGCTAATCTTTCCATCTCTTTTTTTCCCACCTCACTTTCTTTATGCTGATACAAACATAAACATATATATAGGTTTGTGTTGCGTATGTGTTTTAATGGGATTATATGCAAAATTTGGAACTTGCTTTTTTAAAACACAATACCACGTTGTGGTTATTGTTCCAGCATAAGTGTATAATTATAACTTATTCTTCTTAATAGCTGTGTACTATTCCATAGTATAAGAGGGTATCATTATTTCTTAGTCATTTTCCCCTTTTATTGTAACTACTTATAATCAGATAACTTTGCTTATAGATATCTATGCATTCATTTTCTATGTTTTATTAAAGATGTAGGATTGTGGGTTAAAAATAATGTGTATTTTAGCTTAATGAATTTTCTTTATAAAATAAACAACACTTTATGTACTTGTTGTTATAAAAATAGACTATAGAATATGGAAAACACGTAGAATGAAATAAAAAGCATCTATCAATCTACAGTCAGAACACTATCAATGTGCTAACAAATTGGAAATTACTTTTTCAATTGTTTTTAATTTTCTTTACTACTCATTACATCTGTTGTATTGCAATCCTCCTAAGGTTTATTTTTACCACAGGGAAGATGTCACAAAGTAATTTCAAATTCTGAATTTTTAAGTGTTTTTTTTTTGTTTGTTTGTTTTTTGAGACAGGGTCTTGCTCTGTCACCTAGACTGGAGTGTAGTGGTGTGGTCATAGCTCACTGCAGCTTCAATCTCCAGGGCTCAAGTGCTGCTACCTCCTCAGCTTCCCCAGTACCTGGGACTACAGGTGCATGCCAGCTCACCCAGCTAATTTTACTTTTTTTTTTTTTTTTATGTGGAGTTGGGGGTCTCCCTATGTAGTTTAGACCAGTCTCAAACCCCTGGGCTCAAGTGATCCTCCCACCTCGGCCTCCCAAATTGCTGGGATTTCAGGTGTGAGCCACAGTGCCACACTAAGTATTTTTTTTAAGGCCTTAAGTTTTAACTATAGATTTGTCTTAGTTGTTCCTACTTCTTTTGCTTAGAGAGAACAGCTGAGAACTTCTAATGAAATTGTAATATAATCTAAAAAGTAGAATATTGATAAAGGAAGGAAAAAGAGCTCTGAAGTAGGACTGTTCAAGCTTTAGTATTAGGTGTGGCATCTACCTGATTAGACATGGGATTTTGGTTAAGTCATTTGACATCAGAACCTCTGTTCTCTCCAAAATTTCGAAATCCAGGTAATAATGACGTACATTTTAAGATAGTTATTTGCAGTTGAAGAAAAATAAGCGAAAATATTAAGTGATATGTTGTTGCTTAACTTGATTCTATCTCTTAGAACCAGAAATGTCAGAGTTTTCCAAACTCAGCATCAGAAAGCTTATTTCTGCCTATTGCAGTCCATCCTGATCGTCACCCCCATAGGCAGTTCTTGTGATTTCTGTCATCATGGGTTCAATTTTGCTATTCTTGAAGTTCATATATATGGAACTATACAGTATATTTTGCTTATTTCTGCCTATTGCAGTCCATCCTGATCGTCACCCCATAGGCAGTTCTTGTGATTTCTGTCATCATAGGCTCAATCTTGCTATTCTTGAAGTTCATATATATGGAACTCTACAGTATATTTTTTGTATCTGGTTTCTTTCTCTCAACAGAATGTTTAGGTGGTTTATCGATGTTAGACAAATACAACATATTTCTGTGCTGTGGAGTATTATGCTATTTAAAATTAGTAAACGATTCCACTGAGTAGGATAGAGTAATAGGTCCTAAGTGAGAAACAAGTTACAGACCAATACTTTTTGCAGCATTTCACCTTTCATTTCTAGAGAAGGATGTTTGTATTCATGTATGTGTGAGCATGTATATATCTTATTGTTAGATAGATATATAGATAGGTGAATAGGTAGAGTGACAGTTTTGGTTGGAAAAATGGAGAATAATTCATATAAAACAACTATGAGTTATTACTTCTTGGGAAAATGGAGTATATGAGGCCTACCTTTTTATACACTTTTTAAAACTAATGTAATTATAAGAGAGTTTTACCTTTTTTGTTTTGTAAGTGCCTTTCAGATGAGGGGAGGAGGAACTGTACGCCCCCACCAAATAAATAAAGGCTTTTAAAGTTTCTTTTTTTCTTTCTGCTGTATTCCTTATTTCTACTATCTCTTGATTTTTTTTTTTTGTAATGGTGTGGGGAAATGTAGCTTTTAATCTTGCTCTTAACATTACAAGAATTGCTGTTAACCTCTCATAAAGAAGATTATTATGCCCACTATGTTTTGGTATGTGTGTGTGTGTGTGTGTGTGTGTGTGTGTGTGTGTGTGAGAGATAGCTGGCTATTTCTGTCTATGATAATTTATCCTGTTCCCCCCATACCCTCCACTTCCAACGCATTTCCATTAAGAAGTCTTTTGAAAATTCTGGCATTTATTTACTAAATATAGTGCTTTAAAGCAACAAGGTAGTATTCATTTAAGTAAGTGACAAACTTTTCAATATTTGGGAGTTAATATTTTAAACTCCCAAAACAAAGATTGATCCTTTTTGGGCAGTTTAAGCAAAACTTCACTGTTTGGTTGTTTAAAGATACAAATAAAATTCGTTTTGGGTGTATAGATTTAGTTTCTGATGAGTCAGGGAAATGAATCTGAAAAAAGTCATAATTTGTTTTACTTTTGTCATAGTTTATAATCAAATCCTTGGAAACTAATAGCATTAGCAAACAACAATTATAAAATTAAAATACTGAATCATTAACAGATTGTTAGCAAGCAATAGAAAATATTGGGGTTTAAAAAATTGATATTATTACTATACTGAAGTAGTCAGCCTCAAAAGATGGCTGTGAGTCAGGCTTTCTAGTATTTATGCCCTTCTATTGGCCTTTCCCCTTAAATCTGGGCTGGCCCTGTGACCTGCTTTTGATTTGCTTGTGGTGAAAGTGATACTGTTTGACTTCTGAGGACAGGTTATAAGGAGACTTGCATTTTCCATGTGAGTCGCCTGGACTATGTGCTCTGGGAGAAGCCAGCCACTGTGTGTGAAGGCCAGTATCCCTGAAACTGCTATGTTGTGAGGATGCCTAAGCTAGCCACACAGAGAGGCTAGTTGTAAGGAAGGCGGGAGAGAAATGCTTCTCTAGCTCTCAGCTGTTGCAGTTATTTTAGCTAAGTTACCAGACATACGAGTGACAAAACCATCTTGGATATCCAGCTCAATTGAAACTTCAGATGATTCCAGCACGAGCCACCATCTGATTGAAGCTACATGAGTGAGACCAAACCAAGAACCACTCAGATAAGTCTACAAAATTCCATAGAAATGTAAGATAGAAATAATAGATTGTACTTTTAGACTATTTAGTTTTGGAGCATTTCCATAGCAACAAAAAACCAGAACAGATATTGTTAATCAAATTTTGTCTTAAATATATTTTATCATGGAAATAAAGAACGAAGCTATTCTACTCATCTTCACCATTTAACTCTTTTCTAGATGACAGTATTTTGGGCCAAGGGATACTGATGTAAATAATTTCCACACAATTGCAAATAAAGAGAGGTTCTGAGGTTAAGAATCAAAATTCAGCCAGAACCAAACTGAAGCCTCTAAGGCTACTAGGAAGCTAAGGAGCCATGAATCATACTTCAGGGACCCAGCAATAATGAGGGAGTCCAGGTTGAATCCAAGCATTTTCTGTTTATATAGTTAAACAGAACAATAAAATAAGATATGCACTAATTTACTTTAAAGAAATTAAATAATTATGAAGCTTTCACTCTTTCCCCCTCATTTACTTTATTTTCTACTTTAGATAGTATTTTGGTGGCCCAGTTAAAATAATACTTAATAAAGTTAGGTTTCATGTAGAGGGGTGGGATTTGTATCAGATTAATGTAACTTCTAAGTCCTTTTATGCATTCCAGGTAGGAGGAAATGTGAATCCCCTGATGCCAGAGACTGCTGTTTCTTGATTACTAACTCTTTGACCTCAAAGTTCACTGAAGATTAGTGTATTAGGCATAGTGCATTCAAGCTCGTTTTCTAAGTTATCTTTCATGTTTTGTCAACTGCCAGGTGGACTCTGGGCATTTTTTTGGAAAATGTGGTGCAACCAGTCATAATTATCAACTGATTGAAGTACTTAACCTGGCATTTTAAAGAATATTAATAAGGTTACATTTAATTTGGTTAGCAGCTCTCATATGATTGTAAAGTGGTCATGATCATATCTTACATTTTTATATATTCCCTAGCCATTTAATAATGTAATTGAGAACTAAATATTTTTGAAGTATTTCCTTACAGTCTGATACAGCATGCAATGCTAGGTAGTTAAATGTTTTCTAATACATAATTTTGAGCCCAGTTAGCTTGAATTGACAAGTTCATCTAAAGTACATATGAATAAAAAGGTAGGATTATGAGTATAGTGAAGTGTTAAAGAGAACTGGTAAATATTTTAGGTATATGTACTCATTATGATTTGTAAATATTATAGCCAAAGCATACAGTTGCAACAGTTTCCAAAAATTAAAAACTATTTGAAAACTCTTATTACATTTTGCACTTAATAAACTCATTTGTACATAAACCACATTATTATCTTATTTAAAACTAAAAATCTTCACTTTCTCCAGCTATTCTAAGAAAAACTTAATAAGTAGGCATTGCTTTTAAAATGACATAATCTACTAGCTATTTGGTAAGACTAGCATAATCATAAATTTCCCATCCATGCTTTTTCCAAAAATACTAACCCATATTGTTCTCTCTGGACCTGTTGTAGAGATGACTAATCCAACTGCTGAGGTCTCCCTTTATGTGTTTGATGGAACACTTGGCTTGCTGGACTACAGCTGTGTGTTTATGTGCAGTGCACACCTGCAGGGGCTTGACAAATAGCTATAGTATGCAGAGGATACAAAATTACCCTGGCAGTGCTGCAAATAAGGAAGTTTCTGTTTTGAAGTCCATATGTGTGTGTGTGCTTGGGATGCCAGCTGGTGTATTTATGTTGCATGCACAGATGTAAAACTGCCAACTGATTTTATACCAAATAAAGTCTAATCTTTTTATATGTACTTTGTGTGAAAGTTATGAAGTGGTATGTAAGAATATTCTCATGACTTAGGTCTTTTAAAATAAAAGCTGCTATTAAAAATATGAACTCATGAAATGATTAGGAAAGAGGATGGTGACAGAGATGATATTTCTTAACTGTTATCCTGTGTATAATAATCTTGTTACTGCTATATCATTAGATAAAGTTTTGATTTATTATAACCATGAATGATATATCTTATCTTTTGTGGCTAGAGTCATTCAGGTCTGGGTGGAATCCCAATTTATGAATGCTGAAATGTGAAAGACAGATTTGTATAATTACTTGAAGGCTTTGGCTATTCTATTTTTCAAGTACATTTGATTTTAACAAGTTGAAAGGATGGTGCATTTTTGCCATTTTTAGAGTGTATTTAAATTTGTTCTGAAAGAAATACTAGTGTTTATAAATACCAGGGATAATATTTCCCAAGTCTATGGAAAGTTTAAAACCAATATAAAAATAGTGGAAAAGCCAGTTATTCAAAAGAATCTTTGAAAGAAGCATTTTTTTGTTTCTTTTAATATGTCTTCTTTAACTAAATTAAGAAATATATTTTATTGACCATATGTGTCCATCCTAAGCAAGAAAAATGACTTGATAGTTAGAAAATTGATCTTCAAATTAATATTTGCAAATGAAATATTTGTATCTGTTGCTTAAGTGTAAATGTAAATGAAAGTTGAAGCTTTTTTTTAAAGCTAGCATTGGATATATTCATTTTCTCTAAGAACTATAATTGCTTATGAAGCAATGATGTTTTTTCATATATAATTATGGCTTCTAATGTTAATGAATATGTTTCAGTTGAATCATTTTCAAAACTATTCACTTTTACTATATGTGAAATATATGTACAAATTAAGAATTTTTAGACATTGCTCAATAAGAGTCGGTTATCGGAATGGTTATATTTGTTTTTGCTTTATTTATAATCTCTTTATTGTTTTGTCTCATTTTATTTGTACAGGCACATATTTGCAAATGGAGTGAAGTAGTTAAAGTGCTTATTGAAATAATGTTAAGTTTCTTATTAGAGGATTTTAATGGCAATGTAAAAATATGTTGTCCTATATAATCTTCTATTCAGTTTTGCATTTGAAATGCATTGAGTTTGTCTTTCACATATGTATATCTAGATATATTGATTCTTCTTCTGGTATTAATGTAAGTTATAATTGAGTTCTGCCTTTTTACTTATAGAATTGCCTTATCATAGTTCCTTAGTTAACTACATTTCACTGTCATTTTGTATGCTTTCCTAATTATTGATTACTTTTATTGATAACATCAAACTTGTAAATAGTTTATAATGTCTTTAAAATTTTAAATAGATTTTTAATAGGAGTCTTTTTTTTCTTCAGTGGTAGGCATGATGCCTTTTTTGTCATAAAAGGGATGTATATTTGCTATTTTTTCTAGCATAATTTTACTTCAATTTTTACTGTAATTAAATTTCATCAAATGTGGGAAAGGCCTGAGCTTTTAGAATTGTCCCTAAGCTTTAAAGTCTAAATTTTGACTGAATCAGGTGTCATAATTTATGAAGAAAATTTGGTTTGGAATAAGTTTTATGTAAGGAGACAGAAAGATGGACTAGAAACCACATCTCCTAATGGCTGATCTGAGGGATAAGACATTTCTGACAAAATATACAAGTACAAGTATATAAGTAAAGTATTTAAGTATATTATACATTGAATGAACTCTTGATCAGGAGACAGACAAAATTCTAGTCCTGTAACTCACAGTTGTATGTTATTAGGCTAGTTTCCTGAAACTTTAGTTTATTTCTACCAGAGAAAGGGAATAATAATTCTGATTGAAATTGATGCGAGTATTAATAATAAGATAATGGACATAAAGCTGTTCCTAGGTCAGGGTGTGGAGCATATAGTAGGTGTTCAATAATAGTAGATTTTTTTATAGCAGTGGTAGTAACAGTTTGAAAAAGTTCATTACATAGGAAATATACATGTAAAGTTGACTCAGAAAATGATAGACATAGGGAAGCTTCACTGATGCCTTGCTTTTTTTCCTGAAAATACATTTTAAAGAAAGGATCAAACCTCAAATGTTTACAGCTAAAAGACAGAATCTTTTATTATTTATTTGAGAGATTATGTTCCATACGTTGCTTGGTTATTTAGTGCTGGGGCCAACTGCCTTTAGTAGGATATCACTTCAAACACTGCTGCCGCCACTGCAGGTTGCAAGCACATGATTGAAGGCTTCTAGTTCTCAGCTCATGCCCAGATGTCTTTCAATAACTATAGCCAGTAATTTCTTCAAATTGCTCACTTTATCAGCAGCACATGTCATCAATCCTGAAGTGGTTGCTCAAGTCAAACTGCAGAATCTTTAGCTTATAGACACAGCTGCAAACAGGTGAACAGGCAGAAAGTAATTTGTGCAGCTTGGTGGCTGTCAGACGAAAGACAGACAATCTGTGTTTAAAACAGATTGCAGGCCCTGTATGAGCCAGACAAAAGGGATTTCTCCAACTGCAAATAATTCTAAGGTTAACATATTTTCCTTTCTGCCATTAGGTGATTTGTTAAAATTGGAAACAATGAACATTATAAATCTACACAGAAACTGGAGACAAGATGAAAGAGAAAATCAGATCACTAAATAGGTTTACATTTGTCTTTCCAAAGAAGTATACCTGGCATTCATATAAGCTGTTTTCTCACAAATTAAGCCAAGTTATAAAATAATTCTTTGAAACTTAAAAGATTATAAATATTTCAAGTTGCATTAAGAATTACTGATACTAAAAAGGCAGTGAACCCTGAACAATCCAGTTTTTATAAGTAGTTTTTAGAGTTAATTGTTAATTTGTAGATGTTGAAATTTGCTTTTTAAAAATGTTATTTAGTATTTTGCTTGCAGCTTTTTCAAGTAGATTTTAAAAGTAGTATATGCTAGATATAACACTTTTCAGGAAATAAAATCTATCATGGTTACAGAGCAAAAATTTATATGGAGAAAAATATTCTGAGGACCTATGCATTTAAAAAAGTGATCCTCACATTTTTTCCCCTTGGAGTTATTCGAATAACAATTTGAAAGATATCTGAATCTATCTGTAAAATAGTCATATTTTAGAAGATTGTTCCATTATAATGTTAAGAGTATACATCTTTTTGTCCATAAATCTCAAAATGATAAACTTACAAGAGTCTGAATCAACAGAGTTATTTCTCATCAGCATTAGTCCATATAAGTGCTTATTCATTAAACAGGAAGAAGGACTATATTGCATTAGCTAAATGAGTACCTCATAACAGAAGACTACTGAAGAAGATACATAGGTTAGATATTTAAAATATGTGTACCTGTGAGGTGTATGGATGCATGTATGTGTAGGGAGGAACACATGAGAAGTAAATTTCTTTGTTATCTACCAGAGCTTATGTCTGTGATAGAGAGAAGAACTGTAAGTGAATGTTAAGAATTTATTCTTTCTTTCTCATTATTGGCTTTCTCTCTTGTTTCACAATCTTGTCATTGTTTTTAATAACGAATCTCTGTAACAGTGTTTAAGAATACGGTCTTCAGTGTCAAATTGGATTTTAGTTCCAGTTTGATAATAACGTGTGATTTTGAACAAGTTACTTAACCTATCAAGTCCTTAGTTTTTTAATGATAATAATGGCTGTTTCTTAACTTATGTTGTTTTGTGGTATTCAAAATTCATATAAAGTATTGTGCCTTGTGCTTATTTAAAAGTTCAGTGAACTTTAGACATTTTCTGCTAGAATCCAAACATCTTGAGTAAAGGGAATGTTTTTGTCTTGCTCCTAGCTGCTTCCTAAGCATTTGTTGCCATGATTTGAACCTCTAAGAACTCAGAAGTTAATCTGAATGAACTTGTCATTAGTTCTGTAATTTTTAGAGTTCATCGTGCTGATTTCCTTTAGTCATAATAATTCCTTTCTTGTCAAATACCTTGACCCTAGAAATGAGAACAATTCTTATTTATTTATTTATTTATTTATTGAGACAGAGTCTTGCTCTGTCACCCAGGCTGGAGCAAAGTGGCACGATCTTGGCTCACTGCAACCTCTGTCTCCTGGGTTCAAGAGATTCTCATACCTCAGCCTCCCAAATAGCTGGGATTACAGGCACTTGCCACCATGCCTGGCTAAGTTCTGTATTTTTTTTAGTACAGGCAGAGTTTTTCCATGTTGGCGAGGCTGGTCTCAAACTCCTGGCCTCATGTGATCTGCCCGCCTCAGCCTCCCAAAATGCTGGGTTTACAGGTGTGAACCACTGCGCCCAGCCCTGATTTATTTTTTGAGTATAGACAAAGCGATATGAATATTTTATTGTCTCTCATTTTAGTTTTTCTAACATTAGGAAATTGTTCTTGATTACAGCTGTTTGTCAAATAGCTAGCTAGCTGTGGTACCTCATGCTCACAGAATAATCTGGTATTAAAAATCAATTATATTTGATTGTTTTTAGTTTTGTTTTTTGAGATAGGGTCTCACTTTGTCAACCAAGCTGTTTGGTCTCCAAAACTTTCCCACCATGGTTCCACTCCATTCATTGGCCAAAAATCAATGGGTTCAAAATACAAGTTTTAACTCTAGGGCTTAACTTTAGATTTCTCATATCAAAATCTCTTTGCCCCTAGAGCAGTAGTTAGAGCTTCTAATATATGCTGGCCTTCAGGCCCTACACCACACCCATTGTTTTGAAATCTCTCAGGATGGGGTCTGAATGTTGATGGGTGTGGTGCTACAACAGCAGGATTGAATAAATGCAGTAAAGACTATATGTCTTGCAAAGCCTAAAATATTTATTGTTTAACCTTTATAAAAAGCATTTGCTAACCCATTTTAGATTATGAGCTCTGGGCCTGGCGCAGTGGCTCATGCCTGTAATCCCAGCACTTTGGGAGCCCCAGGTGGGTAGATCACAAGGTCAGGAGTTCAAGACCAGTTTGGCCAACATGATGAAACTTAGTCTCTACTAAAAATACAAAAATTAGGCAGGCGTGATGGCACATGCCTGTAATCCTAGCTACTGGGGAAGCTGAGGCAGGAGAATTGCTTGAACCCAGGAGGTAGAAGTTGCAACGAGCTGAGATGTTGCCACTGCAGTCCAGCCTGGGTGACAGAGAGACACTCTGTCTCAAAACAACAACAACAACAACAAAACATTATGAACTCTGATTATTAACAGTTTTGCATATATTTTATGTTTGTTGGTACTTCATGTAATCTGTTGGTGAATTAGCTAGATAGTTTTGATTATCTTTTTATTTCTTGCCTAATAGATTGTGAGCTGTTTGAGGGCAGGTACTATATTTTATAACTCTTTGAAATCATTAACCCCTAATATATTAATTTTGCCTGGTTGGGTGTAAGTAAATTAATTGATTCTAGTTATTGGCCTTTGGTTATTGCAAGAGGGTACCAGTAAAGGGCAGTGTGGAGCTTTTGCTTTGTGCATGTTCAGTTTTAGTTTTTTACTCTTTCTTCTATTAAAATAGACATAGTATTTTAGAATATTACCAAGTCATCATTTTTATAATTCTGGAAAATCTCTTAATTTTTTTCCTTTTCTGGAATTACCATCAACCTTCATTACTCTTATTTGTGTTCAGTGTTTAGATCTAAGCTGCAAAACAGCATACCGTATTTTCATCATCATTACTCTTTTAAAAAATTACCTTCATTCCTGTTTCAGAGAGTTTGGACAATGACTGTGATATTTGTGTTTTGAAAATATCTCAGTGGTCTGTCAGATATAAGGTTGATTCCGTTTTAATAATAAGTTTTTTCTACTTCCAGATCTTTAATGGGTTGAAATTAGCTTGGCTTTTGCTGCTAGTGTAGTCATGATTTTTAAATTGTAGGTGCTCAAGACAGAAAAAAGACACAAAGTGTCCTGTATTGGTTCTATGTTATTCCCCTAGAATGATGTGTTTAACTAGTTTTCTTTTAAACTATTAACTACACAAATTTTGTTCAACGCTTGTGTCTTAGCATTTGTATTCCAGCTATAGTTAGTACACCTACATGTCTTATGTATTTATTAAGAAAGATCACTATCTTAATTTTTTTTTCATTTCTCTTGTTAAATATAGTGAATATATTATTTAGGTAGGGAAAAACCTAAGGCAATCAGGCAGGTTGCTGACTACAGTCCAAATGGCTGATCAGAGGGTCTTTATATGCATCAGTAATGTGTTGTGCAATATAAGCTGAAATATATTCCACAAGGGAGGAAAACGGAATAGGTTACATACGCTGTTCCTAAGTGCAATGATTATAAAACTCCATTACTCACTTTAGGCAGGTGCTTTTTATATGAGGCTTTAAAGAAATATAAAACTGCTGGTGAAATGATTGGTTTATACAGACACCACTTAGCTTCCAGTGCTTTGACCAGATAAAGAGGCTAAAACTATTAAGATATTTCTTTAATGATTCAGGGATTGATGTTTAATATTCTTTTGGTATAATAGCCTGTCCCTATAACATTGTATAGTATATGAAATTTATGTGTGACTTGGTTATGATAGAATTTTTTCAGGAGAGGAAAAAATTTTTTGTTTTTCTTTGTTAATGATAAGGAAATGAAACTCCAAAATTTCTTTTAATGTATACATATATAGAAAGTTATATATCTGCATTTAAAATATTTTTGAAGGACTTTCTAAATATGTTTCTTGGTAGTTTTTGTCACTTTTCTCTAAGAACTATAGAACATTTTATAGGCATTAAAATTGAATAAATTTTGTAATATGCAGTAACTCTCTTTTGGTCTGCAGTTGGTTGATGAACATTATAAAGCATTAAAAAGTGTATTAGTCCATAAAGATTTGCAGTGATCCCACCTAGATATACAGGCTCCTATATTTCTCTTTTTTGACACTTTTCACAGAGAATAAGTACCTGCTTATTGTTTAAATACTGAACATTCTCTTATGAGTGAATTTTTATAAACTAAAAGGGACATATAAAACGATAATAAATAGGCATTTTTGAAATTCGTCTTAGGTTTTAAATATTTGAACCAGATGCTTTTCTTTCTGTCATTCATTCATTGATTTTCCCATGCTCCCATCTCTCAGTCCCTCTGTGTCTCCCTCCCTTGATCTTCTCTCCCGCCTGCTTCCCCTTATTAGGTGACATTCACATACAATCAACTATTTTAGAGTATATGATTCAGTGTTATTTAGTGCATTCACAATGTTGTACTACCAGCCCTTAGTTTCAAAATCTTTATATTACTCCATAAAAACAGTCCGTAGCTTTTAAGTAATTGCTCATAATTCCTCTTCTCCCTTATCCCCTGGTATCCTCTAATCTAATCTACTTTCTGTCTCTATAGATATTCCTGTTCTGGACATCTGATATTAAAGGAATCATATATAAATATAATGTGACCTTTTGTTCTTCCCTAAAGATGTAGCCAGATTGTTGTGTGGATCAATATAGTTCATTCATTTTTTTATTGCTCATAACATTCCACGGTAAGGATGTACCACAGTTTGTTAAATCATTTATCTGTTGAAGGACATATTTGTTCTTTCCAGTTTTTGGCTGTTATAAATAAAGCTTCTATAAACACTTGTGTTCAAGTTTTTGTGTGAAAATGCATTTTCATTTCTCTGGGACTAATGCCTAACAGTATAGTTGCTGGGCTATATGGTAGTTCAATGTTTAATTTTTAAAGAAGCTGCCAAACTTGGGGCCAGGCATGATGGCTCATGACTTTAATCCCAACACTGTGGAAACCTAAGGTGGGGTGATTCCTTGAGCCTAGGAGTTTGCTGAGGCTGCAGTGAGTTATTAAGCCTGGCACTGCACTTAAGCCTGGGTGACAGTGCAAGACTATGTCTCTTGGATGGCAGGGAGGGGGATTATCAAACAGTTTTCAGGGGTGGCTGTACCATTTTACGTTTCCATCAGCAATTATATGACTTACTAGTTTCTTCACATCCTCACTGGTATTTAATTTTGCTGCTTTTTTCTTTTTTAAAAATATTTTAGCTGTTGGGATAGATGTATAGTGATATCTCATTGTGGTTATAATTTGCATTTCTCTGATAGCAACACAGATGATGTTGAATATTTTTTAATATGTGGATTGGCTATCAGTATATCCCCTCAGTGAAATGCCTGTTCATATTTTTAGCCCATTTTCTAAATGTATTGTTTGCACTTTTATTGCTGAGTTTTGAGGGCTCTTTATACTATTCTAGATGCTAGTCCTTTGGGTATATAGTTTACAAATATATTTTTTCAGTCTGTAGCTTTTCTTCTTTTAGCAGGATCTTTTGCAAAATAAAAGTTTATAATTTTGATGAGGCCAATTTTTTCTTTTTATGAATTATAATTTTGTCATTAAGATTAACAACTCTTTAACGCAGATCCAAAAGAATTCCTCCTATGCTTTTTTCTGACTTTTTTTAAAAGGCGTTAGACCTAGATTTGACATTAATTTTTTTTGCCTATGGATATCCACCTGTTCTAGCATAATTTATTAAAAAGATTGTCTTTCATTAAATTTTATTTGCACCTTTGTCAGAAATTATCTGGCATATTTTCGTCTCTGGGTTCATTCTGTTCACTAATTCATGTGTTTATTCTTTTTTATTTTAATTTTTTGAGACAAGGTCTTGCTCTGTCACACAGGCTGGAGTGCAGTGGCACAATTATAGCTCACTGCAAACTCAGACTTCTAGGCTCAAGTGATCTTTCCCACCTCAGAGCCTCCAGAGCAGCTGGGACTACATAGATAATCTTTGATTTCTTTCATCAGCACTTTTTTACATACATGTCCTGTAAATATTTTGTTAGTTTTACATCTAAGTGTTTTTTTTCAGTGATTTAAAATCGTATTACATTTTCATTTTTAGTATTCACATGTATTAATTGAGAAATAGACTGACAATTTCTATTTTTATTTAGTATCCTGTGACGTTATGGAATTAACCTCACCTATTCTGTGTGTGTGTGTGTGTGTGTGTGTGTGTGTGTGTGTTTTGTTTTGTTTTTTGAGCTGGAGTCTCTGTTGCTAGGCTGAAGCGCAGTGGCACAGTCTTGGCTCACTGCAACCTCTGCCTCCTGGGTTCATGCGATTCCTCTGCCTCAGCCTTCTAAATAGCTGGGACTACAGGCACATGCCACCACACCTGGCTAATTTTCTTTTCTTTCTTTCTTTCTTTTCTTTCTTTCTTTTTTTATATTTTAGTAGAGACGGGGTTTCACCATGTTGGCCAGGATGGTCTTGATCTCCTGACCTCGTGATTCACCCACCTCAGCCTCCTAAAGTGCTGGGATTACAGGCATGAGCCACCGTACCTGGCTGTGTGTGTGTCAGTTTTAAAATTCCTTGAGATTTATACATAGTTATGTCAAATGCAGAGACAGACAACATTGCTTTTTTGTTTGTTTTTTCCGTTTCCCTTCTGTATACCTTTTGTCTCTCTGTTATGCATTTGCTAGAACTCACAGCATTAGGTTGAATAACAGCCATGACAGCCAAAATCCTTGGCTTTGTTCCAGTCATAATGGAAAAAGCACTTTTACCGTTAAGTGATTTTAGGTGCTTTTGTAGATGATCTTTCTTATGTAAGTTCCTCTCCGTTTCTGTTTCCCTGAAAGTTTTTTTTTTCTTTTTTTTTAATTATGAAAGAGTGTTGAATTTTGCCAAATGCTTTTTCTGCATCATTTGATACTGTCGTGGAGTTTTCTTCTTAGGCTATTAATATGGTAGATTGCATTGATTTTTTTCGGTATTGAACCAACCATCTGTTTCTGGAATGAACCTGAGTAGGCCATGGTATATTATTTATATTTGTATTTACAAACACAATAACACATTGCTGAATTCTATTTTTATTTTGATAAGTTCACATTTGTGTTGATAAGCAACATTTTTCTATAAGGTTCCTATTTGTGATACCTTTGCTTTTGGTATCAGGATGATTCTAGCTTCATAAAATGAAATGAAAAGTTTTTCCTCCTTTTCTGTGTCCTGAAAGATATTGTGTAGAAGGGATGTTAATTATTGAAGACTTGGTAGATTTCTTTATTTAGACCTGGAGATTTCCTTTTTTTGGTTCATTTTTTTCTCCTTGAAGAACTATCTAAATTCATTGTTTTCAAATTTTGTGTGTAGAGTTGCTTGTTGTATTTCCTTATTAACCTTTTAATAACTGCAGGGTCTGTAGTGATATCCTATTTCATTCATTATATTGGTAATTGATGGTTTCTCTCTTTCTTACTAGAGTTTTTTCAGTTTTATTGATTTTTTTTTTTTAAGTGAATATAATTTTATTACTAGGGACTTTTATATATAATAATTGCTTACACTTAAAAATTCATCTATGACATTAAATACTGATTATATAATTCAATTAACTTTATTTTTCCCTTGCAATCATCTGAAAAAGTTTATTCTTTTACAGTAAACAAATTATTCCCACTCTTCCTAGCAACCATCTCAAAATATAGTAAGTACTGGCCATCTTTAAAAAAACAAAGTTTTAAAAATTAATTAAAAATTTTAAATATATGTATTTTACATTTTTAAAAATTTAAATATAAATTTTGTTGATTTCTGCTATCGTTATTATTTTTTGCCCATGCTTACTTTGGTTTTATTTTACTTTCCATGTTTCTGGTGTTTTAGGTAAGAGCTAGATTATGGAATTAAGACTTTCTGTGTGCATTCAATGCTGTAAATTTCTCTCTGTACTGCTTTAGTTGTGGCCTACAAATTTTGATACACTGTATTTTTATTAATACAGTTTTTTTCTTTTATTTCATTGGAAACTTTCTCTTTGGCTTATGGACTGTCTAGATATGTTTAGTTTCCAAGTTTGGGGGGATTTCCTACCATTTAAAAAATTGATTTCTAATTGGAATCTATTGCGGTGTGAGAACAGATGCTATATAACTTTATTTTAATTTTGTTCATTTCTGGCCCAGTATAATATTATCTACCTTGTTAGGGTATTTTGCGGGCATTTGAAAAGAATGTGTATTCTGCCATTCTATAATCTAGAAAACAGCTTATTATTTGATGGCATTTTTGACATTTTCTGTATCCTTGTTGATATTCTGTCTAGTTATTGTGTTGTTGTAGAGAGGGTTATTGAAATCTCTAAATATAATTGTAGATTAATTTTTTCAGCTCTGTCTCTTTCTGCTTCACATATTTTATAACTGTCTTGGTTGGTTTATACATATTTCAAATTGCTGTGTCTTTTCAGAGGATTGGCTCTTATAATTCTTTTCCTCTGAAGTATACTTATTTGACATTAAAATAATCAGTTTTTTTAAATTGAGGTAAAGTTCACATAACAGAAAACATATCATTTAGCTATTTTGAAATGTACAATTCAGAAGTTTTTAGTATATTCATAAAGCTGTCCAGTTATCACCACTGTCTAATTTTAGAACTTTTTTTCACCCCAGAAGAAATCCCATGCCCATTAAGCAATCATTTTCCATTCCAATTTCCCCATAGCTCTTGGCAGTCACTAATCTACTTAGTGTCTCTATGGAGTCCTGATTTTGAATATTTTCTATAAATGGAATTGTGGAATATGTAATCTTTTGTATCTGGCTTATTTCACAAAGCATAATTTTTTCAAAATTTATTCTTGTAGTATGTTTCAGCACTTCATTTCTTTTTATGGCTGATTAATATTTCACAGTATGGTTGTATTACATTTTGTTTATCTATTCATTATGTAGTAGATATTTGAGTTATTTCTACTTTCTGGCTATTAGGAATAATGCTTTTATGAACATTCTTATATAAGCTTTTGTGTGGAGATATATTTTCAGTTCTCTTGGTTATTTAGGTAGGAGATATACTGCTGGATCATATGGTACTTTTTGATTAACTGCCAAATTGTTTTCCATAGCCATTGGACCATATGACATTCCTAGCAGCAATTTATGTGGGTTTCAGTGTCTCCACATCCTCACCAACACTTGCTATTGTTTCTCTTTTTATTATAGCCATTTTACTTGGTGTGAAGTGGTAGCTCATTGTGTTCTAATTTGTACATATTGATGTTTTTATAATCTACTTTTTTCACCCTTTCACTTTCAGATCGCCTACATTGTTATATTTGAAGTGACTTACTTATTGACTCCATATAGTTGGATTTTGCTCTTTAATCCAGTCTGCCAGTCTTTTCTTTTAATTGGTATATTCAGAGCATTTATATTAAGTGCAATGATTGATATGTTAGACTTCATGTCTGCCATTTTATTTTTTGCTCTCTATTTGATATCTGTTTTTGATTTCTTTTTCTGTCTTCTTGTGGGTTGCTTGAACATTACTTGAACATTTGTTAGAATTCCATTTTTGTTTATGTGCAGTAATTTTAAGTGTATCTCATCAAGTTTTTCAAATGATTGTTTTAGGCATTACATTTTGCATTTCTGACTCATCAGAGTTTACTGGTATTGTGTTATTCCAGTTCAAGTGAGATGTAGAATCCATATTGCTCTTATGTTTCTTTACCCTTCTAATTGAAATATTTCCTCTGTGTATATTGAGAACCATATCACATATTATTTTTGCTTCAACATGAAACACAGTTTAGAAAACTCAAGAAGAGACAAAGTCTGTGTACCGTATTTTTGCTTACTGTGTTCTCTTTTCTTCCCTGATATCCCAAAAATCCTTATTGTATTCTTAACTTTCTGTTTGGAGAGGTTTACCTGTCCTTTTAGTTTAGATCTGCTAATGACACTTTTTTTTTTTTAAAGTTACTCTTTACCTGAGAGTGTCTCGTTTTCTCCTTCATTTCAGTAGTATATTTTTGCTGAATATAGAATTTGGGGTACTTTTTTTTTAAGCAGTTGAAAAATGTCATGCCACTTCTTCCTAGCCTCTATTGTTTCTAATGTAATATCTACTATCATTTTATTTTCCCCGCTTTATGCGTAAGGTGTAGTTTTTCTTTTGCTGCATTTAATATTTTTCTTAGTTTTCAAAAGTTTATTCATGATGTGTTATTGTTTCTTTGAGTTCACTGTGTTAGGCTTAGCTTAGTTTCTTAATGTTTAGGTTTTGTGTTTTGTCAAACATGGGAAGTTATTGGCCACTATTTTTAAAAATTAATTTATTTTTAAATTTATTTATTATTTTATTTTTATTTACTTGATTATTATTATTATTTTGAGACAGAGTCTCTGTCACCCAGGCTGGAGTGCAGTGGCGTAATCTTGGCTCACTGCAACCTCTGCCCCCAGATTCAAGTGATTCTCCTCCCTCAGCCTCCTGAGTAGCTGGGATTACAGGCACCCACCACCATGTCTGGATAATTTTTATATTGTTATCAGAGATGGGGTTTCACCATGTAGGCCAGGTTGGCCTTGAACTTCTGACTGCAGGTGATCAACCAACTTTGGCCTCCCAGAGTGCTGGGATTACAGGCGTCAGCCACCTGCTTGGATAGCCCCTATTTTTTGAAGTACATTTTCTGCTTAATCTTTTTATTTTTTTCATACTGGTCTCTGATGACTTGAAATGTAGACTTTTTTATCTGACTTTCTCATAGGTCATTAAGAGTCTTTTCTCCCCCCCTCCCCACTTTCTATTTTTTTTATTTCACATCGGATAACTTCTGTTGTTCTATCTTAAAATATTTGGAATCCATTTATTGAGTTTCTTGTTTTGGTCATTGCATTTTTCAGTACTAAAATTTGGCTTGTTTTTATGTCATTATTGTTCATTTTTTTCTTTTTTTTTCTCTACAACTTCCTATTTCTTTGCCAAAATCTATTTTCATTTGCTTCAAGCAAAATGCTAATTGGAGCATTTTTATGATGGCTGCTTTAAAATCTTTCTCAGATAGTTCTAACATCTGTGTCATCTCAGTGACATTTATTATTTTTTTTATTCAGTTTGGGTTCTTTTTGGTTTTTGGTATGATGAATGATTTTTATTTAAAACCTGTGTGTTTTGGGTATTGTTTTTCCAGATTCTCTGTTGTGTTTAAACCTGCGTTAGCTGACTTTCTCTGAAAATGCTCCAGCAGTGGAAGGGAACATGCCCCCATTTATTACTGCTGGTAGAAATCCAGGTTTTCCACTTGGCCTGCATTGCCATTTAAAGTGGATTCTTACTACTTCTGGTCCAGAATCGAAAATCTGGCTCTCAGTGATACCTCTGTTGATACATCCCTGGCTTGGAGTGTTTAGGCTGCCTCATTAATGCACGAGGTGAGGCCTCCACTGACATCATGGTGGTGGTGAGGTGGTATATTATTGCTGCAGGTTGGTAAAACTTTTGACTCTCTACTAGGTCTCTCTTGACACTACCGCAGCTGGAAGGGGGAGGGGCATAGTCTTACTGCTAGGTTGAGTTGAAAGTCTAGGCTTTCTCTTCAGCCTACTCTTAATCCACCCAGGCAGGGATATTGGGGTTCTTATTAGAGTATGCTGAAGGTGGAAGTCTAGGCTTCCCACTTGATCTTTGCTGTTGTTGGTAGTGGTAGGACCACCATTTTTAGAGTGGTGTTTCAGTAGAGGAGACCAGTTTTTGCCTAAACCATTTTCTTTTTTGCTAGGATACCTCTTTATGGTTCTTTGGCTAGGAAGAGCAGGTATTGTTGGGGAACTCTTTTCTGTCTGCACCCATTGGACTTTCTGGGTTGCTGGCTTCTAGGATATATGAGCAAAAACAAAACCTGTGATTCTTACCACCATGCTGTTTCCTGGGTCTAGATGTCCCTTCCTTTTTAAGGCTAATATTCCATTGTATGTATATACCACATTTTGATTATTTATTCATTCTTTGGACATTTGGGTTGCTTCCATGTTTTAGCTATTGTAAATAATGCAGTTATGAACACAGGTGTACAAATATCTTTTGAAACCCTGGTTGTAATTATTTTGGGCATATACCCAGAAGTACAATTGCTGAATCATATGGTAGTTCTATGTTTAATTTTTTGAGGAAACATGATGCTGTTTTCCTCTGTACGATGTTACATTCCCACTAACAATATACAAGCGTTCCAATTACTTCATATTCCGGATATACTTTGTTATTTTCTGTTTTTTAAATAGTAGCCATCCTAATGGGTATGAAGTAATATGTCATTGTAGTTTTGATTTGCATTTTCCTAACTAGTGTTGCTGAGCATCTTTTCATGTCTTTGTGGTCCATTTGCATATATTCTTTGGAGAAACGTCTATTCAAGTCCTTTGTCCATTTCTGATGTAGGTTTTTTTTTGTTTTTATTTAGGTCTAGAAATTATATATATATTCTAGATAACAGTATCTCATCAGATAAGTGATTTGCAGATATTTTCTCATATTGTTTTCCTCCTTATATTTTTATAACAGTCTAACTTCTTTTTGGCATTTTTCACAATGTTGAATATGTATATATATGTGTAACTGTTTTAATGACTGCTTCTCTCACTAGATTGTGAATTGCCTAAGAGAAAGAGCCTGAACTGGTCTTATTTACTTGTCTAACTCCAGGCTGAGTTTGGTATAGAATAGTTTCATAGTAAATATTTATGGAATGAATAAATTAAATGAGAGAGACCTAATAAAAGACATGTGAATCAAAGTTATTGCCACACACGAGTTACCATTAGTAGATGATCAGGCTTAGGTGCAGACAAAACTTACATTGTTAAGCTAGGATGAAAATCTAGTGGGTGTGAGTTTTGGAGGTGATACATATTGAAACCATAGCAGCATGTGATTGCCCCACATGAGTTACCATTGGTAGATGATCATGCTTAGGTGCAGACAAAACTTGCATCCTTAAGCTAGGATGAAAATCTAGTGGGGGATTACATTTCAATGTGAGTTTTGGAGGTGATACATATTGAAACCATAGCAGCATCTGATTGCCCTAAACTTAAGTGAGAAACAGGTTAGAGTTATGTGCAGTAGTTCTTTGATTTTATCATGAATTGAAGGGCATTGATCAACGTAGTAAAATTGGAATCTTGGTTGCACACAGAGTTCTTATAGTAAAAAGAATAGCTTGTTGGAGTCCTGATTTCTTAGTCAGGTAATTATCCTTGTAGGATGATCATTTTGTATTGTGTCATTATTGAGAGTGCCTTGTGGCACACAGTGAGTTAAACTAAGGAGTGGAGAATGATCTGTGCATAGTGAGTGATCTGTGCATAGTGAGTGATCTGTGCATAGTGAGTGAGTGATCTGTGCATAGTGAGTGATCTGTGCACAGTGAGTGATCTGTGCATAGTGAGTAATATATTTATTTTTATTCCACTGTGCTGTTTACCAGTTCCCTTTAAACATAGACATGCATGCATGTGCATATGTACACACACACGTTTCTTTAAAACACAGTTTTGTCCTTATTATGACTCTTATTTCTTTCAGCTAGTCATTTAGCATCTTTAGCCATGCTTAAAATATTTTTAAAAATCTTTACCACATTTCTCTTACTGTATTTATAACAAGGTATTTAAAAATAGACCCTATGTTTTCTGTGTAATATTTTTAAATGACCTCATTTTATTTTTGCCCTAATGCTGACATAGTTTATTCTTTTTTTTTTTAAACTTAGTGCTCAAGAGTGATGGGTTTCTCTTTCTTTCCCTCTTGGGCTGTCAGAATATGGGGTTTAATATGACTTTTTTTTTAATGATGAGCTACTTAATTTATAATGATTATTTCATTGCTCTCTGATATTACTTTAGTTCTTGGATAATCGGTTCTTTTCTTCAGAATCCTGATTGCTTTTTTGTTTTTTTGAATTCATTATTTTATTTTTTTAATTATACTTTAAATTCTGGGGTACATGTGGAGATCATGCAGGATTGTTACATAGGTATACGCATGCCATGATGGTTTGCTGCATCCATTCCCCTGTCATCTACATTAGTTATTTCTCTTAACGTTATTCCTCCCCAATCCTTCCACCCCCTGCTATCCCTCCCTTAGCCCCCACACCCCACAACAGGCCCCAGTGTGCGATGTTTCTCTCCCTGTGTTCATGTGTTCTTATTGTTCAACACCCACTTATGAGTGAGAACATGCGGTGTTTGGTTTTCTGTTCTAGCGTCAGTTTTCTGAGAATGATGGTTTCCAGCTTCATCCGTGTCCCTACAAAGGACATGAACTCATCCTTTTTTTATGGCTGCATAGCATTCCATGCTGTAGATGAGGCACATTTTCTTTATCCAGTCTATCATTGATGGGCATTTGGGTTGGTTCCAAATCTTTGCTATTGTAAGCAGTGTCACAGTGAACATACATGTGAATGTGTCTTTGTAATAGAACAATTTATAATTCTTTGGGTATATACCCAGTAATGGGATTGCTGGGTCAAATGGTATTTCTGGTTCTAGATCCTTTAGGAATTACCAAACTGTCTTTGACAATGGTTGAACTAATTTACACCCCCCTGACAGCATAAAAGCATTCCTGTTTCTTCATATAGTCTCCAGCATCTGTTGTCTCCAGATTTTTTAATGATCACCATTCTAACTGGCGTGAGATGTATCTCAATGTGGGTTTGATTTGCATTTCTCTTATCACCAGTGATGATGAGCTTTTTTCATATGTTTGTTGGTTGCATAAAAGTCTTCTGTAGAAAAGTGTCTGTTCATATCCTTCGGCCACTTTTTGATGGGGTTGTTTTTTTCTTGTATATTTGTTTAAGTTCTTTGTAGATTCTGGATATTAGCTATTTGTCAGATGGGTGGATTGCAAAAATTTTTTCCTATTCTGTTGGTTGCTGGTTCACTCTAATGACAGTTTCTTTTGCTGTCCCAAAGCTCTTAAGTTTAATTAAATCCCATTTGTCTATTTTGGCTTTTGCTGTCATTGTCTTTGGTGTTTTAGTCATGAAGTCCTTGTCCATGCCTGTGTGCTGAATGTTATTGCCTAGATTTTCTTCTAGGATTTTTATGATGTTAGGTTTTATGTTCAAGTCTTTAATCCATCTGAAGTTATTTTAGTGTAAGGTATCAGGAAGGGGTCCAGTTTCTGCTTTCTGCACACTGCTAACCAGTTTTCCCAACACCATTTACTAAACAGGGGATCCTTTCCCCGTTGCTTGTTTTTGTCAGATTTGTCAAAGAGCAGATGGTTGTAGATGTGTGGCGTTACTTCCAAATCCTCTGTTCTGTTCCATTCGTCTGTATCTCTATTATGGTACCCGTCCCATGCTGTTTTGGTTACTGTAGTCTTGTAGTATAGTTTGAAGTCAGGTAGTGTGATGCCTCAAGCTTTTTTTGCTTAGGATTATCTTGGCTATGGAGGCTCTTTTTTTGGTTCCATATGGAATTTCAGGTGTTTTTTTCTTGTTCTGTGAAGAAAGTCACTAGTAGCTTGATGGGGATAGCATTGAATTTATAAATTACTTTGGGCAGTATTGCCATTTTCACGATACTGATTTTTCCTAACCTTGAGCATAGAATGTTTTTCCATCTGATTGTGTCCTCTCTTATTTCCTTGAGCAGTGGTTTGTATGACTTTTACCTGTTAATCCTTCTTTAGATATTTGTACCATTGGTTATTACTAAGAACTTAGTTTCATGTATTTTCTTCCCCTGTGTGTTACGAAATTAACTGATATGAGAAGCAGTCATTTTGTTTTTTTGTCAGGTTTTTATTTCATATTTATGCCATGTGTTTTTTTAAGTTAATATATGTGGGTAATACTAAATGGACATCATTGGGTATTATTTTAGCCAATAAATTTTATATAGAGAAAAAAAACCACTCTAATATTGCATCACTTTGTTATTGGTATCACAACAATAATTAGTTATCATTCTTCTCCTACATAGCTCTGAAGGCTAGGAGAAGATATCAAAGTTTTGGAAAGTTTTACTTGCAATATCAGTTTATAAACAAATGTATAATTATTCCTTTAAAATTTTGTCTTAGCTTTTATCACTGACTGACTTTGCCTAGTCAATATTTTTTCTACCATATTCAAAAACATAACTACTTCATTTAATTAATTAGTGTAAGCTTTCTTTGCCTCTGAAAATGTTGAAGTTACATGACTATATTACTACCTGGAAAACTGTTTTTTTAATATTCAATTTTGTCATATTTATTCTCTTTGATCCATTGTAGATAATCATGGCTTTTAGAGATAAAAACAACCATAGTCCTAACCAAATCGAGTCCCTCACTTTTTTCCCCACCAGGGACATGTTGGGGAAATAACTGGGTCACAAAAGTTTAAATGCAACATTATACATCTGTTTGATGGTAGAGTTTTTACTATAGTAATGGTCTAGTGATTAGTGTATCTTTCAGTAAACTCCCTTATTAATTTTCAGTGTATGTAAACTGAACTTCCCTCATCCCAGCTTGTACTGTGTACAGTAATAATAGCAAAAATGACAATATGGTAGCTGACATTTATTGAGCATTTACATGCCAAATGAACTGTTAACCACTGTCCATTTATTATTCCACTCAGTGCTCATGATTACTCTGTGAAGTAGCTAGTGATTGATACCTGTTTTACAGATAAGAAAACTTAGAGTAGTTTAATAAATTTTGGGGTTCATGATGTATTTAATTTCTTTGCATATCCTGCAGTATTTGACCTCAAAACTTACATATTTCTTACTCTGCTGTCATGGATGAAATTTTAGGAGAAAATTCATTAATAAGCTACTTTTTGCTTAAGAAACATATAGCAAGACTTATAAAACATTTAAAAAACAGAGAAAAATGAAAATTAGAGTTGGAAGCAGGCAACTGATGCTTTGTCTAGGTTCCCCTAATGGCCTATGGCAACACTGCTAACCAATGGGGTTGGCTCTTGATTACCAGAAGGGACTGTGGGCAAGAAGGGAGGAATTGGAAGTAATGTTCCACTTCAGTAAGCTCATAACTTCAAATCACTAGTGAAAAGATAAAGTGTTCAAAAATCTGTTTCACTCCAGATTTAATGAAGAAGTTTCTTTGTGTTGGCCTTCATTGGGAAGGGAGAGGGGGCTTTCCTGGAGAATTTGTAACCACAACTCTGTCCTCATTCAGATTTTAATTTCTTGCATGACATAGGAACCATTGAGCTAATAAGTTTAAATGTGATCCTTGGTGGACCAATTACATCCCTGAGCATCTAGTAGTAAGTACAGGTATTTGCTGTGGCACATACCCTTCCTTTTGGCAATGTATGTGAAAAAGAAAGCCTTCTGAAATGTAAACTCATAATCTAAAATTACAAAGAATTTGAGGAAATAATTCACCAAGAGCAAGAGTAAGCAGAAACCTCCAGTGGCCAAATTCAACTTCTAGAATGTCAGATAATATATCAGAAACAGTATAAAAGACTGTTTTGAAAAGGTTAAAGAAGTAAAAGATGGAATTGAAACTATAAGGGAGGCACAAGATATTATAAGGACTAGAGAACTTTTATAATGAAAACAATTTTTGGAGGTTAGAAGTCCTTAATGGATTAAATGGTCAAATTCTGGCGTGCTAAAAATAAGCATAAATTTTTAAAAGCAACCAGAGAGAAAATAAATTAATGGCATGATCTGCCAACATATATGTTAATTACTCAGTTTCCCATATTTGGTAATGAAGATGTCAAGGATAGAGAAAATTTATTTCTTCTTGAACATACATTATATTTGAGGCATTGTATTAACCTATCTGGAATAGATTCATTAGATTGGATGGGATCACTAGAACACCTCTTTGAAGCACATACAATCTGGTGATCCTCCTTTTTCTAGACAATGTGAGTTATTGAATCTTCTTGTGAGACTATATAGAGAAGTTGTAAGTTCTTCCATATTCTGAAGAACAAAACTGCCAACTTCCAAATAAAAATACCTAATTTTCTAGTCTCTTGTACCTAGAAATGTTCTTATTCCCACACTTGGAATTATGACATAGTAGATCAAAGTAAAGTAAATAAGCTTGTAATGGAACAAGTTACCTAAATTTTTTTAAAGACTTAATTTAATTAAGAGCAGTTTTAGATTTGCAGTACAATTGAGAGGAAGGTACAGAGATTTCCCATATACCCCCACCCCAAAACATGTATAGTCTCTTCCGTATTATCAATGTCAATATCAATATCCCCAAAACATTTATAGTCTCTTCCCTATTATCAATGTCAATATCAATATCCCCCATCAGAGTGATACGTTTATTACCTTCATGAACCAACACTGATGTGTCCTAATTACTCAAGTCCATAGACCACTTGGGGTTTTCCTCTTAGTGTTGCACATTCTATGGATTTGGGAAAATGTATATATGTACCCATCCTTATATAGAATGCTTCACAGCCCTAAAATTTCTCTATTTATCCCGTCCCCCACAAGCCAAACCCTAGCAACCACTGGTCTTTTTACTGTTTCTGTAATTTTGCCTTGTCAAGAATGTAGCCTTTTCACATGGACTTCTTTCTCGTAGTAATGTGCATTTATGGTTCCTCAATGTCCTGATAGCTCATTTCTTTTTTAGCACTAATATTTCTTGTCTGGAGGTACCACAGTTTGTCCATTCGTCCACTAAGAGATGTCTTGGTTGCTTTCGTGTTTTGGCAACTATGAATGAAGCTGCTACAAATATTTGTATGCAGGTTTTTTTGTGGTCATGTTTCACTTCTGTTGGGTAAATACTAAAGAGAGTGACTACAAATGGTATGATAAGTGTACATTTAGTTTTGTATGAAACTATGAAACTGTCTTGCACAGTGGTATAGCCATTTTGCATTCTCACTCACAGTAGATGAGTTTCTGTTGCTCCACATCCTCACCAGCATTTGGTGGTGTCAGTGAGGTTAATGCTTATTAGCAATGCAAATAAGTTTTCCAAGAATATATGTAGCTAAAGACATGCGATAAAGACATGTAGGAGAGATTGTACCTTTTTAAGTGTGCTGTCTCTTAAGGTTTCTCTTTTCATAGTGAGCTTTTTACAGTCTTGGTCACCTATTGAATCTTAGAACTAACTAGCTTTCATAGTATGCCTGTTTTATTAGTTATTTACTGCCAGCCATTTTTATTTAGGCTTTTCACTTTTTTTTGTTTTTGATTTTGTTTTTTGAGACGGAGTTTTGCTCTTGCTACCCAGGCTGGAGTGCAATGGCGCGATCTTGGCTCACCGCAACCTCCGCCTCCTGGGTTCAAGCAATTCTCCTGCCTCAGCCTCCTGAGTAGCTGGGATTACAGGCATGCGCCACCATGCCCAGCTAATGTTTTGTATTTTTAGTAGAGACGGGGTTTCACCATGTTGACCAGGATGGTCTCGATCTCTTGACCTCATGATCCACCAGCCTGGGCCTCCCAAAGTGCTGGGATTACAGGTGTGAGCCACCGCGCCCGGCCCCTCACTTTTTTCTTATGTTATAAATCTTCCCCTCATTTCACTTTTTCACTTTATTATTCCCCTGAAAGGATAATACTTCCTTCTACTGTTGTATCAAACATTTGGAAGCTCTTGGCTATCTCCTTTATGCATCTTTTAAAAGAGTTTACCTCTTTTATCTTTCAGAAACCTTTATTATAGTTACACTCTTCTGTGATTTTATTTCCCAGTATCGATATGGCTCCTGGCTTTTTAAATATTTTGGATGATTTTTTGTTGTTGTTGTTTCACACAGGGTCTGGCTTTGTTGCTCAGGCTACTGAAGCCTCAAGCAATACTCCCACTTCAGCATCCCAAGTAGCTTGGACCACAGGTGTGTGCCACCATGCCTAGCTAATTTTTTATTTTTTGTAGAGATGGGGTCCCAAACTCCTGAGCTCAAGCGATCTTCCCACCTATTGGCCATAGGCATGAGCTGCGCCTGGCCAATCTTTTGTTTTATTTTATTAAATTACAGCTTTGCTTTGGGCGTGGTGGCTTGTAACTATAGTCCCAGCTACTCGGGAGGCTGAGGTGGGAGGATTGCTTGAGCCCAGGAGTTCTGGGCTGCAATGCGCTATATGCCGATCAGGTGTCCGCACTAAGTTCGGCATCAATATGGTGACCTCCCGGGACCACCAGGTTGCCTAAGGAGGAGTGAACCAGCCCAGGTCGTAAACGGAGCAGGTCAAAACTCCCGGGCTGATCAGTAGTGGGATCGCGCCTGTGAATAGCCACTGCACTCCAGCCTGGGCAACATAGCGAGACCCCGTCTCTAAAAATATAATAATAATAATAATAATAAATTACAGCTTTGCAAGGCTTGTAACAAAAAAGAACAGTCTTCTGCCCTCCTGTCGTTCTCATTGCTTTTTAGAGGCAATCATTTTTCAACTTATTCTTAGATATATACCTCTAAATTTCCTAAATCGTAGTCTTTGTTACAGTTTTCTTATTTTCCATATTTTTTCATAGAGAAAGTCAGTGTTGGCCCTAAAAGCTAAAGCATTCTCTGTGTTAGGCAGATACTTACTATTGAATATGAGGATATATTAGTTTCCTATTGCTGCTGTAACAAATTACCATAAACCTAGTGCCTTAAAACAACACACATTTATTTTCTTACAATTATGTAGTTTAGAAGAATGAAATGGGTCTCAGACTAAAATCAAGGTATCAGTAGGGCTCCTTTTTAGAGGCTCTAAGAGAAAACCCCTTTCCCTGCCTTTTCTAGCTTTTAGAAGGTTTCTGAATTCCTTGTCCCACTTCCCGTATCTCTAAAGCCAGCAATGTTACATTTCAATGACTGTGCTTCTGTCATCACATCTCTTTCTCTGACTCTTCTTTTTTGCCTCCTCCTCCTACTTTTAAAGATTCTTCTGATTACATTGGGTTCACCTGAATAATCTGGGATCATCGCCCTATTTCAAGGTCAGCTGATTTGGAATCTTAATTTTCCTTTGCCTTATAAATGACATGTTCACAGGTCCTGAGGTTGAGAATATTCACATTTTTGTGGTGGGGGCATTAATCTGCCTGTCATAGAGGATTTAGCTTTTAGGGCCAATGCTCACAGCCTCTATCTCTTTCATTTTTTTTCCTAAATCTTTGTATATAATAATATCACAATTTTTGCTTAAATTTATACTTAGTATGAACATATTATAAACATGTATATATGAGTTACAATATGTTACCATTACATTATTTTTCTTATAAAACTTGTATTCTTGGAGTTAATAACTGTCATTTTTTTTGTTAAATTCTTTTAATTACTTGATTAATGTCCTATGTTCTTGTAACCCCAAAACTCTCTCATAAACATGTCTTCTCTCAATGTCTTCAATTGCATGAGATAATTACTTTTAATTTTAGGAGTTTTTTTTTTAATGCTCCTTCCTCTTGTTTTTCTGTTTGTTCCCTAGGCCTACTATAGAGATGTCTTGAAATTTCGTTTTATCATTATCCTGGGAGGTTCTTTTCTCTTGTTGGATCTCCTGTTTATTAGACCATATATGTGACTCTTTCTTAATTTACTTTCTTTTTTTGGTGAAGCACTATCCTCTAGTTATCTTCCTAGTATAGAAAGTGAACTTTTTTTCAGATCTGGCATGTCTGAATGAATCTTTATTTTATCTTTACATGTAATTGTTTGGGCTGTATATAGTTTTTCCTACAGGAATCTGACATCACATTATTGTCTTCCTTCTTTTGGCATTTCTGTTGAGAAGTTTGATGCCATTCTAATTGTTTAACCTTTGTTTGTCACCTGTTTTTGTTTTGTCTGTCTGTCTTGTGTCAGAAGCTTTTAGAAGTGTCTCTTTAGTCCTAATGTTCAGGTGGTGTGAGTTTATGGTGTGTTTTTTTTTTCATTTGTTGTACTGGGCGCAGAGTAGACATTTTTAATTTGGGACTCCTGTTCTGCAGTTTGAAAAAGATTCTTGAATTATATTTTTGATTATTTCCCCCATTTTCTTTTAATAGTTCTTTCAAGACCTTTTGGTTTTTAGATACTGGATTGCTTATGTTCATCTTTTCATTTTACTTTCATTTTTCTTCCATTTTCTTCTTTTTTTAATATTGCATTGTATCTTCCATTTTCAATCTCTTTGGATTTTTTCATTTGAATTTATGGGAGATTTTCTCAACTTTATGTTCCTATCTATTAATTTAAAGAGAATTAGCATCACATTTTTAATTTCTTAGTGCTCATTTTGTTCTTTGAAAATTCTGAATAAATGTTCACTTCTTACTGCAGTATCTTCTGGACTCTCTTTGAGGATAGAAATCATTATTGTTATTATTTGAAGTTTTCTTCTGCTCCTGGCTTTGTCTGTTTCCTCCATGTTTCTTTATGTTTTAAAATAATATCTGCCTGTCACATTTGTGATTTCCATCTAATATTTAATGATTCTTCATACTGGATAATGAAGTACAAAATAACTAACTGAAACCTGTGTGTGGGGTTGAAACTTGTTGATTGTAGGGGAACTGAACACAACTAATTTTTGGTTTAAGGATAATCAGTTATCAGTTTCTTTGTTCCTTTTTCTTGAACTTGCTCGTTTGCACAGAGAAAGCTGTCCATTTCCTTTTTGAGGTTTCTAAGCTTGGTACTTAGTGAATGAAGGGAGATCTCATTATCAGTACACGTACACCATATAGATTCTAAGATAATTTCCCCTTTTAGCATATGGTTGTATCTCATATTCCTTAGTCCAGAGTCCTTCTGGTTTAACCTCTCCAAAGTAAACCCTTTCGTCTTCTGCCAGTTGAGTGTCAGGTAGTTACTGAGCTGCATGGATTAAAGGAGAGGATCCTAAATGGATTAAGGAAAATGATCTGTGTTCACTAAATAAAATTTTAGTCACCCCTCATCTTTTTTTTTTTTTTTTTTTGACAAAGCTCAGCTGGGCTCGGGGGGCCATGCCACTTATAAGCAGAGACAGGAGAGGCCCTGAAAGTCCAGAAGCATCTGTATTTATTGGGTATAGGGTAGGGGGCAGTGTAGTGAGGTCATCTTAAGAACAGTGATAGGGTGTGCAATAACAATTATGTGTGCAATAAACAAGGGCCCATCCCCATTAGGTCACCTAGGCAAGGAGGTGGGCTGTGTGCAGCAAGGGGTCCACTCCCATTAGGTCACCAAGGCAAGGAGGTGGGCTGTGTGCAGTGAAGACGGTGCAGTGTGCAGTATCTCTTATCTAGGGGCAGGCTATTTCTAAGGAATTCTATAGGAGGATGCTTTGAGCAGCAACAGAGCTTACAAGGTCTATAGCCACCTGCTGGCAGCTTCTAGTGATTTCTATAGGAGGATGCTCTGAATCAGCACGGTAGCTAGAGAACTGACAAGTTATGCAGTCACCAAGGTGCAATATACTGGAGGGGTTTTAAGCCCTCAGATGTTCGTGGGATTGCTGGTCTGAGGACAGCCTTCCACAAGAACTGGACGCAAGGTACTACAATTCCTTTTTCAGGAGGAGAGGCTCTTGCTCAAGCCTGCCATACAGCGGGTATCTTTACAATACTGAACGCTTTGCTTGGGCCATAGATTCTTGTCCTAGTATAACTATTTTTCCCTTAAATCATGCTCTGCACCATGTCTGCTCTAGACATTCCTCCGACTATAAGCTGCTTATTCCTTAATTCATGCTCTGTACCGTGTCTGCTCTAGGCGTTCCTCTGACTATGAACTAAGATATAATTTTATATATATATATGGAAATAACTGAGTAGTAAGATATTCTTCAGACACTAATTGTTCTGACTATAAACTAACATATGATTATATACAAAGGATTATATAAAATGAATATCTGAATAGTAATACTGTAAACTAAGATATTCTAAACTAAGTAATACTGTAAACTAATTGTGCCAGGGATCTGCTTAGCTCTCCTTCCTTGGTGCCCAGATGGGGGGTTACCCACACTGCAAGGTAGATATAACTGCTTCCAGAATCATTGAATGCAGATCATTCAAGGCAAGAAGGTAACATTATTTTATATTTTGTATGAGTTTGCAGTTCAAAATTTGTAAGTCAACACCAGGATATTTGGTAAATCAATACACCTAAAAATAGCAATAGCCAACTTACTGAGCACTTTACTTTGTGGCTGGCTCATTTAATACATCACCTTATTGAATTTTGCAACAGTCTTAGACAATTCATTCTAGCATTATCCCCATTTTACAAACAAGAAAGCTAAAGCAGGTTGGGTGTGGTGGCTCACCCCTGTAATCCCAGCACTTTGCACTCCTCATCTTTTTAGCCTCCTCTGTATCCCTGCCTTCAGAGCCAACTGACCTCTTTTTAATTCTTACCTTTCTGAGGCTTATTGTAGGATCAGTTTGCTTCTTAGTTTAATTACCCACAGGTACTTTTCTCTGTTCTACTAAGGCTACTCATTGCTACTTGCTCATCAGATTTTCATCTTTCAAAATTAGGTGATAGCTCTTGACTGTTTGAGAGCTGCCTATTTGGCTCTTGTCTTTTTACGTTTTTTTTTTGTTGTTGTTGTTAGTTTAGGGCCTTAAAATAATGTCCTAACAGTCTTTTGGGGGACTTCAGTGGGGAACAGAAGTAATCATATGGTTTCACTCCTTAATCTTTTACTTCCACAGATACATACAGATTATTCTTATTAGTTCATCTTTTAATATGTACGTCCTAATTACAGAAGTGATCATAAGCTGACTGCTGAACACTGGAAAGTTGACACTGAGGGAAAGGTCTCAATGAGTCTTAAAGAATTATGGCAGGCAAGAAGGTTGATGGAAAAATAATTAGGGTTAGCCTGGGAAACGTAGTAAGACCCTGTCAATACAAAAAAAAAAACAGGTGTGGTGGAGTATATGCCTATAGTCCCAGCTACTCAGGAGGCTGAGATGGGAAGATTACTTGAGTCCAGAAGCTCAAGATTACAGTGAAGTATAATTGCACTACTGCACTCCAGCCTGGGCAGCAGGGTGAGACTCTGTCTCTTAAAAAGAAAAGAAGTAAGTTTAATGATGCGCCATAGGACTAAGATTATGTGTTAGGAGTTGATATTTTTCAGAAAAGTACTAGGAGGGTGATATAGTTTGGCTGTGTCCCCATCTTGATTTGTAGTTTCAATAATTCCCATGTGTCAGGGGAGGAACCTGGTAGGAGGTAACTGAATCATGGAGGTGGTTACCCTCATGCTGTTCTTATGATAGTGAGTTCTGGACGGACACGGTGGGAGGTAATTGAATCACTGGGGTGGTTCATGCTGTTCTTGTGATAGTGAGTTCTCCGGAGATCTGATAGTTTTATAAGCAGGTTTCCCCCTTTGCCTGGCACTTCTTTCTCCTGCTGCATTGTGAAGAAGGAGAAGTCTGTTTCCCCTTCTGCCATGATTGTCAGTTTCCTGAGGCCTTCCTAGCTATGTGGAACTGTGAGTCAATCAAACCTCTTTTCTTTATAAATTACCCAGTTTCAAGTATTTCTTCATACAGCATTAGAATGGACTAATACAGTAAATTCATACCAGTAGAGTGGAGTGCTGATGTAAGGATACCTAAAAATATGGAAGCTACTTTGGAACTGGGTAACAGGCAGAGGTTGGAACAGTTTAGAGGACTCAGAAGAAGACAGGAAAATGTGGGAAAGTTTTGAACTTACTAGAGATTTGGAGGGCTCAGAAGACAGGGAGATGTGGGAAAGTTTGGAACTTCCTAGAGACTTTTGAACTTCCTAGAGACTTGGCTTTGATTAAAATGCCAACAGTGATATGGACAATGAAGTCTAGGCTGAAGTGGTATTGACTGGAGATGGAGAACTTGTTGGGAACTGGAGCAAAGGTAACTCTTGCTATGCTTTAGTACAGAAGTTGGTGGCTTTTCGCTCCTTCCCTAGAGATCTCTGGAACTTTGAACTTGAGAGAGATGATTTGGGGTATTTGGAGGAAGAAAGTCCTAAGTGGCAAAGCATTCAAGAGAAAGCAGAGCATAAAAGTTTGGAAAATTTGCAGCCTGACAATGTGACAGAAAAGAAAAACCAGTTTTCTGGGAAGAAAATCAAGTTGGCTGGAAAACTTTGCATAATGAGGAGCAGAATGTTAATCACCAAGACAATGGGGAAAATGTCTCCAGGGCTTGTCAGAGACCTTTATGAGAGTCCCTCTCATCATAGGCCAGGAGATCTAGGAGGGAAAGATACTTTCGTGGGCTGGGTCCAGGGCCCCTCTGCCATGTGTAGCCTTAGTACTCTGTCCCAGCCATTCTATCCATGGGTAAAAATGGCCACGGTAGAGTTTAGGATGTTGCTTCAGAGGGTTGAAGCCCCCAGCCTTGGGAGGTTCTACATGATATTAGTCCTGAGTGTTACACAGAAGACAAAAATTGAGGTTTGGGAACCTCTGCTTAGATTTCAGAGGATGTATGGAAATGCTTGGATGTCCAGTCAGAAGTCTGCAACAGGGGCAGAGCCCTCATGGAGAACCTCTGCTAGGGCAGCCTGATGATGCGATAGAAAAGAAAAACCAGTTTTCTGTGGAGAAAATCAAGCTGGCTGGAAAACTTTGCATAAGTAACGAGGAGCAGAATGTTAATCACCAAGACAATGGGGAAAATGTCTCAGAGCCCCCACATAGAGTCTCCACTGGGACACTGCCATGTAGGCTGTAAGAAGAGGGCCACTGTCCAGAATTGTAGATCCACTGACACCTTGTACCATGTGGCCAGAAAAGCCGCAGACACTCAATACCAGCCTGTGGAAGCAGCCAAGAGGGAGAGCTATACCCTGCAAAGGCACAGGGACAGAGCTGCCCAAGGCTGTGGGAGCCTACCTCTTGCATCCAGATATGAGACATGGAGTAAAAGGAGACCATTTTGGAACTTTAAGATTTAATGACTGCCTTATTGGATTTTAGACTAGCATGGGACCTGTAACCCCTTTGTTTTGGCCAGTTTCTCCATTTGGAATGGATGTATTTACCCAGTGCCTGTACTCCCATTGTATCTAGGAAGTTACTAACCTGCCATTGATTTTACAGGCTCATGGGCAGAAGGAACTTGCCTTGTCTCAGATGAGACTTTGGAATTGGACTTTTGAGTTACTGCTGGAATGAATTAAGAGTTTGGGGGAGTCTCAGAAGGGCATGAGTGTTTTCAAGTATGAGGACATGAGATTTGGGAGGGGCCAGGGTAGAATAATATGGTTTGGCTGTGTCTCCATCCAAATCTCATCTTGAATTGTAGTTCCCATAATCCTGACGTGTTGTGGGAGGGACCCAGTGGGAGGTAATTGGATCATGGAGATGGTTACCCTCATGCTGTTCTTGTGATAGTGAGTTCTTAGAAGATCTGATGGTGTTATAAGCAGCTTTTCCCCCTTTGCTCGGCAATTCTCTCTCCTGCTGCCTTGTGAAGAAAGACGTGTTTGCTTCCCCTTCTGCCGTGATTGTAAGTTTCTTGAACCTTCCCAGCCATGTGGAACTGTGAGTCAATTAAACGTCTTTCCTTTATAAATTACCTAGTCACAAGTATTTCTTCATAGCAGCCTGAGAATGGACTAATACATGGGAGGAAAATAGCAGTGCATTATTCTATATTTAACTTATTATAAAAATTGGTAATTATTTTTAGATTATTATATTGGTGGTATAGTGTAATTTATATATCAATTGCAGTGACTTAGGGATACCCTCTTTTCTTCTTCTAGTGGACTATAACAGAAGATTTGAATAAAGGAATATGTGAATACTTAGTAAAGAATTTTTTCAAATATGTTTTTTTTCCCACTATCTTTGTGATTGTTCTTTTGACTCATGTTAGCTTTCTATACTCCCTACAAAAACATTGTACTCTTTTTCTGAATTAAGTTCCGTATAAAGTTTAGCCAAATTCTCAGAGTTAAGTACCTGGAATAGTAACTATAGTTATTTTGGTCTCCGTAAGTAACAATAATAAATAGTGACTTGCCTTAAGCCGTCACATTACAAGGTAAGGTATGCCTATCTGAAGCCACATTTTATTTAGCTTATTTGCTCTTTTTGTTTCACCACATTGCTTTTCTAATAGTAGATTTCTTTTCACAATTTCTGAGAGAAGCATTCCTGTAGACATAATATGAGTGGTGCCCTGAGTTGTATAATGTTAAGACGGTACTCCCTCTGCCTTTCTATTGCTCGCATTTGGGGCATTTTATAATTTCAGTTTGATGGTAGAGTGGAAAGAAACTAAGAAACTACTTTTCTCTATTTGATATCAAAGTCTATCAAGAGATGAATATAACTTTTGTATAAAAGTATTTTTCTTATCAAAATCTGAGCTTTTAGCACTAAAAACAAATTATTAAAAACTTTTCTTAAGGAGAAATTATGACATAATGATGTTTAGTTATTAAAACAAATTTGATACCTCAGAAATGTAATGTTATTAAAGGTATTGAACTATGTTCTTGACTGTAGTTGTCTAAATCAAGGTGCTTTATATAGGTATATAAGATTCTTCTTTTTTTTTTTTGCTTTGAGGCAGAATCTTGCTCTGTTGCCCAGGCTGGAGTGCAGTGGTGTAATCTTGGCTCACTGTAACCTCTACCTCCCGTGTTCAGGTGATTCTTGTGCTTCAGCCTCCTAATTAGGTGGAATTACAGATGCTCACCACCATGCTTGACATTTAAATTTTGAATCCATTTTGAGCTAATTTTTGTATAAGGTATAAGGAAGGGATCAGCTAGCCAGTTTTTTGTATTTTTAGTACAGATGGGGTTTCACCACATTTGCCAGGCTGGTCTCAAACTCCTGAACGCAAGTGATTCTCCTGCCTCAGCCTCCCAAAGTGCTGGGATTACAGGCATGAGCCACTGTACCTGGGCAAGATTCTTACTAGATGTTTCAGACAACTTATATTAAGAGTCTATATATAACATGTATGAAGTATTAATAAAGAGCTATTATTTATAATGCAAAATAGATTACTAAGTTTTAGAAACTTTAAAAAAATCTGTGTTACAAAATAATTTTAAAGAAAGTCATTTGGTCTATCCATATTCTTTTGCTTTTGTGTATTTCCAGAAACTAATTCAGATTTTTTATTCTGAACACCATGAAGAACTCTTTAGAGAACCTTTTAGTAGCTCTTTTGTGTTGACTGTGATATAGATTTCCTAAATTTCTTTTGAAAACTTGGTAGAGAATGAGAGTTTCACCCTTAGGGATTGAGAGCTAGAGGAGGGGAGGGTATTATTAAGTTCTATTAAGTTCTATTTCTGTCTCATCATCTAACATAGTGATTGGAACAAGGTAAATTATTCACTGATTATAGCTCCCTGCAACCACAATAGATGTTAAATAGATTAGCTCAGCATCCTTTTTAATAAAGAGAAATGAGATCCAGGCTTTGCCGCTTTTTGTCTTGGGCCTTTGCAAACTCCTAATTTCTCCAATCCTATTATTTTATTATTATACTTTAAGTTCTGGTGTACATGTGCAGAATGTGCAGGTTTATTATGGTTTGCTGCATCCATCAACCTATCATCTACATTAGTTATTTCTCCTAATGCTATCCCTCCCCCAGCTTCCCACCCCTTGACAGGCCCTGGGGTGTAATGTTAAACTCCATGAGTTCATGTATTCTCATTGTTCAACTCCCGCTTATGAGCAAGAACATGTGTTTGGTTTCCTGTTCTTGTGGTAGTTTGCTGAGAATGATGGTTTCCAGCTTCATCCATGTCCCTGCAAAGGACATGAATGCATCCTTTATTATGGCTTCATAGTATTCCATGGTGTGTATGTGTTGCATATTCTTTATCTAGTCTATCATTGATGGGCATTTGGGTTGGTTCCAAGTCTTTGCTATTGTGAACAGTGCTGCAATAAACATCCATGTGCATGTGTCTTTATGTAGTATGATTTATAATCCTTTGGTGATATGCCCAGAAAAATGGTATTTCTGGTTCTAGATCCTTGAGGAATTGCCACATTGTCTTCCACAATGGTTGAACTAGTTTACAGTCCCACCAACAGTGTAAAAGTGTTTCTATTTCTTCACATCCTCTCCAGCATCTATTATCTCCTCATTTTTTAAATGATTGCCAGTTTAACTGGTGTAAGATGGTATCTCAATGTGATTTTCATTTGCATTTCCCTAATGACCAGTGATGATGAGCTTTTTTTTCACGTTTCTTGGCCACATAAATGTCTTCTTTTGAGAAGTGTCTGTTCATATTGTTCACCAACTTTTTGATGGAGTTATTTTTTTCTTGAAAGTTGAATTTTTTTGTAGATTCCGAATATTCGCCCCTTGTCAGATGGATAGATTGCAAAATTTTTTCCCATTCTATAGGTTGCCGGTTCACTCTAATGATAGTTTCTTTTGCTGTGCAGAAGCTCTTGAGTTTAATTAGATCCTATTTGTCAATTTTGGCTTTTGTTGCCATTGTTTTTGGTGTTTTAGTCATGAAGTCTTTGCCCATGCCTATGTCTTGAATGGTATTGCCTAGGTTTTCTTCTAGGGTTTTTATGGTTTTAGGTCTTACATTTAAATTTTGAATCCATTTTGAGCTAATTTTTGTATAAGGTGTAAGGAAGGGGTCGGCTAGCCAGTTTTCCCAACACCATTTATTATATAGGAATCTTTTCCCCATTGCTTGTTTTTGTCAGGCTTGTCAAAGATCAGATGGCTGCAGATGTGTGGTATTATTTCTGAGGCCTCTGTTCTGTTCCATTGGTCTATATCTTTGTTTTGGTACCAGTCCCATGCTGTTTTGGTTACTGTAGCCTTGTAGTATAGTTTGAAGTCGGATAGCATGATGCCTTCAGCTTTGTTCTTTTTGTTTAGGATTGTCTTGGCTATGTGGGCTCTTTTTTGGTTCCATTTGAAATTTAAAGTAGTTTTTTTCAGTTTTATGAAGAAAGTCAGTGGTAGCTTTATGGGGATAGCATTGAATCTGTAAATTACTTTGGGCAGTTTGGCTATTTTCATGATATTGATTCTTCTTATCCATGAGCATGGAATGTTTTTTCATATGTTAGTGTCCTCTCTTATTTCCTTGAGAAGTGGTTTGCAGTTCTACTTTTGAGAAGGAGTTTCACTCTTGTTGCCCAGGCTGCAGTGCAATGGCATCATCTCAGCTCACTGCCACCTCTGCCTCCCAGGTTCAAGCGATACTCCTGTCTCAGCCTCTTGAGTAGCTGGGATCACAGGCATGTGCCACCACATCCAGCTAATTTTGTATTTTTAATAGAGACAAGGTTTCACCATGCTGGTCAGGCTGGTCTCGAACTCCTTACCTCAGTTATCCTCCTGTCTTGGCCTCCCAAAGTGGGATTACAGGTGTGAGCCACCACATCCGGTCTGCAATCCTTTTTTAAATATATGTAGAATGAAAATAGTAATATCTTCTAAGGATTATTTTGTGTATGCCGAATAAATAAAGTAGGCACCATGCAAGGCAGTCAGTAAGTGCTCAGTGAATGTTAAGTAGGATGATTATTATTACTGACACTACTGCTGCTGCTACTACTAATACTACGATGATAATGATTGTTTTAGCATTGTTGGCATCATTTAATTTTCTGAGATATTAAAATTTTCTGAGACATGAATTTTGAAAATCTGTTAAAAATTCTTAAAATGCATAAATATACAGCATTTTAGATACCGTTTAATAGGTGTAATGGACACCTTAAAGTGTGCTATAAACCATCGGTTTAGAACGCATTCTCAGAGGATAATGGATATCACTTGAAATGGACACAATACAGGTGGCAAGTACTGGAAAATAGCAACCAATCAGTACACAATTATATAAAGACAAAATACAGATTGGCAAATTAATAGCTCCTAGTATTAGTTTGTTTTCATACTGCTGTAAAGAACTGCCTGAGACTGGGTAATTTATAAAGGAAACACGTTTAATTGACTCACAGTTCCACATGGCTAGAGAGGGCTCAGGAAATTTACAATTATGGCAGAAGGCAAAGGGAAGCAAGTCCCTTCTTCACCTGGTGGCAGGAGAGAGAATTGCCAGTGAGTGAGGATGTGCCATGCTTTTAAAACCATCAGAGTTTGTGAGAAGTCCCTCACTATCATGAGAACAGCATGGGGGAAACTGCCCCCATAATCCAGTTACTTCCCACCAGGTTCCTTCCTTCACACCTTGGGTTTATAATTCAACATGGGTTTGGGTGGGACACAAAGCCAAACCATATCCCAAGGGTGGGTATGGGACAAGATATTTCTCAGGATAACATCCTTTAACCATTTGCAAATCATTTAATGTGCTTGCTAAATAGCAGAATCCTGGCCATAGCTCAGGATGACTGAATTATAATTTCTTTGCGATATTATGAGTCTCCTTGAATACCCTAAAGTGTGAAGTCAAAGGTTTTAGAATAATATCTAATACAACTATAATGGAAAGTGTATGATATTCTTAATTATTCAAACATAGTTGAGCATCAAAAGCAAAGGATGAAATATATTTAACCAAAGTGTAGAAAGGGGAAAAGAAACGAAATTATGTTGGTGGGTTTTTATGAATAATTGGCGAAATGAGTGATAAAGTCTGTGATAGGATCAGATTATGCTAAACACCCTAGGTCTTTCACATAGTAACTGTTTTCCTCTGGGCAAAAATTAGTTACTTTCTCTAATCTACTGTATCCTCATCTGTAAAACGAAGATAATAATAATAGCTATAATATAGGCCTGTTGTAAGGACTGAATGTGATAATGTACATAATACATACTTAAGTCCTCAGTAAATGTTAATTGATTGCAGTTAATTGCCATCATCATCATCATCATCATTATCACCGTCATGATAATTGTAGTGGTGGTTGTCCATACTGTCAGTATAATATTCCTAAGGTTTCTTTGCCTGTATAATTCGCACCTATCCTTAAGGATCAAAATGAGGTTCTCTCTTTTGATTACATTTTTCTAGCCATTGATTTATGGAAATTAGTACCTTCTGTGCTTTTATATTCTTTAGCAAGTAGTACATAATAAAGATGTTAATACCTACTTCTTGGTTAACTGATAAACATTCATTTGCTTCCTTTTTATTTATACAGAGCATGTAAATTTTATTTATGAGCATTTTAAGTTAAGTATTTTAACACAGGAGCTATTTTGAGTTACAGACTGAGTGACCCTAGTCTGAATATTCAAAATCTGAAGTGTTCTAACATCTGAAACTTTTTGAGAACCAACATGACTCTCAAAGGAAATGTTCATTGGAGCATTTTGGATTTTTTTTTTTTTTGAGACAGAGTCTCGCTCTGTCACCAGGCACCAGGCTGCAGTGCAGTGGTGCAATCTCAGCTCACTGCAACCTCTGCCTCCCAGGTTCAAGCAATTCTTCTGCCTCAGCCTCCCGAGTAACTGGGACTACAGGTGCTTACCACCACGCCCAGCTAATTTTTGTATTTTTTAGTAGAGATGAGGTTTCACCATGTTGGCCAGGGTAGTCTTAACCTCTTGACCTTGTGATCTGCCTGCCTTGGCCTCCCAAAGTGCTGGGATTACAAGTGTGAGCCACTGCACCTGGCTGCATTTTGGATTTTTGATTTTCACAGTAGGGATGCTCCTCTGGTGAGTATATAATATAAATTCAAAAATCCAACAAAATCCAAAATTCAAGACACTTCTGGTCCCAGGTATTTTGGATAAAGGATCTTCAACCTGTATTTTGTTTCTGTCTCCTCATTTCATCTGACCAAGATATTGGGAGAAAAAGTTTCCTCAGATAGTTTTATGTTTAAATGTCTCCACCTAGGCCTGGCATGGTGGTGCATACCTGTAATCCCAGCACTTTGGAAGGCTGAGGCAGGTGGGTCACCTGAGGTCAGAAGTTCAAGACAAGCCTGGCCAACATGGGAAAACTTCATCTCTACTAAAAATATAAAAATTAGCCAGGCTAGTGGAACATGCCTGCAATTCCAGCTGCTAGGGAGGTTAAGGCAGGAAAATTGCTTCAACCTGAGAGGCAGAGGTTGCACTGAGCTGATACCACGCCACTACACTTTAGCCTGGGTGATAGAGACTCTGTGTTAAAAAAAAAAAGTCTTCAAACTTGACTTATAAGTTAAATTTGTTTCAAAAGTAAAAATCTTACTCTGTTTTTTAAAGCCAAATATAATCTTTAAAACTGTCTTGTTTTCTTAGAAAGGATTTGTGCATTTCCTTTTATTTCGTGAGTTTGACTAATCAAGAATTGAGTAAGTATAGTTATGAGAGTTCAGCCCATTTATTTTAAATTTGCATTCTTTCACCTCCGAAACACTAAACTATGAAAACTAACACATATACTGTAAGAACATCTGAGGTAGATAGTTAAAGTATAATTAAGTTTAAATGCCTTGGTGAAGGAGTATAAAAATTATTTAAATTCAATCGGCTAGTACATTTGCAGTTTTCTTTTATTAGGTGTGAAATCTAAGAATCCCCTGCCAACTCTTGAGGGCTCAATCCAGAATGTTGAATTGAAGTACTGCAGCACATCATTGGTCAAATGTGCCTCTGGGACCGTGGGATCAATAAAAATTTGTGCCAAAGCCCCAGGTATGTGCAGCTGGACCGTGTAAAACTTTATTGCCTGTATAGGAGAATTGGCCTTGCGTTTTACAAGGAGCGTTACTGAAACAAGAATTTGCTCATTGTTCCTATGAATCAGACGTTTTAAATTTTTACTTAAAAATTTTTCTAATTGTGCCAGGATGATACTTCTTGACATTAACAAATTAATTTTTATTTAGGGAAAAATACTTAGATTTATGAATGATTATGAGGGAGAAAAATTAAAGTAATGCTTATTACACTTTTTGGGGGAATAGGAGGTATATATATGTCACTTAAGATGAAATTAAAAAGTTGTTATTATAATATAATTAAATAGGAGACACAATTGTTTTTAAATTTTGGTTGTAAATGACTTTACCTTCCTACCAATATTTTATTTCATAATATTTTTTAGAAACTATCTTTGATTTTTTCAGTGTCAACTAATTTTAAGATAAGTTTATAAAGGTACAGATTTCATTTAATTTTTTGAAGATAGTGTATTTAGTTGTTTCCTTTTATAAACCTTTCTGGACATGTTCTGTATTCATTAGCAAATATGAAAACTTAAGTTAAAAATGATTTACATTTCATCAGACTCAGTATAATTAAATGTATAGCTAAAATTATCAAATAAAATTGAAATGTTATATTATTGGTAGTATATTTTAAAATCAAACATTCTGAAGCTTCTCATGTTCTGTTTTTATTGTTGTTTTATAAATATTTCTTTTCAGTTGATAGTGGAAAAGAGAAGTTGATTCCCTTGCTTCAGGGTCCTTCTGACACTAAAGACCTTCATAGCACCAAGTGGCTCAGAGAGAGTAGAAAGCCAGAGTCCCTCTTAGCTCCGGATTTGATGGCCTTCACAATCCAAGTTCCACAATACATTGACTACTGCCACAATTCCAGTAAGAGCAAACCTACTATTATTCCTTTATTTTGCATTTTTTTTCTAGAAATGCTTTTAAATTTGGGCTTTTTTTAAAAGCAGTTTTTGTCAATTGGCATACTCTCAGCAGTTGCGCTTTTTCAAAAGTCAAAGGAAAAATATTTGTATCACTTTTATTTATTGAAATGTGTTTATAAATAATGATGATTTTATTTATATGACAGAATTTAGTGTTATATATAGTAGTTAACTTCAGATTCATATGTATAAGGAACAATTGAGTTTTAAAATATAGTATATCATTATAATGCATATTTTCTTGGGATAGTAGCACTTTGTAACCCACAGTTTGTCATGTGTAAATTATGTTTTTACCTTTTGTAATTTTTTAGGAATGAATAGATTTGATGGTAGAACTGAGAAAAAAATCTCAGATGTCATTACCTCATTTCTTAGAGTTTAATTTTTTTCTGGTAGCACTTTGAATAGAATCTGTTTTATTTTATTCAACAGTGTAATAGCAAAGCTATACCTCTCATATTGAGAGGAGGTATCAAAAGAATCAATGAAGACTGAGAAAAGTAAAAAGTGTGATAGGTGGAGATCAGTATCAGCCATGAATTCATTTAGCCAGTATGTAGATTAGCAAAGTCAGAGTGTTCAGTCAATGAGACTATCAATATGATAGTAATAGAAACATTTGTTTTAAAAGATAGGTGGTCCACATATTCTCTCTAGAAGTAATCGGCCAGTGAGTAGTTTCAAATAGCTGCTTAAGAGTAGAGATTCATTAACATTATCCAACAATACTGCAGTTTATAGAAAGTGTATTCAGCACTATTATGTTCAAGTAGAAACTATGAAAAGATTTGTAATTAACTGAGCAGAGACTATCTAGAGGTGAATATTGAATAAATCAGTACACAAGTGAATGTGTACAGGAACACAAAACATTTGAAAGATGAGTGTATTGCAGTAATATTTGCAGCTGAATGGCATCCACACTGGAAACTGGAAATTCATGTTTGAAAGGTGAGTCTGAGGATGCTCTCTTTTAGCATTCTTCTAAGGACAGCATACCTCAAAAAAGATTTCAGCCTGCTAAGAATGGGTATGGAGCCATAAAGAATGAATGATTGGAGATGACTCCAGGATCAAAACTAGTGTTGTCCCTATGGAGAAAAGATTTTATGAATCTTATAAGGCAAAGATTGGTAAAAACTTTATTAAAAGGCCTGACAGCTAATATTTTAGAGCTTATGGCCCATATAGTCTCTATCTCAACTATTTATTTCTGCTGTTATAGCGCAAAAATAGCTACAGACAAGACTTAAATCAATGGATGTGACCATGTTTCAATAAAACTTTGTTTATAAAAGCAGGAGGTGGGCCAGATTTGACCTATGCGGTTTGTCTAACACTTTTATAGAAAGAAGGGATTGGTGGTTAAATATCATGACTTTGTTAATGCCTATTTAATTATGTTTCTTAAATATGTTATTTAGTAAACCTCTTCATAGAATTATCCATATAGTAATTTTTGTTTTCAAATAACAAATTTAAGATGATATTAAAATGATCAGACCCATTAGAGAAATGCAAATCAAAACCACATTGAGATACCATCTCACCCAGTTAAATTGGTGATCATTAAAAAATCAGGAGACGACAGATGCTGGAGAGGATGTGGAGAAATAGGAACACTTTTACACTGTTGGTAGGAGTGTAAACTAGTTCAACCATTGTGGAAGACAGTGTGGCAATTCCTCAAGGATCTAGAACCAGAAATGCCATTTGACCTAGCAATCTCATTACTGGGTATATACTCAAAGGATTATAAATCATTCTGTTATAAAGATACATGCACATGTATGTTTATTGCAGTACTGTTCACAATAGCAAAGACTTGGAACCAATCCAAATGCCCATCAATGGTAGACTGCATAAAGAAAATGTGATGCATATATACCATGGAATACTATGCAGCTATAAAAAAGGATGAGTTCATGGCCTTTGCAGGGACATGGATTAAGCTGGAAACCATCATTCTCAACAAACTGACACCAGAACAGAAAACCAAACACTGCATGTTCTCACTCGTAAGTGAATGTTGAACAATGAGAACACATGGACATGAGGAGAGGAACATCATACACTGGGGCCTGTTCAGAGATGGGAGGCTAGGGGAGAGATAGTCGAGGGTAGGGGGAATAAGAAGGGATAGCATTAGGAGAAATACCTAATGTTGATGATGGGGTGATGGATGCAGCAAATGACCATGGCACATGTACTTATATAACAAACCTGCCTGTTCTGTACACGTACCCCAGAACTTAAAGTATAATAATAAAAAATGAAATAAAATAAAATAAATAAATAAAAATAAAATGACCAGAACATTCAGTTACAATTTTGATACCTAAGAAGAGATTAATCTTACTTGAATTTGCCACTTATTCTTGAGTTGGACAGGAACTCCAAATATTTGTTTTACCATATATGTAATTAAAATATATAAAGAAGTCAAACTTATTTAAGTAATCTAATCTGTTAACAATATTTATATTGTCTTTTAATTTAAATGCATTTCTAGGGTCACAAAATTTTATTTGTGGTTTTAACTTTTTATATGGCTCTAAAAGTAAACTGGTATAAGAAAAATTATCTATGACACCTATAATATTTATAAAGATTTAATTTTTTCTTGCTGTTAAGGAAATTCACCTAATCTGCAACATTAGTGTTATGTGTAGCGGTAGGTTTATGGATTTGTGTGTAAAGTTTTAGTGTGATCATGTATTTAGTGCTTTGAAAATATTCCTTTGGGTATGTTTTAAATCTAAAATATAATATATTTTAACTAAAACTACACATAGTTTATTTAGGGCATTTTTAAATTTAAATTTTTTATCCACCTTAGAGCTGCCACCCATATTCATGGCTTAGTTATATATGATAGGGTTTATAGAGCTCATAAGTACTACTTTTTGCCAGTTTTAAAATAATTTGGATTAATCTTAGGTTGTTGTAACAAGATTTAAATTGGATATATATGTATATATGTGAGTATGACTGATGTTATAGACAAATCATAAATAAATCTTAAATGAAAAAATTAATAATTTATTAACAATCCTTCAAGACTTGACTGAAATATTACCCTTTCAGCAAGTACTTTCCTGACCACTGTATCTAAATTTCTCTGTCTGTTGCACATGTCTTGACACTTCTTATTTCTCTGCACTTCTTTAGTACTTTTCAGAATCTACCATACTGTGTATATTACTGATTTATATTGTTGATTGTTTCCCCTGCTATTAGAATTTTATGCTTCATTTGGGCAGGACATTTTGTCTCTTTTTGGTCTCTGCTGTATTTCAGTGTCTAGACCAATACTTGGCACATAAGTTAGCAATAAATACTTATTGAATGAGCAAACACTAATGATTACATCTACTTTTCTTTGGTTTTTGAAGTCGAAGCATCTAACGGAAAAGAGACAGGAGTCTTTCTGGAGGCGTAAGGGAATAAAAAGATGTTAGGTGGTTAAATCTTTTAGGTGAACAGTTAAAGGGAAGCAGGAGTAGTCTCTGCTTGTGTTTTCACAAACAGATGGGCCAGGTGCCTTGGCTCATGCCTGAAATGCCAGCACTTTGGGAGGCCAAGGTGGGCAGATCACAAGGTCAGGAGATCAAGACCATCCTGGCAATATGGTGAAAGCCCGTCTCTACTAAAAATACAAAAATTAGCTAGGCATGGTGACACATGCCTGTAATCCCAGCTACTTGGGAGGCTGAGGCAGAAGAATCGATTGAACCAGGGAGGCAGAGATTGCAGTGAGCCGAGATCATGCCAAGTACTCCAGCCTGGTGACAGAGTGAGACTCTGTCTCAAAACAAACAAAAAACCACACAAGCAGATACATGCCCAGGTGAGGTTGTTAATAAACTTTTCCCATGGGCTTGTAGAATTTGAATGATGATCATGCTAACTGGCTTTTTAGGGTCACAGCATGACGTGTGGAAGACAGCTGCCATTGTGCATATACTTTAAAATTGAAGGGTATGGGTGGTTAACATGGGGACCAGTAAATGTTGTGCATGTTATGTAAAAGTCAATCAGGAAGTGAATTTTGAGAGACACTTACTTAGGCAGTCTTTTGACTGATTTGAGAATATGAGGGAATGGACAACTTTTTTAATGGGGATTAGGAATTATGACTGAAAGAAATATTAATGGTATTAGTAAAACTCATTATAAAACAGTACTTTGTGATTAAAAAGTCATATTTGTGTAAATTATTTTATTTGCTTACAAATCAAAACTGTGTTAGGAACAAAATAATATTTGTGTCTTACAGAGGAGGAAATAGGTGCCTAGAAGTTCAGTGACTTGCCCAAGTGCCTAGCAAGTCAGACTTTGAACTAGAACTTGGGACTTCTAACTATAACATTTTCCCACCACGCTGGGTTGTTTACCATTTTCTCTTTTAACCTTGGAATCCACCTTGCCAAACACTGCATCGCCCAGTCTTAAAAGTTTCTAACTTAAAGGATCTCCTTTTTTACTTTCTATTAAGCACTGTCAAAAGAACCACAGGGTCACGATCTTACAGCATTGCTTTGTCTTTGAAGCCCAGCAATTCTCTTTATACTTTTCCCTCTTCCCTACTTGATTGCAATCTGCACTTGACTATCTCTGATAAACAGCAAAGGAGCTGAAGGCTCTTATTAGAATACAATGTGTTAGCACACATTCTGTATTTATGGTTACAGAATAACACATTTAATGACACATTTCTTACGTTTGTATAGGTATAACAAGTCAAATAGAGAAATAGATGCTTCGCTGGTTCCTTCATATGTAGAAGCACTTGGTGACTATAACTGATATATGTAAAACATTTAAAAGTAGGTTCTTCCAGGTGCAGTGGTTCATCCCTGCAATCCCAACACCTTGGGAAGGCTGAGGTGGAAGGATCACTTGAGTCTGGGAGGCAGAGGTTGCAGTGAGCCACAATCATGCACTGCGCTGCAGCCTGGGTGACAGAATGCAACCCTGTCACAAAAATAAATAAATTAAATAAAAATAAAAATGAATTTTAAGTATTTTTCTTTCCTTATCTTTTTTTTTTTTTCTGAGACAGAGCCTTGCTCTGTCACCAGGTTGGAATGCAGTGGCACAATCTCAGCTTACTGCAACCTCCACTTTTCAGGTTCAAATGGTTCTCATGCCTCAGCCTCTGGAGTTGCTGGGATTACAGAAGTGTACCACCACGCCTGGCTAATTTTTGTGTTTTTAGAAGAGACAAGGTTTCACCATGTTGGCCAGGCTGGTATCGAACTCCTGGCCTCATGTAATCCACCTGCTTTGGCCTCCAAAAGTGCTGAGATTACTGGCCTGAATCATTGTGCCCAGACTCCTTTGTCTTTAATACGGTCTTTAGCTCTTCTTATGCTATATTTTGCCTATGATTCATTGCAGGTTCTGGTTGCCAAAAAGTTCTGAGTTGTTGTTAATCATGGTATTAATGTGTAAATAAATTTTGGAGTGTCTGCTATTTAGGGATATAAAATGACCACGAATTACTATCAGCTTAGAATCCAAAGAATTTAGGCCATCATTTCAGTTTCTAAGCCAGTGTTAGGAGTTCTGTTTACATGTCTTTGCTATTTGTTTCAGCTCTGCTGGCCTTTTTTGACTTTCTCTGTGGTGGTTATATATTTACATATACTGTTTTTTCTGTCTAGGATTCTCACAACCATCCTTACCCTTTTTAGACCTGTTTATTTCCAGCTCAGTCTGAAGATCTCATCTCAACTACTACTCCAAGGAAGACTTCTGTGACTCGGCCTTTTCCCTACTTCCTCCCAACTCACTCAATTTAATTAAGTACCTTCGTTACATTCTTTCATAGCTGTTAAGATGGTATATATTTATATAGCCTATTTTTACCACTTAACAGTAAGTTCCTGAGGGCAGAATTATTCACTGGTTGCTTATCATTTTATCTCCAGGGCCTATCATTGATTAATATGCAAAGAATGCATGTGAAATCATTTGTTGAAGGAATGAATAAATGAATGAACATCTATGACAGATGCTCAAGGCTATAAATATATTTGACAAATAAGTTCTTAATACATGTTAGCCTCCTTTTCTTTTCTCTCTTTATTTTCTTCCTTGTCTTCCTTTTTCTTCTGCATGTATCTACCATTAAAGAAAATATCTTCCTCTGTAAGACAGTTCTGATTACTATTAGAATCTTTGTTCACTGGACTGTAACTTCCATTTTCTGGTTTGATTTTATTATTATAGATGACACAAAATAATATATCAGCTTGAAATATACCTGACAACACATATTATCTTACCTTTTTTTCCCCTTCATTTCATTCGGTATTCATCCTCTCCAGCATTTACTGCTATGGTTGCTCATACCCTTTCTATTAAAACTTAAGTCTCTCTTGGCTTCTAGATGTTAAAAGACAAGTCTGTATAGCAGTGGCCCTCAACTGTTTTGGTAGCAGGGACCTGTTTTGTGGAAGACAGTTTTTCCATGGACTTGGCTGGTGGGGTTGGTTTCCGGATGAAACTCTTCCACTTCAGGTCATCAGGCATTAGATTGTCATAAGGAATGCACAACCTAAATCCCTCGCATGACCATTTTGCAATAGGCTTTGTGCTCCTGTGAGAATCTAATGCTGCTGCTGATCTGACAGCAGGCAGAGCTCAGGCAGTAATGCTTGCTTGCTTGCCTGCTGCTCCTAACAGGACACAGACCGATACAGGTCCATCACCCAGGGGTTGGGGATCCCTGTTCCATAGGTCTTTTGTGGTTTTGTACTTCTTGTGAATGGAGGCGCTGACTGCCCTTTGTTCTGGGCTGTCTATTCAAAGATGCTCTTACAGTGAACAGCCTTGGAAGACAAATATCGTGTCTCATTCTGGAGCAAAGAGAAAACATGCTTACTATTTTAAAACATTTGGTTCCTTAACTTAGGGTTCATCTCTTGTTATGTAATTCACTATATGTATAGGCAGCCATCTGAACAAACCTGCACACTATCACCTCTGTGAGGCTTGTAGGCAAAGGGAACTGATGCAGATATGTTGATACTGGTGTTTCTTCCTGTGCCATGAGTAATAAAGCCCTTATCTGTAACTTAGGATCCTTGTCTTCTACAGTATTCATGAAACTGTAGTAGTGTATGATTTTAGGTCGCTCACAATTCCTGACGTCAGAACAATGTAGTTTCTTGGTATTCCTTGCTTTGTTCCCCTCTTCAAAGATGTTTCTTTCCTTTGTGCCTTTAATATAGGTTGTTTCCAAGATTGTATTATTGACCTTCTCTTTCTATCTGAATGACCTAGTCACCATAAGTTTATATCTTTCTATCCATTTATTTTCTTTTGAGAGCTGGACTGCAAATTTCAGCTGCTACTTAAATCTTTTCTATGGATATTTTAATGGTGCCTAACACATTGAAAACTAAACTCAGTATAATTCTTTATTCCCTATTTCATACTTCATTATTTACTCTCTCAATTAATGACACTATTTCCCTCTTAATACTGTCAATTTCAGCACTACCTCAGTTCTGCCTTTCTTCCCTGCACATGGTTGATGTTTCACAAAAGCTTCCCCCAACCCCACCAATTAAATATGCTAGGCAAAACATCTTAAATTTATTTTAGTAATTTTCTATAAGATTTGTGTTCAGATTCCCAAACTGACTACTTCCAATACAGGTTTGAACATGTCTTCTTTAAAATGTTACTCCAGAATTTAACACAGTCTTCCACATACCACTAACTACAGCATGTATACTTCTCAGATTTGTATAGGGAAATTCTATTCAGTTGCTCTTTGTCTTGAGCTTGTATGCTACATGGAAATCGTGGTTATTTTCCACATGAACTACTCTTAAGACATTTTTACATATTTTATATGTCTACATTAGTTTATGAATCTACATGGAAAACATTATACTTATTTCTATCAAATTTCACCTAATTGATTTTGGTCCACCATTAATGAAGACTTAAACTCTCATATGTTAACAGACCACGAAGTCTCACTTATTTACCAAACCATGCAGTGGCATAAGAATGATTTCTCTGTATACTGGACTGAATAAAAGGAATGTAACAGCTGTCAGTAGAATGAAGTTTTTTCTAGAGGGGATAGAACAAGTAGGAGAAGGGGCAGGTAGCAAACACTGATGTGAATTTCACCCCTAAGAGTTTTGTAAAGCAACTCCTACTGGTTCACTACAGTTTCTACTCCTCTTTTTGCTTATATGAAAGCTATGATACAGCCAACTTCAAAATCTACACAGAATCACAAGGTTAATATCATTGGATCTTAAACACAAAAGCTATGAATTGCAAAAATAAAACTCACATAGAAAATGTATATTATTTTCTAAGTAGAAAATAAAGTAATTTTATAGTATAAAATTTTTAACTTAAAAATTGTGATAAATTAAAAATAATTAAAAATTTTACTCATCAAATCTGGGAAACTCTTGATCATTGTTATTGGAAAGGAAAGTCACGATTATAATTGTAATCTCTGTAAATTAACTATTACATTGGGAGGTGGTTCTGTCTCTTGATTAAAACATACCAGCAAACAGACAAAAGACACACTCTTTTGTTTTACCATTCACAATTGATTGGTTAGAATATAAATTGTTTAGCAGTTTTAGAAATGGAGGCAGTATTTTATATCGTAACTTGTAATTTTTTTTGTTGTTTCAAAAAATTATGCTCCTAAAAAAATAAGGGAATTGCCTTGAAATTGTATTTTTAGTATTTTTGACAGAACACATGAGTAAGAATGCTTATATATTGTAACAATTAAAGACAATTCACATTTGTGGTTTGGGCATAAATGTGTAAAAATTATACCCATCTATCTTATTACATTTCCTCTTTCCTCCCTGAGGACTTTACTATGTATTTTATCTGTAATTGTTGCCAGTTTTCTGTCATGTTCCCACTGGGCTTCTGGTGCAAAAAAATCTTATCCTCTTGATGACAGAGTTTGCCTGAATGATTTCATGCTCCTAGCATTTTTGTTCACGGGAATTAGGGGCAAAATGTAACTGCAGCTGAACAGAGCATCTATTTTTGTAATTTTGGAGTTTAGGCACTGTTATTGGAACTAAATGAAGAGATGCAGGTGTTCTCCAATCCAAGCCCTTTGGGAGTTTTGATGGTAGATGCTTGAAAAGAAAATGCATGTGTTTCCACAGTCAAACAGCAGCTGTGAGACAAGGATTTATGCTTTTCTCAGAACTTTGGGATTTCAAAATGTTACATTTAATCACAAGCCCAGAAAGGGGAGCAAATGTTAAAGATGTTACACATAAAAGTAAGTTTACTGATTTCTTTACCATACGGGCTAGTTGTGGGAACATAGGAGCAAAATACCCTTTAATCATAATACAAACAATTTCTAAAGGATTATGATAATTGTAAGGACATTACCTTTTGAAAATGTTATATTTGTAGTGCAGAGAATTTTTTATACTACTAATTACTTAAAATATAGTTTTTTTTCCCCATTTAGTCACACACACACACACGATGAAAGGTGTGGTAAACTGTTTGCCATATGTATTTTGATTGTTTTTTTCCCAAAAAGTTTAATACATATCTTGTGAAAACATTATTTTCAAGTACAAGAAATGTCAAGTTCTAGCTAGATAGTAACTAAGGGAATTTACTGATATTTAAATACAGGCATGTATTTAAATGTTTACAGAAAACAAAGCGTATATGTATGTTTAAAATATGTTTTCTTTTTTCAAATTAAGAAGTTACTTTGTGTTGTATTCTCAAATTTATCTTTATTAAAGCACCACCTTGCAGTATTTCTTTGCCATTCTCATGTTTTTATTCCTCTACTTTTTTTAAGCATAGTCATTCGTTTATTCATCTAACAAGTATATTGCAAATTTAAGTCTCCACAATGAATCAACTTCTAATATATTGAGGAGTCAACATATAAACAACCACAGCTGAATGAATGAAAGAATGAATGATATGAAGGCTTATATTTGGTAAATTATATTATTTCCATTCATCCATTGTAAATTATATTACTTTGAGCAAGTAAACCTTTCTGAGTATTGGTTTCTTTTTGTATTTGCTTTTTTTTTGGAGATAGGATCTCACTCTGTCATCCAGTAAGAAGTGCAGTGATGCTTGCAGTGTCTACCTCCTGGGCTCAAGAGATCCTCCCCTCTCAGCCTCCCAAGTAGCTAGGTATACAGGCATGAGCCACCACTCCTGGCTAAAGTTTTGGGTTTTTTTTGTAGAGACAGAGTCCCTCTATGTTGCTCAGGTTAGTCTTGAACTCGTAGATTCAAGCAATCCTCCCACCTTGACCTCCCAAAGTGCTGGGATTACAGGCGTGAGCCACAGCGCCTGGCCCAGTGTTGGTTTGCATCTATAAAATGGAGATACTCTTATCTGCTAAGATTGATTGTTGTGAAGATTAAATTACTTATCTTTCAAGTACACTATAAACTTAAAAGCATAATGTGGATTTTAAGTATTAATTACTCTGTTCAAAATAGTACTCTATATTAACCTGTCATTGAAAATGTGTGTTTTTTCTCTGAGTCTTTTCTTTTCCTTCCTTAATCTCAACATCCCAGCTAATGGTATCTACTTTAACTTTTTTCTGAAGGTAAAAATGTACAATCCTATGATTATGCAATTCTGAAGCTAGGAGTAAATCCTTTACCTAGTTCCGTTATTCTCCTTCCACATTGAAATGTCTGCTGGAAGCTATGATGTTAGGAGTCAGGAACAGTTGCAGTAGCAACAGGACATTACTTTGCTGGCTTCCTTTGAAAGGTCCCAGATTCTGGAAGGAAGCCAGAGGGAGAAATCATTTGAACCTTGAGGGTAACCAGTTTCCCTCATTTATGTAGCACATGGTCAAAATTTCTGCATTTTTTACTGCTTGTATAGCAAATGTAAACTGGTATTCAGAGTAAATAGTGGCTTCATTAGTAAATAGTAAATTAATATACAAAAAATATTCAAGTTGTATACTGCACTGCGAGTGAACCTCACTAGAAAATATGAACTGGCTTATAATTTGTTTAAAGTATACTTTTATATGGATCAAAAAGTACCATTATTACTTTATTTTCTACTTAGAAAATAATACACATTTTCTATGTGAGTTTTTATTTTTGCAACTCATAGCTTTTGTGTTTAAGATCCAATGATATTAACTTTATGATTCTGTGCAGATTTGGAAGTTGGCTGTATAGTAGCTTTCATATTGGCCAAAAGAGGAGTAGAAACTATAGTGAACCAGTAGAGTTCTTTACAAAACTCTTAGGGGTGAAATTCACATCAGTGTTTGCAACCTGCCCCTTCTCCTAGTTGTTTTATCTCCTCTAGGAAAAACTTCATTCTATTGACAGCTTTTGCATTCCTTTTATTCAGTCCAGTATACATGGGAATCATTCTTATGCCATTGCACTGTTTGGTAAATAAGTGAGACTCTGTGGTCTCTTAATGCGTGAGAGTTTAACTGCTTTACTAAGGATATTTCTTTTATTTTCACCTCCCTCTGACTTTGCCCTTTGTCCACCTCATCCCTTTTCTCTCCCCTCCCTTCCCAATTAATTACTCCTTTCTAAGCACAACCATAGTACTTTGGCTGTATCAAGGCTGCAAATATCGTGACTGTTTATAGGATTCTTTCCCCATGAAGTTGGGAGTTCCTAATGGCAGGTAACCATAAGTAGTGTATGATAGGTATTCGGTAAATATAGGCTGGTCCAAAGGAAATTATTTTTGCCATTTGGGCATAGCCCTATTGTTTGCAGGCACATATTTTATTTCTGAATTGCTCTGTGGGGAAAAATGTAGTCTGGCTTCAGTCTGTTAAATAATATTTTTTAAATGTAAAGTCGTAACTTTCATATAGATATGTGTTAGACAAGTGTTAAAGATTTCATTTAACTCATCATTAATGAGATAACCAGGTATATGTTACAACTAGATCAAAGGAGAATTTTAAAAACAGAGGCATTTGTAGATCAGTAATATTAAAATAGATTTGGAAATGAATAAATGGGCTTTTTCCTTAATGGGGAAGTGAGATCAATTGAACTTCTACCTGACAGAATGTGTCCACCTTCAGTCAAGAATTATTTTGCTTTGCTATCAGTTATCTGTAATTTGCTGATTTGTAAAACAGTGTATAGGCAATGAAAGGTGCAGAGTGAAAGAGTCACACTCAGATAACTTGAAAGGGTGTGCTTTTAACAATGCAGAGCTCTTCCTTGAAGCACAATACATTTCTTAAAAGCCTTACTAAATTCCAGATGGCTAGGCTATTTTTGCTATGAGTGGTTTAAATACAGAGGCAGATCAAAAATAATTTTATGAAGGTTCAGTGCATGGTGGGAAAATTAAAGGGAAATGATACCACCGGCAGAGGGCAGTGATGAAGTAACAGTTTCTTGAAGACAAAGGAAGTATTGGTTGTTGACAATTCTAGGCTAATTCTATCGACCTTAACTTGAGTGTTACTTTTCAGATATTGCCATATTAAGTTCCTTTCAGCCAATTGCTTTGCCAATACCTGAAACTTGCCAGAATAAGGCTCATTTTGGTTTTGTTTTAGGCTTGGTTAATGAAATAAATAAAATATTCTAACCTGGTTTAATTAAGTACATAATGTGTTCTAAATTATATGTACTTTTTTAAATACAGCAGCAAATATTTGAGTATATATTATAGGTTAGGTGCTGCTTTAGGCCTTAAGGAGATACCTGTATATATTTATCTCCATATTGTATAAATAGATACATCTCTATGATGATTTATGATATGATCTATGATAGATGGATATGTGTAGCTATCTACACACATGAAAGTGGAGTTTCCAAGCCTTACCAAAGTAACCTTCTGTTGATTATGATATTTTAATTTTAGTAATTTATTTTTTATGGGAATATAACACTTTATATAGTATTATTTAAACTATCAGAAGTCTTTCTTTGAATTGAAATTAGATAAGATGTAACTTTTACATCTTATCTAATTTCCACTAAAACATAAAAATCTGAAATATTGTGATAATTTCTGTAAAAATATGATTGCCAGAGTTATAATAAAAATACAAATACACCAGAGGAAAATGGCCAGAGGAGACAAAAGTAAGAAACACAAATGATCAAAGACACATAAAAAAAATTCAAATTAACAAGTAGTCAAAGAAATGTATATTAAAACACTAAGGAACATTTTTTTTAACCTGTGAAATTGATAAATATTTATTAAATGATATAACAACACTGAAGAACTTACAGTGAGATGAGTACTTCCTTAAAAGTCTGGCCAGGTATATATGAATTGGTACAGTCTCTAAAAATCAATTTAGTAAAATTTATGAAGAGATTAGGAGTGGTTATCTTTTTTAATCCCACTTCTGAGACTATATCCCAAGTGAGTAATCCAAGATACATTTGAAAACCTTGTATTTAAGCTATAAGGGTATTCATGTCATCTAATTTATGATAATCACAAATTATCTTTGTTGCCTAATAGTAGGCAAATTACCAAATTCATCCTTTATGAATATACTGATAAAGTAGATTGGTAAATATACTTTGAAATCAGCCAGCAGGAAATATTTGATGTCAAAGGAAAATGTTCATATTAAAAGGTTGTGTGAAAAAATAAAAGTATAAACCTTCATGTTAGATTCCAGTTTTATAAAATGTTTTCAATATGTACATATGATTATATGCATGAATATATATTTATATATTCATAAAAATTATTTTTAATAGTACCATCAAGTAGCAGTGCTTGATGGGATTAGGAGTGCACTCCCATTTATACTTTTAATCTTATATGTTTTAAAAAATATTTTCTCCAATCATTATAGACATTAAAAATATTTCTTCTCCATAATTACTTATTTTCAATCAATTATTTAGAGATCATTATGGTTATTTGGCTCATGCATAGCATTCTTGCATTCTTCTTACATAACTTTTAATAATTAAATTAAATTTTATTTTTAAAGAATACATGTGCCCTGAAAGTCACAGTCTATAGCTCAATTTTTAAAGATACTTTGCAGCAGTGTGGGTGGAGGGGGGCGTAAAGCGGAGGTAAGAGGGTTCTGAATGTATATGTGGATAAAATATCAAATTGTAAGATCATAATTTGCATTTCTCTTTGAATAGTTTGCCTAATCACTGAAATGTTTATTTTTCTGATAATTGTTTTCTAGTTACATATAAAATGTGTTGTCTTTTGGATGTATAGTTGGAATTTTATCATTAGTCAACTCTCAGGGATAGTACAAAATGATTAGGATCCAGATATTCACTTGAAAAATAGCTCTTTGAATATTTGAATATATTTTTACATAGGAACAAAGATATTCATTGTCACAGTTAAACTCCAAGTTCAGCCAGGTGTGGTGGCTCATGCCTAAAATCTCAGCACTTTGGGAGGCCGAGGTTGGGCGGTCACTTGAGTCCAGGAGTTTGAGACCAGCTTGGACAGCATAGAGAGACCCCTTCCTGAATCAATAAATCAATAAACAAATAAATAAATAAAGGTAAACTTATGTAATCTTTTTTTGTTAAACCTTTGATGAAGTTGAAATATTCCAAATTCTTAATGGGAACTAGTGGAAGTTAACACTCTAGATAATAATCTGACAGGAAGAGTTAATAAGCAAACTTGATTAATATCTAAAATCATCTGCTCTAGGCAAAATAGGTTTAGTTAGGAGAATGGGATAGATACTTCTGTAGAGACACTATCAAGGTATTTATCAGCATATCTATAATAGGACATTGGAGGTTGATCATATTGCCACTCTTTTTTGTTTTTATCCTCACTTCCAGTCAGTTCCTCTCTTCTTGATTTGGACTTTATTTAGAATTATTAGCTATGATTAGCATCACTTTTGAGCTCAAGCTGAGAAATAGAACATTTCCTTGGGATAGATGGATAAGAGTTGACAGAGACACAGGAAGAGAAAAGTCAAGATCTAAAAATGATTCATTTCTAAGTGGGCATGAGAATTTCTGAAATAATGAGTTGTAGTTGATGAAAAGCAAGCAGAGCTTAGTGAATACTCTTTTCAGGAAGAAAGAAGGTGACTGGACCAAAACGTATTACCTCTGACAGGGTGATAGACAGCCACCGAATGGAGAGGAAAGAGTGAAGGAGGAACAGGCAATATTAAAATAAGTTACTGACAAGTTTTTAAAAAATCAGTTTGATATTGTTAAATCATCAATCATCAGTTATCCTAAAAACAAGATTTGTTATAATTACTTATCCTGTGCAGACAAATACATATATTTTGAGTGGGAGACTTTCAAGATCATTTCTAGTCCAGAAGAATAAAAAGGCAAACATTTTATTTGGGCAAGTGTCATTAGAGTTAGGTATCTAGTGAGTGGAGGAGGTAAGACTGACTTTCTTGTTTGATGTTCTTTTTATTATTTATATTACTTTAAATGGCTATTTTCAGGTGACCAAGTAGTTAGCTTTATTCATTCAACACATATTTTCTTGGTGCTAGAACCTTATGATATAAAGATGAATAAGACCCTTTTATGTCTTGTTAATAAGCTTATATGTAGTTCATTGATGGAGACATACAGGTAAGTAGACATTTAAAACGTAATAGAAAGAATGCCATAAAACAAAGTATTAGAAATTCACATTGAAAGATATCCTTAACTCAGTCTTTTTGACTTGGGAAAGGATTTCTGGAATAAGTCACGTCTAAGATGAGTCCTTAATTAAGGGTTGGAGAAGAAACAATTGATCAAGTTTGGCTAAACTGTAAACAATTTCTGTTTAATTGAAGCTTTGAATGGGATGAGATCAATGGTAATAGTTTGTGCCTGATGAGATAAGAAAGCTTGCTCAGATTATAAAGGGCCTTGAAAGTCATTTTAAAGGGTTTGGACTGAGTGCAAAAGGGACTAGTTAAAAGGCTTTCTTATATTTATGTTTTAGAAACTAACATAGGAAGTAGTGTGGGTGAAATAGATGACAGGAGGCCATGAGAAAAGTTAGGAATATGTTGCAGTGAAAAACTGGTAATGTCAATGGAGAGAATTACATAGATTCGTGGGATACTAATGGGTTGGAAATACAGGAGGTGATTATTTGGATATGTTGCCCAAAGGAAAAAGCACAATAGGCAAGCACCCTGTATGTGGGTTTGAAGAGCTGCGTGAACAGTAGAATGCCTTTCATTGAAATGAGGAACAAAGAAAAAAGAACTAAATTTTCTTTAGGTTAATAGAAGCAATACATGTAATAATACTAATAGTTCTTTCTATGTGCCAGGAATTATTCTAAGCATTTTACGTAGAATATAGGCATTTGAATATGGAGCTCATATTCTTCACCATTACAAGAAAGAGCACAGGCTATGGAGATTTCAGACTCTAAATAATCATTATTTAAGTTCTTGAATTCTATTTAATTTTATTTATTGGCTGCTAGCTGCATGCTAGAGGCTGGTATAGAAAGGTATTCAATACAGATCCCTGGTAAAGTAGTCTATAGACACATAGACAACTAATTCTGAAAACAAATTTGACTTTCAAAAATGATATAATTGATTGGGAGAAAAGTTTTCCTATCCAAAAATAGAGGAAAAAGAGATTAATTTAAACACAGGACTGAATGATGTTAGAAAGCTCTCCAAGGAAGGATTGATATTTAAGCCTTGAGTAATAAAGGATTGTACAAGAGTGGAAAATTCTTATTATAGCATTGCAGATATTTCCAATTAGGTTATATTGTCTTGTTTTAAATGGTAATTATTAGTTGAAGGCAATATTTTTATTAAAGTAAAAATGTATAATTGTTGTTAAAAAGGGTTTGATACATATTGTGGTAAGGTAGTTTTCCCTCCATAGTATTTCAGAATATTCAGATAAGTCTAATTAGGGAATCATTTAAAAATGTTAAGTAATTGTAGAATATAAGATATTTGGATTGTTATTGCTGGTTTGTTTTCTAAGACATTTTTAAAATTTAGATTTTGGGATTATTAGATTAAATTTAGTTTACGTGGGTAAGCTTGGAGTTAATTATTAAGTAGAACTTGATTTTTGGCCGTAGAAAAACAAATGCAGAAGTGAAGAAAACGTTTTTATTGGATTTGTTGTTAACAAAGCTTGGCATAAGTAAGCCTCAGCCAGCCTGTGAAAGGATGACTTAACACAACTGTTGATGCATTTAGAGTGAAACATCTTTATCAAGTTAATACAAGAAGCAGTCATGCCCTACTTGAATTACCCATTTATAATAGCTGAACAGCAGCCTGCATGTGGACTTTGAAATCCTGGGAAAATAAGATGCCTGCATAGATCTAAATGTTGAAAGCTTTTACCCCTCAGCAGCTGGAAAATGTTGAGCTCTTTTGTCATCTTCTAGGTTTTTGGCCTTCAGAGAGATGTGATCAATTTATATGCTGACCAGCTTTACCTGTTACTTTTAGTGATTATAGTTGCTGAAGTAAGCCTCTGCCGTTTGTAGCAGAAAAAAATTATATTTAGATATTATAATATTTAAAATTTATAAAAATTAAACATATGGACCTAGATGTTTTTACTTTGCTAAAGTTTATCACATATATTCAGATCACTAAAAATAGCAAATGATGTAGACATAAAAATTAATTTGTCTGCTTTAAATGGAATCTAAAATGTGTTTTGAGGTTTTCATATGCCCTCCTTTGGGAAGCCCTCTATCTTTTCCAATCCCCAAATACTACTTGGTCCACTTTATCTCTTCTATTCTCTATGTGAATAGGATATTTGGCATTAATGTGCTCTTTGATAAACAGGAGGTCACTTATTCTAAATAATTTTATGTCAGCTTTTGAAAAAAAATTGTCAGTTAAAAAAATATATATATTTCTCAATGAAGCATTGGCTGTAAATACTGCAACAATATGCAACAGCAACATAATAACAGGTCCTTACTGCTTTGTCCCTTTCAGTCTAGGTATCATTTTTGAAAGAGGTTTTCTGGGAGATATGATGAATCATCCTACATTCTCTTTCTAGTTCCTTTTCTTTAGTTATTCATTCAAGAGAGATTGCCTGCATTACTCTTACAGAGCTGGTTTTAAGCCTCAGCTATATCATTTATTAGGTGTTTGTCATTTATGTGCTGCTGTGTACCTCAAGTATTCCACTGTGAAATGGAAATACTAATAAATGTTAGCCTACCTTATGGGTTATTGGGAAAAAATCAAATTTCTATATAGATGTTACTTTTTTTGTAAACCAAGTTCTGCACGCATAATAAAAGTAAAACTTTTTGCCTGGCGTGGTGGCATGTGCCTGTCATCCCAGCACTTTAGTGAGTGGATCACTGGAGCCCCAGGAATTTGAGACCAGCTTGGGCAACATGGTGCAACCCCATCTCTACAAAAAAATACCAATATTAGTTGGGTGTGGTGGTACACACCTGAAGTCCCAGCTACTTGGAAGGCTGAGGTGGAAGGATCACTTGAGCCTGGGAGGTCGAGGCTGTGGTGAGCCATGAGCATGCCACTGCATTCCAACCTGGGTAACAAAGCAATACCTTGTATCAAAAAAAAAAAATTAATAAATAAAATAACTTCCTTTAGTATTTATTAGTATCAGGTGCTCTTTTAAGAGTCCCATCTCATTTTATCCTCATAGTAACTTAAGGGAACAGGAGCTTACTCAGTAAAAAAGTTGAAAGCAGAAATTGTAGATGATATATTAAAGGTATTTATGTAAGATAAGGCAGAAGTTAGAGTCCTTATTTCTATCTAAATCCAAAGGTAGTGAATGAATATACATCTGTGTTTTATGTTTAAATAAAATGGTTTTGTTTTTGTTTTTTAAATAGAGATGGGGTCTTGTTATGTTGCCCAAGCTGTTCTCAAACTCTTGGGCTCAAAATATCCCTCTGCCTTGGCCTCCCCAAGTGCTCGGATCACAGGTGTAAGCCACTGCACCCTGGCTAAATAAAATGTTTGGACTGTCAATGTATTCTTTCTTGTGATTTCTTAAATGATTTTTTCCCCTCATCAACTGAACCAGTACTCATAGTGTCAAACAAGAGGGTTTTGGAGTTCCTTACTTTAATTACCCCTAATGGGACTCAGTCTAAGGTAGCAGGGGCATCCAGATTTTCTGCTGCACGAGGCTGCTATGAAGTCATCATTCTAGAGTTTGAAGATACTAACTTTTCTGGCCATTACTTGACTTCTCTTGCCGTAGCTCCAAACTCTCTAGCCAGATTACCAGGGCTGGCTTCAGATGAACACTTTATTTTGATGCTAAATACCAGTGATAATTATAGATATTCTTTGACTTATGTTGGGGGTTTTGTTACGATAAATCCGTTGTAAGTTGGAAATATTGTTAAGTAAAAAATACATTTAATATCCCTAACCTACTGAACTTCAGCTTGGCTTAGCCTACCTTAGATATGCTCAGAACACTTACCTTAGCCTATTACTGGGCAAAATCTTCTAACACAAAGCCTACTTTATAATACAGTGTTGAATATTTTGTAATATATTGAATATGCTATTGATTTTTTTTTTTAAAGACAGAGTTTTGCTCTGTCACCTAGGCTGGAGTGCAGTGGCATGATCTTGGCTCACTGCAACCTCCGCCTCGGGGGTTCAGGCAGTTCTCCTGCCTCAGCCTCCCGAGTAGCTGGGATTACAGGCATGTGCCACCACAGCCATCTAATTTTTGGATTTTTAGTAGATACGGGGTTTCACCATGTTGCCCAGGGTGGTCTTGAACTGGTCTGACCTCAGGTGATCCACCCACTTTGGCCTCCCAAAATACTGGGATTATAGGCATGAGCCACCATGCCTGGCCTGAATACTCTCTTGAAAGTGAAAAACAGAATGGTTATATGGGCACATGAAGTATGGTTTCTACTGAAAATATGTATGTCTGTCTTTGTTGTTTAAAATTAATTGAGAAGGAGAAGAATTGAAACAGTGTTTTGCAAGAGTGTTGCTCTGGACAATGGGCACACATATCCTCCATGGTGCCGATTCCCCTGTGATTCATAGAGGGCTTTACCTTTGTAACTAGCCATATTTTTTCTATAATGATACCACCATTAAATGAATGAAAGTGGCATTAAGAATAGAGAATGTTTTAAGTATTTTAAGGGCTGGTGCATTTTAGAGTCAGTAAAATTCCAGTAGTAACAAGATTCTGAAGCAGCTGCAGAAACTCTGCACAGCCCCGCATGTAATGTGGCTTTAGAATATGTGTTTCTTTGCCTGTGGTCCCAACTACTCAGGAGGCTGAAACAAGTATGGCTTGAACCTGGGAAGCCAGTGCTGCAGTGAGCTCAGATTGTGCCACTGCTCTCCACCCTGGACAAGACAGAGTGAGTCTCCATCTCAGAAAAAAAAAAAAAAAACAACAAAAAAAGAATACGTGTTTCTTTCCTGTGATTGTGTTTTGCCGGTTGTGGCTCAGCCCTGGCAAAATATTTATACTACATCTATCTCAGTAAGGTGACCCACTTTTCCATTTATATGCATATCTATTTATGTTTCTATCTGTAGTTCCCCATAGCTTCTGGTTAAATTTTGATGATTGCATAATCCTGATTTATGAGAGTAGTATCATTTACGACAGATTATGTAGTATAGTGGTTAAAAAGAATGAGCTTTAGAAGCAGACTGATTTTTGTTTCCACTGCATACGAGTTTTGTGATCATGGGCTAGTTTCTGACTCTTTGGTAACTTTTTTTTTTTTTTTTTTTATTGGTGAAATGGGTATAATGATAGTATTTATCTCAGGGTTGTCATGAAGATTGATGAATTTATGTAATTAAAACATTTAGAATAAGATTTGGCACATCAAAATAGTAGTTATTATTATAATGGCACGAGTTTGTGATGGAACTCAAAAAGCAGAAATAAGGTGGTCTTTGTTTTCTGTTTTATCAGAAAGCACTTCCCTATGAGAGGATATTCAGGGATTAGAAAAAAAAGAAAATTTAAAAGAAATTCGTATTTTCTATTGGCAGATGTGATTGCTTTAAAAGAAAATCATGGTTACTTTTTTTTTTTTTCCATGGAAAAAGGCATTGAATCCAGTGACTAAAAGGAATTGATATTATGTACCCAGAATAATTCCAGTCAGTTCTGTAAAGATGAAATGGTAAATTTGTGCTATTCTCTAACATTGATAGTCCCAACATTTTTCCTGAACTGCAGGTGAATTTTTGATAATCTGTGAACATTGTCTCTTGGATAATTCATGAGCACATAAGACCCACCACTTAAGGTGTTATGGTTAATTTTACCATTTTACTCCAAGCATACACGTTGACCTTTATTCTTTGTACAATGAATGGTAGTATTGTCAGTCAGTCCATTCATAATCCTGGGGATCATTCTAAACTTTTATTTTCTCTCATTTTCCATCTAGCTGGGCAATCAACACATTCTAAGACTTTTCTATAAACGTTTTCTGTAAGACAGATGTGATCTTTTTGCCCCTTTTCAAAATTTTGTTTACTGCCCCCTTCCCGATGTTTTCTGTGTAAAGTTCAGACTTCTTAGCAGGACAACAAGAGCCTCATATTGTGTGGTATTTTCGTGTGCATATTATCCTCTCATCATCTGGAATTATTTGCAGTTCCGTGAACATGCCATTCTCACCATTTTATTAGTGTAATCAATTTTTATTGGTTAGAAAGCTCACTATTTTTCTTCTTCTCTTAGGTTATCCTCTCCATTTTATTCAACTCAGTCATTACCCCACTGAAAATTTATTTACAAATTTGCTTCCCAAGACAGGTTAGGCATCTGTCCTATTTGCTTCACCTTTGCATTCTGTAACCTCATATGAATACAGTTGGCTCTTTGTGTCAATACATTCCACCTTTGTGGGTTCAACCAATGGTGGATCAAAAATGTTAGGAAAAAAATTCAATAAAAAATAATAAATAATAGAAAATAATACAAATAAAAACCAATACAGTATGATAACTATTTACATGGCATTTACATTGTACTAGGTATTATAGAATCTATAGATTATTTGAAGTATATGGGAGGATTTGTGTAGGTTATATGCAAATGCAACACCATTTTATATATGGGATTTGAGAATCAGCAGATTTTGGTATCCACTGAGACTGTTAGATCCAATTCCCAGATATTGAGGGATTACTGCATCTTTATTAAAGCACTTATCAAACAATATGATTATTAATTTTTCATCAATGTCTCCCACTAAATTGTGAACAGTTCAAATACAGGGGCTATTTATCTCTGAGTGCCTAATGTTTACTTTTAGGCATATGATTGGTGTGGACTAAGTGTTTTGAATTAGTAAAATTTACGTAATAAACCTGTCTTTAATGGGAGATAATGGGAATCAATTGCTAATAGCTATTATCAAGAGGCAAAAGTAGGCTGGGCGCAGTGGCTCACACCTGTAATTCCAGAACTTTGGGAGGCCGAGGCAGGCGGATCACAAAGTCAGGAGTTCAAGACCATCCTGGTCATCATGGTGAAACCCCGTCTCTACTAAAAATACAAAAATTAGCTGGGCATGCTGGTGTGCTTCTGTAATCCCAGCTACTCTGGAAACTGAGGCAGGAGAATTGCTTGAACCAGGACCCGGGAGGCGGAGGTTGCAGTGAGCCGAGATTGCACCACTGCACTCCAGCCTGGGCTACAGAGCAAGGATCCATTAAAAAAAAAAAAAAAAAGACAAAAATATAGAAATGGACCGACATTCATGTTTTTACCCATTTGACATTAGCCACTCTGCTTGTTTCTTATTCTTACTGGTTTATCAGTTTAGCGTTAATTATTTGGTCTTGTCTGCTCTCTTGTTAGTACTAATCAACTCTGTCAAAAATTGCCTGTTTCTCACTTAACCTAGTTATGTCACCACTCTCTTTTTAATACTTTTTGTTATGCTGTTTATTTTTGTTTTGTCAGATAGCTATTAAAACAAAAGGTTCCCCCCATGTTTGGCACATTGGTTGTAATAAATGTGAAGTGGATTCATTGAGCCTATTTAAGGGCATCTGGCAATGAGGAAGACTAATCCTTGGAGTGAATTAAGGGCATGAAGACAGGGACCTGTTATTTATAGGCTAAGAGGTCAGTAAACTATGTGGGCAGGATAAATATATAAATTAGGGAGTTTCTCTGAGAGTGAGCAAGAGGCTGAGAATCTGAGTAAATAGGTCAGGATATGTAGACAGTTGGTAAAAGAGATGGCTAGAGTACCAGATGGACTAGTGAGGTAAAGGTTATATGTCTTCATTATACTTCAGAGGTATTTGACTACTAAGTGGGAAGATAGTGTTGTTTGGGAAAGCAAGCCTTGAGAATAGTGCATTACCATTAGAAGGTGATGGAATATATGCATAGCGGAGCATCTTGGTCCTAGTAGTGGGATACTAATCATGTTTATTTTATTAACCCTATTTGATTCAGGATTGTTTTTGCCTACAAGTAACCTAATTCAAACTTGGTCTTAACTAAATGCAAGAGACTAATGTTCAGATTTATTTAGTCAACATATTGGAGTAGTTTTCTGTGCTATTGGTGGAACAAATTAAGGTTTCACTGGTTGAGTGCTTATCCCTACACAGTATGGTGTGGGAGGATCATCAGCCAGTTTGTGTTATTCTTTTATTGGTAGCAGAAAACTCTTAAACTGAATTTTCCCAGGGAGGAGGTATCTTACTTGAAAGCCCAGAACTTTTACTAAAAAATTTATGAAGTGGGATGATAGTGAATTACAGAAGAGTCATCAAAGAAAGTATGTTATTAATTGACAGTTTATTGACTTCATTCTCAGGGCCAATTTAAAGAAGAGGGAGGCAGGGTTAAATTTCAGGCTATTCTTTGAATGCTGTGTGAGGTCTGTTTGAGCTTTTTGGTTAAGCTATAATTAATTAACTCAATTAAATAAGTATTACTATATGAATAAAAGTACACACACTGTCTTTTGGATTTTTCAAAGAATTAAATTGGGTTCACTACCAAAAAAATTGTGGATCTGAGCTTGGTTAACATTAAATGACACTCTAAAATTCACCTGTTGTCTTTAATCTCTTGATAGAGAATGGTAATAATCTGGGGTTCTAGATATGTATTCTATGTCCTTTAATATATGCCTATCTCTGCATATGTTTGTATATATTTATTTGACTTCAGAGAAAATAGTGTAAGGTTTACTTTTACTTTTTAATTGTATTTTAAAATGTTAAGTTTTAAGTTAGCTTGACCCTTTGAAAAATTGTTAAAAATTATTGTCCTCAAGCTTTACAGCTTGTACAGTTATATAATTTTACTCACAGATATAAAATTACAGAAATATTTTATAAAGTCTCCCATTTTTAAATGCTTCCTAAGAAAGATGCTTCTACTTTATTAATAATAAAATGAAATTTCATAGCTAGAACATTATTTTTCTTTAAATCCCTGAATATTGAGATAGAGTCCCTTTTAGTTTGTTTCCTAAATGTAATTTCATTTAGTTATTTTTATTAATTCTGGAAGCAGCAACAATATATGCTATTTCACTGGTGATTTTCATTTCTGATTTTGTTTACTGGGTGTTATCTCTTTTTTGATTATTCTAACTAGCCAACTATTGCTTTTGTTTATCTTTAAAATAAAACAACTTTTCCTTTTGTTGATCCTCTTTTTCATTTAAGTTTCTGTTTCCTTTAGTTCTGCTCTGGTTTTTATTATTTCATGTCCTCTCCTAATTTTGGATTTGGTTTGTTCTTGCTTTTCTAGTTCCTTGAGGTGCATCAATAGATATTTGAAATCTTTCTACTTTTTTGATTTAGATATTTATTGCTGTAAATTTCCTAACTAGTACTGCTTTTTCAGTATTCTTTAAGTTTTAGTATGTTGTGTTTTGATTTTCATTTGTTTCAAGAAACTTTACAATTTACTCTTTAATTTCTTCCATTCATCCAGTAGTCATTCAGTAGCATTTTGTTTAATTTCTGTATACTTGTACAGTTTCTGTTATTGATTTCTAGTTTTATCTCATTGTGGTCTGAGAAGATACTTGATATAATTTTGATTTTTAAAAAACTTGTTGAGACTTATTTTATTTCATACCATTTGATCTAACTTGGAGAATGTTCCACATGCTGATGAGAAGAATGTGTATTCTGTAGCTGTTGAATGAAATATTCTGTAAATGTTTGTAAGGTCCTTTTGGTCTAATGTGCAGTTTAAATCTACTCTAAACTGGATTTGTGAATTTAACACTTCACGTATATCAATTTATTCTCTCCTGGCCTGTATAAGGTCTCTGTTGTGAAATCTGCTGTTAGTCTGATGAGGATTCCCTTATAAGTGACTGATACATTTTTCTTCCTGGTTTTAGAATTCTTTTTGTCTTTGATTTTTTATAGTCTGATTGTAATGTGCTGTGGAGAAGATCCTTTTGAATTGTATATGTTTGGGAATCTCTAGCATCCTGTATCTATATATCTAAATATCTTGCCAAACTTCAGAAGTTTTAGCTAGTATTTCATTAAATAGCAGTTTTCAGCTACTGTTTCATTGCTAATTTTCTGTCTAGATGAGTTGTCTCATGCTGAGAGTGGGATAATGAAGTCTCTAACTATAACTGTATTGGAGTCTATTTCTTACTACTTTTGTTTTTAAAGAGATAGGGTTTTCCTCCATTGCCCAGGCCAGAGTGGTATTGTTTGGCTATGGCTCACTGCAGTGTCCAGCTCCTGGGCTCAAGTGATTGTCCTACCTCAGCCTTTGAAGTAGCTGGGACTACAGGTGTGCATCACTGTGCCTGGCTACCCTTTAAATTTTTTCTAGAGTTGGAGTCTTGCTGTGTTGTCCGGGCTGGTCTCAAACTCCTGGTCTCAAGCAATCCTCCTGCCTTGGCCTCTGTAAGTACTGGGATTACATGTGAGAACCACTACAACCAGACTATCTCTCATTTTAGAGCTAATGATATTTGCTTTTATATATCTGGTTGCTTGATGTTGGGTGAATATATGTTTAGAATTGTTAAATAATATATCCTCTTGCTGGGTTGATCCCTTTATTATTATATAATAACCTTCTTTATCTCTTTTTACTGGTTTTGACTTAAAGCCTTTTTTTTCTGTTGTAAGTATAGCTGCCTCTGCTCTTTTCTTATTTCACTTTGCATGGAATATTTTTTTCCATCACTTTATTTTTCCATCTTTATGTATGTGTCTTTACAGGTGAGATGAGTTTCTTTTAGGCAGCATATAGTTAGATCATTTTTCTAAAATCCATTCAGCCAGTCTCTCTTTTTTAAGTGAATCTGTTTACATTCAAGGTTTTATTTTTAGTTTTTATTTTTGGAGACAGAGTCTTGCTCTTGTCCTCTTGTCACCCAGGCTGGAGTGCAATGGCGTGATCTCAGCTCACTGCAGCCTTTGCCTCCTGGGTTCAAGCGATTCTCCTGCATCAGCCTCCCAAATAGCTGGAGTTGCAGGCACCTACCACCACGCCCAGCTAATTTTTTTGTATTTTTAGTAGAGATGGGGTTTCACTATGTTGGCCAGGCTGGTCTGAACTCCTGACCTCAGGTAATCCACTCACCTCAGCTTCCAAAGTCCTGGAATTACAGGCATGAGCCACCATGCCCGGCCCCAAGGTTATTATTAATATGTAAGGACTTAGTCATGTCATTTTTAAATTAATTGATTTCTTATTGTTTTGTATGTCCTTTGTTTGTTTCTTTCCTATTGTTTATCATTGTGGTTTGGTACTTTTCTAAAGTGGTAAAACTTGAATCATTTATCTTCATTATTTGTCTGTGTTTGCTCCACCAGTGGTTTTTATACTTTCATGTGTTTTCATGATGGTAGATACCATCCTTTCACTTCTAGGTATAGGGCTCCCTTAAACATTTATTATAGGACTAGTCTAGTGGTGATGAATTCCTTAAGCTTTTTCTGGGAAAGACTATTTCTCCTTCTTTTATGAAAGGTAAATTTAGTGGGTCTAGTATTCTTGTCTTCTAGGTTTTTTTCTCCCCTTTTAACACTACATATGTTATTTTATTCTCTTCTGGCCTGTATAAAGTCTCTGCTGTAAAATCTGTTAGTCTGACAGTAATGTGCGATGGAGAAGACTCTTTTGAACTGTACATGTTTGGGAATCTCTAGCATCCTGTATCTTTATATCTAAATATCTTGCCAGACTTTAGAAGTTTTCAGCTACTATTTCATTAAATAGCTTTATTCCTTTTGTTTTCTCCTTCTCTTCTGGGACACTGAAAATTCAAATACTTGGTTGCTTTATAATGGCCTATGTCTCATGCAGGCTTTTTCAGTTTTTAAAAATTCTCTCTTTTTTTTTTGGTCTGACTTGGTTATTTTAAAAGATGTCTTCAAGCTCTGAATGTTTTTCTTCTCCTTGATTTAGTCTGTTATTGAAACTTCCAAGTATATTTTTAATTTTATTCAGTAATTTTTTTATTTCCATAATTTCTGTTTGGTTCTTTTATATATACTTTATCTTGTGTTTTTTCTCACTTCTTGTTGAATTCCATTGTTCTTTCTTAGGTGATCTATTTGAAAAATGATTATTTACTCACTAGGTTCTTCTTTATGAAGGAGAGGAGTACCAGATGCCTCTAGCCAGCCATTGTGAAGCCCTTCTCTTGTGGCTTTATTTCTTATATCCTGTTATACCAGTAGCTTTGATGTGCCATCTTTATGCAGTACTTTTCTAATGCACAAAAATTTTGGACTCTTCTTTTTCTGTTTTAGTGATATATGAAATAATGTTGAATCCTGATATTATGAAATACAGAAACAAATGATGTTACTAAAAGGGAACTGCATGCAAGCTATAAGAAATGGTGCGTAGCCTTGGGGCTGCTTCACAGGTGGCATATGATGGCCTTTGTAGGAACATCTTTCATGGCTCAAAGTTATAATGAGTTCATCTACTGTATCTCATGCTCTATTTATAAGCAAGACCTCTTTGACATTACCACAGATCTGGCAAGTCAACATGGTATCATATCTTAGATGATTATTTAGTGAGTAGCTATGGATCTGAACTGTAGAGAAAGGGTTTTTATTTTTAATTTGTATTTATTTATGCGGTACAGTGTGATGTTTCAATACATGTATACATTGTATAATGATTAAATCATGGTAATTAGCATATCTATCACCTCAAACACTTGTCATTTATTTGTGACGACAACACTGAAAATCTTCTCTTCTAGCCATTTTGAAATATGCATACAAATTACAAGGAATTTATAGTAATAATACTATGCATCTACTGAATATAGTTTAGTAATGTTACTATTTCCACAATTTTAGGTTTTCATATACATTTGTGTGTCTGTGAATGTATGTGTAGACATAAAATTCATTTTATTTTTAATAAGTTATATGTTAACTTCAATCCTCTAGGGTAACCATTCCTTCTTCTCAGTCCTCCCTTAATTTGAAGCAATGACTTCTAAAAATACATCATAGCGTATGAAGATGTATGTGGATTTACCTTGGTATAACAAAAATATCTTGAAGAATAAAAAAAAAAAGGTCTACAGAACATGAACCTGAACCGTTCAGTTGTTACTTAAACAGTGGTACTTGTCTTTGTAGTGAGAGTTACTGAAGGACTTGTTCATCATTAATGAGGATTTGTAATAGCATATGAATTACTCAATTCATTGTTTTAAAAAGTTTTGTCATGAAAATAGGTGTATGCACCACGGTACTGTAAAATTACAAACTAGTAGGGGATACCTGTTTTAAATATGCATATATGTGTTTCTCTGTGTGTTTATTACAAACAACTGTGGTTTCTTTTTTGGGTCGGGAACATTAGGGAGCCTTTAGAAAACTTTAATTCACTGTTAACATTTAAAACCTTGACAGTAGTTTCAAACTCAGATAGTAAGCTTATGCCATTGTGTTCTTGCCCTAATTTATTGCCTTTGCAAATTAAGCATTCTTTTTGAATATTTTATTGGATGAGGTAATATTTGAGTCTGTAGTCAAAAGAATATTTTGAGGAGCAAACATTCATAAAATCATTGATGCGTTTATTCAGTTCATGAGCATACTGATGTTGAATAACAATGCTGTGCAATACATTATTCTGTAAACAAATATTCATTGACTACTTACTGGGTAATATGGTATGTAAAAGAGAGAGATTGATGAATAAATTCCATTCATAAAAATATAACCTCTTTATGGTACTTCCAGTTTATCTATTTCTGTCCTGTGTAGTAGATCTCATTTTAAGATGAAGAAAGGAATAAACAAATTTAAATTGTGGAGTAAGGACCTTTAATATAAGAAAATATCCTGTCATTGAGAATAACTTACATGGAAGTGTTTATGAGAGAAGAATCTTATCATTGAGATTGTTCAGGTGTGTCATTTTTAGGCCAAAGAAAGTCTAGTTATTGTTACAACTAGGGGCATAATGGTGTACTATAGTGGCTCTCAACCCTATCAAATCTAATACCCCTTTTTATAACATGTATTTACTATCTTGAAAAAAAATTTATAATTGTACTTTTCTAAGCTATTGTTTATAAAGAAACCTATATAATGTCATAATCTTATTAAGGGAGAAATAAAAGGAAAGTAATTTTTATTAGAAACACACATTTTGATATTTACAGCATAACTAGATTGAAAGACATGATGAAGTATGCAGGTAAGATACTCAACCTGCCACATGTGTTGTACTGGACAGTTACAAGTCTTACCTGTGCGTATGTGTTGCATATTGGCAATGAAATAGCCGTGAGTGATATGATTTTCTAAAATGGTAAATGCCAAATGATATAAAATTGATATAAAATTTGATATATCAATTGATATAAAAAAATTTGATATAAAATTTTTCTCCTGTATTGCTGAGAGATAAATTTCTGGAACTTTCTGGGTCTAATAAGTGGGTGAAAACCACTTTGTGTTTCGATGTAAAATTGAGTTACAGTCTAAGTTCAAATAATTATCAAGGTTTTCCACTTACATGGAAGTCTAGGAGATATTTGAAAATTGTTCAGGATGTAGGACGATTCTTTGTTGCAAAAGGATTGTTTTGGGCATTGAACAACTTCATCATTCTTGGTTGATGGTTAATGTCAGTAGTGTCTCCTAATCATTGTGACAACCAGAAACACTAATTTTTAAAAATGCCTCTAGAGTGTGGTGCAACTGTCATATAGACTTGACTGGCTGTAGAACAAAGAAAAGTCGAGACGAGTCACAGTCTTGAGTTTGATTTTTATTTCTTCACTTACTGCCTTTTTACTGCGGTTTTTATATTGAACAGGATAATTGACCTTTTACAGTCTTAGTTTCCTATCTGAAAAACTGGGATGATAGTATTTTACAAGTTATTTTATGGATTAAATAATATAACATATTTTAGGTACCTGACATGTGCTTCATGTGGTTTGGGACTATACTCTTTTAACCTTTTCATCGCTAGTAGCGACTTAATAAATACATGCTTACTCTTGTTATTTAACTCCTATATGTCACACTGTGTTCCAATATTAAAAGCAATGGAAGGAGTGATTGTTTATAATAGGTACCAGGGATATCATCTGTGTCTTTCCTTTCAATGTTTTAGAACTTGGGAATCTTAGCTGAGAATGCTTGTTCTTTGGAATTGTGGTCTTCAGTTTCTAAGACCTTACTAAATTAGAAATATGATGGTTTGCTTTCCATTTGAAAGGGATTTATGGGATGAGGGTCTGCCTTAATAAGCACACATACTCATTTCCCAGAATCCTAATGTTTTTTTCTTATTGATTTATATTGTTTTGCTAATGTCAGGATGGATAGTAGGGGCTATGTAAAAGACCAAGGACCTCCTTCTCCTGGGAATCCTGATCTTTGTTACACTAATTTTTAAAATACAGTATCAGTAATTACTTCCTCTTCCTCAATTTTCATTTTTCTCTTCTTGTGATTTTGGCCAATTAATATTAAAATATTTTGTTTACTTAGTAAATATTTGCTATCTTTGTTCTGTTACTTGTTTAATTTTCATTGTAGTTAATTCAAACAGTTTCCTAATATAAGATAGAATAGCGACCAGGAACGGTGGCTCAGGCCTGTAATCCCAGCACTTTGGGAGGCTAAGGTGGGCGGATCACAAGGTGAAGAGATTGAGTCCATCCTGGCCAACATGGTGAAATCTTATTTCTACTAAAAAAAAAAATACAAATATTAGATGGGCGTGGTGGCGTGTGCTTGTAGTTCCAGCTACGTGGGAGGCTGAGGCAGGAGAATCACTTGAATCTGGGAGGCGGAGGTTGCAGTAAGCTGAGATCATACCACTACACTCCAGCCTGGTGACAGAGCGAGACTCCATCTCAAGAGAAAAAAAAGATAGAATAGTTACTTCTGGCAATTTTAGTGAGACTTATTACTTTGAAAATGTCAGAAGGGACACCTAGTCTTCCTTTATAAATTGTCAATTATTTGACAGAGAAAGCATTTAATCAGTAAATTCTGCTCTGTGCTTTATAGAGTGGTGAACCTTAACAAGTATTGAAGTTTTTCCCAAATAGTTGTTTATTAAAATGTTAATGCAAATGTATGATGATTATTATGAATAAGAATTTTCTTTTCCCTTTTTTTCACTGTCGCCCAAGCTGGAGTGCAGTGGCTTGATCTGAGCTCACTGCAATCTCCACCTCCCGGCTTCCAGCTATTCTCCAGTCTTAGCCTCCTGAGTTGCTGGTACTATAGGCACCTGCCACCACCCCTGCCTCATTTTTGTATTTTTTAGTAGAGATGGCATTTCACCGTATTGGCCAGGCTGGTCTCGAACTCCTGACTTCGTGATCTGCCTGCCTCCATCTCCCAAAGTGCTGGAATTACAGATGTGAGCCACTGTGTCCAGCCTGAATAAGAATTTTTAAAGCAGTCACTTTGCTTTGATATTCACAGTGTGAACAAGCTAAAATTTTCTACTTACTTTCTCTTCTTTTTATTCTTCTAGGTCACCTTTGGGTCAGGCATTGCTGCTTTTACAAATCTGCTTGCCTTGGACCTTGGTTACTCAGTTTTAGTTTGGTTTTGAGCCAGTAAGTGCTGAAATCTTTAAAACTAAACAAATATTTAGCATTCATTTGATTTACCAACAATTGTCTTCTTAAATGTTCAGTCACTCCACAAGAAAAGTAGCTATTGTCAATTACAGACTGTAGTACCAAAGTCAGATTCTGGGGCATTCTATAAATTACTGAAAAATCTATCAGGTTATCATTTAAATTGGTTCAGATGATTTTAGGTTGTTTTAGAAGCTGAAGATATTTTAACTCACAATTTTCTTTCTTTTTTTTGAGACGGAGTCTCGCTCTGTTGCCCTGGCTAGAGTGCAGTGGTGCGATCTTGGCTCACTGGAGCCTCCATCTCTCAGGTTCAAGCCATTTTCCTGCCTCAGCTTCCTGAGCAACTAGGGTTACAGCACACACCACCATTCCCAACTAATTTTTGTATTGTTGTAGAGATGGGATTTCACTCTGTTGGCCAGGTTGGTCTCGACTTCCTGACCTCAAGTAATTTCCCCACCTCAGTCTCCCAAAATGTTGGGATTTCAGGTTCGAGCCACTGTACCTGGCCTACTCACAATTTTCAAATGCGCTTAAATAATTAATATAGATGACTGTATTAGGTAAGGGACATGATTATTTCCTAAAAAAAGTTTAAGCAATATTTTTATCTATTCTCTGATAATTATTTCTTAAAGATGTAAGTACATGAGAGAAATTATTTATTTATTTCCAAGGCTTAGAAGGTGAATTTTAAATTTGTATTTGAATAACATTTGTAATTTTATTTTACTTGCATGTAACATTATTTTTGTTTAGTAAGCTTATGAACCATTTAACTTCTACCATATGAGAAATGTGTTACGGGATATTAAGAACATTGTCATTTAACCATAATTCATATTTAGTTCTCTTCAATCTCATTTCTATCTCTTTGGAAATAAAGAGTTCCAAAACTTAGACTACCTGGGAAAGAGAGACTTCTGTTTTCTTTGAGTTGTTGTATCAAAATATAAATTCCTGGGAAGGCTATTTTTGCCTTTTGTGTCACAATTATTATAGGAAGCCAAACAAGCTGCTATTAGGTGTTAGAGAATACAATTAGACACCCATTTGCTCACTGGCCAAATAAAAGACCATGTGTTCCTTTAGTTGTATCCTTCAGATAAGCAGCCTTGTTGTTTGTGCCCTTGCTTTTGCCAAAGCCATTTGTAATTAACTGCTGTTTATTAATAGTATAGAGCCACCTTTTTCATGGAATACTTCAGAGCTAACTGCATCATTAAAATGTATAAATGCTCTATGAAAATGTATTCAGTTAGTAAGATCAGACTGAATCGCAAGATTTATGTTTTACTAGATCACTAATATTTTGATTTAATTGAGGGTAGTAATTTTTTCCTGAATAGAGATTCTGATTGTTTTCGGTAACTCAAGAGTACGCTGCTTCTCTTTATGTTGCTCTGGTGCCATGAGTGTAATTTTGCACATAAAAATTTTCTACAAATCTTTCCTTAAGAGAATAAGGGAGGAAAATAAAAGTACATTTTTAATTGGAGGGTTGGTCATTAGACTTATTTTGCTTATGAGATTGAGAGTGTGACTGCTCTTTAAATGTTGAATTGGGAATTTAATATGAATGCAATTCACATGTCTGTGTCAAAGTTTTTTGTATTTTTGTCTGGTGATGGGAAGTATAAACATGCAAAGACTTAGCTATTGCAAGAACCTTATTTTCTTTTCTTATCCTGTTCAGTTTTGTATCTGCATTTATAAAGGAATTTGAAGAAATTGGAATGGATGCAAGGAAAAGGAATAACCATCATTAGAACAGAAACAAGGACACAAGGAAAACATAAAGTATAGTTCTTAAATACCATTGTCTTAATTCCTTGATAGTTCTTTCTGATGTGTGTTACCTTCTGTATTCTGTACTAAGTCACAAAAGATGTACAAATAATTTTTATCAGAAAAGAATAGAACAGTTATCAGACTGTGAATTACTTTTCTTTGGGAAACTAGTGCTGGACAATGTGAATTTGACCTGCTTTCATGTCAGTTCCCTAGACTGTTACATGGTTTGAGGCCCTTATCTTTTCTACCCATTTTTTTTTCTAGCAGAGATAGTCTCAGGCCTTAAAAAGTGGGTCATCTGCTTGAAATCCTGATGACAGTCCTGAGAAAGACATGTGCCTGATACTTACTAGTTACCCATTAAATAAAGACTTATTTAATAAAGGAGCTCTCTGGCAACTGACTCTGCAGCCCAGAACAGGTTTCAGGATTTGCTGGGATTAATTTCTGTTCATTTTGGTGATTTAGGAATCATTCAGGTCCACTGTGAAGCTTCTTTGGAACGTCTGTAGAATGGTCAATAAGAGAGTGTCAAGATGTATTTAAGGAGGAGGGATTCCACATTAGATACTTGCTTAGACGTAGTTATCCAACATTATTTAATAATTATCATAAGAGAGCCAAATACTGGAAATGACCAATCAAGATTGTCAGCCTAGAGGGTGTGGTAGACAGGCTTGGCCAGTTCATATTCTGTCATTCTTGTTGAGCAAGGGAGAAAGTACAGGTAGATGTGTTTAATAGTATGTGTTTGCTGATGTATACAGAACAAACTCACTTTTGTTTTTTCTTTCATAGCTATCCTGACGCTCTTAGCTTCATGACAGTAGTTATAGAGAAAGATTTCTTAATAATCCTCTCTGGGAGCACAGAACGTTTTAAACAATGACTCTTAATGAAAGTTGGTCATTTTCTGTCTCAACAAAGGATAGAGGGAAGGAAACTAAAAATTATTGAACATTATTACCAGACACTATGGTTGGCTCTTATTTTCTTACATCTTTAAAAACTCAGAATAGCCCAATGAAGAAAGAACTCCTTCATTTTTATATTGAGAAAAGAGGCTTAGGCAATATATTGTCATACGGCGTATTAACCATCTCAAAGACACATAACTAATAAGTGGCACAACCAGGAATTGAACCAATATGTTTACCAATATGTTTATATATAATATAAACCAATATGTTTATATCCCCAAAGCTCTCTATTGTATCATGCCATCTCAAATCAAGTGTCTAAATAATTGGAAATGGGAGTAATAGTTAAGTATAACTTAGATAGGCTACTATCTAAGCACAATTAAAACTTAGATAGACCACCAAGTACACTTGAAAACAGTGCTGTATTCCTCCTCCCCAATAAGGTTGTGGTTCTAAATAATTAGCTTGTATTTTGATTAATCTTGATTGTGCCGTAATACAAAATATTGTAATTATTTGACTTGCAACCTGCTTTATGGAATTAGTGATTTATTGACTATCTGGGAAGTAAGTTCTTGACAGGCAATATTTTAAGGTGAAATTGCTATGTGAGGATTTTGTTAACCTGACATTTTGTGGTTTCGCCTCATAAAACTGGCAAAGGACTCCCAGCGTGGAATGTTAATGGGGTGAAGTAATGAATGCAGGCTGAGTTACAAGCATCCAGACATGAGCAATCCTGTAGTTCATACTCCATGATTCTTGGGGTAGGTCTTTGTAGACAGAAGCTTTACTAAAAGATAAAAGCAGTAGATCTTTAAAGCTCAGCAGTTGATCAAACTCTTTCTGAAACCTAGGCTTAGAAGCAAAGCAGCGGTATGAACATGGGAAAGTAATTAAAGTTAATCTATTACAATCTCTCATGATGATTTTCACTTTCCCAAACTGTTGAAGTAAATAATTATTGAGTACCTATTTACTCTAACCAAGTATTAGCCTTTTTATTCTGTTCGGCTTTTAAGTACTGCCCATTTCACTTGTATACGTTCATCTAGCAATCAGATAGCTAATTTAATTCTAGTGTTAGTTATGCAGATTTTATTCCACTGGACCAAAGTAATATACTGTGTTCCTTTTCTCATTTAATTTTATTTTCAAACTTTGCTTGCAGAGCTGAAACATTTCTTAGAGTTGCCATGGGAGTAGGGTTCTAGGTCCTTGCTTCTAGATTGTACCAAAGCAGCTCTGCCTTTTTGTCTGATTTATTTGTTAGACTACTTCCTGAGATTTTGTTTGAAAAAAAGAAAAAAATGTCCTGCTTCAAAGAAAGTTTGAAAGCACACATACAGCTATTTAATTTAAAGGATATTAATTGTAAAATATATTTTCAGTGCTTTTGTTGATCATGTATTTCAAGTGATAGAGCAGAAGGGTATAGATTACCTTGAATCTTGCATTCTAAAGAAGAGAACCAATTGTTTATATATTGAGGGGAATTTTAAGATCTGTTACTATAATGCAGTCAGTTTTGTGGATTACATTAGTTACAGAGATTATATATGGTTTTAAAAATTGTTGTATTTTGATATTTCACTTTTAGTTAAAGGCTCTCCCTTCTCCTTCCACAGTATAATAATATTAAGATATCTTTTGGATTAAGTCTAAAACACTTTTCTTAATCTCATTTTCATTTAGGTTCTGAACAGGTAAGGTAGGTTTATTGTTCTCACCTGGCTAATGACATATTTTAATCTATGCTTTACTGCTAAGCCAATTAGTTAACAGGTCTTAAAATTCTTTGAGATTCTCTCCTTTAAGAAAAAAATATATAGTTTTAATATATTGCTGAGGGTGGGTTCAAACTCCTGGGTTTAAGCAATTCTCTCACCTGGCCTCCCAAGTGTTGGAATTAGAGGCATGAGCCACTGTGCCTGGCTAAGATTCTCTTAAACTCATCTTTTGCATTTTATTTCTACTTACGTTACTTGAGACTAACTTCTCACCATCAATCACAGAATTGGTTGGATAGTTTGAGTGTTTTCTTGCTAATTTTGCCTTCTTTCACTCATTCTTTATAAACTGCACAGACTATCAGATAAAATCCATACATTTCATCCTTTGCAACTGCTCATATACTGTCTAACTTAGTGAAACAAACTGTTTTCGTTGGTCTTCAGAATACTGCCTCCTAAGTAAATGATACCTCTTCATCAAAGGTAATTTTGTGAAATGTATTACTCAAAGCAACTTTAGCAGTATGATTCTTATCTGTGTATATCTGTAGCCCAAGCTAAAATCTCAATCAACTTAAGTCTGACATCTCAGGGGAGAGTTATTATTTAGTTCCCTTAACATTATTTTCCATGATTGGCAAGACCTAGTCAAAATGTTTCTTGTTAGTTCCTCTTAGAGAAATGATCAGTTGTGGGAGGAAACAGACATATCAACTTTCAAGTATCAGCTAATTTCCTATTTAGGTCTTTATATAAATGCCTATCAACTCTTATAAGACTTTTTGTTTAATCTTTTTCTATCTACATTCCAAATATTTAAATCATGCATTCCTTTTAAGGCACTTACTATCTCAACTAAAATAAAGTTTTCTTCTTTAGATTTTTGCCCTGATTAAATTATTTACTTGTTTTCCATAGCGTATGGTTTTTTGGGGTCATTTCTCAATACTCCCAAAGCTGTACCTTAATGATTGGTTTACTTACATATCCTCGTAACCAGTTTATTGAAAACAAAAAGTATCTCTTACTCTGCAGTTTTCCTTCTTGGCAATTTCTTACTGCATTTCCTTCTATTCTGTGCATAGAAAAACAGTAATGTATTATATTGGAAGAATTGGGAAGCTAGTGACTCAAATAATATTTTGTGCTTTATGATTCAGATGAGGAGCCTGGTTTAAAAGACAGGTATGTGCAACAGGTATTCAGTATATACTGAGTGAATAAATTTGTGTTATTTACATTTTATGTTTCATATGTTATCTTATTTCCCAACTAGATTCTAAGCTTGGGGAGAGCTGAAATAATGTCTTCTTGTATATGTAAATTTGTCTAATTGCTAAGTAAGTGGTTTCTGAAAAAATTAATTTGAAATAAGGCAGAATTTCTTTCTGTCCGTCATCTCTAGGTTCTAATAGTTTTTTTTTTTTTGAGACAGAGTCTCACTCTTCTTACTCCAGCCCAGGCTGGAGTGCAGTGGTGCAATCTCAGCTTACTGCAACCTCTGCTTCCCAGGCTCACCTGCCCTGCTAGTTTTTATATTTTTTGTAGAGACTAGGTTTTGCCACATGGCCCACGCTGGTCTCAAACTCGTAAGTTCAAGTGATCGGCCCATCTCAGCCTCGCAAAGTGCTAGGACTACGGGCTCGTGCCCCCATGCCCAGCTAATTTTTGTAATTTTACTAGAGACAGGGTTCATCATGTTGGCCAGGATAGTCTCCATCTCTTGACCTTGTGATCCGCTTGCCTCCGCCTCCCAAAGTGCTGGGATTACAGGCATGAGCCATTGTGCCTGGCCAGATAAGACTATTTATTATTATTATTATTACTGTTTTTTGGGAGGTGGAGTCTTTCTCTGTTGCCCAGGCTGGAGTGCAGTGGCGCAATCTCGGCTCACTGCAACCTCCACTTCCTCAGTTTGAGTGATTCTCCTGCCTCAGCCTCCCATTAATAAGAGTATGTTTAACAAGTCTCAAGTACTTGCAAGCAGATAGAAAAGTCATGAATTAATAAAGTTAAGATTTTTGTTACCACATTGGTCTTTTTTATAAAATGGCTATTTTATGCAAATAAGGAAGCAGTTAATTTTTAAAAATCGATTAGGGTGTTTTAAATCAAAAGGTTCTTTGATATCTTCGGAGGAGTTCTCAATTTGTCCGGCTACACCCCTGCAGTAGAAGAAAAGTGTGAATTCATATATCTGAAAATTCTAGCCCAAAGCAACCAGCTACCAAAGGAAAATCTACTTTATGTCTCTTATTTTAGATTTAAAAGTTTTGTAAGTTTGACATTCTACTCCACAATGCATTCTGTTTATTTTACCTCTCCTCCTCCTAGTTATTAGGTTAAGTTGCTCATCTACTAAGACCTACTGTGCTTATTTTTTCATTTGACTGCTTCTTAGCTTACCACTATACATGCTTATATATATATATAAGTAGTCTCCTTTGAAAGGTCTAGCTTATGATGATTTCTAAGATTTCTTCCAGTTGGGCTATTTCTGGATTAGAGACTTCTAAAGTATTCAAACTGGTGAAATGTTATCTTTCCAGTTTTTATGTGAAACATGTTGAGTGAAAATTTAATTTTCTTGGCTTTCTTTTGCCCTATATTTTAGTTTGGGGCATATTCTGAAAAAATGATTCCTTTTAATAAAAAGCTGCTATAGTATATTACAGCTATTTTCAAGCATGTGTTTAGTAGAATGAAAGATTATTCATTTTGAAAAGATACATTTTTAAGGTATTATGGAAGAACATTGTGGTATATATATTTTGTTTTGACAAAATCACCTTAGGGAATGCTGATCAGAATTTTATTTTTACGTTTTTGTTTTTTTTTTTTGCCCTGACATCCAATGCTTGTTTTTAGTGGTTCAAGGAAATCCATCTGCTTTAGGAGGAAAAACCCTGTTAATTCCAGATTATAAATAAAATTGCACCTATGCAGTATTATTGCTAGTTTCACTTTTAAAGCAACTTCTTTCCTTCTGAGCCATCAGCTGTAGTGGATTACATTAAACATAACCACTTAAGCATTCTCAGTGAACTTTATCTTTCTGTTTTTCCTACGAATATATTTCCTCTAGGGTTTTCCTAAACAGGGTCATTCTTATCATCTTGACAGATTCTCATAACAGACTGCAACACAGTGGTTCCAGCAGCAAATAAAAACAAAATAAAATAAATGATAGTGTTCAGTATTCCTTTCAAGCATGGTAGACAATCGCATGACATTTTGGGCCACATAATTCTGTCTTATATATTGTTGTGTACTCTGCAGTGTCCCTGACCTTTATACCCACTAGATACCAGTGGCACCCTTGCAAGTGTAATAACCAAAAATGTTTCCAGACAATGCTGTGTTTCCTATGGGTGACAAAGTCATCCCTGATTGAGAGTCACTGTTTAGAGTATATGTTTTGTTCTGTAATATACATTAACTCATTTGAGATGCCTATTTGGAGAGGCATGTCTTCCAAGGATTTTAGAAAATAATTCGATGTTGTCTTTGAATATTTGAACATATTATTTGGACTAGTTATTTTGGGGCTAGTATTTCAGAACACACTGGACTAGAATTGTTTTCTTTTAAGTATCCCTTATTAAAACTTTTGATCATATATACAGTGTTAAAAATATATAATATTAAAAAATATTATCCTCATTGCTATTATATTATGCCATTCATGGAGAATGAATGATGGCCAGTGATGGGTGTATGTAATTTTAATATTTTCTATTTGAAGGTTGAGACTTTGGATGAGAAAGGAAAATTCAGGGATTTAATCAAGTACTGAGTAAAGAACAGAATCAGAGAACGGGATTTCACTTTCTGAACTATTGCTTAATATAGTTGTTTCTTACCCCAACCTGAAGCTCTTGGATTCTTTCTTTCTCTTTTTTTGAGACAAAGTCTCACTCTGTCGCCAGGCTGGAGTGCCGTGGCGAGATCTCGGCTCACTGCAACCTCCACCTCCCAGGTTCAAGCAATTCTCCTGCCACAGCCTCCCTAGCAGCTGGACCACAGGCACATGACACCACGCCTGACTAATTTTTTGTATTTTTTAGTAGAGACCGGGTTTCACCGTGTTAGCCAGGATGGTCTTGATCTCCTGACCTCATGATCTGCTCACCTTGGCCTCCCAAAGTGCCCTGTCTTCCCTCACTCCTACCCCCAGCCTGAATTAATTGTTTCCTCTTTTGCCTCTCAATTTTGTATATCTAAGCACCTATCATCATATTTTAATTTTTAATTTCTTTTCACCTTCCAAGTTGTGGGATAATGGAATGCTGGGTTGAAAAGTGAAGGATTTTAGAATGTATAGTGTACCACTGGCTACCTCAAGAAGTTATTTGACCTAGTCATTGTCTTCAACCAGAACTGAAATCCTCATTTCAGTGCTTTATCAATATCTTGTTTCTTAGAGGCTTATAGAGACTTTCCAAGTACCCATGGTAACATATTGTTAGCATGTAAAGCCATTAAGCAGAATTTTATTTCTTTTGTCCTCCTTGTCGTAAGGCAATTTAGGATTAATTTAGTTTTTTATTGAATTAGAGTATTAGGTAAAGTTGAGTCTCTTAAAGAAAATTCCTTGCATTTCAGGTAAGAATTGCTCCTTCACCTTTCAGCTTCATTCTCATATACATGAAAATGTTCTCCTTCAGAATCTCTGATTTATGGAATATCCATTGAATTTCCTCTAATTTTTTAAAAAATATGCTTTTCAAAATAAGGATGAATGGTTCCATTAAACTCTTATTTATTTGGTTTGTGGCAGAGAATGAGACCTATAGAAGAAAAATTAAACTTCAGTGAAGAATGCTGGTAATTTACTTGTAGTTTTTAAATAATGGACTGGTCCTATAAAGTACTTAGAAAACCTTACTTAAGGGATCAACCTGTTCATTTTAAGTAGTGTTGCTGGTTATTGCATTGCTCGCTAGTCATTTACTACAGTAGCTACTACATTGACAGTAGAACTGTCAGACTGTGTAGGAACACTACCTATAGACTATTTCTAGAATCTTGCAGTTTAGAGCTGAAGGGCACTAAGATTTTTTTTAAGGAACATTTAAATAGACATGTTCTCATTAGCATAAAAGCCACTAGTAGTTTAATTGAAATATCAATTTAAAAATTCTGAATTGCTAAAAAAGTGATACTTTTCTAGTAAATCAAGAAAGAAATTAAAATATAATCTGTAAGGGCCAGTTGGTTATATATTAACAACATATGAAACATCCAGGTTGTATTTGAGTATTTTTGTGCAAATCAATACAATAAAATTCTTAGTATATTTTTACTTTGGTGATGTTTGTTTGGTGTAGATTAAATTGTAAAATTTAAGAATGGAAATGAAATCTAAAAGCTGCTACAAAAATAGTGGAATTTTACTTAAAGTATTTTGTGATTACATGAGACAGAAGAATACATTGGGTGATCTTAACAATGTTTTATAGGTGGGTGACAAGAAATTGTATTTGGAATTCAACATTGTAACTATAGAAGGATAACTAGTAATTTAAGAAGAAGGAATACTTAACACAGTATAGGATAAATTCTGTTTTGTTCAAGGGATTTTTAAAAATTTAAAATATCCCCAAATCATTTTTTTTTTCAGCAATTTGAGCATCTTTGTTACAACACTTTGGCTGCTCCAGCAACATATGTTAGAATAGAGCTTTGTTTTTATTTATTGTAGAAAATTATGAATTTAATGGGGTTTCTTATAACATAGTGATAAATTGAATAGAAGAAATTTGGTCAGTCTTATCTTCTGACATCCAAAACTATATTAGATCAACTCAGTGTAAAGATTTATTGGATCATTTAAATAATAGACTGTGACTTACATTTTTTCAGTATTTGTCTTGTGCTTCATAAAGAAAATGGCTAAATATTAAATGTGAGATAATTGAATTAAGTGATTATTTTTAACAAGTCTCAAGCATTTGCAAGGAAATAGAAAAATTGGAAAATAATGTTAAGATTTATGGTTACTACATTAATCTTTCCATACATAGCCACTTTATGCAAGTAAGAGGAGTCAATTTTTGTTGTTGTTGTTCAATCAGTTCAAGTGTTTTAGATCAAATCAAATATTCTTTGATATATTCTAAAGAGTTAATTCAGTACATTCTCTGAGTGTCCCAAGAGGCGCAGTGTGGAAAGGATGTTTACAGTAATTTACTTGTAAGGTCAATGCTTCACTTACTCTGAATTCTCATTTCAGTGCTTTATGTACAAAGGCTGTTCTTCAGAACATCCTTAAATGCACAGTACAGAAAACAAGATAAAAGTTTTAGATTAAGGGACTTTATCCATTTTTTTCCAGAGTTTTCTTAATAAAATTTCTTCTAAATTTCTCATATGAATTCTAATTTTTTAAAATATCAGGCTTTTAATAACACTTTTTTGTCCATTTATGTTGAGATTCTACTGGAACTGCATTAATCTCATGTTGATAGGAAAGGAAAAAAGTTGGCTCACATGTTTTTTTATGGCAGGTGGTCAAATATAATAGTGATGCTTATTTTTCTTAATGATGAAGTAGAAAAATGATTCCAAGGCATACTTAGAGAAGAGCTTAGACTTCAGATACTGCTTTATCTTTTAAGACATGAGAGAGTAATCGTAATTCTTCAGAAATGTATCAGGAATCTTTTTAAATAATAGTACTTTTGTCTTTTTAAATAGTATTAGGTTAGCGACAGCTTTGTCATGAGAGTTTTAATTTTTGTAATCTGTATATTTTAGACAAGAATCTGACATTTAGAAATGTAACATTAGTCTTAAACTTTAAAATTGTTTATATCTGAATGTGGTCAGGGACATGTAAAAGTTTTTGGAGAAAGATGTACATGAAAATCTGTTTTTGGAGAAAGATGTGCATGAAAAGTAGAGGTCATATATATGGTAATTTTTTTTAAACTTTACTTTCTTTTAATTAAGCATTTTCTTTTAAGATAATTATGTGGATGCACGTGCAGTTGTACAAAATAATACAGAAAGATCTTATGTATCTTCTTCTCAGTTTTTCTTAATGATAGCATCTGATAAAACTGTAATACAATACCCTAACCAGAATACTGACATTGATACAATACCTAGATCTTGTTCGGATTTCCCCTGCTTTACTGGTGTTCATTTGCGTTTGTATGTATTTAATTTTATGTAGTCTTATCACATATTTAGATTCATGTGCCTACCACCATAGTAAAGATACAGAACAATTTCATGACTGTAAGAATCCTTTGTGTTATCCTTTTAGGCCCACATTTATTTTTCTTCTGCTTCTTCCTCCCCATCCACTCTAACCCCAAGTCTTAACCATTGGCAACTACTAATATCTCTATTTCTCCAATTTTGTCATTTCAAAAATGTTATATAAATAGTCATGTAGTGTATAACCTTCTGGGATTGGCCTTTTTCACTCAGAATAATTCTCTGGATGTATATATGTATATATCACTGTCTAGTGTTTTACACAATGTTTTTGAAATCATTTGTGTTGTATGTATCAGTAGTTTATCATTTTTAACTGGCAAATAGCATTCAATTGTATGAATACAGTATAGTTTATTTCTTCATTCTACTGTTGATAGACTTTTGTATTGTTTCTATTTTGGGGCTATTGTGTTTAAACCTGCTATAACATTCTTTTACAAGCCTTTGTGGACATAAATGTTCATTTCTATTGTATACGTATTTAGAAGTGGAATTGATATTATAAGGTCGGTGTATGTTTAACTTTATAAAAACTACTAGACCTTTTCTCCAAGTGATTATATGACTTAACACTCCCACCAACAATATGCGTTACAATGAGAATTACATTGTTCCATTCGTATCTTTGCCAATATTAGGTGTGTTCACATTATCTGTTTCACTAAGCTTGAAATGATATCTCATTCTTGTTTTAATTTGTTTCTCAGTAACAAATAATAATCATCTTTTCATCCTTTTGGCATTTCAGATACCTTCCTTTGTGAAGTGTCTTGAAAGACTTGAATGTCTTTTGCCTATTTTATGTCTGTGGTTTGTCGTTTATTGAATTGTAAGAGTTCTTTATATATTTTGAATACAAATCAATTGTATTTGTGGAGAATATATTTTCTTAGTCTTTTCCTTGGTTTTTCTTTTTCATAACAGTATCTTCTAAAGAACAAAATGTTAAAACATTGGTAAATTCAAATTTATCATTTTTTAATGATTAGTGCTTTTATGACTTCTCTAAAAAATATAGGATATTTTTCTATATTTTCCTCTAAAAGCCTTATAGTTTAGCTTTTCCTTTTTTTTTTTTTTTTTTTTTTTTTGAGATGGAGTTTTGCTCTTATTGCCCAGGCTGGAGTGCAATGGCACTATCTTGGCTCACCACAAGAATCTCTGCCTCCCAGGATCAAGCGGGAACCTCTGCTTCCCTGGTTCAAGTGATTCTCCTGCCTCAGCTCCCCAAGTAGCTGGGATTACAGGCATCCACCATCACGCCAGCTAATTTTGTATTTTTAGTAGAGATGGGGTTTCTTCATGTTGGTCAGGGTAGTCTTGAACTCCCGACCGCAGGTAATCTGCTTGCCTCAGCCTCCCAAAGTGCTGGAATTACAGGTGTGAGCCACCACGGCTGGCTAGCTTTTACTTTTAATTCTATGATTCAAAAAATCAACTTTTATGAACAGTTGTGATGTAGAGATTAAGTTTTGGACTTTTTTTTCTCATTTGTTTATCCAATTAGCATCATGTGTTGAAAAAGACTTTCCCCATTCAGTGCCCTGGCATGTTTGTTGAAAATCAATTGACAACATATGCAATATTTTATTTCTGGAATTCTATTCTGATTTATTAATCTGTTTGTCCATGGTCATGCCAATTACCATGCTTTTGTTTGCTGTGGCTATATACTGAATCTTCAAATCAATTAATATGAGTCCTCTATTTTGCTTTATAAAAAAAGATTATTTAAACTATTATATGTTTTTTTGTTTTTTCTGTATATTTTATTATCAACTGGTTAGTTTCTGTTAAAAACACCTGTCATAATTTTGATTGGGATTTCATTGAATTTGTGGATAATCTTGAGGAACAAAATGGATATTTTGACAATGTCGCATCTTTAATCCTTGAACATAGTGTTTCTCATCATTTTTTTAGGTCTTTTTCTCATGAGGTTTTTGTACTTATTTCTTGACTACTACATTCCATTTTTTTCTTTTTATAATCTGTTAGGGAACCCACAGAATGTTTTTCTACAAGTATATATTTGTATTTCAAAATTTATATACTAACTGAGAAAATAAGATTTGAGTTCTAAGAATTGACAACCTTGACAGTATGTGATTCACATATTAAACCCTATTGTAAGCACATCATACTTAATTTTAGCTTTTATTTTGCCTAGCATATAAAAATGGATTCAGTGTTAGAACTAGTTAATGAAAACAATGTAAATTATTTTGTTACCTTATGTTTAAACATGAAAGCGTTATTTTGAAATTCAGTATCTCTTAATGTTTTATACGTTGCAGAATTTTATTGAAGCTTGGACATTCTTATATTTTTTAATAGTTAACAGAGCTTGTTACCATGGTAACATTTTAGTATCTTTGATTAATAATGAGGTCCACTACAGGAAGACAAGTATTCTTCCATTCTATCTGTGGTAGATCAGTGGTTATTTCCTTTCCTTTTTATTATGAGGTATGTCAGACATACAAATAGAGAATAATATGAGTATCACAGATCAAAAAGAAAATCAATTTTTTAATTTCCTCATGATCTTCTTTTCCCATTCCACTGTATCAGAGTTGGACACTATTCTAAAATTAGTGATTATTATTCCTGTGCCTGTAAATACTCTTAGTATATATATACATGTATCATTTAAAAAATATTTAAGTTTCATATTGTTTTGCATGTTTTGGTTTGTCTGCTATTTGTATTCTTTTAAAAATTTCTTTTTATTCAGTATTAAGTTTGGAAGAGTTTTGTATTAGGTCGTTACTGCATTGCTATAAAGAAATACCTGAGACTGGGTAACTTACAAAGAAAAGAAGTTTGATTAGCTCACAGTAGGCTGTACAGGAACATGATGCTGACAGCTGGTTGACTTCTAGGGAGGCCTCAGGAAGCTTAAAATCACAGGGGAAGGTCAAGGCAGAGTAGGAGCAAAAGAGAATGGAGGGAGAGTGCTACGTACGCACTTTTAAATGACCAGATCTCATGAGAACTTACTATCATGAGGACAGTATGCAGGGGGATGGTGCTAAACCATTCATGAGAAATCCACCCCATGATCTAGTCACTTTTCACCAAGCCACACCTCCAACACTGAAGGTTACGATTTGACATGAGATTTGGTGGAGACAAAGATCCAAATCACATCAGGTTTTTTTTTTTTTCAGTTTTTTCCCAAGTAAGACAGGCTTTATTTAGGTCACTAAAAATAATGTTTTACAGAAAGGGAACCATAACATTACACAACAAAGTATAGCTGTAAAATCTCAAACAAAAAGGGCAGTGCTTTTATGTTACCAAAAATAATGTTTCACAGAGAGAACGGTTAGAAGCAAATGTGTAGCTGCAATTTTTTTTCCCCCATCAATATCAATTCTCTCTAGAATACTTTGAGACTACTTTGTGGTTTCCAAGTATAAATGAAAACTTGTTGGACAGAGTTTCTCAGCCTCATCAATAGAATAATAGTTTGCAAAAAAAATTGTGTTTAATGCTAACAAATAACAAAACAATGTGGTTTCTGCTTACTAATTCCAACTTTTAGTGAAATGGCCTAACCTCTGTACATTTCATTAACATTTCACTGTGAACACTGTTGCCCTTTTTTCTTGCCATGTCAGATAGCCTGCTTAGTAGCAGGTGTCTTGTCAGAGCATTTTCAGACACCTAAGAAGTAATTCCTAACATAATAACGGGTTATGTGGGCAACTCAAACAACAGGGACCACCTCTGCCAGAGCCCCCAGGTGGGCATTGCTTTTGTTGGTTGGGTAAATAAGACCCACGCCTTGTTAGTTGGAACAGCTGGAACCCAGAGTGCAAAGCTAAATGGAGCAGTTGTTACAGAACCTTCAACACTTTAATAAATTGCTGGTGCCGGTGGCGGGAGGGCGGTTCTAGCTGCTGTAATATGCCTCACAGGCAGCAACATAAGCCTACTCTGGGAAGAAGTCATCATGGTATTCTGCTAAAAACTGGAGAAAGTGATCAGAGTGTTTCAATAAAGCCTTCAGATTCTTCTCAGATTAGGACATCTTTCCAAGGATTTCTGGAAGTTTTACCAACAGTCAGAGCAAATGTGCCCTGTAAATGTGAAGAGGATGGAAGTGGCTGGTTGCCTGAGGGGTAATTATCAGGCACAAGCTTCCACAAGAGTACCTCATTTATTTCATTAGTTCTTTTCCCTTTAAAGCCAGTAAATGCAGCACTTTCTTCCTTGCTAGGAGGCAGAGGAGTAATTGAAGATGATGCACAGGTGTTTTCCTCTCCAGGTGCAGGAGCAGCGTGCGCATGCTGGTTGATGTGGCCTCCTGCTAGCACTTGGGCGAAGTGATGCCTGTTACCAGCCAGCCTCTTGCAGTTGGTGGCGTGACACATGGACTGCCTCAGAGCCGGCAATGTTTCCGGCTTGGCTTTGCGCCTTTTGTGCGTGGCCAGTTCAGCTGTGGCTGTCTCACACTCTGTGGACTGTGGTATGGATGGATTCAACAAAGGTGGGCTGGGACAGAGCTCCCCGTGGCTTCTTTTAGTGTCTGTGGTGCTTTCCTTAATTGAAAGAACAGATGAAGTCACCTTTTATCTTGAGCTTATTCCCATGGATAGATTAAAACTGATGGGGGAATGTAATCAAAGGTTATTCTTAACCCATCCACCATCTCCTTACGAAGGTCAGCATTCTTTTCTGCTGGGATATAATGCACCGTTTTGTTGGCGTGCCACATAGTATGATGGTGGCAAGGCCTCTCACTGGCTGAAAAAGCTTTGTTGATAGCAAAATCCTTCTGGTAGGACTCCAAAATCATTACAGTGTTGGTTTGTCATGGAAGTTTCATTAACTGTTTCCTCCTGTTAATGTAGTAGTGATCACCCTCAAGCTGCTTGATGAGAACTTCAGGGATTTCTATAGTTATTATTTCTTCCATTTCCCTTTTCGTTTACAGCTCTAGTTCTTTCACTTCAGTCTCTTCTTTAGTAACACTTTATTTTTTATCATTGTTTTCACTACTGCTGGAGAACTGCTTATTGAATTTCAGCATTTTCAACTTTGTCTTTCAACTGGGAGGCTTTTTTAGACAGTTGATGCCGGACAGCCTGCAGCACTTCTTTCTTACTGTGCTTCTCAGGTGAGCTTCAGCTTTTCTTGCCAATTTATGCCGTCATCCGTGATTTGCACCTGTATCATAGTCCGCATGATGTTTGGCTGCCCATCTATCACAGCTTCTGTTCCAGCTATTAAAATGGATTAGATATTCTGGGATCTTTCTGCCTCTCTCATCTTTCCCACCAATAACATCAGCAATCTGGGTTGAACCTCCAGGCGTCCCACCATAGCTCATGTGGCACTGGGCCACACAGGAGAAGAAAAGAATAAAAGATTTAATGCAAAACAGAGACTATAGTTAAGAGGCCTCCTTCACTGGCTGCAGGGCCAAACGGTGGCCTGGACTGGACAGCGCAGGCATGAGGCTCCTGACTGGGGCTGGGAGAGTTTTATATTTTAAGTTCTACAATTCTTAATTCAGGCAATTAATAGCTATATAGTAATTTCAGTTTTATGAACAATATACTGCATTTATTTTTATTGCTGATAATATATTTTCAGAATTTGGTAAAACAGTTTTGTGATGTATACTCTTTATTTAAAAATTACTCTTTTTCATTGAAAAATCATAATTGTATACATTTATGGGGTACAGCATGATGTCTTGATATTTGTATACAATGTAGCATAATTACATCAAGATAATTAGCATATCTGTCATCTTGTTTACCTATCCTTTTTCATGGCGAGACATTTGAAATTTACTCTTTGTTATTTTGAAACACATAATACATTATTACTGACTTTAGTCACTTTACAATAGATCTCAACTCTTATGCCTCCTCTGTGTCTGAAGCTCTGTACTCTTTGATCAAGAATTTTCCATTCCCTCCCTCTACACTTTTCTAGCCTCTGGTAACCTGTGCTGCTTCTACAAGTTCAGCTTCTAAAATTTCACATACAAGTGAGGTCATATGGTGTATCTTTGTGTGCATGGCTTATTTCACTTAGCATAATGTCCTCCAGGTTAATCTATGTTGTTGCAAAATGACAAATTTTTATTTCCTTTTTAAGGCTGAATAGTAGTCTATTGCATATATATATATATATATATATATATATATATATATATGGAGAGAGTGAGAGAGAGGGAGGGAGGGGGAGGGAGGGAGAGGTAGCATTAAGAAAATCAGTTTATCTGTTGATGGCCATTTAGGTTGATTCCATATCTTGGCTATTGTGAATAGTGTTGCAGTGAACATGGCAGTGCAGATATCCCTTTGTCATGTTTATTTCAGTTCCTTTGATTATATACCCAGAAGTGGGATTACTGGGCCATAGGATAGTTTTATTTTTAGTTTTTTGAGAAACCTCCATACCATTTTCCATAAAGGCTGAATTAATTTACATCTCTACTAACTGTAGATTTTCCTTTTCTCTGCATTGTCACAAATAGCTGTCATCTTTCATGTTTTTGCTAAAAGCTTTCTTAACAGGTATGAGGTGACTTTCTGTAGTTTTAGTTTGCATTTTCCTATTGATTAGTGATGCTGAGCATTTTTTTCATGTACCTGTTTGCCTTTTTTTTGTAGGTCTTCTTTTGAAAGACACAGATAACAAATGTTTAGGTTTATTTACCATTTTTCAATCAGGTTGTTTTTCTTGCTATTGGGTCGAGTTCTTATATATTACTCCTTAACAGATATATGCTTTGCAAATATTTTCTTCTCTTCACCTTGTTAATTGCTTCCTTTGCTGTGCTTTTTAGTTTGATGCCATTCATTTGTCTGTTTTTCTGGTTGTTATTGCCTGTGCTTTAAGTTGCAGAATACAAAATCAACATACAAAATTAGTAGCATTTCTGTACACTAATAACAAACTATCCAAAAAGGAAATTAAGAAAGCAATTCAATTGACAGTAGCAACAACAAAAAAATAAAACACATAGGTATAAATTAAACCCAGGCAATGAAATATTTTTTCAGTCATTTAAAATTGTAAAACCATTCTGAAGACTATAAAACACTGATGAAAGAAGTGGAAGAAAACATAGATAAATATAAAGATACCCTGTATTTATGGATTGAAAGAATCAATATTGTGAAAATGTGTGTACTATCCAAAATGATCTACAGATTCAATGCAATCTCTATCAGAAGTCCAATGTCGTTTTTCACAGAAATAGAAAAAACAATTCTTACGAACCCACAAAAGACCCCCAAGTAGCCAAAACAGTCTTGACCAAAAGGAACAAAGTTGATGATATCCAGTGCTTTGATTTCAAAACATTATAAAGCTATTGTTATCAGAACAGCATGATACTGGTAGGAAAACAAATACATTGATTAATGGAACAAGTTAGAAGGCCCAGAAACAAACCCACACATTTATAGGCAATTGATTTTCAACAGAGGTGCTAGGAATACATAATGAGGAAAGGATAGTCTCTTCACTAAATGGTGTTGGAAAAACTGGCTGTGCACATGCAGAAAAATGAAATTGGATCCTTATACCATATACAAAAATCAAGTAAAAAATGGATTAAAGAAATATAAAACCTGAAACTGTAGAACTGCTAGGAGAAAACATAGGGGAATGCTCCACAATGTTAGTCTAGGGAAAGTATACTCTGTTTCGTCATGTGTTTTTGAATTTCTCTTGGTCTATACTTAGGTTGAAATTGCTGAGTTATAGGGAAGGTGTGACTTTTACTTCATTGGATATTGCCAAATTGCTCTGAAGTAGCAGTACCAAATTATATTTCCTTTAGAAGAACAAGAGACTTCTTGTTACTTCATACTACATTTTAATCCATATTTGCATTGTCAGATGTACATGAATTTTTGCTGATCTGAATGTTAAGTCATTGTAGGTTTATTGTGGTTTTCTCTGGTTACTAGTTTTGAAAAAAACTAGTTTAAAAAAAAGAATTTAAACTTTTTTAAATTTCAGTTTACTCAGCTGTTTTGTGTTTCTCTTTTTTTCTAGTGAGGTTTTTCTCCATTGGTTTGTATAACTTTTTATATTGTGGATTCTAATTTTTGCTAATTATATGTGTGGCTTGCTTACCAATTTTTTATATAATGAGTTGTGAGGCATGGGAAATTTCAGTATTAAAGTAACATTTTTTCTTTTATGGTTTGGGTTTTGTGTGCCTTATTGAAGAAATCCTTTTCTGCCTTGAAATTTTAAAGATACTCTGCATATTAAATATTTTCAGATTTTCCTCTTTTCATTTAGGAATTTAGTCTCGCCTACCTTACCCTTTGGTGTTAGGTAGGGACCCAGTTTTTTCCTTAGTCTGATTCCTCCCTGTTTCCTCATTTGTATACCAATGTCTAATTACTGAAGTGTTGTATTTCTTGGTGTCTTCTAGAGCAAATCTGCCCACCTTAACCTTCTTTTTCAAAATCAGGGGTTGGTAAACTATTTCTAAAAGGACCACATAGTTAACTTTTTTTTTTTTTTTTGAGACGGAGTTTCCCTCTTGTTTCCCAGGCTGGAGTGCAATGGCGCTATCTCGGCTCACCGCAACCTCCGCCTCCTGGGTTCAGGCAATTCTCCTGCTTCAGCCTCCCGAGTAGCTGGGATTACAGGCACGTGCCACCATGCCCAGCTAATTTTTTATATTCTTAGTAGAGATGGGGTTTCACCATGTTGACCAAGATGGTCTCGATTGATTGACCTTGTGATCCCCCCGCCTTGGCCTCCCAAAGTGCTGGGATTACGGGCGTGAGCCACGGCGCTCGGCCCATAGTTAACTATTTTAGGCCTTGTAGGCCATACAGCCTTTATTGCAACTACTGAATTCTGTCATTGTAGTACAGCATCAACCATGGGCTATGTAAAGGAATGACTTCGGTTGTATTTTGTGTAACGTTCACATATACACATTTTATGTATATATATGTTTGTTTTTCTTTATATTCAATCATTTAAAATTGTAAAACCATTGTTAATTCGTGAGCCATATAAAATAGTAGAACTTAGTTTGTTCACCTTTACTCAAAATTGTCTGCACTATTTCTTATATCCCTTTTCTTATATATACTTTTTGTGAAGTTATACTTCTTATTTTCCTTACGTGAGCAAAAGGGGTTATTTAAAATCCTTCAGTCACCAGTGAAATGATCAGGCAGGAGAAAAAGTTCTTTAGGTGGTAATCTTGTCATCAGAAATAAATACAGTTGCATGGAGCTGCTCAAGATCTGAATCAAACCGAAAACAGGAAGGCAAGGGGCTGAAAAATTATTTTAAGAACCCCTCCAACCGTGAGTCATTCTTCAGGTCTAGGGAGGAGAGGGCAGGAAGGAGCGTTTAGCCATGCCACCTTAGAGCAGAAAGCCATAGCTGGATCAGATCCAATTCTCATGACACAAGTAACTATAGTTGTGACACCTGAGCTGGATCCAGGTAGCAGAGTGGACAGGCAAGTGGACAGGCAGAGCAGTGGTTGGATGGGCATGGAGCTCAGTACTACAGCTCCTCATTCTGTCCATACTACAGCACTGCCAGCATGGAACCATTGAATCAGGGTCTTATAGAAGTTTGTGATTACGAGGGTGGTTTCCTGGATCCTCTTGGGAGTGCTTGATGATACATTTCAGGGGCTTGCCAGGGCAAAGCCTTTCCATCCTTCGATGGTGAGATTACACACAGGGTAGATCTTGTAGTTTATCATGTCAGCAAAGGTAAGGGGCAGCAGGCTGGCTTCTTAAGGTTAGTTTCATGGATCCTGGTGAAGCTCTTTGTGATACTGCCCTATCTTCCAAGATGGCAGGGTCTAGTGCTATATTCTCCCAGCTTGCCATGGCTCTCGTCATTGATAACCATCCATCTGATGCCATGTTTCTTACAGTAGTGGGCATTCTCCTGGTGACAGCATTACCTAAGGAGTTGGCATTTATTGTTTTCAGTGTTTATGGCACCCGTAAGCAGGTTATTGGAGATGTTATACTGGTGCCCCAATAACTTGAGCCATATGCCAACATTCAAAATGTAGTCAGTGGTATGCTTTCTTTTGATTTTTTTGTTGTTGTTTGAGACAGAGCCTTCCTCTGCCACCCAGGCTGGAGTGCTGGAGGGCAGTGGTGCAATTTCGGCTCACTGCAACCTCAGCCTTCCGGGTTCAAGCGATTCTTCTGCCTCAGCCTCCTGTGTAGCTGGGACTACAGGCACCTGCCAACATGCCAGGCTAATTTTTGTATTTTTAGTAGAGATGGGGTTTCACCATATTGGCCAGGCAGGTCTCAAACTCCTGACCTTGCGATCCTCCTGCCTCAGCCTCCCAAAGTGCTGGGATTACAGGTGAGAGCCATGGTGCCCAGCCCCTTTTGATTTTTATAAGGATCTGCATATCTGTAGCTCCTCCAGGTCTTTGCCATCCCACTAGTCAAAAGGCTCCAGGAGCCATAGGCTCTTGTTGGGTGTGCTCATATCCACCCCCTGCCCGTGATATCACTGGGGTGAGGGTGATGGTAGGTGTCCTTTCTGGGGTCAACTCTGCTTAGAGAAGCTTATCTGCATCTGGAAACTCCAGTTTGTACTTCTTGCCATACATGGTTGTCAGGAAGTCAATCTCTTGGTTGAAGTTGATGGTGCCAGAAATGGCCAGGGCTATGAGGATCTCTGGGGACATGATGAAGACATGGGCTTCAGGTTTGCTTTATTGCAGCCTGTGAAGTTCCTCTTGTAGGAGGCGATGATTACATTTTCTCCATCTTTATTTTGTCCTCTCTGTTCTACTGGTAAATGTAGGGGCCACAGACAGTGGCCAAGACAATGCCTACCATATCCTACAGGATCTGTAAATTATTATGCTCAATATTGGTGTAAATCTGCTTAGATACCAGTGCCACAGTGAACTGTGACTTGCACTGGAGCCCATGAACTAGCACATGCTTGGCCATAGCTGTTGAGCATCTGATGTTCTCATAGCTTGTGTTGGTACTGCTGTTGATCAGACCCACTTCGATGTCCAAAGGCCATCTCTCCTTCTGCATTAAAGTACCTCCTTCTGCCACAGTGTGGGCCAAGTTGGGGTAAAGGGGTCATTGACATGTGGCTTCAGCTTGTTGAGGTTAATTTTTATCTGTCATTTATAATGGCAATCAGGGTCGGTTACCAAGTGATCCTTGATTTTATCTTTTTATTGGCCTTGTTTCCTTAGCCTGTCTTACTCAGTTATTTCTTCATTCTAAGAGAACACTGAGGCCCCAATGTCTACACACATGTTCAGGCTATCATCATTCCAGTGTATGAGATGGACTATACTCTAGGGCCCTTGTACTCCACAGTATGTGTGTGCCACCTTCAGGATCACATCTCTGTGGATCAGATCTAGCTTAAGATTGTGCCCGTCAGCTTCACCATTCATCTTGTGGCTCTTCAACTCATAAATGATTTCAACCATGCCATCCACTACATTAGCTTACCAGCTCCAATGTGTATGCCCTGCAAGCCACCACTACTAAGGTGTGGGATTAGTGGAATAAGAAGAATCCTAGTGTATACGTAGCTTTCAAGAATGATCTGGTGATTGGTGATTGACTCTAGGTCCAAGCTTCTAAAAGCCCACATGATAGTTCACATCTGCAGTTGCCAGGAAATTATACTTTCTGGTTTATGTCCTTGGCCTGGCACAGACCTTTCTTTCCCTTGAGCTGAGTGTTGTCTGATGATCACAGTGGATGGTGGATGATATGGCCATTTGGGCATCTTTCTGATGATGACCTGCACAGTGGCCATATGGTCCATGGTATCTTGAATGCCTATGTAGGTACATCTTTCCCTGCTCAGTTGCCTGGGGTCATCTAGGTATCCATACATAATCTCCAAGAGGATCAGGGGCTGGTTCAATCATTTAACACTCTTAATGTTCTTCTCTAGCAGGTCATAGTGGATATACTTGTTGACTCCAGTTAGCTCATGAGGACCTTGGCCTTTTGGCACAGAGCTGATGCTGCATGATATTTCTGCACACTGGAGGGATTTCTGCAACAGGGTCACTAACAGAGTTTGCCTGCCTTAAGAGTTCTCTACTTGGTACAAAAATCAATTTTATGGCCTATGTTTTTAAGTTGCTAGCAAAATAAACTCTCTAGCCCATATTTAGCACATTGCATTTGTGATTATAGATGAATTCAAGATTGTTAAATAAAGCAGTCATGAAAGTAAACTTTTCAAAAGACATGCAAAAGTTATTTGTTTTACCTCTGCAGTGCTAAACATCATGGGCATAAATTAGATGATGGTAGTTTCCCTGTGGAAGCATTTAAAACAACTGTCTATTCTAAAAGTCAAATGTGGTGATTTTGATCAGAGAATTAGTGTTGGTATTAACATTTTAAAGTTTGCTTTAAATGATGTAACATTGGTCATATCATTTTGTCTTCATGGAATAATAAAGTACAATCATTGCTTACAGGGAGGAACCACCTAACAAATGCCTTTATTTTTCAGTAATTTATAGTGTTTTGTTTGCTTTGTTCTTAGGTATAAATTACTTGCCTCCCATGATTTTAGTAATACAATGTTAATATATAGTTATAATAATTTACTTTTTTTTGAAACGTGCATGAAATTAGAGGAATTTCTTTTGTACCACGAAAACATGCAATCAGTTGCCCACCTTTGAGTATTATCCTGAGAAAATTTATAACACTTCAGTTATGTCAGTTTTTTATACTTGAAATGGATTACTTCCTGCCTCACGAAAAGGAGAATATAAATATATTTTTAAAGGATATGAGACATTTTTCATATTTGAAAATAGCATGCTTTTTCTTTCTTTTACTACTTAGACTAATAGTTTCTTATTGGAGGTACAATTTAAGATCTCCCACAAATATACCAAAAACTAAATCTAGAATCCATGATGGAGAAAATCATGTTTAGGATAGTATGTATCTTATGATTAGAATTGCCAGGTAAAAATACATGATGCCTAATTAAATTTGAGTTTGAGGTAAACAACAAATAGTGTTTAGGACATGCTTATGTTAATCTGAAATTTGAATGTAGCTGGTCATCTTGTATTTGTATTTGCTAAATCTGGCAACCCTAATTATGATTCAGTATTAAAAAATATAATTATAGATACATACTTTTCTTTCTTTCTTTTTTTTTTTTTGAGACGGAGTCTTGCCCTGTCGCCCAGGCTGGAGTGCAATGGCACGATCCTGGCTCACTGCAACCTCCACCTCCCAGGTTCAAGCAATTCTCCTGCCTCAGCCTCCCAAGTAGCTGGGACTATAGGTGCCCACCACAACACCTGGCTAATTTTTGTATTTTTAGTAGAGACAGGGTTTCACCATATTGACCAGGCTGGTCTAGAACTCCTGACCTTGTGATCCACACGCCTTGGCCTGCCAGAGTGCTGGGATCACAGGCATAAGTCACCGCGCCCAGCCAGATACATGCTTTTCTATAATCCTTGAAAAAAGTCTTCAGGAATATGCAGCAGAATATTAATGGTGGTTGTTTCTGGTAATTAGAGGGGAGGAAGGAAGATTTTAAATACTTTGTAGTCTCTTCATTGCCTTAATTTATTTCAGTATATGTATATTTTTTATACTTAAGTCACTTCTTTAATACATTTTTGGTGGAGTGGTAAGGATACAGTGGATGACAAAAATAAATAGAAATATCTGATACATAACCATCATAGAGCATATGAGTGAACATATATTTCACACATATAAATTACAATTGCAGTAAACATCACAAAAGAGATACATCAGTGTTATGTGATTGTACAGCAGAGGATATTGTTGGTTTGGACGATCACAGGAAACTTTCTTTAGGAAATGAAGTTTGAGATTAGATATGAAGGAATTTGTATAGGCATTAACTCGGTTACTAGGAAGCCTTTTCAAACAGAATGAAGGTGGAGAAATAATTTGGTGAATAGGAAGGAGTAAAGCAGGAGAGAGAACTCCAGAGAAAGTAGTGCAAGATAATGCTGGAGAGAAACATAGGGGCCACACCATGTGGAGACTTGTGTTCTATGTAAGGTTTCAGGCTTTCATCTTTAAAGCAACGGTAAGCCATTGAAAGGGGCAATACTGGTGTTAACAGGATCAGAATGTGTTTTGGAAAGATCATTTTGGTTGCAGTGTGGAGAACTGGTATGATGGGTAAGTGTATGCATGAGAGTGAGTGTTGGTTGACCAGTAAAGAGAATATAGTAGCAGTTCCTATGAGAGAGAGAAATAGGAGTTTGATCTTAGTAGGGAGGTTTTATGATAATTTAGGAGGTAAAATTTTCGGGATTTAGTGATGCTGTTGATATGTGGCAGTCACCAAGCGAGAAGTATTAAAGATAATATCTGAGTTTCTGATTTGCACAGAGATGCAATTAAAAATAATACAGCCAATAAAATTAAAAATAGTTACAGAGATAAGTTAACAACTAAAATGAAATCACTTAGATAGGATTCTTAAAGTGAAGCTAGCTCTATATGATGGCACGAGTTAGATGAATCAGGAGATTGTAATGTGAATATATATATAATATGTAATTATAATAGGCATATATAATATGTAATATGATTGATATACAATATATTTATATGTAATATGTAAAATGAATTATATATGAATCATGAGATTGTAATATGTAGTATTTTGAGTTCCCTTCAGATTAATTTTAGTTATTTAGTACTGTTCATATTAAATAGATATAATTTTAAATTAGTTTTTTAATTATAAAATTTTTAAAGTATATTTAAAATGAAAGAACCACAGTAATGGTAAATAAAAAATAAGAAGTGGAGCTTTTCTTTTTAACTTTTCCCGGGGAGACTTTCTCTACCTTTTATAATTTATTTTATGAAGAAATAGATTTTTGAATTGAAAATCTATTCTAAAATAAGGCCATTTGTCGACTAATCAGTACCTAAATGTATTTGTTCTCTTGTTTATGTTTATTTTACAGTGTTTGTAGCCTTATGTCAAGTTTCTCAGTCTTTAGTTAGTCAATCCCCTTCACTTATCTATCTTTTCCTACACAGATTCTGACCAGGTAATTCCTTTGCTTCAGAACCTTTTGTGGTTCTTTTTTTTTTGAGACGGAGTTTCGCTGTTGTTACCCAGACTGGAGTGCAATGGCACGATCTCGGCTCACGGCAACCCCCACCTCCTGGGTTCAAGCAGTTCTCCTGCCTCAGCCTCCCGAGTAGCTGGGACTACAGGCACACACCACCATGCCCAGCTAATTTTTGTATTTTTAGTAGAGATGGGGTTTCACCTTGTTGACCGGTATGGTCTCGATCTCTTGACCTCGTGATCCACCTGCCTCAGCCTCCCAAAGTGCTGGGATTATAGGTGTGCTGGGATTATAGGAGACCGTGCCCGGCCTCCTTTTATGGTTCTTAAGAGTTAAGTTTAAACTTAAAGTTTTCCAGCTATCACCTTTTTGACCAGTTTATATTCATTTCTTTTTTCCTTCCGAGAGAGAGAGAGAGAATAAGAGAGAATAAGAGAGAATAAGAGAATAGGAATGTGTGCATGTATGTGCTGTGTGTATTTTTATGTCGTGGTGACTTTGAATGTGTTCACCTTTCTTTCTGGAATCTCTTTTCAGTCTGAAAAATACCGACATGACAAAACCCCATCTCTTCTAAAAATACAAAAATTAGCCAGTAATGGTGGTGGATGCCTGTAATCCTAGCTACTTGGGAAGCTGAGACTTGAGAGTCCCTTGAACCTGGGAGGCAGAGGTTGCAGTGAGCTGAGCTGGCACCATTGCACTCCAGCCTGGGCAACAAGAGCAGAACTGTTTCAAAAAACAAAACAAAACAAGACAAAACCAGTTTTTTTTCTTTTAAGATATTCCAAAGGGTAAACCATAAAAAATTGTATGTAATAATAGCCTATTTGATTAAATGTATTTTCTTCCAGACTTTAAGTTTTAATGAATTTGCTTAAAAGACCAGGCATGTGGCTCACGCCTGTAATCCCAACACTTTAGGCCGAGGCAGGCGGGTCACCCAAGGTCAGGAGTTCAATACCAGTTTGCCAAAAATGACGAAACCTGGTCTGTACTAAAAACACAAAAATTAGCTAGGTGTGATGGCAGGTGCCTGTAATCCCAGCCACTAGGGAGGCCTCAGCAGGAGAATTGCTTGAACCCAGGAGGCAGGGTTGCAGTGAGCCAAGATTGTGCCACTGCACTATAGCCTGGAAGATAGAGCAAGACTGCCTCCAAAAGAAAACACAACAAAACAAAAATACTTATAATAATTATATATATATTTTAATAATTATATACATAATATATATATAAATATATATAATAATTATATACATATATATATTTTTATTTTGAGACAGTCTCACTCCAGACCCAGGCTGGAGTGCAGTGGCATAATCTTGGCTTACTGCAACGTCGGCCTCCTGGGTTCAAGCAGTTCTTGTGCAGCAGCCTCCCAAGTAGCTGGGATTACAGGCATGTTCCACCATGCTTGGCTAATTTTTTTTTTTTTTTGTATTTTTAATAGAGAAGGTTTCACCATGCTGGCCAGGCTGGTGTCAAACTCCTGATGTCAAGTGATCTGCCTGCCTCGGCCTCCTGAAGTGCTGGGATAACTGGTGTGAACCACCACCCCTGACCAAACTTACGTTTTTGATAGTCAACCATGTATCAGTCCTCAGAAAAAAAGCTGATTAAAGCACAGCAGATGTAGTGACTGTATTCTAAGGAAAATTGCATGACTGAAACCTATGTGGTGAAACATTTAGCCATGTGGAGTTAGAAGAAACCTTAGTACTCCAATCCTTTGACATTGTGGAGCAGTATGTTATAAAGGATTATTAATTTAGAACAAATAAAAATTGGTTCATCAATTTTGAAGGCATATCTTATATGTAAATTGAAGTGCTCATTTGAGGTGATACATTCTTACTAGAAAAGACAGACTTCTTTCAAAAAAAAAACAATACATAGCACTTGTTTGCTCATGTTATCATTTATTAAGAAAAGATAGCACTAGAGGCATTCCTGGATCTGTTTAGTGTCATTCCATTTATTTGACATTAAGTTTTGCCAAAATTCTATTTTCCCCCCAAAGTGACTGAACATATTTCCAAAGAAGTCTTAGATTTCATAATCTCAATAAAGGAAAGGCTCTTTACTGATTTGTAGCAGTGAAAACTATTATGAAAAATAAAATAAAAACTTTGAAGACTACACTGTATTATTATATAATATTGTCTATGATTTTATGTAATTGTGTTTTGCATTCTATAAAGCTTTATGGTATATAAATGTATCATTTATAATTAAATATGGTTGAATTGATTTCCAAAATTATCAGATCCATGATTAACAAAATAACGTTGTATCACCCTTCTTTTTTTTTATTATTTTTATATTTTCATTGTACTTTAAGTTCTGGGGTACAGGTGCAGATCTTGCAGGATTGTTGCATAGGTACACATATGCCATGGTGGTTTGCTCTCTCCATTCCCCCGTCACCTAATCAGGCATTTCTCCCAAGGTTCTCTCTCCCTTACCATTCTTCTTATAGGAAAATGAGATTTACATCTTATTTCCTGCTTAACTACAAATAATTCAGAAGCATAATTTGCTTTCTGAGACTTGGATAGTATTTGGAAATATTTGATTCAAGTTGTGAAGTGATTTTTCACTCTTAATAGTTGAAAATGTACAACTTTTAGGGAAAATCATTGTGAGCTTCCTACTCAAGCCACCCTCCTTTTTTTAGTATTTCAGTCTTTGCTTTCTAAACAAAAGAGAACAAATATCCCAGGGTACAAAGAAATGGGAAAATTAAACTAAAATTTGCTATTTCATCAGATTCCTGAGAGTGGTTTTAATTTTCTATAGATGTCTTTAATATGTTCACGAGGTTGGAATTTATATAACTTTAAATATTTGTTCTCCAATTGCATAATATTTTCCTCCATTTAGAAAGCATGTTAAAATAGGATTTTTAAATGGAAATATTCTATTATGGTTTTGTTTAGAATTTCTTATATATAGGAAAAGCTATTATTTTAGAAATGCATTCTGGTTATTTATGGATATGTCTTTTTAGTTGCCTCTATTCAGAATTGAAAGGTCTTAAAATACCAAGAATATTCAGTGAGGTCAAGGCTCAACAGTCTTTTATTTTTTATTTAAAAAAAATTTGTCTCGCTATAATTGCCTAGGCTGGTCTTGAACTCTTGGACTTAAGTGATCCTCTCACCTCAGCCTCCCAAAGTGCTAGGATTATAGGAGCCACCATGCGAGGCCCCTGTAGTCTTTTGAGACAAAAATCCAGCTCTGATTTGAGCAACACTCAGAGTGGATTTTTAGCCTAGGCAGAGAAAAATTAAGAATAGAAAAAACCGACAGACAAACAAAAACCTAGTCATGGCAGAAAGGGAGTTGGAGAGTAAGCTTTGGAAGTGTGCTGTCTATAATTCTGTTAGAACAGAGCTTCTGAAAGGGGGAAGGAGTTTTAACTCCATTGCTATTATTTGTTGGAGGATATAATTTCCCTCAGGTATTTAGGACGAGGAAAAGATTAAGAACTACTGTACCACTTAAGTTCTATTGATGTCTCTGCTTCCAAGCTTATTCTGTTACGCACTTTCTATCTCATGTAGAGTCATTTTTTCCCCCTTTAATATAAATCAGCTTATGTCATCCCCCTGATAAAACCCTCTCTATTCAAACTGTGAATTAAAAATTTGAACTGCTTTTTTTAACTTAAAAATCCTCTACCGGCTGGACATGGTGGCTCATGTCTGTAATCCCAGCCATTTGGGAGGCTGAGGTGGGTAGATTACGAGGTCAGGAGATCAAGACCATCCTGGCCAACATGGTGAAACCCTGTCTCTGCTAAAAATACAAAAATTAGCTGGGCCTGTTGGCACACACCTGTAATCCCAGCTGCTGGGGAAGTTGAGGCAGAAGAATCACTTAAACCAAGGAGTCAAGATTGTGCCACTGGATTCCAGCCTGACGACATAGTGAGACTCTTCAAAAAAAAAAAACAAAAAACAAAAAAACAAATTCCCAGCCTATCTCTCTAAATGAATCTATGACTCTGCCCTTTCTTTCATACCAAATATGTTCCTATTTAGGGCTGCTGTTCGACCCGTTCCTTCTGTTTTGCTTAGTTGTCTTACTGCTTTGTACTGGATTGGTCCTATGTCAGCTCACATACGAGTTTCATAGACAGGCATTTGTTACCACTCAATGTTATTACATAACCGAGTCATTCTCTTTCCTATTACTTTTATAATTCTTATAGTTATACTTATCACAATTTGATGTTTTTTTCTGTGTTTGTTTCTTTGTTTTATTTCTCTGTTAACTACTATATTGTTAGTGCTTGGCATAGAGATGGTGCCTAAGAAATGTTGGTTGGATGGATGAATGAATGAACCACTGCTCTAGGTTAGGGGTGCTACCCATGTCATATCAGTGTATCTGGTGCAGGTAACATTGTCCACAGATTTCAGAAACTATTTGCTTATATTATAATTTTTATTGTGGTGAAAATAGAGGCCTGATAATAACACTGAAAAAGAATTTTCAGGTTGAAGTCTGGAAAACTGATTGAAATCTCAGTACTTTGACTTATAATTTAGACTGTCACTATACTTTTGCTACTATGTTTTTTTTTGTATAAAATAATATCTCAGAGAGTTGTTCTGAGATTTAAATGAAATAGTATATTTAGGAGTTTTTCATGAAGCACTAAATTATTTTAAGTTCTCTCTTACCACCCTAAAAAAGAAATAAAATACTTAAGTTGCATCTTGGGCCAGGTGCAGAGGCTCACACCTATAACTTCAGTACTTTGGGAGGCCCAGACAGGAGGATTGCTGGAGCTCAGGAGTTCAAGACCAGCCTGGGCAACATGGAAAGACCCCTGTCTCTACAAAAATTTAAAAAATTAGCTGGCCATGGTGACGCATGCCTGTGATCCCAGCTACTGGGAGGCTGAGGTGAGAGGATCCCTTGAGCCCAGGAGATCAAGGCTGCAGTGAGCAGTGTTCAAGCCACTACACTCCAGCCTGAGGGACAAAGTGATACCCTGTCTCAAACAAACAAGTATGTTTTCCTTTTTTTTTTTTTTTTTGATAAAGTAATTTTAAAAGATGAGCTTCAGTTTTATATTACAATTTTACTACATGTACTATCCAAGGATGGAAGTTAAAATTAATTACTTTGGAGAATCTCTAGTATTGTTGAATGTTTTATGAATTGCAAACTGATAGACTTAATAATTTCTTTAGCCTTTTCTGTATTAGCTCTTTCATTTCTGTTTCACCTCCTTTCCTATATTATAATCACCCAGTTTCCTTTTTATTTATTTTTATGTAATTTGAAATCTAGTTTTTTGCTTTCTGAAATATTTGTTATAGAAAATGTAATTAATTTACTAAATATATGGATATAGTTATTCACCTCTAGGCTTTGAGAACCCTGAAAGAATAAAGCTAATTCAACTTTTTCACTTTAATTTCTTCTGTGTGAAAATACTACGTTCAATCTAATTGATAAACTCCTAAGTACAGTTTTAGTTTTCTACATCTCTATTTTCACATAAATATTATTAACCTGATCAGAATGCCCTTTCTGCCTCTACCTCTCCTATTAAAATGTTTATCTCCAAAAGGATTCAGTTAGTCTCCCTTTTCATTGACTTTCCGAACCTGCTATATCTGAAGTGGTTGCTTATGTTTTTTATCCTGTGTCAGCTGTTGTTTGTAATTAATCATGTTTTACCCTTTCTAATATTTATTGTCATTAACCATTGGTAACTAGTCATTTTACTTTTTCTATTGTGTTTTGTGGTTTCTGTCACTATATGTTTCAGATTAACAAACTGTTACATTTCTATCTAGATCTCAAGCTCTTTTAGGTCTCTTCATAGCATCTGTCCTAACATTTTTATTCATTTTATGTGCTTAATAAACTTTTTTTGGTTTGTTTTTATTCCCCGTTAAGTAGCCATTTATTTTATTCCAAAAGGAAATGATTGTGTATTTTGTGAGTGACCCTATCGTGAGGTGTTCAGTGGTACACTTGTTGTGGACACATTACTTAGATTTGGTCCCCTGTTTTACTACTTAATAGCTGTAGGTTCTTAGTAAAGTCATTCAGCCTATGTTTCTGTTTTCTCATCTGTAATTAAGAAGATGTTATTGTCTTTTAGGGCTGCTGTGCGCATTAAATGAGAAAGTAAATGTAAAATGCTTAACACTTCGCTGTCAATTAAGCGCTAACAATCCTCGTCAACATTAGTGAAATTATTTCATAACGTAGTGGAAAGAGGCTTGGTGCTCAGATAGATTGTGCTGCTTATGTGACCATCAGCAACTCTCTTTGCTTTTCTGAAACCCAGTTTCTGCATTGGTAAAATAGGGATGGTTTATTTTGAGGATTAACTATCTCACACACACACACACACACACACACACACACACACACAATCACCCCACACTTAAAATATGTGCCCAGTGGCAGTTCTGTTTTGCTTTGGTATTGCTACTGTTTTTGTGGAGCCAGACCACTGCTCTTCTTCCTCCATCCTTCCTCTATTTGACTGACTAAAAGCAGCTTGAGGAAGTTATGACTATTCAAGCAGTTGGTTTGCTGCATTCAGATGAATTGTGAGAAAACTCCATTTTTTTCTAAGGGTCCATTACATTCAGAAGATGAGAACTGAAAAAAAAGTGTTAATCTGTGGAATGGATTTTGGGCCATATCACTGTGGGTTTCATAATACTGGACTATTTAATTATACTTTGTACCAGTGTCCAAGTATTCATTGGTAAAGGAGTCTTGATTTGTGCTTGATAATAATATATTCATTGAGTGTAAATTAGTGATTTCATTTGAAAATAGTGTAAAGATAGTTGCTTATAGAGTTATTTCCTTTACATGTAAAATACTGTAACCACATGAGAAGAATGTTGATACAAACCAAATATTTATTCCAGAAAATTATAAATTCAAAGTATTTTCTACACCCAGTAGTCAAAACCTTCAAAAATTTTTAATGTTTTGCTTTTTTTTTTGGACTAGAGAATGTTACAGTTGGTATTCACCCTGAGGGTTGGAGAGTCTCACTTTAGGACACATCTGAAGAATAGCAGCCAGTTATGAGAGGATATTAGCACCACCTTGTGGTGTCTGCTGTACCCTGCCATTTACTTATAGTGCCCTGCCATTATTACATGGCTCTTGATAGATACTCAGGGAAAAATTAGTAGAGAGACCTCAGTTTAACAATTATCTTTTGAAAGTACATGCAAATTTTAATCATTGGGTGCTAATTACTATTGAATCCTTAATATTTCCATAAGGTCTTAAATGTAAGATCTTGCCTATTATAATAATTGATTGTTCAGATTCTTAGGTATATATAACAATATATCTTTGCAAGTACAGAAATAATGTTTTAAGACTACTCTAGTAGATATAACTTTTTCTCTAAATTATATAAGATTATTATAAATAAGTCATTTAAAAAAATTTATATTTAAGAACTAAAAATTAATATCATATATTTAATGAATTTTGTCTTGATTGCTGTCATAAAATACAAAAATGCAGTCTTTGCCATTAACCTTACAACAGAATTTTAATTTTTTTAACAGAATATTAGTCATAAAATAACATTGATTTTTAGAAACAACATTTTTATAAAAGTGTTTTCTTTCAAGTTTCTATTTTATAATTTTGTACTTTGAACAGTTGATTCCTTAATGTTATTGTTTATTAGCATTTTTCAGATTTTTTTAATTTGGCTTGAAAGCGAAATGTGTCATTATGTTCTGGATTGTGGGTTGTATGTAATTTCTAACAAATATTTCAATGTTCTTGAAGAGAGATGAATATAAAGGCTAAGAATCATAAGTAATACAGATATCACATTGAAAGACATTTTGTATTTTAGACAACAAAGTGAAGTATATACTAGATACACTTAAATCCTTCATGTAATTTAAAAATGTACAAGTATCTTTAAAAGAAATTTAAACTTTCAAAGTTTTCTGTGTTAGTTAATTTTGTATATTTACAATAAAATTAAACAGCAGTTTAAATGTAGAGTTAAATAGAATTAGCTTAATTCAATATATGGATTAGCCACATAGTAGTTATATATTAAGTAGTGTGCCCATTCTAAATGAAAAGTATGGCTTCTACATTAGAATCAGTGTACAACCAAAACCATGTGTATTACTGTACTTGATTACAAAGAAAACAGGACCTTGCTCTGTTGCCAAGGCTGGAATGCAGTGGTACGATCTTGGCTCACTGTAGTCTCTGCCTCCTGGGTTCAAACAATTCTGTCTCAGACTCCTGAGTGACTGGGACTACAGGCACACAGCACCATGCCCAGCTAATTTTTGTATTTTTAGTAGAGATATGGTTTCAGCACATTGGCCATGCTGGTCTTGAACTCCTGACCTCAAGTGATGTGCCCGCCTTGACCTCTCAAATGCTGGGATTACAGGCATGATCCATTATGCCCAACCTGTTTTTTTCTTTTGAAAACAGTTGTTATAAACTTGAAGATAGAATAAAATTCTGACTTAATTTATGTAATTTTATGTTATTTTATGATTATACTTTTTTCATGGACGTATACCAGCTTGCGTATGATCTACTGGCAAGAGCAAAAGGTGGCGTAGCTAGTCTGTTATATAAGATACGTGGTGCCAATGATAGAAGCAAGGGAATTCACAGTGGAAGCTAATTATGATATGCAAGTAAGTTTTTAGTCATTTTCAAAAGGTTTTCTTGGGTAGATTATATATACTTTCAGGGATATTGGTTTTGATTTCTATAAAGAAAATATTACTGCATTATTATCTACATCCCTGTGGGATATTGTCCTTTGAGGGAAATCCTCACTCTCAATCCATTCTTCTCTGTTCTCTTTTGCCAGGCAGTCCTGCTTATGCCCATAGGCTTTAGGGGAGACAACACTGGGATTGACTTGTTATCTATACTAACTTTGAAGATGTTACCACTTCTCAATGATCCTCAGTTACCTAATCTGTAAAATGAAGATAATACCTGGCATATAGTAATAAGCACTGAATAAATAATGGCTGTTACTAGGAATTATCACTGGAAGAGAATCAGAATGATCTTATCAGAGGCTGATTGGAAAATCATTAGATACTCACCTGCATTATTGAGGAACTGATCGGCATTCAGTGCCTCTCAGTTTTTAGGCTAAGATACCATACCTTGTCATAACAGGAGTTGGCAAATTTTTAATAAAAGACAAGATAACTTTTTAGGCTTTTTGGCCTGGTCTTTGAATGGTCTCTTTTGAAACTACTAAACTCTGCTGTTTTAGCAGGAAAGTAGCTACATTAGTCTGTTTTCACATTGCATAAGACTGAGTAACTTATGAAGAAAAGAGGTTCAATTGACTCTTTCTGTAGGCTTAACAGGAAGCATGACTGGGAGGCTTCAGGAAATTTAAAATCATGGTGGAAGGGAAAGGGGAAGCAAGCACCTTCTTCATATGGTGGCAGGAGAAAGAGAGCTCAAAGGGGGAAGTGCCACACACTTTTAAACCATCAGATCTCATGAGAACTCACTATCATGAGAACAGCAAGAGTAAAATTAACCTCCCACCAACACCCCACCCTGGACATGTGGAGATTACAGTGTGACATGAGATTTGGGTGGGGACACAGAGTCAAATTCTATCAGTAGCCATAGACAATATGTAAATGAATAAATGTAGCTGCATTGTAATAAAACTTTATTTATAGACACTAAATTGAATTTCAAATTGTTGACTTTTTTGATTTCAAAAAGTTATGCAATATTTTTTGATTTATTTTCAACTATTTAAAAACCATTCTTAGTTTGCAATCTGTATAAAGACAGATGGTATAAAAACAGATGACAAATCAATATTGGCTTGCAGAGTGTAGTTTGCAGACACCTTTCATAGAGTAAAAACATGTGAAAGCAGAATAGCAGAAAATACAGGACAGCATCAGAGATAGTATCTTTTGTAAATTAAGGATATCAGAATTGTACTTCTGGTGCAACCATAAAGCAATCTGATCTGAAGACAACATTTAGAAAAATATATGATCAGGGTTATCAGTCTTGGCTCCTTAGATTATTAGATAAATCAGGGTTTCTCCCCTCTTTCCTGGGTGACTAGTATGCAAAATTATTTTACTCAGGTATCAACAGTTGGGTCAGAATAGTAGTTCTCTCTGTATCAACCATCATAAAGACATACATAAATGGAGAAAAGGTGTGTTATTTTATATGGCTTCCTTTAGGCATATAAAGCCAGTGTCCTTAAAGACCTGCTCTAAAGCCCTCTTGATTATCGTATACCCCACTCTTACCTGTTATTTTAATCCTACTAGATTTTCATTTTTGGAATGTATCTACCAGAGCACTGCCTCTCCTCCCCCATAGGACACACTGAGTCTTCTCTTTTTTGACTTTCTCTTAGAAGGTTGTTTTGTAGGATTGGTTACCTTAGCCAGATAATTCAACAAACTTTTAGTGCTGGAACATGACACCTGCAGTTATAGGAAAGCTGAAGGCAGAACTATTTTTAGGTCTTCATGTAATTTTTTTCTCTAAGATAATGATTATGATAATTATGGTAGTAGCTATTACTTTTTAAGTTCCTGCTATATAATAGGCATCTTATAAATGTCTCATTCAGTCTTCATAACGACCCCACAAGTTACGTGGTGTTAGTTTCATATTACATTTAAGAAATCTGCAGTGAAGTGATATGATCAAGAACACATAACAATCAGCGCCAGATATGGACACACATCTTTGACTCCAAAGCTTTCTGCACCTCTCTGTTTCCATTAAACTTTGTCTAGGAGTAAGACTTTTGTTTACTTTGTCATTTTTACTAAATAAATCTTGATAAGCAGCTATTATATTTTAATTTTTCTTTGTGCCATGAGTTTCTGTAACAGTAGATACCTAATAAATGTTAATTTAGTTAATGATTGAATAATTGAGGGCAGATTCAATATAAAGATGAAGTAAGGAAAAATGATCTTATTTGAATTAGGACTTCATTAAAAATGTAGTATGAGTAAAGAGGAGCATTTAAAGTAAAGTGTCTTTTCTAAAACCCATTCAGGGCATTTAGGTTTTAAATGCCCTTTTGTTGTATATATGCATCACATTTAAAAAGTCTTTTCATCTGTTGGTGGGCATTTAGGTTTCTTCCAAATCTTGGCTATTGTGAACAGTGCTGCAACAAACATGGGAGTGTAGATACCTCTTTGATATACTGATTTCCTTTCTTTTGGGCTTAAACCTAGCAGTGGAATTCCTGGATAGAACGGTAGCTCTGTGTTTACCATTTGTATGTCTTCTTTTGAGAAATGTCTACTCTAGTTATTAATCCCTTGTCAGATGAGTAATTCGCAAATATTCTTTCATTCTGTGTGTCTCTTTACTTTGTCAATTGCTTCCTTTGCTGTACAGAAGTGTTTTAATTTGATGCGATCCCATTTGTCCATTTTTGCATTGGTTGCTTGTGTTTGTGGGGTATTAAGAAATCTCTGCTCAGACAAATGTTTTGGAGCATTTCCTCAGTGATTACTTTTAGTAGTTTAATAGTTTGAGGACTTAGATTTAACCCTTTAATCCACTCTGATTTGATTTTTGGCATATGGCAAGAGATAGAAGGATGGGGGTCTAGCTTTATGCTTGTGCCTATGGATATCTAGTTTTCCAAGCACCGTTTATTGAAGACATTGTCCTTCCCTCAATACATGTTCTTGGTACCTTTGTCAAAAATGAGTTCACTATAGATGTATGGTTTTCTTTTTCAGGGTTCTCTGTTCTGTTCCATTGGTCGATGTCTGTTTTCATGCCAGTGCCAGGTTATTTTGTTTACTATAACTCTGTGGTAAAACTTGAAATCAGGTAATGTTTTAATTTTTTTCTTATTGTTCAAGATGGCTTTGGCTGTTTTGGGTCTATTTTTGACTCTTAGGATTATTATTTTCTTTTTCTGTGAAGAATATCATTGGTAATTTGATAGGGATTGCAATGAATTTGTAGATTGCTTTGGGTAATATGGATGTTTTAACAATATTGAGTCTTCTAATCCTTGAACATGAAATATTTATTTTATTGTACCTCCATCAATTTCTTGCATCAGTGTTTATACTTTTCACTGTAGAGAGCTTTCATTTCCTTGGTTAAATTTATTCCTAGTTATTTGTAGCTATTGTAAATGGGATTACTTTCTTGATTTCTTTTTCCAATTATTTGGTGTTGGCATATATAAATCTTACTGATTTTTGTATGTTCATTATGCATCCTGCAGCTTTACTGAATTTATCAGTTCTAATAGTTTTTTGGTGGAGTCCTTTTCTAATTCTGCAAAGAAAGTCAGTGGTAGCTTAATAGGAATAGCATCGAATCTATAAATTACTTTGGGCAGCGTGGCCATTTTCACAATATTAATTCTTCCTGTCCATGAGCATGAATTTTTTTCCATTCGTTTGTGTCCTCTCTTATTTCCTTGAGCAGTGGTTTGTAGTTCTTGAAGAGGTCGTTCACATCCTTTGTAAGTTGTATTCCTAGCCATATGCGGAAAAAAGAAATTGGACCCCTTCCTTACACCTTATACAAAAATTTACTCAAGATGGATTAAAGACTTAAATGTAAAACCCAAAACCATAAAAGCCCTAGAGGAAAACATAGGCAGTATCATTCAGGACACAGGCATGGGCAAAGACTTCATGACTAAAACACAAAAAGCAATCGCAACAAAAGCCAAAATTGACAAATAGAATCTAATCAAACTAAAAAGCTTCTGCACAGCAAAGGAAACTATCATCAGAGTGAACAAGCAGCCTTCCAGAATGGGAGAAAATTTTTGCAGTCTACTTATCTGACAAAGGTCTAATATCCATAATCTACAAAGAACTTAAATTTACAAGAAAAAAAACAATCCCATCAAAAAGTGAGTGAAGGATATGAATACACACGTCTCAAAAGAAGTCATTTATGTGGCCAACAAACATCATTACTGGTCATCAGAGAAATGCAAATCAAAACTTTAATGTTAACAAATCACGCCAGTTAGAATGGTGATCATTAAAAAGTGAGGAAACAACAGATGCTGGGGAGGATGTGGAGAAATAGGAACACTTTTACACTGTTGTGTGGGAGTGTAAATTAGTTCATCCATTGCAGTAGTCAGTGTAGCCATTCCTCAAGGATCTAGAACCAGAAATAGCATTTGACCCAGCAATCCCATTACTGGGTGTATACCCAAAGGATTATAAATTATTCTATAAAGACACATGAACACGTGTGTTTATTGCAGGACTATTTACAATAGCAAAGACTTGGAACCAACCCAAATGCCCATCAATGATAGACTGGATAAAGAAATGTGGCATATATATACCATGGAATATTATGCAGCCATAAAAAAGGATGAGTTAATGTCCTTTGCAGGGACATGGGTGAAGCTGGAAGCCATCATTCTCAACAAACTAACACAGGAACAGAAAAAACAAACACCACATATTCTCACTTATAAGTGGGAGTTGAACAATGAGAACACATGGACACAGAGGGGAACATCACACACTGGTACCTGTTGGGAGGTGGGAGACAAGGGAGGGATAGCATTAGAACAAATACCTAATGCATGCAGGGCTTAAAACCTACATGATAGGTTTATAGGTGTAGCAAACCACCCTGGCACATATATACCTATGTAACAAACCTGCATGTTCTGTGCATGTGTCCCAGAACTTAAAATAATAACAGATTCTAAGCTTTTTCTTGTCAAAGCTGTCTATAATTACCTTTATTGTTTTAGTAGTTTATATCGTGATTATAAAGTCAGAGGACAACTTTGGAACATCTCAGAGTATTAATTACTGACTCTTCTGGTTTGAGGTTACCATTACATCTATCTCCCTGGTGGATTCTGTGATAAATGAGAAGAAAGACAGTCAGAAAGAGATAAAATGTTAACTTAGACAAGCACTGTGGCTCACACTTATAATGTCAGCACTTTGGGAGTGTGAGGTGGAAGGATCGCTTGAGCCCAGGAGTTCAAGACCAGCCTGGACAACATAGTGAGACATTGTCTCTGCAAAAACCAAAAAATAAAAATAGCTGATTGTGGTGGCACACCTGAGGTTGAGGTGGGAGGATCACTTCAATATGGGAGGGCGAGGCTGCAGTGAGCTGTGATCATGCCACTACACTCCAGCCTAGGCAACAGAGTGAGACCCTGTTTCAAAAAAGTAACAAAAGAAACTTTTCTTTGTTTACCAACATATTTACTCTGTGTTCTTCATTCTTTCTCTATAATTAAGTTTCTATCTGGTATTATTTCCTTTCAATCTAAAGCATTTATTTTATTTGTTTCTTCAGAATGTGTTTGAAAATTCATTGAACACATTCAGCACAAATTTTCTGAACATAAATTCTGTCATTTTTATTTTGTCTTTTTAAAGGATATTTGCAATGGAAATAAAAATCTAGGTTGACTTATTTTTAACATTTTAAACATTCTGTTATTTTCTGGCCACCATGATTTCTGATGAGATATTAGCCTTATGATTTCGTTGGCTGTATTGTGTCTTTCTTTTTCTTCTGGATGATTTAAAATTTTTTTCTATGTTTGATTTTCTGCCATTTGATCATGAGATGTCTACATCTGGTTTCTTTTCATTTATTCCTCTTGGGGTTTCTTGAGCTTTTTTAATCTATTGGTTGATATATGTCAGTTTGGGAAATAGTTTTTCACCTCTGATGTGATTATTTTAAAAAATCTAGTATTTTCATTTGACTCTTTTTTATACTTTTTCTCTGCCAAAATTTTTCCTCAAGTCAAACATATTATGTACCCTTTTAAAATCTTTTTCTTTTCTTTTCTTTTTTTTTTTTTTTTTTTGAGATGGAGTCTCACTCTGTCACCCAGGCTGGAGTTCAGTGGCATGATCTCAGCTCACTGCAATCTCTGCCTCCCAGGTTCAGGCAATTCTCCTGCCTCAGCCTCCTGAGTAGCTGGAGGCACGTGCCACCATGCCCAGCTAATTTTTGTATTTTTAGTAGAGACGGGGTTTCACCATGTTGGTCTGGGTGGTCTCGAACTTCTGACCTAGTGATCCACCCATGTTGGCCTCCCAAAGTGCTGGGATTACAGGCATAAGCCACTGCGCCTGGCCTTAATTCTTTACTGTGTTCGTTATCAGAACAAGTCCTTGTTTGATAATTCCAATATCTGAGCCACTTCTGGACTGGTGTATTGATTATTTCCTCTTTTTATAATGAGTCATTTCTTCTTGCTTTTTTATGTTGCTTGGTATTTTTTATGTAATGCCAAATGTTGTGTGTAAAGAGAATGGAGCCTATGTTAAATAATGTTTGTGTCCACAAAAACACATGCCTCTTCTTTTGTCGTGGCATTAGTATAGTCGCATTGGGTCTGGTGTTTGCCTTTTATTCCATACTTGAGCTAGATCTGATTCTTTTAAAATTTATATTAAGTTCACTATAGGACCCAGTGTATTTTGAGAGCAAGATTAGGATTGTTGGTTTTGTATGGTTTGTAGTTTCTGCTTAGTTCTTCTGATACGCCTTCAGAATTCTGCATGCCTTGTTCACTTGTGCCTTAGGGAGGGGACTCTCTTAGAGCTGCTTTCTTTCTCCCAGACACAGCTTGCCCTTCCTGGTACTCAGTTTAAGGTTTAGAGTACTCATGAGATTTCTTTTTGTTCTCCTACTTTGCACTCAGACTTTATTCGTATCTATGGGCCTGTACTTCAGCGGGGGTCTTTCTCATCTTTCCAGCCCTGCTTCTCTTGTCATTCTCATGAGCAATTGATGGACACCTGTGGAAAATAGATGGCAAATGGATGGGATCCTCGTGTGCCTAGAGTTCTCAGTGATTCTAAACTAGCATGCATCCCCCACTAGGTCTTTTAACATTTGTTAAAAGTACAGTTCTTTTCTTCTTATCAACTTTCTTCTCATACTACTCTGCCAAGAATGAAAGCCACTATTCATTTTTTCTTTTTCCTATGAGAGACCTTTGACTTTTACGGTTTTTGTTCATTGAATTCCTTTAGGAACTCTGCTCTGATGAATGTCAGAAAGCTTTGATAGATTACATGTTTCATTCTTGTTGCTACAGTGGGGTAGAATTCTCTTGCAGTTTTGTACATCTTATGAGAAGAGGAAGTAATGAGCTAACATACACACAGCTACAAATCTTATAATTCATTTATACTAAATTTGATAATTCCCCTAGATAAAGTTGCCAGTAGTTAATCTCTGCTCTGTCAGCTAATCTCTGCTTTGTCATTACTTAATCTCTGACTCCTCTCTTGCCTGTATTCTTTACCCATGTTTTTGAAGTAGTGATTCTTCCTTTCTTTTATTTTTGTTGTTTCCGTAACCGTTTAGCCAAAGTTATCAAAATAATTCTTAAAAATTAGAGTAGCAAGTAATTTCTTAGGAGCTATCCAAATCTACACATTTCTTTAGTATAGATGCTGAATAGAAAAATAGTGAGTTTTAACAACTTAAATTAGATGTAAATTAATATTTTTTTCTCATTCATTGGGTTAAGAAAAAACACGCAATACGTCTTCCTAATATAGCTTGATATTTTATAGGACAGTCTCATTGACTGCAACCTTCTATAGCTGTCAAGAAGCATGTATGTTTAATTTTAGTACTGTGTAACTTTGGTCTCTAACTCTTATTTCAACTCTCATTCTTCAGTGTAGGATGTAACTGCAAATGACAGTGGCACCCTGATTTAACTAATAGGTGAAGCCTGAGTGGAATGTGGATAAGTGAGCCATTTGGGCAGTGAGGAGAGCAATAAACTGCACTTTTCTCATTAGTTGTCTCCCAGGCTAAAATTAAACAGAATAAAATGTTGCCAAATTTTAGTGATCTATGATGGGTCTTGTCTGTATCAATTAAGTATCAAACTAATTGCCCAGACATACATGGTAGAACTTGTGTGCTATTTTTAAAGGTTGGTATCTTGTAAATCGAGTATATGATGAAAAAACTCTCTAAATGTAAATAAACATTATTTCTAAATTGTAATTTCAACCAAATTGGTATTAAATTAGTGGATTATTCCCTGTTATCATCTATAATATTTATAAATTTTAAGGTTGGCTGTAAGTCATGAGGTCATTTTTTTGTATAATGTAATCATATAGCTTACATAGTTTGGTGAAGTTTTTTTTAACTTCTTAATTATAGTAAAATAAGATCTTCAAGTTTAATTTTCCATTTGAAAATATTTACTTTTTTTTTCATTTCTCTAAAATCTCAAATAAAATGGTGTGTCAATCATATATTGAGAATGTTTTTGAAAATTCACTGAACACAGTTATAGACACATCTGAAAAGACTTTTATAATAATTTGTACAATATGGAGAATAGCCGTAATTTCTCAACATACTTGTATCTTGTTCAGTTTGCATACATTTAAATTTTTATGCCATTTTGTTTACCATGTTTTTATCATAATTAAAAAATTCATAGTATATAACATGGCCTGTACTTAGATGCATAATATAAAAGAACATAATCCTGAGTTATTTAAAAAACCAAGTCAGTATCTTCTTTCTTTCTTTACTATTTTTTTTTCAATATAACATTAGGTACATATAAAAGTATGTAACATATGTAAGTATTGAATAAAATTATGTAATGAATATCATTTACTGTTGGCTGAGAAGTTGCTCACCAATTTATTTACCTTTATAAATTCTTTTCTCAAGTGATCTTTCTTTTTGTTTTGAGAGAACTTTCCTGATCTTCTCTTTATCTTCACTTGTTTACAACTTTTTTTTTCTTAGTGTAGATTTATTTTAATTATCCAGTTTGGGGTATGTTGGGCCTCCTAGATTTAAGGTTTATTATCTTTCAGCATTTCTGTAAAATACTTAGCCATTATTTTTTTTAAACTATATTGCCTTTCACCATTTTCTAGTATATCTTCCAAGTCCAGTAAGATGTTTGCTAGGTCTTCTCACTCAGACCTCTCTATCTCAAACTCCATTTTAAAAGTTTCATTATCTTTCAATCTGGGGTTGCATTCTAACTTATCTTGTTATGTATCTTCCATTTCCTTAATTCTCTCTTCAGCTGCATCTAATGTTCTTTATAACATGTTCAGTGAGTTTTTTACTTTAACAATTTGTCATTTCTATGATTTTCATTTTTCTTTGAAATCTGTCTACTCGCTAGGTCTTCTCACTCAGACATCTCTATCTCTAACTTCATTTTAAAAGTTTTATTATTTTTTAGTCTGGGGTTGCATTCTAAATTATCTTGTTATATATCTTCCATTTCCTTAATTCTCTCTTCAACTGCATATGGTTTTTAAAAAAATAAGTAATGGCTGCGTATTTTACAGAAATGTTGAAAGATAATAAACCTTAAATCTAGGAGGCCCAATATACCCCAAACTGAATAATTAAAATAAATCTACACAAAGCAAAAAAAAAAAAATGTATAAACAAGTGAAGATAAAGAAAAGATCAGGAAAGTTCTCTCAAAACAAAAAGATAGATCATCTGAGGAAAAAAATTATAAAGGCAAATAAATTGATGACCAAATTCTCAGCCAATAGTAAAGTGGTTTGCTTTCTGCACTCCTTGCTGATTTTTTGTTATAGGACACTTAAATGACAGATCATAATTTGTGGCTATCACCTAGCAATGAATTGGAGACTTTCTCAGAGAGAAAACTTTTTTCTGTTGTTTTTTTTTTTTCCCTAGTGTCTAGAGCTAAGGTCCCCAACCTCTGGGTCAGGGACCGGTACCAGCTCATGGCCTGTTAGGAACTGGCCACACAAAAGGAGATAAGCAGCAGACAAGCAAGCATTACCACCTGAGCTCTGCCTTCTGTCATATCAGTGGTGGCATTAGATTCTCATAGGAGGGCAAACCCAATTGTTCCTGCACATGCAAGGGTTCTAGGTTGTGTATGCTCTTTTTGAGTCTTGAATTAATACCTGATGATCTGAGGTTGAACAGTTTAATCCTGAAACCATCTCTCCACCCGCAAAGTCCAAGGAAAAGTTGTCTTCCACAAAACCAATTCCTGGTGCCAAAAAGGTTGGGGGGTACTGTTGTCTTCATAAGAAACTGTAAGGCTCATCTATCTCTCTTTTCTGCTGTCTCAAGTTTCAGAATCTCAGCTATATTTTTTTGGGGGGGGACAACAGAACTCCTTTTTCTAATGTTTCCTCTTCTACTTATAACTAGTTTCACAAATTTTCAGTAATTATTTTGGTGTTTACTTCCATATTTTTAAATAACATAGATTTTCTTGGTTTTTCTTGAATATTCATCTTGGAGTATTATTTCTTGACTTCTTACTGTGGAAAATGATAATTGGCTATCTTTCACTTTCTCCAGTCTTTATTACATGTTCTTATTTGCTCATACTCCCAACGTTATTATATCCTAAATTTGTTTGATTAAATTGTTTATTCATTTATTTCAGAATTTATATCATTCCATTTATTAACACTGTTCATGTCACAGTTGTCTTGTGTCTTATGATTAGCTATTCTTTCCTTTGTAACATTTGATGTATTTAATAATTGTGTTTTGTTGTTACCAAGCTTTCTATATACCTGTGACTGTTGTAAGTCTTGGAATTCCCATCACTTTTCTCCTGTGTTAGGTCCTTTGTCTTCTGGATCCAAAGTCGTCTTTCATCATGTAATTCACTTTTTCTTTTGGTGAATGCTTTCTTTATTGTTAATAAATAATATTTATTATATATGACATGTGATATTAGTTATAGAACGAATTACAGTACAAGGGGCTCATTTGACAGAAATTCATAGTAATTTAAATCTAATTATAATTTTATTTCTCTACATAGGTTTTAGAAAGGTCTTTTAACCTTTGATGTTGAAGTATATATTCCTGAATTTAAAGAAACCTTTTAAATTCTCTATATCATGTTCAATTAATTGCTTTAAAATCAAAAAGTCTTATAAATAATTTTTCATATTGGGGTAATATTCTGTTTCTCACACAGTAGCATTTTTTTGAGAGAATCAGTTGTTATAAGAATACAGTACAAATTAAATCTTACTGTATATATCATACTACTTTGTTTTTGTTAGTCTGTGGAAATGACAATCTTTGCTGTAATAGAGCTGCTAGAATTCTATTACAAAATGGGCTATCATATTGGTAAAGTCCTATTTATTCCCTTTAATATAGTATTTTTATGCTTTTATTCTGTGTTTAGGTGATACTTGAGAAATAGAAGAATTTAGGTCCTTATGAGAAATTTGCAATCTATGAAAGTAAGAATTATATGTTAAATTATATATTAAATATTAAATTGGGTTCACAGTTGACTTTAATTATGAATCCCCTTTTGCAATCATCTTACATTTAACTTTTCTGTGTCTTTCTTTTCTGACATTTGCTTGAGTGAATCATTGCTCACAGTACACATAGTGGTACTTAAGAAAGTACGTTACTTTTGTTGTCTGAGCATGCTGCCTAGGGATTTATACTGATTCTGGGCCCATGGAAAAAGTAGAACTACATGGTGGAACAGGAGTATACATGGAAAATTTTGGTTATTTGAAGATTCTGTGAAAATAGGATAAATTTCTTTTTCTCTTATTTCTTCTCTTCCATCCTTTTATTTCTGTCTTTTTATATAATAATTTTCATAGGACTTGTTATTAATACTAATTTTCCTCATTTAAATAATATATAAATTAATAGAACAAATGTACTATTTTCAGTTATCCTGAGAATCAGCTATCGTTTATTCTGACATACTCTTTTTTAGCCTCCTACCATGTGGCAGACATTAAAAAAAAAAACCTTTTAAGTTCAGGGATAAAAGTGCATGTTTATTATATATGTAAGCTTGGGTCATGGGGATTTGTTTTGCAGATTATTTCACTATCCAGGAACTAAAAAATAAACTAAGAGTTAGTTTTTCTTATCCTGTCTCTTCTCCAACCCTTCACCCTCCACTTTCTGATAGGCCCCAGTATCTGTTGTTCCTCTCTGTGTATTCATGTGTTGTCACCATTTAGCTGCCACTAATAAGTGAGAACATGTGGATTTTGTTTTTTGTTCCTGCATTAGTTTGCTAAGGATAATGGCCTGCATCTTTATCCATGTTCCTCAAAAAACATGATTTGTTCTTTTTTATGGTTGCATAGTATTCTATTGTGTATATGTAACACATTTCCTTTATCCAGACTGCCATTGATGGGCATTTAGGTTGATTCCATGTCTTTGCTACTGTGAATAGTGCTGCAGTGGACATATGTGTGCAGGTGTCTTTACAGTAGAATGAGTTATATTGTTTTTGGTATCTACCTTGTAATGGGATGACTGGGTTGAATGGCAGTTCTGTTGTTAGCTTTTTGAGGAATTGCCACACTGTTTTCCACAATGGTTGAACTAATTTACACTCCCACCAACAGTGTATAAGTGTTTCCTTTTCTCCACAATCTCACCAACCTCTTTTTTTTTTGTTTGTTTGTTTTTGTTTTTTGCCTTTTTAATAATAGCCATTCTATCTGGTGTGAAATGGTATCTCATTGTAGTTTTGATTTACATTTCTCTAATGATCAATGATGTGGAACTTTTTTTCATAAGCTTTTTGGCCACATGTATGTCTTCTTTTGAAAAGTGTCTGTTCGTGTTTTTTGCCCACTTTTTAATTTTTTTTTTTTAAATAGATTTGTTTATGTTCCTTATAGATGCTGAATATTAGCCCTTGGTCAGAGGCATAGTTTGCAAACATTTTCTCCCATTCTGTAGGTTGTCTGTTTAGTCTGTTGATGGTTTCATGATGGCATCATCATCATGAAATCTTTGTCTGTTCCTGTGTCCAGAATGGTTGCCTACATTGTCTTCCAGGATTTTTATAGTTTTGGGTTTTACATTTAAGTCTTTGATCCATTTTTGGTTTATTTTTGTATATGGTCTAAGGAAAGGGTTCAGTTTCAATTATTTGTATATGTGTAGCCAATTCCAGCACCATTTATTGCATAGGGAATCCTTTCCCCAATTGCCTGTTTTTGTCAGGTTTGTTGAAGATAAGATAGTTGTAGGTGTGTGGTCTTATTTCTTGGCTATCTATTCCGTTCCATTGGTTTATGTATCTGTTTTTGTAAAGGTGCCATGCTGTTTTGGTTACTATAGTTCTGTAGTATAGTTTGAAGTTGGGTAATGTGATGCCTCCAGCTTTGTTCTTTTAGCTTAGGATTGCCTTGACTACTCAGGCTCCTTTTTCATTTCATATGAATTTTAAAATGGGTTTTTCTAGTTCTGTGAAGAATGTCATTGGTAGTTTAATAGGAATAGCATTGAATCTGTAAATTGCTTTGGCTAGAATGGTCCTTTTAATGACAATGATTCTTCCTATCCATGAGCATGGAAAATTTCTCATTTGTTTCTGTCTTCTCTGAGCATGTTTTGTATTTCTCATTATAGGGATCTTTCACCTCCCTGGTTAACTGTCTTCCTAGGTCTTTTATTCTTTTTTTTTGGCAAGTGTGAATGGATTGGACTCCTGATTTGGCTCCCACTTGATGGTTGTTAGCGTATAGGAATGCTAATGATTTTTATCTGTCGAATTTGTATACCAAGACTTCACTAAAGTTCATCAGCTTAAGGAACTTTTAGGGCAAAACTATGGGATTTTCTAGATATATATTTTCATGTTGTCTGCAAAAAGATAATTTGACTTCTCTTCCTATCTGGATAGACTTCATTTCTTTCTTTTGCCTGATTTCTGTGGCCAGGACTTCCAGTACTATATCTAATAGGAGTGATAACAGAGGGTATCCTTGTTTTGTGCCGGTTTTCAAGGGGAATGCATCCAGCTTCCCCTGATTCAGTATGGTGTTGGCAGTGGGTTTGTCATAGATGGCTCTTATTCTTTTGAGGTCTGTTTCTTCAATATATAGTTTATTGAGAATTTTTAACATGAAGGGATATTGAATTTTATTTAAAGCCCTTTCTGTATCTATTGAAATAATCATGGACTTTTTAAGTTTTGAGATGATCATGGGATTTTTAGTTCTTTTTATGGGATGAATCACATTTATTTTTTTTTTTTAATTTTTTTGAGACAGAGTCTTGTTCTGTTGCCAGGCACCAGGCTGGAGTGCAGTGGCACGATCTTGGCTCACTGCAGCCTCCGCCTCCCAGGTTCAAGCAATTCCCCTGCCTCACCCTCCCAAGTAGCTGGGGCTACAGATGTGTGTCACCACACCCAGTTAATTTTTATATTTTAGTAGAGACAGGGTTTTACTATGTTGGCCAGAATGGTCCTGATCTCTTGACCTCGTGATTCACCTGCCTTGGCCTACCAGAGTGCTGGGATTACAGGCATGAGCCACCGTGCCTGGCCACATTTATTGATTTGTATATGTTGAACCAACCTTGCATTCCAGGGATAAAGACTGCTTGATCATGGTGGATAAGCTTTTGGATGTGCTGCTGGGTTAAGTTTGCCAGTATTTTGTTGAGGATTTTGGCACTGAAAACAACATTGGCCTGAAGTTTTCTTTCTTTGGTTGTGTTTCTGCCAGGTTTTGATATTAGGATAGTGCTGGCCTAATAGAATGAGTTAGGAAGGTTTCCTTCCTTTTCAACTTTTTTGAATTGTTTCAACTGGAATGGTACCAGGTCTTCGTCTAGTAAAATACAGCTGTATGTATATCTGTCTGGTCATGGAAGTTTTTTGGTTTGTAGGCTATTTATTCGTGATTCAATTGGAACTTGTTTTTGGTCTGTTCAGGGATTCAGTGTCTTCTTGGTTCAGTCTTGTGAGGGTGTATGTGTTTAGGAATTTATCCATTTCTTCTAGAATTTCTAGTTTGTATGCATGGAGGTGTTTCTGGTAGTCTCTGATGGTTATCTGTTTTTCTGTGGGGTCAGTAGCAACATACCCTTTGTTGTTTCTCTTTGTGTTTATTTGAATCTTCTCTTTTTTCTTCACTAGTCTAGCTAGTGGCCTATCTTATTAATTTTTTCAAATAACCAACCCATAGTTTTATTGATCTTTTCTAGGTTTTTTGTGTGTTGATCTTCAGTTCTGCTCTGATTTTGGATACTTCTTGTCTTTTGCTACCTTTGGGGTTGGTTTGCTCTTGGTTGTCTAGTTCTTTTACTTGTAATGTTAGTTTGTTAATTTAAGATCATTCTAACTTTTTGAAGTGAGTTTAGTGCTATAGATTTTCCTCTTAACACTGTCTTAGCTGTGTCCAAGAGATTCTGGTATGTTGGATCTGTGTTCTCATTAGTTTCAAAGAACTTCTTGATTTGGGGCATATTTTCTATATGCTACATATACAGCTGATAACAAAATAGACAAATATCCCTTCCTTCATATTCCATATATCCTAGCAGAGCTAATAATATTTGTATTAAAAATATATGTACAATTACAGAAACTTATTTACAGATGTATATAACCTTCACATAAACTGAGAATTGTATATTTGCTTTAGGTAATTTCTATTTGAATTACTTTTCATCAGAAAGGGTCAAAAATATGTTAGTTAGTAAGTTGGACTTGCAACTTGTTACACTTCAGCTTTGTGTTTCATGTCAGAATGTTAGCCTGCATTTAATCTAGGCTGCTCTTTCTTTTTGCTTTTGAACATTAAAAGTTGTAATTTTTCAATGATTTATTGAATGATTATAATTATTTCAAATCATGAATAAATTTTGTAATATAAATGAAAAAGTTATTTAGGAATATTTTCCCTAAAGTATTTCATTTTCAGGCCCAATATAAAAATTGTTCTTTCCCTAAAAAGTTGAACTTATTATTATATTTTATAGATGAATGCACTTTTAATGAGATTTAATTCACTTTACATACAATTATTTTATATTGTGTGATTCAGTGGTTTATAGTATATTCACCAGGCTGCACAATTATTTTCCAATTTCAGAATATTTTCATCACTCTCAGGAAAACCACATAACTCTCAGCAGTTATTTTTACTTTCCCCTCCCACAGGCCCTGGTAACCACAAATCAACTTTTGTCTCTCTGTTTTTGTCTCTTCTGGCAATTTCATATAAGTGGAATTCCAATACACACACACACACACACACACACACACACATTGGTCTGGCTGATTTCACTTATGTTTTCGAGATTCATCAGTGCTGTAGCATGTATCAGTACTTCATTTCCTTTTATGGATGAATACCTTTCCATTGTATGGAAACACCACATTTTATTTATCCATCAACTTGGAAATTTATATTGCTTTCACTTTTTGGCTCTTAAGAATTTTGCTGATATGAGCATTTGAATACAAGTTTTTGTGTGGGCATAAGTTTTCGGTGCCCACATTTCCTTGAAAAGACATATAGTTACAATATGACCCAGTTATGCCATACCATTTTCCAAAGTGGCTGCACCAGTTTACAATCCTACCAGCAATGTATCAGATTTGCATTCTTCCATATCCTTTCCAACACTTGTTACTGTTTGTTAGTTATATCATAGCTATCCTACATGGTGTAAAGTGATAAATAGCTTATTAGTTTTTCTTTAATGAGGAATTATATAACAATTTAAAAATCTTGTCTTTTAGGTGTTGTGCTTCTTTGCAGTGTACAAGGACTAGCAGTTAATATTGACCCAATCTTATATACGTGGCTCATCTATCAGCCTCAGAAACGAACAAGTAGACATATGCAACAGGTAAGAGATTTTTACAATTTTTTTCTCTTAATAAATATTTTTCTTATTTAGTAGAATTATATATGTCTTTTGATTGGTTCTTTTTTTAACAAATGTACCAGATTTCCTTTGTCTCTCATTTTACCTCTTTCAAACAATTCTATTCCTTATTTTGCATGAGAACTTGAGGAATTATACTTTTACCCCTTTCAAACAATTCTATTCCATATTTTTTCATGAGAACTTGCATGCCAATATAAAGTTTCTTTGACCACTAGTGGCGCTTTCCATGCAATGGCTTATAAAATGGAAACTAGTTAAACAAGCCCATTCAAAAGTGGGCAAAGGATATGAACAGACACTTTACAAAAGAAGACATACATGAGGCCAACAAACATATGAAAAAATGCTCATCGTCACTAGTCATTAGAGAAATGCAAATCAAAACTACCTTGAGATACCATCTCATGCCAGTTAGAATGGCGATCATTAAAAAATCAGAAGACAACAGTTGCTGGAGAGGATGTGGAGAAATAGGAACACTTTTACACTGTTGGTGGGAGTGTAAATTAGTTCAACCATTGTGGAAGACAGTGTGGCGATTCCTCAAGGACGTAGAAATAGAAATTCCATTTGACCCAGCAATCCCATTACTGGGTATATATCCAAAGGACTATAAATCATTCTACTATAAGGACACATGCACACAAATGTTCATTGCAGGACTGTTTACAATAGCAAAGACCTGGAATCAACCCAAATGCCCATTGATGATAGACTGTACAGGGAAAATGTGGCAGATATACACCATGGAATATTATGCAGCCATCAAAACGATGAGTTTGTGTCCTTTGTAGAGACATGGATGAACCTGAAAACCATCATTCTCAGCAAACTGACACAAGAACAGAAAAACAAACACCGCATGTTCTCACTCATAGGTGGGTGTTGAACAATGAGAACACATGGACACAACGAGGGGAGCACTACACACTGGGGTGTGTTGGGGGGACATGGGGGGGACAGTGGGGGGTGGGGAGTTGGGGAGAGAGAGCATGGGGAGAAATGCCAGATATAGGTGAAGGGGAGGAAGACAGCAAATTACACTGCCATGTGTATAGCTAAGCAACCATCTTGCATGTTCTTCACATGTATCCCAAAACCTAAAATGCAATAAATAAATAAAAAATAATAATTAGTTTAAGATGGTTACCTTTTATAGGATGCAGCTATGAAAAGCTTTAGGTATTTAGGGATCATGGGACATTTTTGGGCTTAAGGTAGAACAGCTCTGGGGCTAGAGTGCAACTGAAATTTTAGGAGAGCTGCAGTACCAGAAGGTAAAAGAATATAAGCAGGATAATAGAACGTTGTTAAAAATAAATACTGCTGGGCCAGGCACGGTGACTCACACCTGTAATTCTAGCACTTTGGGAGGCTGAGGTGGGTGGATCACAAGGTCAGGAGTTTGAGACCAGCCTGGCCAATATGGTGAAACCCCATCTCTACTAAAAATACAAAAATTAGTGGGGTGTGGTGGCAGATGCCTATAGTCCCAGCTACTTGGGAGGCTGAGGCAGGAGAATCACTTGAACCTGGGAGGCAGAGGTTACAGTGAGCCAAGATCACGCCACTGCACTCCAGCCTGGGCGATAGAGCAAGACTCTGTCTCAGAAATAAGTAAACTAATAAATAATAAATAAATAAATACTGCTTATTTTGATGTTTTTGACAAAGGTAGTCATATTTCTAGAATAGTGGAGAAAATTACTGGTCTTACTTCTTATCTGGTATCACTTAATCCCTGACATGCAGCACCTTTATTAGCTGTCATTCAACAAATATAGGTACTTTGTATACAGGTGTGTACAAGGCATACAAGAGCCTTACTCTTGTGTTAGAAAGTGGTTTTGCTAGGGCTTGACCTTTTAATTCTTGGCTGTGTGAAAATACACCCAGAGTTGGCTGGGCACAGGGGCTCACGCCTATAATCCCACCACTTTGGGAGGACAAGGCAGGTAGACCACAAAGTCAGGAGTTCAAGACCGGCCTGGCCAAGATGGTGAAACACCGTTTCTACTAAAAATAGAAGAATTAGCCGTGTGTGGAGGCAAGTGCCTGTAATCCTAGTTACTTGGGAGGCTGAGGCAGGAGAATCGCTTGAACCTTGGGGGAGGGCACAGAAGTTTCAGTGGGCCAAGACCAGACTACTATACTCCAGTCTGGGTGACCGAGTGAGATACCATCTTAAAAAAAAGAGAAAGAAAAGAAAATACACCCAGAGTTTTAGCTATCCAAAGGTTTTTTGTTTGTTGTTTAGTATTGCCAGTACTGTGAAAATTTATTGGATCTATAAAACTTTGTGCTTTCATTAGTTGCATCTTTCAGCTATTATGCTTGAATTCAGATTGAATTCACACTGTATAGCACATAAATTTTCTCTAGTTACTTATTACATAGTTGACCCTAGAACAACACCAAGGCTAGGGACACCAGCTCCCAGGTTGGTCAAAAACTTATGTATAACTTTCGACTTCCTCCAGAGTTAACTAATAGCCTACTGTTGATCAGAAGCCTTAACAATAACAAATAGTTAATGAACACCTATTGTATATATTATACGTATTATATATGATACTCTTACAATAAACTAGAGAAAAGAAAATGTTATTGAGAAAGTCACAAGGAAGAGAAAATACTATATAGGACGAAAGTAGATTATTCCTGAAGGTCTTCATGTTGAATAGTAGGCTGAGGAGGAAGAGGAGGAGGGCTTTGTCTTGCTGTCTCAGAAGTGGCAGATGTGGAAGAAAATCCACATGTAAGTGAACTCATGGGGTTCTAACTCATGTTGTTCAAGGGACAGCTGTATATTAATTTTAATCCTGAACTTGGTTGTAAGTTTTTAGAGTTTGGATTGTATTCCAGGTATATAAATGGACAGAAATTCAAGGGATTATGGAGTCACTAAATATTAGAGCATAAAGAGGTTTTCTAGTAAATATCTCTACCCCTCATTAATTTTTAGATGAAGAAAGTTAAATGCATCACAGCTTAACAGCATGTGGAGCATTTCTCATCTAAGCCTTAAAAATGATTTCTAATTTAGATTTGTGTATCATCAGTTTGACTAAATACTGGATATGAAAGCAGGTATTCTCTATGTTGTAATGCTTCTGACAATTTATTTAATCTTTTCTTTCTCTAATTTTTGAATTTCTTGTCCTTTTATTAACTCAGCCTGACTAGCAACTTGTAAAATAATATGACCTTTTCGCTGTCAGAACATGATTTTATTATATAGCCATATAATAAACATGTTTTCATTGAAATACTTTTTCATAATTTAAATTAGTATTGTACGTTAGGTGAGGCTTAAGGTTGGATCTATAAAACTTTGGTTGGGGTATTGAAGATAACATTAGAATACACTGCAGCCTGACCAACCACCACCAGATTCACCATCTGATACAGCTGTGTTACAGTTATCATCTGTTATTTCCCAAGCTACAATTTTCTTCTAAAATTGTGGCTAAAGCCCAACATTTGGTGATTGTTTTCCAACCACTTCAGCATTGATCTTTGTGATCCTATGGCAAACTTAAAAGTGCCTTTTTTTGCCAATAACATGACAGAATTGTATTGGGCATCATCAGCAGTAACATCAGATTTTATTTAAGTGAATAAAGATGAAACAGCTGCTTTATTGTCTAGCTCAGTCCTCATGCATTCAATAGACGATCATAATATTTTTCAGCTTTCTCTAACTATGTTTTTCTGTGCCTTCCGAATATGCTATGGATATCTTTTGTGTGACAAAATACAGAGATTTTCAGTATTCTTCAAAAAAGTTTGACTATTCATATTAAACATGTACATAATCAGTTCATAAAAGTATGTTTCTAAAAATATTTTATAAGCATAACTTTATAAGCATTCTTTTCCATTTTTTGAAATCATAATTTTCAAAGTGAATTTTAATTTTAACTTGCTGTTTCCATATTAGTTTAATACTTCTTACTAAAACGGTTTCTGGGTACTTACAGGCTCTTTGGTTTTTACTTAGAATTTTAATTTAAAATTTAAGTGGATAAACATTGGTGTGTGTTTGTGTGTGTGTGTGCGCGCGTGCGTGTGTGCGTGTGTGAGAGAGAGAGAGAGAGAAAAAGAGAGAGAAATAAAGGGTGGGGTGCAGGGAGAGGTGACTGGAGAGAGGGAGAGATTGATTGATTTAAAATAATGACGTCTCAGCCCCAACTTCTAAAGGACTGTCCTCAGTTTTGCCCTGTTTAATCTTTGCTGCTTAAGAAATAGTGACTAATTCAGTTTTTCATTCTGGCTCTTTCCAGCAACCTGTGGTAGCTGTTCCTCTTGTTATGCCAGTTTGTAGAAGGAAAGAGGATGAGGTGTCTATTGGAAGTGCACCCTTGGCAAAGCAACAGTCATATCAGGCCTCTGAATATGCCAGCAGCCCTTTAAAAACAAAAACAGTAACAGGTATGTGTCAAGTACTGTAATGGATTATGATTTTACTCCACTTTTAACCTATTAAGTTACCATTTACAATTTCATGGATGCTGACCAAAGACATGAAACTCCTCATGTCAAGACAAAGAACTTTATTATCCACAGCATTAGTCACAGTATTAGCATTTCCTTGTGTTAGTGCCCTGAGCTCAGCTCCCATAGATGGCATGAAGAGGGTGAGGAATTCTGAATTTAGGGAACCTGAACCTTTTATAATGGGTAGAAAGCATGCCTGCCCTTTTCTCCAGAGGGAGGCGCTGTGTCTCCTTTGCGAGGGTGTAAGGAAACTTGCCTTTTGCTCAGATGCAGGATCATATTTCTGCCTTTTGAGGCTATTCACTATGCAAACATCCTTAAAAACACAGTAGTGAACAAACACACTCACTGCCTCTACTTAAGAGACTCATAGAGAATTGTCTCTCAATAGTATGTCCCTTCTTTAAGTGAATTCTTGAAAACCACAGTGCATCTTAATCATCTTTCCTCCTCTTTCTCTCATATTCCCAGCTAGATCATCTATGCAAATATAAAGTATAACTATTCTTCTATAAAATTATTTGATTTTGTTTTGTGTAGTAAAAAAGAATTTTACATATATAATTTGTCAATATATAATAAAAAAAGAACTTTCTGATTTCATTTTGTGATTTTTTTTTTCTCCTTAGCCTCTAGTTTTTAAGATAATTGGCCACTTTCCTTGGATAATTTTCTATCTTTTCTTCAACTTTATTTCTTACAACTCAGAGATTCCCAACCATATTGAAAAAGGTTTTATAGTTTCAGTAAATCAGAAGCACTTATCAAGTCTTTTATGGGCAAGACTATTTTAAGTGAAATTAAAGGCAGAAATATTAATAAGATGATTCCTACACTTAAAGAATTTAAAATATGATCATATATATGAGGAAATTCAAATTAGCATTTGTTGTATTTTAAATCATATTTAACAACCAAAATGCTGAAATAAATTTTTGTCATATTTTATACATAAGTATTATTTTGTGCTTTATTATTTTTCCTAAATATGACATCAATTATGTTTATTTTGTGGAATCATTAGACTTCTGCTTGTCCATAACCACAAACCTTCTACTTTGTTGAGATTTTATCAATTGACAAAAATGCCTGTGTCTCATTTTGTATCATGAAAAATTATATAATTTATGTTGAGTTTTGATATAAAATTAAATATTCTTTCCTTTAAATGCCATGTTAAGTTTAAGACTTTAGGTTTTACATAAAGGTTTATAATTGAGCTGGTAATTTACATAAAGATTTATAAACATAACTTTTTAGTTAAGAAATGTCTATTAGTGAAAATAAATGGTAAGAATTACCTTACATGCATATAAACCACATATTTAAAATAATGGTTAAGGATAATTAATAGTAACAGAAAATGCTTATAATATAAATGAAAATAGATGATATAAAACTATATAGAATATGTGATTACAGATTATAAAATGCATCTGCATATGCTTGGAAAAGTTTATATGTAAACTCATACCAATCACTTATCAATTCATAAATAATATCAGTTGATCTCAGAATTATTTTGCTTTATTATACTTTAAGTTTTTATAAGAAATTCATAATTTTTAGTGAGGGAAAATAAATAACAAAAGTTGAAAACCTAATTTCTCATTAATTATTACTTTATAAACTATGAAAACATAACATTGTTTTTTATTTTAAATTATTAATATGAACTATGGTTCTTTCCTTTAGAATAAAGGATAATTGTGTATTCTGTCTTTGGTGTTCCCCCATCTTTAGAACCCTCAAATATCCTATAGATAGTCTTCTTACAGATAAGGACATGTGTATTTCACCAGATACATATTCTTACTTAAGCTTTCATAAAAATTAATAGACATCCAGCTAATGCTTGTGATTGCCGTTTGGTGACTGTGAGCATTTATAGAAGGTAAAAGGCCTTGAGAGTGTAACATTTATTGTTTATGAATTCTATTTCTTCCCCCTTGGGTGCCCACTATTTTTTAATTCTCTGGGGAACTTGGCAGTGGTACTCTCTCTTTTTTCGAGAATACTCTGTGCTAAACATTTTCTTTACTTAGAATAATATTTTAATACTTCGTTTTATTTTTAAGGGATACAGTCTAAAAAGGATATGGTCTTCTTTTTTAGATTAAAATTATATTTTATAATTTCTTAGAATGTATACATCTAAATTTAGTTATCACTGTTTTAATTATTATTTATATTGCATCATGAATTGTAATGAGTTTGTTAAGATATTCATAGTCTTTTGCACATCTGCCTACCTTTTTTGGTTGTTGGTTTTATTTTTTTAACCGTCTTAGCCATTTTCAGTAGCATTAGATATAAATCAGTAGCATTAGGTATAATCACATTGTCGTAAAATGCACACTGTATTTTTTAACTGCATGTTACAGTGGAGAAACGTTAGTGTTGTTTATGCCTAAGTTCTTAGTAAAATTATTTTTTAAATTTTTATCCTCGCAGCCTATGGTCCAATGTTGATTTTAAGTTCATCCTCAACAAGTTATATAGTGGTTTTGGCACAGAAATACTAAGACCTGCTGATACTGCCCATGGTTTGATTTTGCTTTTCAATTATTCAGTGATAAGCAGACCTTTTCCTCTTCCAAACTGAGTTAGTCAATGCTAAGTGGCTGGCTGCAGGGGGACATGCGCTTGATGGCTGGAAATGCGTTGACAGCAGAATGCCACTATTTTAATGATACAGTCACGTAAAGGCATACTAAGCCAGAATAAAAAGTTACTGTTCCACATGAAGTTAATTTATTATCATAGCATTGTAAATAATCTTCCAGAGAATCTGTATATCCTTCCAAACAATGAAACCCCTAAGAGCTATGACATCTGTTTACCCTAGGTTTTGAAATTTATAAACCTTAATTTGGAATTCTTGATGAAAATGTCTGTAATGGAGATGAAAACTTAAAAAGCAGAATACTCCATAAATGATACTTATCTAAAAGATATAAACCGTTTTTATCTTATATGTTTATATATGACTTTTCAAGTCAACATAATAAGTACAGAGTTAAAATAATAGAAGTCTTTTTAGACTCCTTGAATATTGCTGAGATAATAAATGACATGTGATAATGATATAGATGTAGTAGATAATGCTATAAATTCAAAGTATAGAACTTTTAGCTTCTGGTCATGATAGAGTAACAGGGTTTAGATTTATATTCCTACTGTAAACTACTAACAAACTGGGCAAAATATGTGGGGAAAATTCTCCTGTTTCTGGACATTGGACAACAGTCAGTGCAGGAGTGTGATTCCTCATAGAAAGGAAACAAAGGTGAGCCCTAGGATTTTCCTAGATTTCTGTCTCAAGGCACATTTTAGAATACAGAGCAGGATAGGACATCTCAAACTGAGCTCCAGCAGTCTTTCTGAGTTATAGAGACAGGAACTGAAGTTTAGGGAGGCAGAGAGAAATAAAATTCCAGAGATGGAGGAAGCTCTTCAGAAAAAGAGCCTCTGTTCGCAGCAGTAGAGTTCTTCTTGAGAATTTGCTGAATAACAAGACATGAATGCATGAGATGAGACCTCCCAGGGTTTGGCAAAGAATAACCTAGGAGTTGTGATCTTAATGATTCCCACTCTTACACAGGGCTGGAAGGCATTAAGTTCCTACTGTCCATCGTATATTATTCTCAGTGGTTATTTAGGATGTTCAGTAGAGGCCAGAAGGACTATGCCTCAAAAGTGGACTAAACTATCTATAGATTAAAGGCTACCCTAGACTCACCTTAAGCAAGCTTGTAAATCAGCCTCTGAAGGAAACAAAATAGCAAGTAACTGTTACTATTGAAAGGAGTACAGTACTATTGTAGCCCAACATCATTAAAAGGAATACAGTAAGTTCAAGACATACAATTTAAATATAACACTGCCAAACATTCAGTCAAAAACTCCCAGATGTGCAAAGAAGTGAGAAACTATGACCAGAAGAAAAACTAGCCAATAGAAATAGGCTATGAAATTACACAGATGATAGAATTAGCAGGTATATTAAATATAGAGACAGGAACTAAAGTTTAGGGAGGCAGAGATAAATAAAATTCCAGAGATAGAGGAAGCTATGAGGAAAAAGAGCCCATGGTAGCAACAGCAGTGGGGCTAAAACAGATATCATCACTATGTTCAAGTATTTACAAGAAGTTGGACACACTGAGGAGAGAAATGGGAAATATATAAAAGAGCCACACCAATTCTAGAGATGAAAAATAAACTATCTGAAACAAAATTTCAATGGAATTAGATGTAAAGTAATACACATGCAAGAAAAAGAGTTAAATGAACTTGAAGACATAGTGATAGAAACATGCCAAAATGAAGCAAAAAGAGAATAAAGGAAAAAAATCTACAGAGCCTTCTTGAACTGTGGGATGATACTTAATTATGGTTGTGAGGGTAGGGCTCACTGAAAGTTCACATTTGACCAGATACTTGAAGCAGGCAAGGGAATGAACCATGCGGATATCTGTGGATAAATGATTTGGATGCACACCCCGCCCCCCCCACATATGCATAAATGGTGTACTGTAACCCCTTCATTTTATAATTAAGACAGTTGGGTCAAAAAGAGGTCAAGCAACTTTTCCAAGGTTAAAAAGATATTTAATGAAACTTTTTAAAAGTTGAAATTGGCAGAGTATAGGTACTTGATGATTATTTCCTTCTTTCACTCTGAATATTTCCTTCTTTCTTTCCTTCATGGCATAGCCAGTCCTGCAAATCAAGTCTATAGAATTTTAGTTATCTACTATTTCATCTCTAATACCTAATATATAGCTAGCCAACTTCAGTGCCTTTGTTTTTTTTTGCCAAGGAATTACTCTAAATTTGCAGCCAAATCCCATAGCACTAAGATAGTGAAGGATTTTGCATCAGAGTTAGCAAGATGGATACTACTGAGAAATACCTTTTATGATGATGTTTCATAATGACATTGATGGTTCCACCTTTCTTTATTTGGGTGCCACTTCACTGGTGCATAGTTAAGTTCCTTGATAAGCCTCAAAAGTGAAACACTACTGTTGGTATAATTTTTTCGTCCTTGATATATCTGTAAATATATTCTAGAATGCTGATGCTTCTACCAAAATAAAAAAAAATATGGTCCTTCAGATGTTTCCATTTTTGTCAGGCATATGGAAAATCTGTCTCTTAGGCGTAGGTCTCCAAGAGAATTAAATATGGAAATCGTAAAATCTTAAAAAGTACTTTGTTTATATTACAGATAATAAAACGTTTTAGATTATTCCTTTTTTTTAAATAATCTTTTTTTGGAGAAATGAACTTTAGTTATTGAGTATAATATTTCTAATTACGTTTTTTTGCTGACCTTGTTTCAACATGTAATATTTTAAATTTATGCCAAAATTTACTACTATGGTTATATTGTTTAGGCTTAGTTTGGCTGAGAAAAAAAGACTACTCTAAATAACAGTGCTTTGAACAAGATCAAATTTTGTCTCTCATTTGAAAGTTTAATAGGCATCCTAAAACTATTATGATCTTTCAAGATCAGGAAGTTTTTTATTCTGATTTGAGTGGCCTTCATTGCCATCCTTGCCTCATGGTTCTTGATGGCTCCTTCAGCAGTTAATCAAGTCTGCATTTCAGTGAGCAGAAATGTGCTTTCTGTCTCATTAAATACTACCCAGAAGTTGCACACTCCATTTTGTTTGTATACTCTTGGCTTAGAAGCTAGTTACGTGGTCCTATATAGCTACATAAGAGGTCTCACAAATAAAAGGCCATGTACCTGACTATGACTTGTGCATTCTAACTAAAAGAAAGGGAGAGTGGATAGTAGAGATTATTTAGTTGCCCCTACCATAGTAACTTAAAATGGAAAGTCAGAAGCCGAATTTTTGAAAACAAAAGAAAATATAAGTATTTTCCTTTTAGTATGAATATCACAAGACAAAGCTGGTTAAAAAAATGTTTAGTGTTGCTTAGATTTTTCATAGTAAGAGATACAGACTTGGGAGTCATCAACATATGGATCATAGTGGAAGCCACAGAATGGTTAAGATTTCTCAGGAGACCATGCACAGCAGGATGAGAAGAGAGTGCAAAATTAAATTCAAAGGAACTCTTATGAAAGAGGGGAAGGAGCCAATGGAGGGAGTTCAGAAGCATCATTATGAGAAGTAAGCAACAAGCTACATGTATATATGTGACATAATTGCAAAGAGTTTCAAGAAGAAGGTGGGTATGCATGATATGCTGTAGAGTCATCAAGAACAATGAGGCTGAAAAATAGGCTGTTAGTCTGAGGTTAGTTGGCCAGAAGAGCTTCACTTTTAAGGAATGAATGAGTTGAAGGAGGGACAACCTATGTATACCAATCTTTCGAGAAATTTGACTATATAGTCACTGGGGTGTGTCTATAGCAGTAGAAATGTAAAGAGACAAGGAGACAAAATTGGAGATACCACAAAGGCTCAGGATAATTTATTACAGTGAGATAACAGTAAGCAAGATATAAAATCCATGCACAGATGTGAGACTTAACCATTCAGGAAAAATCACTTCTTTAAGATAAAGATAAAAAGATAAGACTTTGTATCATTACAGATCGACTTAGTTATTTTTATTTCCATAAACTAGTATTTAGGTGGGACAAGTATTGTTTTTCTTACACTGTTTTAAGAGATCAAAAAATATATACTTTTCTCAAGACAAGCCTCGTATTTTTCTCATACAGGAAATCAGTATTTTTCTCATACAGGAAATGCCCTGGCTGAGAGGAGGGGTTCATTCAAATGGTATTGGATGATTAATTCCAAGAAAGCATTCAGTTTGTTAAGCAAACCAGGTTTATTGATTTTTTATTTTTAAATGTACTATATTTAATATAGATATAATGTCCTATCTTCTTGGAGCCTTTTCTCAAGAGACTAGCAATTATTTACCCAGATAGAACAGCAACAATGACAAAAAAAGAGACTAGCAATTATCCCACATTCAATTTTTAAAAAAATTATTGATACTTCTTTGGCTCACTTTTTATTTCTCTAGGATTATAAAGCAGATTTATCTGTGTATGGTTTCTTCTAATCAAGTTTTGCTTTCTATTTTTACTTTGAAGGTAGAGCATAGACTTCATTAAATTTTCTCAGAAGAGAAAGCTTTAGAAGGTAAACTATTTTAATGTGGAGAAATTACTTCTATACCTTATTGGAGTTCTTTGACTTCTGGTACTGTTAGCACTACCTCACTCCCTTCCCCTTTTGAATATGCAGGTCCAAACCTGAAACAAAACAACAAAAAGGGGGTAGGGGAACAAGAACCCCTACCCCTGTCCCAAAACATTGTTTCCTGATTTCCTTCAGCACAGCCGAGGCAGACTAACCTTTCATTAAGAGCATTACTGAATACTAAGAAGGAATAAATTAGAACAAATAGAAAAAACATAAACTATTTAAAAATAGTTAACTTTATAATAGTCTTCAGTTATTTTTCTTAGTGCACTCCTATCAGTAATTTTTTGAGCAAGCATCCATAGTAGTTATTGATTTATACATTAAATATATGTATCACTATATTATGTAATAAAGCATGTAAGATTATTTTAATTTCATTAATATTTGAATCTTATTCAGATAGAATTTTAATACTTCAATAATATTTCAGTGGGTGAATTGCATGGTATTGCTTTTCTTTTTGTTTGAGGCAGAGCCTCACTCTTTCACTCCGACTGGAGTGCAGTGCTCAATCTCAGCTCATTACAACCTCTGCTCCCGGGTTCAAGCAATTCTCCTGCCTCAGCCTCCTAAGTAGCTGGGATTACAAGCTCTCATCACCACACCCAGCTGATTTTTGTATTTTTAGTAGAGACAGGGTTTGACTGTGTTGGCCAGGCTGGTCTCAAACTCCTTACCTCAGGTGATCAGTCCGTCTTGGCATCCCAAAGTGCTGGTATTATAGGTGTGAGCCATTGTGCCCAGCCTGTGTGATATTACTTTTTAAATATTTATTTAATACTTTGTTATGATAGCAACTCTTAAGTTTAATTTTTAATTAAGTTTATTCCATTTGTTGTTTTTAATGGCGGGTATAATTGGAAAGCTGCCTCATTGAGATACATCATATTGAAGAGGTGAAAAGGGCATCATTGACTGTATTCAGGATATTTATTTTTCAGTCCCATCTATTTTGCAAAGCTTGGCTGACATAAGGCTAGTAAATTTTTATCTTCCTCATAAAAATGAATTATTTCAATTTAATGGGGTAGTGTTACCTTTTTTAATTCAAATAAATTTGTTTTGTCTTTAATCCATATGTTCAAGTGTGTTTTACAGGAATATTTGTGAAGTGTATATACAGTTTATAAGTATTAATTCAGTTAAAAATAAATAGTAAAATTTGTAAACCTGATTAACTATGCCTAGTAAATTGTAATGTGCCACAGTTAACTGAAAAGAAATGAAGGATTAAAGAGCCCTTGTCAGTTCTTTCTTGTTGAGTGTCCCTCTTCCTTCGTATACTTAATGTAGTGTTATCTGTGGCTTTCTGTCATGCAGAAGGACTCCAATGATGGTCTGCTTTACTAAATATTAATAAACTGTGGCTGGGCACGGTGTCTCTTGCCTATAATCCCAGCCATTTGGAAGGCCACGGTGGGTGGATCACTTGAGGTCAGGAGTTCGAGATGAGCTTGGCCAATATGGGGAAACCCATCTCTACTAAAAATACAAAAATTATCTGGGCATGAGGATATGTGCCTATAGTCCCAGCTACTCCTGAGGCAGGATAATCCTGCTCAGGAGGGGAGGATTTAGCTACTGTAGAGGTGGAGGTTGCAGTGAGCCAAGATCCACGACCGTACTCCAGCCTGGCCTACAGAGCGAGACTCTGTCTCAAAATAAATAAACAAATAAAAATAAATTATATGTGTTTCTTAATTTTAGATGAAAGTAAGTGTAAGTAGATATTCTCATATTTTTCACTGCTATGGGTGTTCTGGTAGTTTTCTGCACCAGATTTTTTTGGAGAACGCTATTGTGTTAGAATGTTACTTGGAAGTTTAGCATTACGTAGAGATGGCTTCTCATGTAAGGTTCAGATAAGAGCATCCTGTGAAGCAGGTTCGGTGTGCAGTGATTACCAACTTGTCCAGTAAGACAACACACTCATGCAGTGAGTTGTATGATGCAGATTTATGACTGTAGTCACAGATAGGCATCAAGGGACAATAGAAGCCCAGGATTTAGTGTGATTTGGTTCCCTAGATTCCAGAAAGCTGCTCAGATTAAATGGTGTCTCATCTGTGCATGCTGCACTTGAACTACGCCCGAGGGTTCCTGGAAAACATCTCTGTCTGGGTTTTATATTCCACAGTGATATGACTTGCTCACTAAAGCATTGCACTGTACTGTTTCTATTCAGGACTGGAACAGAACTTGAGCTGTTGTGGTCAGTCCCTTCCTATCTTAAGTTGCATTGTACAGTTTTTCTTAAGAACTACAAGTGAATAAAGGAGGAGAACTGGGTAGTCCAAGGCCACCAGAGAACTGTCCTGCAGGTCCCAAGGAGCCAATTTAAACTAAGAAAGGCACTGGCTGAGATAGTGAAAGAAATCTTTACTCCTGATCAGAGAAGTAAAAAAAAAAAATCAATACCATCTCCAAATCTGCTAGCTCAGGCAGAGAATATCAATGGGATAATGACCAGTGAATATATGCTAATAGAAGGATTGAAAGCCAGGTGAGCTAGGAAGGCAATGAAGTTGAACAGTTCTTGAAGACGTAAGCCTGAGAAAAGGGGGAAACAAGCCTCATGATATGCTTAAAGCATTTTGAGATCTATGCAGCCTATGTAATGATGTTGCTAGGGCACATACAACTACTAGCCTATTGGCCTGGTTTTCCTAAATTAAAAGGTGATTTCTTTACTAGTGAATAAACATTCCTAAATTAGAAAGGACTTTCCAATTGCAAGAGATAGAAACTACATTGAAATGATTTTCAGTTAAAAAAAAAAGTTGCGGCAGATTATTTATTGAATCCCATAACCAAAATGGTACAGGCAAAGATAGACCAGAGATTCCACACTATCAGGACTCCGTCTTTTCATGTTGGTTTAATTTTCTCTTACTGAACATAGATTTCTTGACACAGTTTTTTACATGGCTGGGGTATCTCTGAACTCACATGCTTGATTCTCTATAGTCAAAGAGAAACAGGTCTTATTCAGTACCTGTTGAAAATGTAATTGAAGCACTTTGGGAGATGCAGGCAGGCAGATCACCTGAGGCCAGGAGTTTTGGACCATCCTGGCCAACATGGTGAAACCCCATCTCTACTAAAAATACAAAAATTATCTGGCCTGGTGGTGCCTGCCTGTAGTCTCAGCTAATCAGGAGTCTGAGGCAGGAGAGTTGCTTGAACCCGGAAGGCGGAGGTTGCAGTAAGCTGAGATTGTGCCACTGCACTCCAGCCTGGGTCACAGAGCAAGACTGTCTCAAAAAAAAAAAATGTAATTGAAGAGAATTTTGCTTGACTGTCTTGGATCATGTGCCTACATCTTGCACAGTCACTGTGGTCAGGAAGTTTTTGTAGTATGATTGGCCTAGTGGCAGCCTAAGTTGAGTCATGTATTCACCCCTGTGTTCTGGGGCATGAGATAAAATGGCAGAAAAAATGCAATAGCAGAAACATGCCTCATGAGGATAACTCCAGCTATTCCAGTTCGTATCTACTAATTTTTTATTTTACAACTAATCACAGTAGGTTTAAAACACATTACTATTTCAATAGGAAGATGGTAAATTCATTATGAAGGTATTGGCTACATGAACTAGGGAACAGAGGAAAAAGTCTAGAAGGAAAAGACATGAGTTGCATGAGATGAGACAGATTGCAGACTTTATAACAGGCTTTGTTTTCATTTTTTTAAACAGGGTTTATTCAGTTGAGGGAAAGGAATTAGGATATGTTTTTGTTTATATAGTTTTGATCAATACAGTTCTGCTTAGCACAATTTATTTTTCAACTTCATCTGCTTCATTATAAAGAATTTTTTCCCAAAGAGCCATTAATTTGAATTATCATAATATGTGATTTGAACTATAATGTCACTTAATTTTAAAGTTCTTTGAGAATACATTACAATGTTAATAAGTAAACTTTTTTCAAATATAGAGTTCTTTGGAAATAAGTATAAGTTACTCTAGTTTTTATACAAACTGGCAAGAATTCAGCAAAATTGAACCAACTTGTTTTTTGTTTTTTTTTTTTACAGTCTCTTCACTCCCTTTTAGCAGTCAGAACAAGATTATAGTTTCCAGATGAAATTCTGAATGTCACATAGTGATGACATATATTTTCCTGGTTGGCTCAGCATGAGATGCAATTTTGCATGCCATGTCACGCTGACTTGCAGAATCCAAAAGCCATTATTTCCCAAGGGGCTTTCAAGAGTGATAGTATTGAATGTAGTTTTTATTTTGATGAAAAGTCTCAGGCATTATTGCAGTTCTGTGGCAAGTGGCTTAAAGCTTTGAGTATTATCTAACTTTTAGAAATTAAAAATAGTACCATGTAAAGGTCACTTTCTCTTCTAGTTATTTAAATTTATATTGCCAAATGCAGTTGACAAAAATATAAATCAAGAATTAAGAAGGTGTGGTAGATAAAACAGTAGCCTAGGGACCAAAACACCTAGGTTTTGATCTTACGCCACCCCATGTTAAGCTAACATCACTCAGTTTTATTTTCTTTATTTATAAAATGATGATAAGTGTACTCATCAATACCTCAAGTAAAGTAAGACGTGAAAGTTCTTTAAAATGATAAAACACAATTCAGAAGGTGAAGATCACATTTTTGATGTTTGAATTTTAAAGGGAAAGCTGTAGACTTTCAAGCATCGTGAAGCTTATTTTGACTAATAGTTTCTAGCCTTGTGGTAAAATTTTATTCTTTCTTTTTTCCTTTGGAACTTAGTGATCTGCAAGTTGCGTTAAACCCCAGTATATCAGTGCAGATGCCTACATAATGAAATTTATTTCACACTGATGATCTGCCTTCTTTTTTAGGCTTGTCTAGCTGACCTGCTTTGTTATACCATTCTTACTTTATTTTTTCTGTTTTTTAAAGGTGCCTCATATCCAACTGCCTACACATCTCTACTTAGGAATTTTATGGGGTGGGGGAGCCTAACATGTCTTGTTTCATCGGCTTCCTAAATTTAGACAACTGTGTACCTCTCACCCACCTTCATTCACTGTGATGTTCAAGGCTGAGACTTGGGATTCATCCTTAGTGTCTCCCTTTCCTATCCATTCCACTTCCAAGTTATATCTTGAATCTTTTTGTCTGTTCATATGCCACAACAAATGGAACCACATCATTTTTTTTTTGTGTAGAGTAACGTAAGGATATGCTAACTAGTCTTACTGGTGCCATTCAGTGTTATCCTCTGATCTCAGTTACCTCAATTCATTGTCCACATGGCAGCAAGAGTCATCTTATTAAAAACCTAAATTAGATCATGTCACTCCCTGCTTAAAACACGTCAGTTGCTTCGTATTGCAGTTAAGATATAACCCAGACTTCTTACCATGCCCTACAAAGTTGGGTATTCTCTCACCTCTATCAGGTTCTCCTATGGCATCTTTTGTCATTTTTCCTTACTTGGGTCCTGTTTCATTTTCTTACATACTTCATTCTTTATCTTGCCCTGAGATCTTTTGCATATGCTGTTTTCTGTTTCCATTGCTTTATTTCATAGCTGTGTGCTTTTCATACTGCAGATTATAGTTTAGATGTTCAATAAAAAAACCTTCCCTATTCCCTAAAATAGGTCTGTGCCACTCACCCAGGATTCTTTAACACCCGTTTCTGTCCTTAGAACACTTACCATGTATCCTCTTTTTTTTTTCTCTCTCTCTTTCCCTACCTCTTTAGAATATATGTCAAGGGCCATGTATGACTTGTTCATCTTTGTTTTCCTGGAGTCTAATAGCCATTTCCGATATTGAGCATATATGTATTAAATAGTTGTTGCATGAATCCATAACCCTTTTCTTTCTTGTTATTTTTATTTAGGGATGTAAAAGTCTCATTTCTTAATCTTTTAGACCCCTGTTGTTTAATTGATTTAAATTGATGTCCTATAACTTTTCATATCTGTTCTGGTTTCTCAGAGATAGATAACAGATATTCAGGAAGAGTTAGCAGCTCATGGTACAATTTCAATTGGTGTGCGTAATCTTCCAGGGTATTCCTGCTACATCAGAAATTTAGATATATTTTAAAATGTTGAATTATTGTAAGAATAGTCCAAGTAAAATGCAGGATATTAAGATAAATTTTTGCCTCTGGTCAGTGTTCTCCACCCTGTGCTACGTAGGTTGGGAAATTCCAAGTAGTATACAACATGGCTTCTGTTGTGATGAACTTTAGGTTTTAACTGGAGAGAGAAAAGTAATATACAGCATAGTAGACTTTAGAGAATTGAGGAACTGAGTGGAACGAATCATTATTATAGATTTAAGGAATTAGATAAGTTTTCATTGAGAAGACCTTAAGGTAGGTCTTATACAGGATTTTTAACAATCAAGAAGGTGCTTACATTTGGATGGGAACAGCAGAGATAAGACACTGATTGGAGTAGAGTCTTTAAGTAGTGGAAAAAAAGGTGAACAGAGATTCAGAGAGTCAAGACCAGCTTACACAGGGCTTTGAAAGTCAGATAGAGAACTTTGGCTTTCTATCTGAGATTCATTCTTAAGTAGTATCCTACAGCTGAGAATTGTCTGTAGGATGGACCTAAAGGAGGGAGACCCTTTTCAGAACTATGAGTAAATCTTTATAGTGGTGAAGATTTTCAACAGATTGATAGCCAGGAAAACAAAGAAGAAAGTACAGATTTAGGTTATTTTTGAAACTAAAAATGTTCTTATTTTCTTATCCTTTAAAAGAAGTATATGTAAATTTATGTTTACTTCTTTTGAGAGATTTTCAAATCATTTTTAGGATCATAAATGCTAATAGCTTCTTTTTCATACTCATACACATGTGGTTTAGAATAAAGTGAGAGGTCATCAGTGCTTCTACAATTATTATGCTTTCTACATTATGGTATAATTTTTTGTTATCCATCTATTTCTTTCTTTATAATGTGAGCACCTTAGAGATGTGACCTCAGTCATACCTCTTTGTTTCTCTGTGACCTAGCACAAGTAGGCACTCAATTATGCTTATGGAATTGAACTAAGCAACTTTTCCATAGCTCATAAGTCTTGTAAGAGGCCAGCATTTTACTTTATCTCATTTTGAAGTGTTTTCCAAGAATGTAAGAATACAGTATAATAAGATTCACAAGTTGGCATCTGTTTGACTTTATTCCTGCTATACTGTTGAAATTTTAAAAATCTTTTTGTGATCTTCTAAAGATGTGAGGAAATGGGGGATTGCAAGAAAGGTGATGAGGATGAGATTCCCTTCTGCTATGTTCTTCAACCTGTATTCTTGCTAATATTCTTTTCTTCATGGACTAGCAATGAAAACAATATGGCTGGCCCAGAGAGAGCACTGGGAAGAGGGATGGAGGGAGAAGTAAAAAAGACAAGAGGGAGCCAGATCCTGTAGGGACTTAAAAATCATTTTAACAACTTTGACTAATAAAAGTGAGCAAGGGCCGGGTGCAGTAGCTCACACCTATAATCCCAGCACTTTGGGAGGCCAAGCTGGGTGTATTACAAGGTCAAGAGATCAAGACCATCCTGGCCAACATGGTGGAACTCGATCTCTACTAAAATACAAAAATTAGCTGGGCATGGTGGCGCGTGCCTGTAGTCCTAGCTACTCGGGAGCCTGAGGCAGGAGAATTGCTCGAACCCAGGAGTTGGAGGTTGCAGTGAGCTGAGATCGTGCCACTGCACTCCTGCCTCATGCTGGCAGGAGGCATCTCTTATGATGTAAGAGAGAGATGTCATTTTTTGAGATAGAGCAAGACTCAAAAAGAAAAGTGAGCAAGATGGGATGACATTTAAGGGTTTTGAGTAGAGGCATGATATGACCTTTTTTGGTTATTTTACCAATATTATTCTTGATGCTGTATTGAGAATAGACTGTAGGGAGAAAAGTATAGAAGGAGAAGAGCCAGGTGTCATATGGCTCTTGGCCATAGTGTATACCTGCAATCATGGAAACTCTGCCAGGTAGTATTACCAGAGGATGCAAGGTCAAATTCAGGATCGATTTTGAGGTAAAGCTAATCAGATTATAGTAATTTTCAAGATATATGATGTAAGAGAGAGATGCCATTTTTTTTTTTTTTTACTTTAATGTAGCAGCCAGAAAGGTGGATTTGCTGTTTATTGAGACTTGGAGGATTATTAAGTGAAAAGTATAGGGGCTTTTGAGAAAGAGACTCAAGAGTTTTGCTTTGGCTATATTAACTTTGAAATTCCTATTGAATATCCAAATGGAGATATTCAGTAGGCAGTTAAATAGTCTGGAGCTTACAGGATAGATCCAGACAATTCCCTGGAAATAGAATCCTCATAGAGAATACTTAAAGCCATGACATTGAGTGAGATCATCTAAGAAGAAGGTGTTTGTAGAGAAGAGAAATGGCCCAAGTACTGAACCCTTGGACATTCTAGCATTTAGTGGTCTGGAGAATGAAGAATTAGGAAGAAAACTGAGAAAGAGCTACAACTGATGTAGGATGGGAACATAGAGATGATCGTGTTCAGAAAGAAGTGAAGACAGTGTTTTGAGGAGGTGGAAATGATTAACTTTTTCAGATTCCTCTAATAGGTCAGTGTTAATGCCTCTAAAAAACTGCCATGGAAATTTCAGTGATTCAGCATAGAAGAATTCATTTTGTTTTCAAGGGAAGTCCATTACTGTGTCCACAGTATGATAGCTCTTCTCCAAGCAGTGAATCCACCACCTTTCGTTTAGCTACTCTGAGGATCCTTAGGGCCTCAGATTCAGAAAAGAGTTTTAGAAAGATAGCGATTTTGCTGATGACATATCATGAGTTCTAGAGGGCAGAAAAGAGGAGATTCCAGTGTGTGAAGCGAGAGATGAAGTCAGATGGGGGTTGCAAAGATCTGTTTAGTGATGAGAATCTGGGTGATGAGGGGTATTCTTAGAATTTTGGGCTTCTCTTGGTGGCTAATGTAAATAGAATATAAAGGGAATGAAGGAATTAGTACCGGTTTTTCTAATGCAGAATTAGGTGGCAAGGCTGTGAGTATTGGGGCTGGAGGGATGTGGTCTTCAATCCCTCTGGGATTATAGGCATGAGCCACCATGCCCCACCTGAAACAAGTTTGAAGAAATTTAAATTATGCATTCAGTAAATATGTACAATTATATAGTTAGTGGTTTTTTTTAGATGATTGCAATTATGTATGTCAAATTAAAACACCAAAAAAAAAAATATGAAAATTTTAGGCCTGTGGTTTTTCTTTGAATTGCAAAGACCCCTACAAAGTAATCAATAATCATAACTTTCTTTTTCTGCTCTCCATTTATAGGAGAAATAATTAAATGCAGATCAAATAAACATACTTAATGGATTTATTTAAGTAACATCCAGACTACATATTGGGGTCATAATAGATTCAACTTACAATTCCTGTATCGGGAACCAAATGAGAAGAATTTTGAGTATTAGCAAAACAGCTCCTAAATTGGTCTATGTTTTCAATCTCTTCCTCTTCCAATTATATATCCTTTGTGTTAATATAAGAATTTTCACTTAATAACTCAGGAATGGAAAAACAAATATAATGTGTTCACTTATAAGTAGGAGCTAAGCTGTGCATTTGCAAAGGCATACCGAGTGGTATATTAGACATTAGAGACTAAAAAGGTGGGTTGGAGGAATATTTAGGTGACAGGTGCACTAAAATTTCAGACTTCATCACTATACCATTCACCTTTGTAACCAAAAACCAATTGTATTCCTACAGGTATTGAAAAAAATTTAAAATTGTTAAAAATACAAACAACTTTCACTTGTAAAACTCAAATTTTATTACACTTAATTGCTTAACAGTTTTTACTGTCTCGTGGTCCTTTAGAATGAATTTTATGTGTCTTTGCAAAATATTTAAGACCCTTCACAATGAGGCTTTATCTTATATTTCTGATCTTACCTCTAGTATACCAGTTGCATTATTTTTATGCTATGCAATTGCTGAGGAGTGATTTACTTCCAATTATGTGGTCACTTTTAGAATAGTTGTGATGTGATACTGAGTAAAATGTATGTTTCGTGGATTTGGGATGGAGAGTTCTGTAAATGTTTATTAAGTTTACTTGTTCCAGGTCTGAGTTCAAGTCCTGGATATCCTTGCTAATTTTCTGTCTCGTTGATCTGTCTAATATTGACAATGTAGTGTTAAAGTCTCCCACTATTATTGTGTGGGAGTCTAAGTCTCCTTGTAAGTCATTAAGAACTTGCCTTATGTATCTGGGTGCTCCTGTATTGGGTATGTATATATTTAGGATCATTAGCTCATCTTGTTGAATTGATCCTTTTACCATTATGTAATGTCCTTCTTTGTCTTTTTTAGTCTTTATTGCTTTAAAGTCTATTTTATCGGAGACGAGGATTGCAACTGCTTTTTTTTTTTCCGCTCTCCATTTGGTTGGTAAATCTTCCTCCATCCCTTTGTTTTGAGCCTTTGTGTATCCTTGCATGTGAGATGGGTCTGGATACAACATACTGATGGGTTTTGGCTTTTTATCCAATTTGCCTGTCTGTGTCTTTTTATTGGGGCATTTAGTTCATTTAAATCTAGGATTGATATTGATATATGTGAGTTTGATACTGCCATTTAATGCTAGCTGGCTGTTTTGCCCATTAGTTGATATAAATTCTTCATTATGGTGATGCTCTTTACCTTTTGGTATGTTTTTGGAATGGCTAATACTGGTTGTTCTTTTCTATGTGTAATGCTTCTTTCAGAAGCTCTTGTAAAGCAGGCCCGATGGTGATGAAATCTCTAAGTACTTGCTTATTTGCAAAAAATTTTATTTTTCCTTCACTTATGAAGCTTAGTTGGCTGGATATGAAATTCTGGATTGAAAGTTCTTTTCTTTAAGGATGTTGAATATTGGCCCCCACTCTCTTCTAGTTTGTAGGGTTTCTGCTGAGAGATCTGCTGTCAGTCTGATAGGCTTCCCTTTATGGGTAACCTAACCTTTCCCTCTAGCTGCCCTTAGTATTTTCTCCTTCATTTCAACCCTGGTGAATCTAATGATTATGTGCCTTGGGGTTGCTCTTCTTGAGGAGTATCTTTGTGGTGTTCTCTGTGTTACCTGGAGTTGAGTATTGTCCTGCCTTGCTAGGTTAGGAAAATTTTCCTGGATAATATCCTGAAGAATATTTTCTAGCTTGGATTCATTCTCTTCATCACATTCAGGTACACCTATCAAATGTAGGTTAGGTCTTTTCACATAGTTCCATCTTTCTTGGAGACTTTGCTCATTCCTTTTTACTTTTTTCTCTAAACTTGTCTTCTCGTTTTATTTCATTAAGTTGGTCTTCGACCTCTGATATCCTTTCTTCTGCTTGATCAATTCAACTGTTAAAACATGTGCATACTTCACGGAGTTCTCATATTGTGTTTTTCAGCTCCATTAATTCACTTATATTCCTCTCTAAATTGTCTATTCTCATTAGCATTTCATCAAACCTTTTTTGAAGATTCTTAGTTTTTTTACATTGGGTTAGAACATGTTCTTTTAACTCACAGAATTTTCTTATTATCCACCTTCTGAAGCCTGATTCTGTCAATTCATCACACTCGTTCTCCATCAGGCCTTGTTCCATTGCTGATGAGGAGCCGATCCCCTGTAGGAGGAGAGACATTCTGATATCTGATGTTTTCAGCCTTTGCACTGGTTTGTTCCCATCTTTGTGGATTTATCCACTTACTATCTTTGTAATTGCTAACTTTCAGATTGGGTCTCTGAGTGGATGTCCAGCTTGTTGGTGTTGATGTTTTTTCTGTTTCTTAGTTTTCCTTCAGCAGACACCCTCCCCCACAGAGCTGGACCTTCCCAGGTTCAGCTGTAATTGCTGTGAAACTCTCAATCCTCAGGCTTCCAGTTGCTGTTTTTTTGTTGGGGAATTTCCCCTGCGGCAACCCACTGTGCTGGCTGAAACAGTGGCGTTGAGATTCATGGTGCTTTTCTGCCTGGGAATCTCTAGGTCTGGCTCCCTACTTCAGTCCCCTTTTCAATCAGCTGAATGGGCGACTGCATTCCTGGAGCTCCAAACGCCAACTAAAAGGGCCCCCAGTCCCATATACTCTGCACTGAGAACCGTCATACCAGGGCGCCGGCAAAACAGCCGCGCCAGCCAAAAGAGTCCTACTGGCCACCCACGGGGCTCCTCTGCTGGGAATCTCCTGGTCCATGGGCAACAAAAATTCATCTGGAAGTGTGGCGTCCACTTACTCTCTGCGCTTTCACTGGGAGCTACACTCTTGAGCTGCTGCCAGTCGGCCATCTTGGATCTCTCCACTAGTTGCATTTTTTGTGTGGTATATTTCATTCACATGAAACTACTTAAAATGCACTTTGAATCTATGCCTTTGTGCATCTTCTTTCTGTCTGCTATTCCTTCTTTCTTTGATTTAAGAATTCTTTCTCAACCCAACTCCATGTCACCTCCTTTGTGGAGACTTCCCTGCCAATATTTGATTGAATTAATTTATTCTTTCTGCATTACCAGAATTATATATTTATTTTACTTTAAGTTCTTAGATAAATTTGCAGAACATGCAGGTCTGTTACATAGGTATACATGTGCCATGGTGGTTTGCTGCACCCATCATCCTGTCATCTACATTAGGTATTTCTCCTAATGCCCCCACCTATGACAGGCCCTGGTATGTGATGTTCTCCTCTATGTGTCCATGTATTCTCATTGTTCAGCTCCCACTTATGAGTGAGAACATGTTGTGTTTGGTTTACTGTTCCTGTGTTAGTTTGCTGAGAATGATGGTTTTCACCTTCATCCATGTCCCTGCAAAAGACATGAACTCATCCTTTTTTTATGGCTACATAGTATTCCTTGGTGTGAATGTGCCACATTTTCTTTATCCAGTCTATCATTGATGGGCGTTTGGGTTGGTTCCAAGTCTTTTCTATTGTAAACAGTGTCACAATAAATATATGTGTGAATGTGTCTTTATAGTAGAATGATTTATAATCCTTTGGGTATTTACCCAGTAATGGGATTGCCAGGTCAAATGATATATCTATTTCTAGATCCTTGAGGAATTGCCACACTGTCTTCTACAATGGTTGAACTAATTTGCACTCCCACCAACAGTGTAAAAGCATTTTACACAGTGTAAAAACATAAAAGTGTACAGAAATAGTTCTGTACATCTTCTCCAGCATCTGTTGTGTCCTGACTTTTTAATGATTGCCATTCTAACTGGTGTGAAATGATACCTCATTGTGGTTTTGATTTTCATTTCTCTAATGACCAGTGATGGTGAGCTTTTATTCATATGTTTTTTGGCCACATAAATGTCTTCTTTGGAGAAGTGTCTTTTCATATCCTTTGCCCCCCTTTTGATGCAGTTGTTTGTTTCTTATAAATTTGATTGTCCATTGTAGTTTCTGGGTTTTAGTCCTTTGTCAGATGGATAGATTGCAAAAATTTTCTTTCATTCTGTAGGTTGCCTGTTTCCTCTCATGATAGTTTTTTTTTTTTCTTCTTTGCAGAAGCTCTTTTGTTTAATTAGATCCCATTTGTCAATTTTGGCTTTTGTTACCATTGCTTTTGGCGTTTTAGTCATGAAGTCTTGGCCCATGCCTGTGTCCTGAATGGTATTGCCTGCATTTTCTTCTAGGGTTTTTATGGTTTTAGGTCTTACATTTAAGTCTTTAATCCATCTTATGTTAATTTTTATATAGGGTGGAAGTGGTCCAATTTCAGTTTTTGCATATGGCTAGCCAGCTTTCCCAATATCATTTATTAAATAGGGAATCTTCTCCCCATTGCTTGTTTTTGTCAGGTTTGTCAAAGATAAGATGGTTGTAGATGTGTGGCCTTATTTCTGAGGCCTCTGTTCTGTTTTATTGGTCTATATATCTGTTTTGGTGTCAGTCCCATGCTGTTTTGATTACTGTAGTCTTGTAGTATAGTTTGAAGTCTGGTAGCATGATGCCTCAAGCTTTGTTTTATTTTTTTATTTTATTTTTTTGAGTCGGAGTTTCGCTGTTGTTACCCAGACTGGAGTGCAATGGCACGATCTCTGTTCACCACAGCCTCTGCCTTCTGGATTCAAGCAATTCTCCTGCCTCAGCCTCCCCAGTAGCTAGGACTATAGGTGCACACCACCGTGCCCAGCTAATTTTTGTATTTTTAGTAGAGACGAGGTTTCACCTTGTTGACCAGGATGGTCTCGATCTCTTGACCTCGTGATCCACCCGCCTCAGCCTCCCAAAGTGCTGGGATTACAGGCGTGAGCCACCGCTCTGTGGGCTTTTTTTTTGGTTCCATATGAAGTTCCAGGTGTTTTTTTTCCTGTTCTGTGAAGAACACGCCTGGCGAATTTTTGTATTTTTGTTAGAGACGGGGTTTCACCAACTGACCAGGAAGGTCTTGCTCTCTTGACCTCTTGATCCTTCTGCTTTGGCCTCCCAAAGTGCTGTTATTACAGGTGTGAACCACCATCCTGGCCCACACCATTTTCATAATTCTACATAAAAATCAGATATATTGCGTTATAGTCACACTTTGAATAATTCGTTCATCTTAATGAATCTTAGTTTTGAGTATAAAACATTGGAAAACAGTGCCAGCCTGTTGCAGCTATAAGCAAAAAGACTGCCTCTCTCAACCTAAAAATTCTTACTGTTTCTCTCTGATCTCATGATACGGTATCTGGAAGTGCTTTAGCTCATTACTACCTTGCGCTGTTATTTCTGGTGGTGGTGGTGTTGGTTGTGTGTATACACATGCTGAGCAAGTTTTGGAAGTTCCAATTTTTTGTTGTTGTCTGTGTGATTTGTTTTGGAATTGAGGCCAGGGTAAAGGAATTTTATATTCAGTGGATTAATATGATCATCTTGATAATATAACTTGAAGGTTGAGTTCTAGAGAGATTCATGCCTTTACTTTGCTGTTTATAACAAGACTGTTAATCAGTACGCTCACTCTTACTCACTTTCTCACTGTTTTGCCGCTTTTCTCCTCTTTGTTCCCTTTCCCTTACTTATTTCTTGTTTTTTCTTGCTTGACAGAATTCAGAATCCCTGCCTTGTTCCGTGACTTTCCAGTTAGATCTGGGTCGACTTTATTGTTTATATCCTGCAAATTATGCATGAAAAAGCTGAAATCTAAATAGTTGACATGATTTTAAGATCACATTATCTTGAATTGGTAGAATAAAAAAAGAAACGTAGGTTTTCTGAGTACTCCCAGTCCATGCTTTCAGGAAACTTTTATTTAAATATATTAATCCTACTGATATCCAAAATTCTGTCACAAAGACTTTTTTGATTTTTTTGTTTTTATTTTAAACCTCAAAGCATCTACAAATAAGCATAAGCTTCTTGAGGACTGGGACTGTGTCTGTTTTGCTCATCACAGAATTTCTAGTTCTTAACCTAAGCCTTAGGAAAGTAATAGGTACTCCACAAGTAGTTTTTGAATGATATTTTTTGACATATTGAAATTAGGGGATATTTCAATTTTCCATCCTCCCTCCCTCCTTTCTTCTTCTTTCTTATTTTTTGGTGAGCTGTATTTTCTGATTTTTCTCCTATTAGCATATATTATTTATCTAATAAAAATATTTTTGAAACTATACCAAATAACGAGAGACACCTTGAAGCCCATGAACAGTTAACACTTTAACACTTTATCTTTGCCTGCCTGTCTTCCGGCCTGTCTTCCCCTCCCCTCCCCGCGCCTCTCCCCTCCCTTCCCCTCCTTTCCCCTCTCTTCCCCTCCCTTGCTTCCTCTTAAGCCTGTGGGACTGCAAGTCAATTAAGCGTCTTTTCTTTATAAATTACCCAGTCTCCATTAGTTCTTTATAGCATTGTGCAAATAGACTAACACAATTTTCATTATGGGTTATTTTTCATAGTCATCTTCTCTGTCTGCTTTTGACTCTTCAAAAAGTGCTTCCTCTGCAGGATGATCTATGATCTGAGTTTGCAAGACTTATTTTCTAGAGGTTTTAAATTTTTATATTTTAATCTTTTAGGTAACGGAACTGTGATCAAGGCTGTTGCTGCCTAGTATAATATTGTCTTGGCTATCAGTTTGATTTCCCATGAACATAAAGGAGATATAAAAATTGACACACTTTTCTTCTTGATAACTATTAAACTTTCAAATAAAAATGGAATCACAAATTATAAATAGATACCTTACACAAAGGTGATATGGAATGTCAAATGCTATTAGGAAAATCTTAATAATATACTAATAGGAAAAGATTTTAAGTAGGTACACATATGATTTGTTCTCTATTATAAAAGATATCAATTGATTGTTTATTTACTGAGCAAGATATTGTACTACTGCTACATGAAATAGAGAAACATGAATTCTCCTTTCAGCAAAATGAACACTGTGTTAGTATTAGCTCTGTACTGAATAAAGTTCATAAACATAAGTTGATGGTTACAAGTTTTATGTTTAAAGGGAAAAATTTAAATATTCTATTAGAAATAATAATTCTTTATTGACTAAGTACTAAGCCTAACCTACTTTAGTGAAATCACCTTTCTTTATGGCTTTTACTTAGCAGATGATAAAAACCTAGAACAGGGGTCAGTGGCTCACTCCTGTAATCCCAACACTTTGGGAGGCCGAGGTGGGTGGATCACCTGCAATCAGGAGTTCGAGATGAGCCTCACCAACATGGAGAAACCCCATTTCTACTAAAAATACAAAAAAATTAGCTGGGTGTGGTGGTGCATGCCTATAATTCCAGCTACTTTGGAGGTTAAGACAGAAGAATGGCTTGAACCCGGGAGGTGGAGGTTGTGGTGAGCCAAGATTGCGCCATTGCACACTCCAGCCTTGGCAACAAGAGCAAAACTCTGTCTCAAAAAAATATATAAAAAACCCTAGAACAGAAAGGGCTTAATTCCTAGAAGCGCTCTCTATGAAAACGGAATTATTACAGTTGAACCAATGTATCTTGACTTTTTGATATGATGAAGTAATGTGGTTATTGTGAGACTCTTAAACTTCAGAATATTTATTGCCATGGGTTTATACATATTACAGAATATTTAGAATTGCCATTTAACCATTGACATCATTATTCAGTTTTCCAAAGTAAGAACAGAGATTTTGACATAGTGACTTTGAGTAATTGTTATCAGGTTCTAGTTCAACTTGAAGAAGGTAAAGAGATGTTTTCATATAAATCATTGATTGAAATATAGATGCAAAAACAGTAATTTAATTCTGTGGCTTGGAATTTCTGGCTTTATGATTTTTCTTCAAATTCTGTCTAGTTGGTTACATGTTAATAAATATGTATATAAAGATTATTTATCACTGGAAGAGTAAGAGTAGGAGATGCCATAACCAGAATGTGTCATCAATGTTAAACCATTAACTGCTACTATTTCTTGCTGTATATCACTATGTTCAGCTCCTCCTTTGGACAAACACACATTCAAACGTTTAAAGTTGTACCATGAAGAATGATACGTTACATGGAATTAAATCAGAATTTTGCCAGGCTCTAGAGGGGTAGTAATTTTTCCATTATTTCTTCATTAGAATATCATTCCAATGAAGGAATAATATTGTACCAAGTTGAATGGTTCATCCCCAAGATGTATTTGTTGATATGTTATTTGAATCTCTGAAATTTGAGTCTCAAATTTATTTACTTATTGGTTGAAAACTGAAAGTGTAACAGCTATGTTTGAGATCAGATTACCATGTTAAATTTAGGCTTTATATAGCTCTAGTGAAAATGAATAAATATTATGTTTTCTGAACTATTTATTGTCCATGATCCATAGTAGAAATATTATACATTTATTATATATTTGATAGAACTAGAAGTCATCTTATGGAGATGGAATAATAGAAAAGGCAGCATAACATGGTAGTTAAGAGGATGGACCCTGGAACCAGACTGCTTAGATTAACATTCTTGTCTTGCCACTTACCAGCTGGGTGACTTGAGGTGCTACTTAACCTCTTTGTTATCAGTTTTCATATCTGAAAATGGTGATAATAAGAGTCTGAAAACAGTATATTTTCTCTCAGGTATTTACAAGGGTTAAACAGGTTATTGTTAGTATTTTTTTGAGACTTTGTCACCCAGTCTGGAGTGCAGTGGCATGAACTCAGCTTACTGCCACCTCCACCTCCCAGGCTCAAGAGATTCTCCTATCTCAGGATGTCACCATGTTGTCGAGGGTGATCTTGAACCCCTTGGCTCAAGCAGTCTGCCTGCTTCAGCCTCCCAAGGTGCTGGGATTACAGCTATAAGCCATCATGCCTGGACAAACAGGTTAATATTTATAAAGCACTTGTAGCAATGCCTGGCGTGTACTAGGTGCTGTAGAGGTTTTGATTGAATAAGATAGATGGGCGTCAAGCTTGACGAGTTTTATAAGTATACCCGTCTTGCCTTTAAAATACACTTAGCTACAGAAAATATTGTCTTTTCTTTTTTAGAAACTTGTCTTTCTATTATCTTTTAAAAATATAATGAATTGAAAACTAGTATATCCAAAATAGTGTACTTTTACTCTTTGAATAACTGGATTATGTTACTTCATGAGAATTTTCAACTGATTATGTTTGTCATAGCAATTTGAACAACACTTTTAAGCCATATGTAGATTTCAAGGTCTCTAAATTTTTTCATTAGGGAATATAGTATTTACAAAAAACATGTAGCTGTTTTGGTTAGTGGTGACTGGAAGTATTTCTTGATAGTAGTTTGTTAGTGCCCATAGTGCTTGGAAATGCTAGCATGTATTACCTAGATTTATTTTCAAATGGTAATAATAGTACTCGTATAGTACTAATATTTGCATCAGTAGGTTTTTAAATTTTGACCGTGAGACTTTTGTGCAAACCTTTACTTTTCATAGTTTCAAGTAATTTTAAATTTTGGTCTGTATTTTAAGCCAATTATTTAGATCGCTAGAGCTATACAGCAATATTAGGTAGACATTTTCTTCTAATAATGACTAAGGTACAATAGGAAAACAAGAAGTTCTAATAATTACAAAGTAAATTAATATATATGTTTTAAAACATTACAACAGGTAATTTATTTTATAACATATTTAATTCTGAAATATACATAGTTAAAAGTTAAATACTTAACACTCCTTTACCTATCATCATTTCCATTTTTCCCTTGTCAGAGGTATTCTGTCAAAGCCTTGCTTTTCTACTCTTCTATAACTTTTTCTATGTGTGGGAAGACAAATACAAACTCAATACATTGTTTCAAAAACATATTTGGATTATACCAAACATATGTTTGAGTTTTTTCACTTCTTGAGATACCAAAAATATGCCTTTAATCATATAACCGTACCTCATCTTTAAATGGTTGAATTATAATCTTTATTGCAAATATTCCCAAATTGGCTGTTTCTTTTTTGATGGACAGATAAACTGTTTAGCATCTTTCCTCTCATCTTCTCTCCTTTCCTTTCTTTCTTCTTTGCTATTAGAGATATTACCACTGATGCTGAATATCTTTTATAAATTGTGTGCACGAACCCACACATCTTTTAATTTTCCATAGCATATTCGTAGAAATGGGATTATTTTATATAACAAGCATGTTTGAATTTTTTTTTTTCTTTTGAAACAGTCTCACTCTGTTGCCCAGGCTGGAATGCTGTGGCACAATCTTGGCTTACTGCAGCCTTGACCTCCTGGGCTTAAGCAATTCTCCTGCCTCACCCATCCAAGTAGCTTGGATTACAGGTGTGTGTCACCACACCTGGCTTTTTTTTTTTTTTGGTATTTTTAGTAGGGAGGGGGTTTTACCATGTTAGCCACGCTGGTCTCGAACACCTGACTCTGAATGATTCACCTGCTTCAGCCTCCCGAAGTGCTGAGATTATAGGTGTGAGCCACCCACAATGACTGGCATGTTTAAATTTGTAACAGTTATAAATTACCCTCTGTTGCAATTCCATTCTATACAGCATACCTATTTTCCCCATATATAAAACATTCTCACAATAGACTTCAACAATGACAACTTTTGTAGTTACAAAAATTAACTCTTTAAAATGTTTGCCAGTGTAACAGATGAAAATATGTCTCGTTGTTGGATATCTGATAAAAAGGATATCTGATATCTTAATTTTTATTTCTTTGTTAGCAAAGTTGAGCATTTAAAACGTAAGTTTACTAACCAAATATTTTTTCTGTAAATTAATTATGCATATTCTTTTCTATTTTCATGTAGTTGTTTATCTGTTTGCCACCTATATCTTTATGTGGATGGCTAATGGAAATCTCAGTTTAAGACATCTAAACCTAAGTTTCCTTTCCTCTCGAATGTACTTTTCCTACAACTCTGTTCTTCCAGTCGCTCAGTCCTAATACCTTGGAGTCATCTTTGCTTTCTCTCCTACTATACATCTAATCCATCAGTAAGTCGTATTGGCAGTATCTTTGAAATGGAGGCAGCGTTTCAGCACTTCCTGCCACCTTGTTGCTTCTACCATCCCCTGCAATCTGTCTTTCTTTTTCAACACTTAATCCATTAGTATATTTTTTGCATAGCAGCCAGAGAAGTTTTTTCAAAGTGGATATTCAATGGTGCCATGACTGTATTCAGAATCTGTTATTCTGTTCCAGTTCCCTCAAGTAAAAACCATCTCCTTACTATAACCTACATGAGCCCTGTGTGATCTGGTCCCTGTATGTAGCTCTAACCTCATCTCCTATTTTTCTTACCCTTACTCACTTTGCTCAAGCCATCTTTGCTTCCATACTTTGCTTGAAAATCCCAAGCATTCCTCTAGCCAGGCTTTTGTTGTTTTTGTTTCATCTGCCTACTGTAATGCTCTGCCCCATGAGATCTACATGGATCTCTTCCAAACTGGTTTGTTTTAATAAACATTATTTAAAATTTCTGATATTCACAATGTGATCATATATGACATTATAACTATGAGAAAGAAAAAGTCTGTTCTTCATGCCCTTAAGGTATTTAAAATATAGTATCAATGCTCATATATTAACCAAGTTGCAGGGAGAGGGGAAGAATAGTGGATAAGGCCACTAGTCATTCTCTTACTGGTGCTATGATACTACTTATTTTGGAGAGCATAATAGGATCTTCAAATTTAATTTATTTATATCTGACATTTATTTTATGCTACTTTAGAAGTACCTAACATACTACATATAAATTATGTATTTGCATTAACATAAGATGTATTATATAAATGTATCTGTTTAGTTTTAAATCAATCTATTTAGTTTTAATACATTATTATAAATTACTCAGTTGTTTAAAATAATTCCTGAAACCTTTCATCATGAAAACATGGTTGAAATCCTTTAATTTCTATACTTTGGATGAACAAAATTTTAAATAATATAGAGAGTGGAAGATCACATTTCATTTTATTAAAAAATCTTCCTTTTATGTAATCACATACCTCTTTTGGTTATTATCAAAATCACTTCTTTTCCCCCTAAGATGGAGTCTCACTCTGTCACCCAGGCTGTAGTGGTGCAGTCTCAGCTCATTGCAGTCTCTTCCTCCCTGGTTCAAGTGATTCTCCTGCCTCAGCCTCCCAAGTAGCTGGGATTACAGGCACCTGCCACCACACCTGGCCAATTTTTAGTAGAAGTGAGGTTTTACCATGTTGGCCAGGTTTGTCTTAAACTTTTGACCATAAATGATCTGCCTGGCTGGGCCTCCCAAAGTGCTGGGATTACAGGAGTGAGCCAATGTGCCTGGCCAGAATCACTTTTTAAAATTGAGAGATTGTATGGGTAACCTTTTGTTATCAGGAACATTTACCATTTTCATATGGAAAGACTCACTTTCTATCAATTTTGGGTGAATCAAGTGCTTTGTAGTTGAATTTCTGTTTTTCTTTCCCCCAAGAAAAAAAATTATTGATGTATTACCTTTATACTGAATTGGACAAGTTGTTATTGCTTAATGAATTCTTACAAAGTGAATACATGTATGTAATTAATAAATAGACCAATACTATAACTTCCTAAGTCTACCTCCCAGTTGCTAATCCTGACAAGAGTGAACAAGAGTGAATGCTATCCTGACTTCTAACAAATTAGTCCTACTTATTTTTGAATACTTACAAAAATCAGTAATTATATAAGAGAAAATGATCTAAAATGATAATTTGTAACCTCATATAAAAATTGTAATTTTAAGCAAGAAAATAAACAATTCTAAAATTACTTTTGGTGTATTTTTGTGAAATTGTAAGGTATGTTTCTGTTAAATAATTAGCCATTCTTATACTTAGAATCCCGCCCATTGTCAGTTCCTGTTAAACCTGTGTTGAATATATCTGAACGCTGTAGAAGTCCTGAAGAAAGAATGAAGGAATTTATTGGAATAGTTTGGAATGCAGTGAAGCATCTCACACTACAGGTAAAATAAAAGTTAGAAATATTATGGATCTAATTTCTATAATATGTTTTAATTCCCAGCATTGTTAATATTGGTAAGACTTTTCTCACATGTAACAATTATGTATACCATCTCATTTTTATAATTTAGTTGAAAATAATTGGTGTACTTCACTTATCATAAAATAATTTTATGAAACTCGTGATCTTCCTTATACTTATTAGAATATACACATTTTGAGATGTTCCTTGAATTAAAATATTTTAGTTAATTCTACTTTTTGTGTAAGTTTTATTTTTACAATTTTAAATGCTTAATGTACATATAGATTCATTCATATCTCAGTAGTGAGATAAAGTCTGAGTTGGAATTAAATTAACATGAAAGAGTTATCTAATTGTTTTTCCTCCCTAACTATAAGTTAAACTGCCTGGGCATGGTGGCTCAGGCCTGTAATCCCAGCACTTTGGGAGGCCGAGGTGGGCAGATCACAAGATCAGGAGATTAAGACCATCTTGGCCAACATGGTGAAACCCTGTCTCTACTAAAAATAAAAAAATTACTGGTTTATGCTGGCACACACCTGTAGTTTCAGCTACTTGGGAGGCTGAGGCAGGAGAATCACTTGAACCCAGGAGGCAGAGTTACAGTAAGCCAAGATTGCGCCACTACACTTCAGCCTGGCAATAGAGCAATACTCTGTCAAGAAAGAAAAGGAGAAGAAAATTATAATGATAGCTGTTTCCTTATTGTTATTAAATTTTCTTCTCATCTATTTTTGCTTTAAAATGCACAATTTTATCTTGTTGAATTACTTTCCTTCAAGATTATGTTTAACCTGATGAAAATATACAATTAGATGCTATTAGATAAGCTTACAGTTATGAATTTTAGTTTTTGCATAAGACTTTTTCTCTGTGATACCATAGGCATCCTTATAGGATTTTATATGTACCAGATAGTAATATCAAAGCCTTAAGTCAATGCCTTTCACTTTGACTTAAGATATAAAAGTTGCAATAGAAAGTAGTTTCTGTCTTACCTATGAGAATGAGGCTTTATGATCTATAAAATTATAGCTATATTAAGCTCATAGAGATCTGAGGTCTTAAACTGACATTGCTATAGAAGCAGTGGGCTAAAATAAAAAATAAACATGACAAGCAAATCACTTTTTGAAATCTGGGCATCTCAGAATACTTCAAGAATATATAAAAAGGAGAACGTAGCTAACTGCCAGTAGTAAAGCTACTGAAAACTCAAGGGGAACATTTTATTTTATTTTATTTAAAGTGGTAAGATCTTTATGTATCAATATTCTTGTTTACCAGAAGACTATCCTGGAAGAGGTTGAAAGTAGAAGTAAGGCACACCTAGATATGTATTTCTTAGCAATGTAATATTGGGGAGTTTCTTCTTGATTCTATGTCCACAGGTTGGAGATTATAATGTCTTCTTCATGAAGAGGGTGGAAAATATAGAGTGATAAAGTATATGAAAGCAACTGACAAAATTTATTCATTTATTGATTCATTTTGCAAAAGTTAACCTACTGTATTCAAAGAACATACTGAAGAAAGGTAATGCAGTCCTGCCTTCATGGTGATCATAGTTTGGCAAGGAGAAATTCATTAAATTATTGTTCTTAAAATAATTTGAGTATAATGATGATGATTCTCTTGCATGAACATTATGTGTCAATTAAGCTAACCCTAGAAGAATCAGGAAACATTTGGGTTCTCAGTAACTCTTGTGTTTTCTTTCTTCATTCCATCTTTCTCTCCAGTAGCTGTAGCTTTTCACTAAAGCAGCTAACGGCTACACTGCCCTTCAGCAGGCAGACAAGAAGTGATGGAGATAACACCCCTAGTGTTACCTTCACCTACCATGGAGATGATTCTATAGCATTCCTTGTCTGTCAGTGTGTCCTCAGTAGAATTAAGCTCCAGATGTCCAGGACTTGCCAACACACCATTTTAGTTGCTGTCCTTTTGAGAAATTTTAAAAGCAGGTAGACAGTTAAGGCATGTTATATACAGATTAACAGTGTTAAAAATAACTCCTTACATCTTCTTAGAAACAATAGAAACCAGAAGACAATTGAAACAATGGAAACCAGAACACCTTTTATGTGCTACGGAAAATCAGCATATAACATAGAATTAATATAGAATTCTCCAGTCAGCAAAATATTCATCAAAAATGTTGGCCAATAAATACATAAAGACAGAACTTTTCTCCAATAGAAATTTACTAAAAGATATTCTGAAAGAAATTATTTAGGTTGAAAGGAAATTATAACATATAGAATATAGGTTTTTCAGAAATTAATGAAGTATATAAGAAAGTATAAATGTGTTGGAAAATAACTGAATATTGAAAAAAACAGTATTCAAGGAGAAAGTTTTAGTATGTTTCAGCCTTTTGGCTATTAGCTTTTTTTCTCTTTATTTTCCAATTATTTATTTTATTTTTGAGACAGAATCTCACTCTGTCACCCTGAGCCACTGCACTCAGCCCTAGTTAAATTTAATGTTAAAAATATGTGGCACTTGGCTGGGTGTGGTGGCTCATGCCTGTAATCCCAGCATTTTGGGAGGCCAAAGCAGGTAGATCACCTGAGGTCAGGAGTTCAAGGCCAACCTGGCCAACATGGTGAAACCCCCTTTCTACTAAAATACAAAAAAAATTAGCTGTGCATGGCGATATGCACCTGTAATCCCTTCTACTCAGGAGGCTGAGGCAGGGGAATCGTTTGAACCAGGGAGGCAGTGAGCTGAGATCATGCCATTGCACTCTAGCCTGGATAACAGAGTGAGACTCTGTCTCAAAAAAAAAAAAAAAAAAAAAAAAAGTGGCACTTAATAAAGGAGTTTTGATTAAGATCAAAATTCAGCAGTTGAATGAAATTTCTGTTATTTATTCAGAAAATATTTATGAAATCCCTAGTCTGTCCTACACTCCAGCTACCCCTTAGTCCTACAGATGTGAGCAAATTGTCTCTGTGAGCAACTAAAGCAACTACTAGGGTGAATCTGGAAGTGTATTCTTCCCCAGGTGAGCCTCTGGATGAAAAAACAGATGGTCAGTACTTTTATTGCAGCTTTTTGAGACCATATTTCAAGTATTTAAGCTATACCCAGATTGTTGACCCACAGAAACTGCAACAAATGTCTCTTATATTTGTGGTGATTTCTTATATAGCATAGAAAATGAATACTCATGGATATAGACAAATTATGCATAGCTATAGTGTAGTCTAATCACTATAATAAATACATACCTGTCATTAAGACTTTTTAGAAATCATCCAAAACATCTTCAGTTCATAAAAATACTAATATAAGAGCAAATAACCTTGATTTTAGCAGTCCTTTACAGTGTTTATTTTCTGAGCATGCTGCTTATAAGAAAGTTAAGAGAAAAATGGGAGGAAGAAAGTATGGCTTGTCATTCTTTTATTATGGTTTTAACTCTTACCTTGCAGAAATATGACTGTTTTAGTGACATCAGCTATATTTCACCAATCTCATCCATCATGAATCCTTTTAATAAATATCCTATTAACTCCTTGTATTGACTTACCTGTCCTTCTCCCCTAGAGATAGCCATTGTACAGTGGTGACATCCAGCACTTAATTTTTGTTAGGTGGTAGGCTATATTCCTAGAAAACAGAAGAGACATAATAGTTGTCCTGGTCTAGCTGGCAAAAGGCTAAGTGCCATGGTATGAAGTATCTTATAGGGAGCCCCTTAGAAAATTTAATAACAAAAAAAGAGAAATGGGAATACCAAGAGGAATGTTACTTACTGAAAGGATGCCTAGGGCTTGTATTTAGATCCTATCCTAGGTGAATATTTATTGCTTTGTGGAAGATTGAGTTGACACCGTTGTATGGTTTAGAATATGATAGCTACCAATAATATTTAGTTATTTAAAGTTTACTAAAGTCCTAAATGTTATTTCATGATAACAGAAGTAGTTATATTAAAAATAACCCAATTCCCTCTTATCTATCATATAAATAATTGAATAAGGTGGTATAATTATCTTTTTATTGATATCATTTTGAATAGTTCTGCAATAGAGAACATGAAAGTATTGGTTTACATGATTGTTTGACAGCTCTAGGAAAATATTTCAATTTGAGATACCAAGTAATATCAGAAATCTTTACACTATAAACTAGTAGGTATATCAGTATTCTACAGTATAAGATATACTGGAGAATGTCTTTCTCTGGCTGGGATTAAGTAACAGGAACCAGATTTATTTTACTGCCTGAAATAACCAAAAAACTACTGAAATATATAACACAAAGCTTTCAAACCACTAGGCAGTAAGCCAAGTGGACAGTGACTCCTGAGAGACTTAAGATAAAACCAGCAGGGCTTAGTAATTAATTGATTTGGAGAATAAGGGATAAGAGTCTAAGAGGTCTTCTAGATTCTAGATTTGGTGTGTGGGTGGCAGTGATGCTATTAAATGAAGCAGCTTTTCTGGTTTAGGGGCAAATAGGGATTTTGAATTTACATATGTATTTTAAATATGTGTGAGACATCCAGGTATCTAGTAGATATTTATATCTGGAGTTTAAGACACAGATTAAGAGAAGAGATAATAATTTTAGGAGTTATCTACAGATGGTTTTCAAACCAGGAGAATGGGTCATTCAAGCAAGCATGTAAAGTTGAAAGAGCAATGGGCCAAAGGAATACCATTTTAAAAATAGTAGAAGAGAGAATGTCCTTGAAGAAATTATGTTAGTGATCAGAAATGGAGGAGGAGAAACTAGAGAGTTCGTGAAAGCACAAAATGCATAGGATTTTAAGGAACTAGTGGCCAGCAATGTCAAATTCTAGGTGTTAACTATGTGCTTTACTTGCTTCTTTGCAGTATGAAACGGATAAATTAAGTAATGTTTAAGGTCACTTCCAACTCTAACAATATTTTGTGATTCCTTTGCTTATTTTACAATGATGCAGTAACTTTATTAGCTTTATCATCACAAACAAATTTAATCTATCACTTTGAGTTAATTGTAAGTGATGGTAATGGTTTTCCTTTTTTATCTCTAATTATGGTAAAATACATATTACATAAAATTTATCTTCCTTACTATTTGGAAGTTTATGGTTTATTTTGTGGTTCCTCCATTTGAGTAAGTGTATTGCGTATCAGTTAACATAATCACGGCAGTACTAAACAACACATCTTTACATAGGTTATCTTGAATATGACCTAGGTACTTGGCTTGCCTCACCCTAGTCTCAGCCATGTGTTAAACATACTCTGTGTTTAAACATTTCCAGATGTTAATGTATTATGAACATTTTAAAAGATAAAATTAGATTCTGATTAAATTATTACAATTTAGTCTCTGAAAATCTGAGTTTTATTTTTAAAAGGATACTAGGATGTTTTATGAGTCAAAATATAAAACAGAAAACCCCGCAAGCTGTCATCAGATAAAACAGGACATCATAACTTAAAGGTTTCAAATGATTATTCTTTTAGTGGAAGTTTGAGCAAGTAATTATGTTTGGAACCAGAGTTCTGGAAAGTTGATTTTGGAGCCAAAGTTGGTATTTGCTAAGCCCATATTCTTTTTTACCTAGAAAAGAAAGATGTGTATTACGTAAAATCATTAACAATATTTGCTGTAACCTATTTGTTTTTCAGTGTGGAAGAAGGACTTTCCATACTTAATTATAATGGATTATTTTATAATACTCCCTCTAGTCTTAGACAGTCTTTAAAAAAAAAAAAACAAACTATGAACTTTTGGCTGGGCATGGTAGCTTACATCTGTAATCCCAGCACTTTGGGAGGCGTAGGTAGGCAGACAACTTGAGGTTAGGAGTTTAAGACTGGCATGGCTAACATAGTGAAAGCGCGTCTCTACTAAAAATACAAAAATTAGCTGGGCATGGTGGTGCCCACCTGTAGTCCCAGCTACCCAGGAGGCTGAGGCAGGAGAATCGCTTGAACCCAGGAGGTAGAGGTTGCAGTGAGCTGAAATTGCACCACTGCACTCAAGCCTGGGCAGCAGAGTGAGACTCTGTCTCAAAAATAAAAATAACAAAATAAAAATATATGAACTTTGGGGGACTTTTAACAATAGATTAGCATAAGTGACCTATTCTTTCCAAGTTTTCTGAAACTGCTCATTAACAAGGATTCTATTAAAGCTCTGTTTTTATTCCAGAAGCACACAATTGGCAATAGTTGCCAATTGGCCAGTTGATGAAACAGAAATGTGCTGACTAGAATTTACTCCTTTTGAGGAAGATAGTTCTCTGCTTATTGCCAGACTTAGCTTTTTTGTTTTATCATTTACATTGAAGTTTATCATGTTGGACTATGGCATTTACTAGCAATTTTCTTTTCTTCCTTCCTTTTTTTTTTGTACTCTCTGGAGTCTTCTGAGTGGACAGTGTAGTTTCATGGCATTTTTAATTTCAGTACCAAGCTTTCTGGTCTCTTTCCGTTGGTAATAATGCTCTGTTATTCCCTTTGAGAACTACTTCCCACATTCTGTGTTATTTTGATGAGAGTGTCAGTCAAGGTGTCTCAAGCAGCATAAGCCAGTTAAGCTGAGCCAGGTGAATTCTCTCTTCTAGGAAGTTACATCTAGAGCATGACTAGTGATGAAAAAATATCATACCGCTTTATGTCCTCGTGTCCAGTAAGCTCCTTGGCCTTTATCTTCAGGATTAAATAGGAATAGGCATTTTAGGCCCGAGAGATCAACTATTAATCATGCCAATTATAAAAGTAAGATTTTATATTTAGACCTTACAAATTGTTTTTCACAAAGACTCACATTCTTATTTATAGGCACTGAACAAGTGACAGCCATTACATGGTAGTTTGTTAGGAGGAAGTCTGGAATTCAAATCTAGGAATTTTTTATGTCTTCCCTTGACAAGATTTTTATGGAAAAAGTGTGAAGATTTATAACTAACTTATTCTGGAAAGGTTGACAACCAAGACAAACAACTATAGCCTTTTAATCTATGGCCCCAAATCAGGTGTATTTAAAGTTCTGCATACGATGATATCCATAATATTTTCATGATGCACTGAAAATTTATCAAATAGGAAAACTGTGATTTGGGTGATAGTTTATATACTTGTTGTAGTGCAAATGGAATACTACCTATTTTGGTGGATCCTATAAACATAGATAGTGAAAGTGTAAGCAACAGTATCTGAAAATAAAAGCACTGTGACATCTTTTATAAATCTATGGCGACTAATAATATGTGGGATCTCGCATATAGGAGAGACTTGCTGTTACTTATTGACTTTATAAAGAGGGATATAATTTCCCTCATTTACAGATGAGGAAACTGAAGTCATGGAGAGACGAAATAACTTGTCAAAGATCCCACATCTGAATTGAATTCATCTCGTTAACAAATCAGTTTTATTTATCACCTTAGAGGTTGCTGCTGGAATGAAATGATGAATAATATGCATGAAGCAATTATTTTTACTACTGTCTCTGATCAAAATAATTGTTTCTACTTATATAACAATTGTTTATTGAGTACATACTACATGTACTGCTGTACAATGTACAGAAACTATATAATGAACAAAATAGGCAAATGTTTGACTTCATAAAGCTTGTGTTCTAGTGAGAATTCTGTTAGGATATTAATACTTGAAAGCGATCTTGTTTTAAGCATTTTTAGGACTGGGACTATGTCTTTTGTCTCTGTATTCCTAACATCTGGATCAGTTTGTGATAGATATTAGAGAGTACATGAATAAAAGAGAGAAAAAGTAAATGAAATAGAACCTACAATGTTTCTTTATTTTTGTTTTTTATTTGAAACTGTTTCCTGAAGAGTAACATATATTTATATAGAAAGCATTTGATTCTGTAGAAATTATGCAAAATATAATTGTCATATTTTCAAGTTTTAAATATATTATTTGGGGATAGGAAATAGTAATGTTATTGAAAAAGCAAGAAAATGTGGTACAACATTTCAAAGCATTTATCTATAAAATGCTTTATATGATGGGCAGTAGTTAATTAGGATTTTCAGATGAATGGGTAAATAAAATCTATCTTAGTCTCTTCTTTTTAACTGACTTGGGATCATGATTATAGAGCACTGAAAGAAAAAAAAAATGTTTCCCAAACCTCATATATAGGGGTAGGGACTTACAAAGGCATATATCTTATAAATAACATATAAACTAGAATCTTCAGGGGAAAAAGTGCATTGTAACCATTTCATTTATTAAAATAAGAATAACAAATAATTTTTGCTTTATCGGTTTATCGTCATATATGCTACTTAGATATGTAGCCCTTGACCTAGTAGGAATCAAAATAGAGGTAGTTCTACTTCAAGAATCTGTAATAATCCCTTCACTTTAACACATGAATGTGTTCAATATTGGCAAAAGAACACGTTGCTACCAAAACTGAAACAAGATCCTTGAAACAGAAAGGATGTTGCCATGGAAAAATGAAGTAACACTCAGTGCAGCTGTGATGTGTTCATGAATAGGATATTTTTTTAAAAGATCATTTGGGTTTGGTGTGGCTCAGAGGGTCCCAACCAGATGGTTTCCATGAACATGATCTGACCCCCAGCTTGAGGACTTCTTACTGGCAGATTACTTCATTTTCTTTCCCTCGGATTGTCAGATCCTTACATTAATTCAAAATTTACTGCTGCAGATTTATATTCAGGAATATAAATCACTCAACATTTTACATTAAAACTATAATTTTATACATACAGTTTAACAGTCATTTTAAAAGTGTAAAAAGATTTATGTGATAGCTTTAGTATATATAATAGATATAACATCATAATAATTTCATGTAATTTTAATTATATGATTCCTATCATTAAAGGAATTCTCACAACATATATCGTATTTTAGAAAGTTGATTTTAGAGTTGTAATGTATCTGATGCTACTATACTATTGATTCTGTTTGCATTGCTCACATTCTTTATACTTGATGGAATAATTGAGTTTTAAATTAGTGAAATTTTATGTTTTATGATTTTGGAAATTTTGGCATGATTTAAATTTGCTCCTAAGGATATGTATGCATATATTTGTGTACACTAACATATTAAACTAATTACCTCACACTTTTGAAAGCATTTTTCAACATAGTATCAGTACCTACATAAAGTGTTAAATACTGACACTTCATATTTTGACATTTTAACCTGAATTAATAGAGGATATGCTCTTAGTGTGCCATTTTAAATTGTGCAACTGAAAATTACTAATGAATTATGTTAAATATTTTAAAGCATAATTGTAACTTACCTGGGACAATATAGATTTCTATTTCAAAATAAATAAAACATGTCATGATTTTAAATCAATAAACTACTTAACACACATGTACTTTGATCTGCAGGATAAGATTTTAGAACTAAAATGAGCTTATGCTTCATGAACCGATACACGTTTTTTGCAAAATTTTATCTGTATTTTTTTTCACTGAATTCATCAGTTTGTCCATGCCCCAAAATGTGAAGCAAAGACAAACAGGTTTGTTTATTTATAGGTTGGCAAATTTTTTTATCGTATCTGGGAATTCTAAACCTATTACATATCATCATGCTGTCACCAGAGTAGTATATTAGCCCCAAGAGAAGAGATATTACTATTATCTTTTAAAAATGTAATCTTTTTCTAATATAGTTTCTTTGAATATCCAAGAATTTATGAATTTTAAAAAATTATTTTTATCACACCTTCAGATAACATCTTTGTATGACAGAGATTTTGTAGAAAATCAACCAATATGGTTTGTATTTTGTCAATAACTTAAGTATCGTAGGCTGTTGGAGCAATTTAATAATGAAGTACGCAGTATTAATATGTAGGCACCACTAAGACAAATAGACTTTAATATACATTGCTTCTGACTTAAGAAGTCATGATGAATTCATTTTTGGTGTTGGGCTTACTTTATCTCTTTATCTTAATCTCTAAGGGGCTGGCAATTTAATGTAACTCCAGTGGGGATAGGAGAGCATTAATACGTGAAATTACAACTTAGGTAATTTGAAGAATGAAGAAAGGAAGAAATAATGCTCTGATTTTTAAGTCTTCTGATTTTGCCTATTCCCATGTATTTGTTTATATATAATACATCTGATATATGTATGTATACTTGAATTGTTATATATAAAAAGTGAAAGTATGTGATATAAACATGTTCTTTAATGGTTGTCTCATGTTATAAATTGAGACAATTTATACTCTTTTTCATATACTCTAGTCTGTAAAGTAAAAATGGAGAACTAAATTCACGTAAATATAGCCCTTTTTAAAAAAAGTAACAGCAATAAAATGCTAGGTAGTTCTAGGCTTTATCTGGTGTTAACATTTTCTAATCAACTGCAAAAGAAGGAGGATTTTCTGATCTTCTTTTGCCAGCACACTTTCTAACTCAGTCTTTTTTCTTGGAAAAGACTATGGAAGGGCAGACATATTTTTATCACTTGCCACTGGGCATTTTGTGTCAAGTTTATAACAAGCTTAAGCAATACCTTTTCAAGTGTTTTTTATATTCATTAGTGAAAATAAGTCATAAAGACATAAATATGGAACATTTACTCTTTTGGTTGTTTATTCTGATGAAGACATTAGGTGTTTGACAGTGTATTTAGTCTGATCCAAATATTTTAATTCTGCTTTTCTTTTCTAGCTTGAAGTACAATCTTGTTGTGTGTTTATTCCAAATGAAAGTCTGCCTTCCCCAAGTACAATTGTATGTGGTGACATTCCTGGAACAGTAAGAAGTTGGTACCATGGGCAGACCAGCATGCCAGGAACACTTGTCCTCTGTTTACCTCAAATAAAGATTATTAGTGCTGGGCACAAGTATATGGAACCTCTGCAGGAGATCCCATTTGTTATCCCACGACCCATCCTTGAAGAAGGTATATTAAAAAATTTTTTTTCCTATGGTTAGTGTTTTATATGGATATTTTTTGATATTTTGATATCTTTAAATGTGTCAGTGTATACAGAAATCAGTCTTCTCATTGAAAGATTTTCATGACCAAAGTAAATGAACTAAGTCACGCCATTTATTGCCATCCATATCTTTTAATCTCAGTCATATATTTACATATATGTTATCTATAAAAGATCATATGCAAAATAATATAACTAAAATATAAACACAGGAAAAATTAATGGGAATAAAGTTGGTTTTGGATATTAGGCTGAACTAAAAATGATAAGTAGGTTGATATTAATTTAAGCTACTTGATTTATGAATGAATGTATTATATATATATAGATAATTGCATGAATATATTATTTATAGCAAGAATAATGTATTTTTAGATTTCTCATTTGTTTACACAAAGTAAATAATTATATGATGATTAGAGTCATGTTTCTTCTATATATACTTGATTTCTCACATTTCTGTGTTTTCAGTTATGAATTCATAACCTTTTGAACTTTGACATATTCATTTCAAACAAAATGTGAACCTGGAAAAGTTTTGAGTCACAAAGTAACTAACGTGAATATATATTTTAATAACAAGGCTCAAATTTTTGACAGTGCTAAACAGGTCAACACCTTGTTCACATTATTAGGATGTAAGTGTATGAGTCCTGATGTCGTTGAAATTTCTACATACTGTCACTGAAAAGCAGACATAGCCTGTGTAATTTCTGACTTCTACTTTGATGTTGATTTCTCTCTCCTTTTCTCTGTACTGAAATATCTACTGAAATCTACTTTTCTTATATTTGTCAAAAGAAAGCATGATTTTGCTCATACATTTTTAATCCTTAATAATATGAATACTCTTATATAATCATAGAATTTTAAAGTTAAAGGTAATGTTTTTAGAGCATATGGTCTTTTGTGACTGGTTTCTTTCATTCACCATAATATTTTAAAGACTGATTCATGTTGTAGCAGTCTTTGTGGTTTTTATGGCTGAATAGTGTTCCATCTTATGGATATACCAAATTTTCTTGATCCATTCATCAGATGATGGCTAGTTGAGGTTGTTTTCACTTTTTGACTTTTATGAGCAATCCTGGTATAAACATTCTTTTACAGGGTTTTTTTGTGGATTTGCTTTAATTTCTTTGAGCTACATGCCCAGGAGTAGAATTGTTGAATTGTATGGTAACTAGGTTTGAGCTCTTCAGGAATTGCCAGACTGTCATCCCAACTGTCTGCCACCATTTTACAATTCCACATCAATGTACAAAGGTTCTCATTTTTCCACATCTTTGTCACTATTTGTTATTATCTGCTTTGTTTCTTTTTCTTTTTTATGTTCTAGCCATCCTAGACAATAACCTCTTACACTAGAGAGAACAATTAAAGTGTTTTTAAGAATGTGTTGGTCAGGCAGAGAGTAAATAGATTGATTTGTACATCATTTAATATACTAAATACACATCTTAATATTTATAAAACTGAAGCTTACTTTATGGAAATGGTGCTTATTTTTACTATAAAAATAATAAAAGTGGTGTGAAGTGGTATTTCATTGTCGTTTCGGTTTGCATTTCCCTAATAACTAATAATGTTGAGCTTATTTTCATGGGCTTGTTGGCCATTTGTATGTCTTCTTTAATATTTTCTTTTACTTTTTTTTTTGGATAGGGTCTTTTTCTGTTACCCTGGCTGAAATCCAGTAGTATAATCATGTCTCACTGCTGCCTTGAGCTCCTGAGCTCAATCTATACTCCCACCTCCTGTGTACCTGGGACTATAGACACACACCACCATGCCTGTCTAAATTTTAAATTTTTTTGTAGCGATAGGGTTTCACCATGTTTCACAGGTTGGTGTCAAACTCCTGGGCTCAAGTGATCTGCCTGCCTCAGCCTCCAAAAGCACTGGGATTATAGGTGTGAGTCACCATGCCCAGCCTAATATTTTCTTCTGTTCAAATCTTTTGCCCACTTTTTAGTTCAGTTATTTGCCACCTTAGAGTTGAGTTGTAAGAGTTCTTTATAATATTCTAGATAGAAGACCCTTATAAGATACATGATTTGCAAATATTTTCTCCTATTTTATACACTGTCTTTCCACTTCCTTTGTCTTATAGTCATTTGCAATATAAAAGTTGTATGATATGAATATTTATATTATACATTTATATGATATAAATTGCTATTATATTTGTAGTATAAACTTTGGCAGACTTCATCTCTACAAAAAATTTTAAAACTTCCCAGATGTGGTGGCTATCACCTATAGTTCTAGCTACATGGGAGGTTGAAGAGGGAGGATTGCTAGAGCCCAGGAATTCCAGGATGCAGTGAGCTACGATTGCACCACTGCATTCCAGCCTTAGCAACAGAGCAAGACCCTGTCTCTGTAAATTAATTAACTAAATATATATAATACATGATATATATTGTGTAATATATACTATTTTATTATAAGTATAAACTATATAAGTAATTTTATTTTACATGATTATGTAAAGTAATATATAATGCAGAATTATGTAAAGTATATATAATGTAATACATATATAAATGTAAACATAATGTAAAAAGTTTTCCTTTGCTATATTGACAATTATTTTTTTACTATTCCTTTTTTTATATTAGAAATTAATACGATTTCCACAAAGATTCAGTTTTAGAAATATTAAGATGCATATTTAATTTATTAAATGATACAATAAATCAGTCTATTTACTTTCCACCTGAGCAACACACTTCTATTTTTTTTTTTTTTTTTGCGACAGAGTTTCCCTCTTGTTACCCAGGCTGGAGTGCAATGGCGCGATCTCGGCTCACCGCAACCTCTGCCTCCTGGGTTCAAGCAATTCTCCTGCCTCAGCCTTCCGAGTAGCTGGGACTACAGGCGTGTGCCACTATGCCCAGCTAATTTTTGTATTTTTAGTAGAGACCGGGTTTCACCATGTTGACCAGGAGGGTCTTGATCTCTTGACCTGGTGATCCACCCACCTCGGCCTCCCAAAGTGCTGGGATTATAGGCATGAGCCACCGCGCCCGGCCTGCAACACAGTTCTTAAAACACTTTAATCCTTCTCTCCAGATTGAGGTTATTGTTATGTATTTTCTTATATTTTTAAAATGATATTATTATTTTGTAATATAATTGCTTAGATTTGGCACATATAGAACTAATGTAGAGGTTGGAAAACTTTCTCAATAAAGTGCCAGATATTAAGTATTTTCATTTCAGCAGGTATATGTTTTCTGTTTTAACTATTCAACCATGCTTTATAGTGCAGAGCTAAAGACAATATGTCAACACATTGGTATGACTGTGTTCCAATAAAACTTGTTTACAGAATCTGGTGGTTGGCTACATTTGGTCATGAGCCACATTTGCCTGCCTATATACTAGTGCTCTAGTAGTCATTCTTTTTCACAGTTCAGCCCTTTTCTCAGTTCATTTACTTCTGCCTGAAGTACATCCTTTAGAAGCTCTATTTACGATGATCTGATGTTAGCAAACTCTCAGTTTTGTTTCTTTGCCTTTTTTTGAAAAAGATTATTTTCTGGGTATGTAATTCCTTGTTTATAGTTATTTTCTTCCAGCTCATTAAAGACTGTTGTGCTGACTCTTGCTTTTCATTGGCCTTTTAGGACATACAATGTCATTTCATGTTTTCTTGGAAGTAGTTTGTCCTTTTTCTCTGGCTTCTTTAAGGATCTTCTCAGTCTTTGTGTTTTAAAGTTTTAATATTGGAGTCTTAGCAGTTTGCAAGTTTTCTGGCATTATCTATTCAGATACCTCTACTTCATTCTTTGCGTACATGTTAGACTTTTTTGCTTTTTTACTGTATTTTCCATGTTGCTTCTTCGCTTTTTCATATTTTTTCTCTTTGACTTGCTGGCCTGCATTCCAGTTAGTTTCTTTAATTGAGTTCTGCAGTTCATTAACTTTCTTTTCAGTTGTGTCTAATATTTTGTTAAAGTTGTTCTTTGAATTTTTCAATGTCAACTTTAATGAAAGTCTAACATAGAAGATGGTACAACACTAAGTATACAACTTGATACATTTTTGTCAAATAAACCCATACATGTTGCTAGTACCTGAGTAGAGATCAAGAATTCTCCCAGTACCCAGAAGATCTTCTCTTGGAGGCAAATTGTGTTTGACATTTAAAATCATAAATTAGTTTTCCTACTTTTGAACTTCATAGCACTTTATTTATTGAATTTAAATTTTTACATAGGATATTCTTTTAATCTTGATTCTATTTAAAACTTCTTATTTTGCCGGGCGCGGTGGCTCACACCTGTAATCCCAGCACTTTGGGAGGCCGAGGCGGGTGGATCACGAGGTCAATAGATCGAGCATCCTGGTCAACATGGTGAAACCCAATCTCTACTAAAAATACAAAAAATTAGCTGGGCATGGTGGCGCGTGCCTGTAATCCCAGCTACTCCGGAGGCTGAGGCAGGAGAATTGCCTGAACCCAGGAGGCGGAGGTTGCAGTGAGCCGAGATCGTGCCATTGCACTCCAGCCTGGGTAACAAGAGCGAAACTCCGTCTCAAAAAAAAAAAAAAAAAAAACTTCTTATTACTCATGTTTTCAAGGCTTCCTTTTATTTCTTTATACATGAAATATTTAACTTACATGATTGTCTAATTCCTGCTGACTCTTGCCTACTATACCTACTAAGCCTTGTTTATTCTTTTCTTTTCTGTGCTACTTATTTTCCTTAGAAATTTCTCTGTAGAAATTTTTTGAAGACTGGCCTGAAAGATTCCTCCTATGCAGGCTTGAATTTACTTCTGATGTGTTGGCCGAACTACTAGTTCAGAACCATTTGAAGCTAAATTCTTGCTAAAACGTTTTCATCCCACTTAGATAATGAAAATTCAAGCTACAGCCTCTTAATAGGGCTGGTTTGTGGTTGTGGGTTTTTCTTCCTCTATTCAAGGTTTCGTTTTCTGGTAGGGTTTGGGAGAGGATTATGTAAAGAAGAGAAGAACAGACAACTCTGTTTCTACTATACCTGTACATGAATATTCTAGCCATTTGCATGCCAGCTTTATGTTTTATTATTTTCTGCACTATGAGTGGGCCTCAGCCTTTATGTTCAGCCAGACTTAAGTTGACTTCAGTTCAGTGTTGAAAACGGATGCTCAGTTTTAATCAACTTTGAAATGTCTTGGGGCATTTACTTTGCATACCTCTGTGTTTCTGTCTTCACTCAGTCCCTGGCTTTAATAATCCTTTTGGAATCCTCTAATAAATCCTCTTTTTGGAAATTTATTGATACATTTAAGAAGATATCATTTGGTATGTATGTGCATGCATGTGTATATGTGTAAAACACTATATAAATTTCATTCATAGTATGTATCACATATAAATATTGTTCAAATACAGTGTATTCATCATTTTTTTAGGAGAGGGATCATTCAAGGCACTAACTCTACCATGTTGCTGTGAATAGAATACCTGAGTGATGTTTTTTAAAGAAGATGTGACACTATATTATACTCTGTCTTTTCAAATGATTTTGTAAAAGGACTGATATATAGTGCCCATCATTCTTTATACCTTCAGTACTCATTTAAAATGTCTCTTACTTCTATAAAATTCTTGCCAACATATACTGCTTGTCTTTTTCATATGATAAATTATTTTATTTTCATCTTGTTTTTCACATACATCAGGAATGACTTAGGAACTGCAGAAGTCTCCATCTTTAAAGCATAAGATGCTATTATATTCTCAGGTTTTTTTTTTTTTCCTGCTAGAACTGAGACAGAAACTTAGTTTATTTTGTACTTAAAAAAAAAAAAAATCACATGCCAGATGGAGAGGGCTTGAATCAAATCGAAATTTCCAGTCTATTTTTCATAATTCCTAAGAGAATATAGAGTCACTGCATAATCAACATTGAAACATAAAGTAGAAACAACTTTTTAACCATATGGTTATTCTCATTGGCCAACCTACTCTGAGGAAAAGAGATCATTTCAAGACATTTAATTCCTCTTTTGGTCTTAAAAAACTATAGAAATTCATGTCTTATGAATAACCATAAATTTCTTTTTTTCTGCATTTAAAATGCTGTTTATAAAAATGTTTGGATATAAGCCTTTGATGCATATGTGTTAAGAAAAATTTGTTCTTCGTCTCTATACATGTCCCCAGATAGAAAACTAATTTGGAGGTTTATTTACTCATTTTCCAATTTTCAGACAGCCCTTTTGGTTTCAGTGTCATGTCTGTATTCTCTTTTTCAATCTTTCTTGATTATTGGGACTGATAGCATGAATTAGACTGCTCTTTTATAGCTTCCCCCTCTGGTCCTCAGTCATTTGCTATTTACACACGTTCCATCTTTAAAAAATGTGTGATATATTGCATCAACTCTCAATTCCTCTCTTATTCTTACTAGTCCTTTTTGATTTATAATGCTTTTTCCTTTGCATTGTCATTTTGTTGGTTTCAGAATGTAGATAACATTCAGTCATTTATGTTCAAGCAGATATGGGATGTCTAAATCCATGCCAACTCCTATTACACCCATTTCCAGTCTACCTCTTTGATACTACTGTTTTATCTTTAGCTCATTTTTGTTCAGTAAATGTTTTTTGATAAGTATAGAGGATGGATTGGGGGGAATCGGAGAAAGTAGGAAACCTGGAGGCAAGATTAGTTGAATATTTCAGGTAGCCACTATAGCTTAGAAGAAATGATTGTCAGAACCAGGGCAGTGGTAAGAGATACTGGGACAGAGTAAAGAAATGTTTAAAAGATTGCCAAAACCTGTCCAAACTTAATGACTGGATTAGTTATAGATAAGGAAGGAGAGAAAAAATTTCTGTAGAATAACTTCATCTGCTAGCTTAGATGTCTGTGTACCCATTTATATAGTTAACATTATGGTTAAGAATAAAGAAAGCGGGCCAGTTTTTGGTGTCCAGGGTGGGTTGGATGAATTTAGTTTGGTCCACATGGTAAAGTATCTGTGGGACATTCAAGTAAATAAATCTGATGAGCTGCTGCATATATGGATCTAGAACTCAAAAGAGGGATCATAGTTAGAGACACAAAATGACCATGAAGAAAACATGAAAAAAGATGGGATTATCCAAAGTTACTTATACAGTGACATATGAAGTGGGATCTGCATATAACCAGGTGGAGAACACTAATGTTATGGGATGAAAAAGAAAGGAATAATTCGTGATGGAAACTATCAATAGAAGGTCAAGTAAGTAGAGGAAAAACCGTGAGGCAATAGTCATATGGAAGACAGAGGACTGAATCCTTTATAAATGTAGCCGATAAAATAAGGACTAAATACTATAAATAAGATTTGATAGTTTTAGGTAACTGGTTTCTTTTATCACAATATTTTCAAAAGAATAATTTTAATACCAGTCAGTGATGGTGTCTTGAGGACTGAAAGGAAATGAAGAACTGATTTAACAAATAATTTGTTTAATAAATATTATTTGTAAAATGGCAGGAGAAAAAGGATGGTTTCGTGATGTATATATACCTTGATATTCTTTGGTTGCAGGAAAAAAATCAAGTCAGGATAACTAAAGCAAAAATGAAATTTAATGATTCGTTGTCTATATGAAGACAACTTTCACTTTTAGTTACATTTTAATATTATTCCCACCATTTGACTCTGAAGGTTGTGAAGACCTTGTGTTCAGTTAAAAATGTCTTTATCTTATTTTTACTTGTCCTCATAACTCCTGAGAAATTATTTTTCTCCATCTTTAGCATTGCTTGGTTATCATTCTGGGATTCCAAATTTCTATTAAATTCGCAATTCTTTGAAACCAGTTATTTAGATTCATGATGGAATAGACCACAAAGAACAGATTTTTGGGGCCAGGCACAGTGGCTCACGCCTGTAATCCCAGCACTTTGGGAGGCCAAGGCAGGTGGCTCATGAGGTGAGGAGTTTGAGACCAGCCTAACCAACATAGTGAAACCCCATCTCTACTAAAAATGCAAAATTTAGCCAGGCATGGTGGTGCACACCTGTAATCCCAGCTACTCAGGAGGCTGAGGCAGGAGTGATTGCTCGAACCTGGGAGGCAGAGGTTATAGTTCGCTGAGATTGTGCCATTGCACTCCAGCCTGTGCGACAAAGTAAGACTCTGTATAAAGAAAAACAAACAAAAAAAACCAGATTATTTTGTAACTAAGATTGTATACTCAAACCTTTTATTTTTTATGGAAATATTTTGGTATATTGTATCTGTTAATATTTATCTGACTTTATAAGCAGAAAATATGATATAAAATTTAATCATTTAAAAAATACTCAGGATTATAATTATGAATGGAATGAGAATAAATATAATAACATGAGACTTTTTATTCACACCTAAAAGCTTTTTCATCATCCTGAGAAATAGAAAAAAAAGACATAAATTTGATTCCGGCAAGCCCTGAAACATAATCTACAACTTTGTAGGTAAGGGAGTTAGTTGCTTCAGCATTCTAAGGGTATCTGTTTCTTTCTTTTAATTCCTAAAACCCAGACTCATACTTACTTCAACCATCTGTCCTCTCTATCCCACTCAGTCCTCCAGCCTTTTTTTGGATTTCTTTATCTTCCTAGATTCTCCATATTAGTCCCATTCATTCAACAAATACATATTAAGTACCTACAAAGTGGCTTGGTAGGTCACAGAGAATACAGATTTGAACAAGACAGATTGGTCCTTGCCGTTTGATATTTTACAAGGTATTGGGAAGAGTAGTGCAATAGTTCTTGGTTGAATCTTATTTATTACTGGCTATTGATATCTTTTCCTAAGGGTTATAGAGATTAAATGAGATATACGTTACTTTAAACAGTATCTGGTAAGTGCTCAGTAAAAACCATTATGGTTCTCAATATCTGCATAGGATTTCCACGTTCCATGGCCTGGTTTTCAATCTTTGCTGTTTCTCAGATACGTTTTCCTTTCTTGGTCTCTTCTGTTGCCATGTTCCTGGAACACTATATGGAACTCTCTCTAGACTTACAACTCTTTACTTCTTTTAATTCACTTGTGGAATCCACTCACAAAGAAGTATTAAAGAATAAAGTAGTTTGCTGAAGATGTACTACCACAGAGAAGAGGTGGTACCGGTGTACCCTGTATCAAACAGTTTTTAAAGTGGCTCTTAGTCTCTTAGACAAGTTTGTACATCACAGTACTATGTGGCACTTTTCTCTTCCTCTTTTATCTCTTGACCAAAGTAATTTCAAATTCCTCTCCTTTTGTCATGCAGAGTAATTTATTTGTGTATGCAATCCTTTTCGTGGTTTCCTTTCAATCTGAGGGTACATTTTAAAATCCTTAACATGACCAAGACCCTGTATGAGTTGGCCCTACCCCGCTCTCCAGTTGTACTTTCTACTGCACCCTCTGCTGCTTGCTTTGCCCAACTCCAGCCGTAGTAGCCTTTCTGTGTTCTTGGAACAAGTTCGGCACTGTCCTATCATAGTGCCTTAGCATATGACTTCCTCCTTCCCAATCTGTTCTCTAGGTGTCTTTCTTCTCCTCCTTCAGGCTTTAGGGTATTTCATTTACCAGATCCCTCAACTCTGTGCTGTCTTTGTACTCCAGTCATCACTTTCATAAACTTTAGCCTAATTTTAACTATTTTTTAATCAGTATCTGATTCCCCTACTAGGGTGAAAAGAGCAGGAGCCACACCTATCTTGTTCATTGCTCTGTTGCCATTATCTAGCACAATACATGCCACAGAAGCTCACTGCACATTCTCAGGCCACATGAAGTTTTCAGACTATTCATAGTAAATAGTTGTTGGCTGCCATAAGGGAGGAAGAACTTAAGAAATTAAAAAGTTAACTTCTAACTTATCTTAAGATCCATAAACAATTGAAAAATAATTCCTGGTCTTTACAAAAGGAAAAGAAAAAAAAAGCATTATGTAGATGATTAATAGGATGAACAAAAAGAGTTCTCTATAGATTTGAGATTCTTTCTATACTGAACTTGGACTCTAAAGTTCAAAATGAGGAACTGTTTGCTGAAATGTGTCATCTGATTTCAATTGCTGTGGAAAGGGAGAGATGATCTCTAATATATCCAGCTCCGATCTGTGTAGGGTGTTTGGGTCAAAATCAACATCTTGAGTTTCATTAGGGAGCACTTGCAGTGAGCCTTGCAGATGTAATTTCCTATATCCAGCCAACACCTCTGAGCAGATGGGTTTCTACACTATGCCTAGTAGAGGTTTGTTTTTTCTTCTTTGACTGAGTTGCCTGTGACTTTAATAAAATATTTTGACAGAAATGGAATATTGAGATCATTTATAAATTAAAACTTTGCTGTTGTTGGATTTAGTGAGTTTTAAAAGAAACTGATGTGAAAATTATTTAGCATCTGTGAAAAACACAGGGGCTGTTTTTCCATGTAATTCTTGTTTACCTTAGTGGTTTATATGTATTGTTCCATTCTAGGTTTTTTAAGTCATAGTTTTATAATCATAATTTCCACTTGTTCTGAAAGATGGTAATGTACTGTTACAATTATTATCTTTCCAGTTTCACTTAGTGTGTTTGATTTTAATCCTCAAACTGTATATGTAAATAGGATACCTATTGTAAGCTTTGGTATTAATTGCTAATAAGGGTAAGTATTTTTTTTAATCTCAAACATATCTAAACATAGAAAAGGTACAATAGAAGTATGGTTTTAGAATCTTATGGGATCATCATTGTATATGCAGTCTGTCATTATTAATATGTAGCACCTGATGTATTTTGAAATTCTGTTGTTAGATGCATATGTACCTGTAATTATTAGGTTTGTCTAAAAAGTTGACCCTGTTTATTGTTATGAAATATCCCTCTCTCTCTCTAATACTTAGTGTCTTAAATCAGTTTTTAACTGTTATTAATTAAAGCTACTTCAGCTTTCTTATGGTTATAGTTTAATGGTATATCTTTTTCCATCTTTTTACTTTAAACCTAGTTTTGGTTTTGAATGAAACTGTTTCAAAACAGTATTTTCTTAATCTTGCTATTTAGTGCAATCTGACACCCTCTGATTTTAAAATGGGGTTTTTAACATTTCCATTTAATGAAATAATGATATATTTGAACTCACTTGATAATTTGCTATTTGCTTTCAGTTTCTCACGTCTTTTTTATTACTCTGTTCCTCTTTTAGCACTTTATTTGCTTTATATCTGTATTTTAGTGTACCATTTCATTTTCTCTGTTCATTTTTTTTACTATGTATATTTTTAATGGTGGCTCTGGTAACTATATTATGATATGAATTTATCACTTTCTACCTCATTTAAACTCCTAACTTAATTCTGGTAAATTATGGAAAATTTGTTCTTATATCTAGTCTTTATCCCCCTGTATTGACCCATATATTTTATCTACATGTAACATAACCCAATGATACAGTGTTACAATTATTGCTGTATATATTCAGTAGTATTTTCAAGTACTTAAGAGAAGAAATGACAAATACTCTATCTGTAGAGTCTTTCATATAACCCACATATTTGTCATATGTTCTTTCTGTACATTGGAGTTAACACCTGAAAGTTTGAAGGACAAGATATTTCTTGTAAGGAAAGTCTGCCGCCATTGAATTACTGAGCGCTTGTTTATGAGAGAACCTCATTGTTTCACTTTTCGTTTTAAAGGGTAGTTTTGCTGGATATAAAATTATTGGTTGACTTTTTTTTTCTTCCTTGATAGTGTTATCAGTTTCCATTGATAGTGTTGCTGAGTGTGGACATTGTTCATCACTCTAAATTGTTTACCTCTCTTTGATCATGGCAGCAATGCTGCCAGTCCTCATAGCCTGCCTTATGCTCGCAGAACCCTCTGTGGTAGAGATAGAAATGGTCTCATGCAAGAATATCACAGATTCTCACTCTTCTTATCCAAAGTTCAACAGTTCTGCAAGCCTAAATGCTTTTCTCCTAATTTCAATCCTAGAGTGCTAAAATGGTTATGATTTTTGTTAAGTGTTATATCAGCTATATCCAGCTTTGCATTTATTTTTGGAAGGAATATTTTTTAAAACCTCCTTATTTGGCCATAACTACAAGTCTAACCCAAATCCTCTTCTTTTCTCAAGCTACTTCATATGTTACTAGTTTTCTGTTTTTGTTTTTTAATATTTAGCCTGAAAATGGTTGCATTTCACTGTCTCCTTAAATTGGCCCCATTACGAGTAAGGAAATGCAATTCATTGTGACTTATGCAGAAAAAATTACTCATGACTGCTTTAAACAGAAGACAACTGTGAGGGTGATATCCAGAGTTTGTGCAACAAATAGCACAAATATGTAATTACATACTCTCTCAGATTTTCATTTTCATGAAATGAAGTTCACCTTTGGATCATTCCAACTCTTTGACACCTGAGCTTTTCTTTTTACATTCCTGAAAATATTTAGGAAAGATTACTTTTGACTTTCATTAATGATTTTGTAAGTTTTTCTAACTTCTTTAATGTATTTTCATTCTTTATAGTAGCTATGATAAATTTTTTTTTACCAGTTTCTTTAAAGTTATCTCATTATTTTCCCTACTCAAGAGGCAACCTTCATACTACTGTCATGGAAGTCAGTGAAAGCATTGACAATTTCTCATCCAGACTGATCACATTCTTAATAGAGAGCCTTTGCAATTCTCCTAGAATTCCATTTCTCTTCCAAATAGTCCCACAGCTCACTCTTAGAAGAATTTCCCTTTTTTCAGAGAGAACTTACCGGAGTATCTTATCTTAAAATGACACCACCATCAGCTAGTGTCCCATTGCCCTACCAGTTGTTCTCCAGAGCTTTTATCAATACCAACATACTAAATATCATTTGATTAATAGTTCATTATCTTTCTACCACTAGAATGCAAGCTCTATGAAAGCAGTGAGTGTGCATTGCTCGTGCTCTGTCCCTAGACCTTAGAATGAGGTCACACAATTTTAACTCAGAATATTTGTTGAACAAAAGACTCTACCTTACTAGAAGCAATCCTCATACTGCTGCCAATGTTTAGGACCCAGCCATTTTTACTCATTCATTCCCCTGCCTCCCTTTCTGCCTTCCTTTTTGCCTCCCTTTTTGCCTGCCTGCCTCCCTCCCTCCCTCCTTCCCTCCCTCCCTCCTTTCCTTCCTTCCTCCCAGCTTCCCAACTTCCCCTCCTTCCATCCCTTCCTTTTGTTTACTGTTTGCTATGTACTGTGTTTTTGGAGAACTTGCTCATAAACTTTATATTTTCCCCATGCTGGCATGTAAGAATATTGAGATATCTTTTCACCTTATCTAATCAGGAAAACAAACCTTTTAATTGTCAAATCGAATAGAACTTTTTAAAATTCTTCAGATCATTGGTTGATTCCTTGTTGAATACCTTCCTAACCTCCTGGATAACCACTCTCCTTTGGTTTTCTGTGGCTCTTGTCCACTCATTATATATGTTCTTCATGGGTTTTTTTCCCTTTCCTGTGCCTTTCTCTTAAATACAGGTATTCTTTATATGTACATATTCCCTAAACTTTAGCCATCATCTTTCACTGATGGTTTACAAATCTATAAGATTTTCACATACCTGGCTTCTTTGTTCCTTTCTTATATGCACAGATATTGGTTTTATCTATAATAATGTTAAGGACTGAATATTTGTATTCTCTCAAATTCATATGTTGATCCTTTAACATCCAGTGTGATGGTCAGGAGGTGGGCCATTTTGGAGGAAATTATGTTTCTGTAACATCATGAGGTTGGAGCCAGTGGGATTATTGCCTTAAGAAGAAAAGCAAGAAATATCAGAGTTTCCTCTCTCTCGGTTCTGTGAAAACAGAGTGAGAAGGTAACTCTCTATAATCCAGATTCAAAGAGTGTTCTTACCAAAACCAAATCTGCCAGCACCTTGATGTTAGAATTTCCAGAGTTCTTAGAGAAGAATATCTATTGTTTAAGCCACTAGTCTATGGTATTTTGTTATAACAACCTTTGTTGGCCAAGACAGCTATCCACCCCATTGCACTGATGTTACTGATAAAATCTTGTCTTATAGAGTAGTAGGAGTCCTCAATACCAATTTACCCTAAGTTACACATTGTTATAATATTCATATTTTTTGCAAAACTATAGGGGGACTACTAATACCTTTGCTGTCTGAAGGGCAGTGCTATTCTTTTCAGTCCCTTCTTCTTTTAAAAGCAGTGATTATTCTAGTTTTGCATTTTTTACAATTGAAATAATGTTTTACAGAATCTTAAAGAGTATTATATTTCTTTATGAGTAATGAAATTTTGATGAGTGAGTCATGATTAAGCCAGTAATGACTTTCAGAAGTAAATAGTAGTTTTAGTAGTGACATAGATTTCTATTGGTAAAAGATTTTTCACAAATTTGAAATCAATTATCTCTTAATAGTATTGTCATTATTATTATATTTTGTACATGCAGTACATTTCATATTTCCTAATAGAAAACAGTATTTCAAATGTAGAATTTTAGTTATAGAACAAATAAAACTGTAGGTTGCTTATTTTCGTTTCCTTTCTGCACCTTTCAATTGTGTTCGTCTTCTATAAAGATGGATTGTATATTATGCATAATGTCTTGAGTTTTTAAAAAGTACCTGTTACTTAAATTAACATCACTTAGAATTAACAAATACTTTATCTTACCTATTATTTTATTTTGAGATGGAGTTTCGCTCTTGTTGCCCAGGCTGGAATGGAACGGCTTTATCTTGGCTCTCTGCAGCCTCTGCCTCCTAGCTGAGACAGGAGGTTCAAGTGATTCTCCTGCCTCAGCTTCCTGAGTAGCTGGGATTATAGGCATGTGCCACTACGCCTGGCTAATTTTTTTTTTTTTTTTTTTTTGGTATTTTTGTAGAGACAAGGATTTCTCTATGTTAGTCAGGCTGGTCTTGACCTCTGACCTCAGGTGATCCACCCACCTTAGCTCCCAAAGGGCTGGGATTACAGGCGTAAGCCACCTTGCCTGGCCTTAACTGTCTTTAAATAAATTAAATGCTAACTAGTTTGGGGAAACATTCTCAGCAATCTTGGCCTATGTACATTTGTAGTACATCTTTCTCTCAAGTGTTACCTTCACAATAGGTGGTGAATGTTCCGGTTACACTAGTTCATACTTGAAATACAAACCTGACTGAGTCACTGGCTTGTTGAACTTAAGAAAAACCTCACTGGCTTGTTGAACATAAGGAAAAAACTGGGAGAAGAGGAAGACATTTTTTCTTGTTATTTCTTTTGACAAATTAAACATTCAGTGACTAAGGTAATGAAAACAAAGAAAACTGAGGAAGTATCTCCAATATTAACCAACATTCTTTCCACATTTGCTGAATAGATATTTGTAAGGTGATTCACACTGGCCTCAAGTACATACACTTTTTCCTGTAGTATAGTAGAGTGTCTTTTGAAAGGGAAAGACTGATTATCTTTCTAGAATATTGATTCCTACCCAAAAAAGATTCAGAATCATAAATTATATTTCTGTGATAAGAGTTTGTATAGTCACTGTTCACTAACCCCAACATTAACAAAACGTTTTTATATTTATATGATTAAAATTATTTTTGTGTCACGTAAACCATAATCTTCTGATCATAGCATGGTGTAAAATCGGCAACATGTGATGCTATATAAAGAAACCCACTGTAATTTTCTTTTTAAGTTTCACTCAGTTGTAAGTTAATATGTTCCTTTGGGGACCTCCTCCCTGCTCTACCCCTTAGTGTTGACACATGTAACGCATAGTCTCACTGGTGGTTCTTTATTTATTCATTTAGTCCCATAGCTTTCTGTCATATTCACTTTCTTTGACATTATTTGGTCTGAATTACATCAGTGTTTGGTCATCATTTTCTTGAGAAATATTTTGTTTGTATTATTTTCTCTATTGATAATATAGAGGGGTAACAAATTCACATACAAATGGGATTCTCAATCTTCCTGCTTAATTTTTTTCTTTAGACATTTTGTTTGCAAATTTTTGAATTCTGCCAGCAATATTTTCTCTAAAATGAAATACTGAGATTGTAGCATTAGAACTTTCCAAGTAAAATAATCTTAATCTTGAAGGTCTTCCCAGGTTGATAGAAAGCTACATGAAGTTCTCAGAATAGTATGTGGATCTGGAAAGTCACGGATGTCTGAACATACTTTATGGAGTACCCAGAACATTATTTTGCTAGTATTGCAGGTAGATAAGGTGTTTTTATTCGGGTGTGTGTGTATGAAAGGAGTACTTGTGCAGTTAATGTGTTTTGTGAATTTTTCTCACAGTGAGAAATTGTGGAATTTTTGTTGTTACATGTTAACATTTCATCTTCTAGGTATAGTGTGCTTTTTAAAACAATCTGTATGCTAAATAAATGGACCTGAAGTACTACCTTAAAAGGTTTTTTGTAAAGAGTTAGAATATGATATGCCCAATTTCAGTGTATTAATCCGATTCCAAAGAAGCAGCAGAAATGTAACTGTGATAGTACCAATGTCATTTGAGATTTTTAAAAATTTAACAAAGTTAAATTTGGTGCTCTTCCATCCAACATAACCTCCATTTAGCATTTCTTGGATAAAATAAAGGTTTGAAAAAAATATATAGCTCACTACTATTTTTAAAATATGTAAACTGAAATCATTCCAAAATATTTTAAGACAAATTTGGCAGAGCCTTTATTTCTTAAGTAGCGTGGAATTTCATGTAGGTTTTAAAATAATTTTAGAATTAGTTACAGATGATTTGGTTTGCTATACTTACTAGGGGGGAAAATCTTTTTAATCTTGAGACAGGCAAAGTACCATAGTACTGACCACACATTATTATGCAGTTATCATTGTTTCCAGTCAAGTTATTGTGAACTACTATGTTGCTAGATTTATTTTATTATGCAAGTCAAAGTTTCTAATTTTATAATAATTTTAACTATATTTGGTCAAGACATTTTTAATATTCAAACTTATGAGACCCTACATTCTGGTGCCTACTGAGTATTGAATATAAATTTAGACTCTAAAATATTCATAGTATGATCTACTTAGTAATTCACTTGGTATCTTTCCTTCTATGAAAAAACAAAGTAAGACTACAAGTGCAGTGATCTCTGATCTCATATCTGCCTGGGCACATCCATCACCCACAGAGGGAAAAATATATATGAAGGAACTATAACTAAGTGTTAATAGTATTTATTATCCGGGGTGGCAAGATAGAATGTAAATTATGAATGGTTGTGATATTTTCTTCTTTATATCTTATATTTCCCAAATCATCTGCAGTCTGGTACCTATTACCATTCTAGTTTGAAAATAAGTGTCCTCAATTTGTTCTAAAATAATTTAATTACTAAAAATTATGTTCATATTATACTCTCTGTACTGACAAGCACTAGTAGAATTGTAAAGTTCAAAATACATAATAAATGTTTAAAAATATTCTGATACTAAGTGGACTTTCAAAAGTTATTTCAAAAATTACTTTTCTTTACAAGAAATAAATGGCTTTATCTCAGTTTATATTAATAAATTAATCTTACCTGAGATAAGTTAGTAAAAGCTAAAAGTATTAAAAGGGAATTTTGCTTTTAATCCTGAAATTTATGAATGCCAATTTTTTATCAAGTACATTTTATTTCAAAATAACTTTAATATAAGAATAATCTAGGGAAATATCAAAATTCATTTTGGGTCTAACCATCGGAGGTTTTAATTAAGAAGGTCTAATGTTCTAGGAACCTCTATTTTAAATTAGCATCCCACGTGATTCTGATGCAGGTCATCCAACAGACCATATTAGGTTGTTTTTCTTTTCCTCTCTCATTCCATGGCAAGATCTATGGTCATTTTCAGTCCCACAGAAAACATCTTGCATTACATAATTTGATCTGTTTTCTCTGGCTTCCTAGTTATGGTGCATACATCCCCAACGGTTTCACAGTACAACTGGCTAGGGTATGGGAAGAGGAATTTAGAACTTCTATTTTTATTTTTATCTCATATACAGAATTTCTATTAATGTATGGTTTATTGTGTATATAATTACTGAAAGAATTTTACATAGGATGTCAATTGTTTAGCACTTTGATCTTAGGAATACTATATTCACTTTTTATAATGCAGTATTAGTCATAAGTGTTAATTGTTTAACATTTTACTGTCAAGTGACAATTAATTGTATTTTTGCTTGTGTGCTTCCCTATTCCCTTTTGTCCCCATATCAGGTGATGCTTTTCCTTGGACTATCAGCTTGCATCATTTCAGCATATATACCCTTCTTGGAAAACAAGTGACGCTTTGCCTAGTGGAACCTATGGGTTGCACCTCCACTCTAGCTGTCACATCTCAAAAACTACTTGCTACTGGACCTGATACACGACATTCATTTGTTGTCTGTCTCCATGTTGACCTAGAGTCACTAGAGATAAAATGCTCTAATCCCCAGGTTGGTACATTTGATTTATGAAAGGAAATTTAAAGTAATGTGATTTAAAAGCAATTGTTATCCATTTTGTTGAAGAGTTCTCTTAAGTATCCTAAATTATTTTTAATTTGGCCATCAAGATCAGGGTAGTTAGATTAAGAATTGCTTTGAAGCTCTCTCAATTTGTGTAATTTAAACTCTTCTGAAAATGTAATGGTAGCAGCACAAATGCATCTTTTGGCTGATGGAATGAAATCAGTTGCAGATGTAATGTTTTTAAACGCTGAAGAACTATTTTACTGTCAGACTGGAAGAGTCCGTTAAACTGATCAAATGTAATTTTCATTCAGATTCTCACTCAGAACTTCTCTGCTTATCATGCAATATTTTTTTAAAAGAAGATTTCAGTTGTCATAGACTAATCATGTTGTATCTTGCAATTTTACAGTTTAATATGAATTTAGATCACTTGGGTTTGCACAAATAGTTGCATTGCAATTTATCACTTGTTTCTTTACCCTCAGATAGACTATGCTATATTTTCTACTTGGATTGTCAAAGCTGAATACTAGAGTTATATTTTAAAATAATCCTTTTTAGAATATTATTGGATATTCTAGGTCAATATTGACAAATCTATATTTATCTTAGCATTAATTGTTTTAAGCCACTGTTTAAAGAGTGTTTTTTTAAGTAGGTTCAAGTTAGTTGAGCTTCTTGGCACATGCCTTTAGTCCCAGCTACTCAGGAGGCTGAGGCTGGAGGATCACTTGAGCCCAGAAGTTAGAGGCTGTAGTGTGCTATGGTTGCACCTGGGAATAGCCACTGCACTCCAGCCTGGGCAGTAAAGCAAGACTCTGTCTCTTACAATTTTTTGTTTTGTTTTAATTCACTTTTTATGGAACAGAATTAAATAAAAATATTAAATGTTTTATACTTTACTATCACATGACAATTAACTGTATTTTTATTTGTGTGCTTCCCTACACCTTTCCTCATATAAGTGATACTTCTCCTTGAATCAGTTTACATTCCTTATTTTCTAGAGCCTCTTCATTGAAACCATCCTCATCCTTCTTTTCTTCCTGTCTTTCTCTCTTTACTATATACTATACTGCTTGATTTAACTTTTATGTGTATTCGTGTACTTTGAAAAGATTAGACCTAATACTAATAATAGATCGGTAAGAGCCATATTATAAAAATGCATATAATTAGAATTATGACAAGGCAGCTGTATTAAAAGAACACTATTATAAAAACTTTAAAACTCATCCTCCATTATAATAAAAGTTACTTCTTTTCTTCTTCTTCTTTTTTTTTCTCCCCAAAGACAAGGTCTTGCTTTGTTCCCCAGGCTGAAGTGCAGTAATGCGATCATAGCTCATGCAGCCTCAAACTCCTAGGTTCAAGCAGTCATCCCATCTGAACCTCCTAAATAGCTGGGACTATATGCACATGCCACCATGACTAGCTAATTTATTTCATTTTTATTTTTTGTAGGGACAGGGTCTTGTTTTATAGTCTGGGGTGATCTTGAACTCCTCGCTTCGAGTGCTTATTCTGCCTCAGCCTCTCAAAGTGCTGGGATTACATGGTGTGAGAACCATGCCATGAAGGTCATGTCTTTTAGAATCAGTAGTGAATACTTTTGAATGCTACTAAATATTTCAGCTTAATGGCCATTTGCCTTTCTATTGTAACCCATAGTGATATAGAAGACAATAATTATGAAATGACTTATCTTATTTGAGATTACTCTTCGTGAGCCACTGCTAATGGTTGCTTTAAAATGTTTCTAAAAGGAAGGCAAACTGTTATGGGTTGCTTTGTGTCCCTGCAAAAATATATGTTGAAGTTCTAACCTTATGTATCGCAGAAAATAACATTATTTGGTAATAGGTTTGTTACAGAAGTAAGTTAAAATGAGGTCACCAGTGTGACTGGTATCCTTATAAAATAGAAAAATTTGGACATAGACACATACAAAGGGAGGATGATGTAAAGACACGCAGGGAGATTGCCATGTGAACATGGAAGCAAAGATTGAACTATTGGAGCTGTAAGCCAAGGAACACCCAAGACGACTGGTTCTCACCAGAAAAGCTAGGCAGAGAGCCAAGGAAGGATTGTACTCAGAATTTCAGAGGGTGCATGGCCCTACTGATACCTTGATTTTGGATTGTAGCCTCCCAGACCTTTGAGACAATATGTTTCTGTTGTTTTAAGCCACCCAGTTTATGGTACTTTATTAAGGCAGCTCTGTCAAAATAGAATATAGAGGAGCAGATTCAACTTCTTTAGACCCTTTATCAAAGAAGTTATTAAAAAGGAAAACCCTTAGCATGGCAGTAAAAGCTTTATCAGCCTATCTTTCCCGCTGATTATTCCTATATACTCTGGGAAAAATTCAAAAATTAACAGTTGACTATTCCCACATAATTGCATTTTCTCAACTTGTTTTAAAATAATTACATTACAAAATGACTTTAAGGCAGCTATTAGAAATTTTATGAGTTGTAAAGGAAAGCACACTGAATGAAAAGGTAATAATTCTCAGCTGAGGAATAAAAAGTATAAAAAGAATCAAATAGAATTTTAGAACTAAAAAATACAATACCTGAGGGAGGAAAACCATATTGTATGGGCTTTAAAGGTAGGTAGACTGGAGATGATAGAAGAGTTGCTAAACTTGAACATAGATTAGTAGAAATTACTGAATTTGAAAAAGAAAGGAAATAAGTTTTTTTAAAAAATGAACAGAGCTTTAATGGCTATAGAACAGAAAGGTCTAATATTGTGTACTACTTGGTGTTTCAGAAGGAGAGGAGAAAAAGATTGGGATTTAGAAAAAGAAGAGATAATTTCAGAAAATGTTGCCAATTTGGGGGAAGAGATAGTCTTTTACATATCTAAGAAGTTCACCTTATCCCAAACAAGATAAACCCAAAGTAACACACATTTGGACACATTGTGATTAAAGTATTGAAAACCAAAAATAAATTTTTAAAAAAGCAGTTACAGGAAAAGACACATTCCATATAAGCAAACAATTATTTGAATGAGAGTAGAGTTTCCTTAAAAACCACAAGAGACAGAAGCCATTAGAACAATATTTTGAAAGTTCCAACATAAAAGAACTGTTAACCTAATGAAGATACCCCATAGAAATGTAAGAGAAATAAACCCGTTTTTAGATGAAGGAAAACTAAGTAAGTTTGTCACCAGCTGCTCTGTTCTACAAGAAATGCCAAAGGAAATTCTTGAGGATAAAGGAAAATGATACTGGATGAAAAATTAGATCTTCAAGAATGAAGGAAAACCAACAGAAAGGGTAAATGGCTGAGTAAATAATTTTGAGAAAAACTATTTAAAAAATATGTGTGACTTTTGAAAGCAAAAAGCACAAAATTGTCCGCTGTTTTTTTCAGTGTATGTAGATGGAAGATACAAGACAACTATAACATTAAGGCTAGAGGAAGATGGAGTAAAAGGATCTATGGTTGCCAAGTTACTATATCTCATATGAAGTGGTACAATATAAACACTTAAGCAGACTGAAAGTTTTGGTGTGTATGTAAATGCAAAAATACAAAAGGATAGAGCCAAAAAGCCAATAGAGGAATTAAAATTAAATACTAAAGAAGATTCAAAGAAGCCAAAAAAGTTAGGAAAAGTAACAAAGGAACAAGAAATGAACAGTAAAACAGTACAAAAAATAAAATAGAGCTAAGCCAACTATATTAATGATTACATGAAATATTTATGGTCTTAACTAGGGATGTGCAAACTAATGCCCGTAGGCCAAATTTGGCTATACTCATTTACATATTGTCTATGATTTCTGCCATGCCATAACTACAGAACTGAGTAACAGTAATAGAACAGTATGGACTACAAAGCCTAGGATATTTACTCTCTGGCCCTTTACAGAGAAAGTTTACAAATTATTGGTCAAGACACTTTAATTAAAAGGCAAAGATCTATAGAGTGGGAAGAAAAGCAAGATGCTACCATATAATACCTAAGATTGTATTTTACTTGAAATATAAAGAAACCGATTATAAATAGATACATAGTAAAAGATACAGCATACAAAGCATAAGAAGGCTGGACTTACTTTAATCTTAGATAAGATTAAAAAATAAGTGTGTTACCATAGATAGTGACATGAAACAAAAATTAACAAAATGAAAGAAAAAATAGACAATTCTCGAATCATAGTAAGAAATTTTTATTTATTTTTATTTTTATTTATTTATTTTTTTGAGACGGAGTTTTGCTCTTGTTACCCAGGCTGGAGTGCAATGGCTCAATCTCGGCTCACCGCAACCTCTGCCTCCTGGGTTCAGGCAATTCTCCTGCCTCAGCATCCTGAGTAGCTGGGATTACAGGCACGCGCCACCGTGCCCAGCTAATTTTTTGTATTTTTAGTAGAGACGGGGTTTCACCATGTTGACCAGGATGGTCTCGATATGTTGACCTCGTGATCCACCCGCCTCGGCCTCCCAAAGTGCTAGTATTACAGGCTTGAGCCACCATGCCCGGCCTATAGTAAGAAATTTTTATAGTACCTCTTTCAGTGATAGATAAAACAACCAAATTAAAAATAAATAATTGAAGATATAGAAGATACGAAAATACTATGAACTCAGCTTGATCTAATTGGCATTTGTAGAACAGTATATCCAACAACCATAGAATGTACTATTTTACAGGTATACATGGTCTCATTTTTAAGAGGATTAAAATCATGAAAGTATTATCTGACTACAGTCAAATTAAATAGAAATTAATAATAAAACAGCTAGAAAAACTTTAAATATGTGAACATTAAACAACATGCTTCTACATAATTTATGAGGCAAAGACAAAATTATTTGGGAAATTAGAAAATACTGAATGACACCAAAAAAAGTAGATAAGCTAAGGCAGTGTTTAGAGGGAAATATAACTTTAAAGACATATTAGAAAGGAAAAAAGATCTTAATTCAGCCATTTAGGTTCAACTTTAGAAAGCTAAGAAAAGAACAGGAGAAACCCAAAATAAGTAAAAAGAAGAAAATAATAAAGACATGAGTAGATATGAATGGAACAGTTAACAAAACAGTGAGAAAGAGATAGAAAATTAAACCCATGAACTGTTCTTTGAAAAGATCAACAAAATTGATAATTCGTTAGCTATACTGAAATAAGAAAGAGGAGAAAAAAATGCAAACTATTGATACCAGGAATGAAGGAGTATTGATAACATTAAAAGCACAATAAAAGAATAATGAACAACTTTATGCCAACAATTGCAAGAACTTAGATGCAATGGAAATTTTTATCAGAAAATAATTGTGTCAAAGTTGACACAAGAAGAAAAGAGAAAATTCGAATAGTTCTGTATCTTTTGACAAAATTGAATGTGATGTCAAAAACTTTTCCAGGGAGAAAACTTCCAACCTACATGGAGGAATTCTATCAAATATTCATGGAACAAATAACATAAATTTTTCACAAATGTTTTCCCAGAAATAAAGGGTAAAGTATCCCTGCCCAACTGGTTTTATGACCTAGCATAACTTTAATAACAAAACTTCAAAAAGGCTTTACAAAAGAAGAAAATTAGGTATTAATATCCCTCATTAAAATGATACATACATTCTTAATCAAATATTAACAAATCAAAGATATCTAAAAAGCATAATACATAATGGCTAACTAGGATTTATCTAAAAAATGCAAGTTTGGTTTAACATTCAAAAACCATTCAATAAAATTTACTATAATAACGAAGGAGAAAAATCATATAATCATCTCAATAAATCCAGGTAAGACATTTAACAGAATTCAACATGCATTCATGATGAAAAGTCTCAGCAAATTACAAGTTGGAGATAACATTCTCAAACTGATAGAGGTTATAGAAGAGAAAACAATGGTAAATATCGTACTTAATAGTACAATATTGAATTGTTTCCCACAGAGACCAGGGAAAAGCTCAGGATTTCTACTTTCAACACTATTTTGTATCATATTAAGAGTTTCTAACCATTACAGTAAACCAAGAAAAATAAAAGACATAAAGGTAGTAAATGAAGAAATAAAGCTGTTTGGATATAACATCTATTATAGAAAACCCAAAAGGAGTCTAACCAACTGTTATTACAACTAATAAAACTCACCAAGCTTTTATGAGACCAAGTTAATGTATTAAAACCAATTGTACTAGCAGCAAACAACTAGAAAATGGAATGAAATCAATTTCACTTTTACTAACATCCAAGAAACATAAATGAATAAATCTAACAAAAAATATCCCAGACCTCTATCCTGAAAACCAAAAAGCATTGCTGAGAAAACTAAACGCCTAAAAGAAGTAGAGAGATATATCTGCTCATAGATTGGAAGACTCAAGTTGTTGATGGCTTATTGATCTTGATATAGGACTTAACCAAATTTAAAAACTATTTTTTTGAAGGACACATTGAGAGAGCAGAAAGCCAGACATTTGGAGAAGGTGTTTTTTACAAGATATTTTTCCAACAATGGACTGTTATCCAAAATATTTTAAAATCTCCTCCTTGCCCTCCCCTCCCCTCCCCTCCCCTCCCCTCTTCTCCCCTCCCCTCCCCCTCCCCTCCCTTCCCCTTTCCCTCCCCTCCCCTCCCTTCCCCTTTCCCTCCCCTCCCCTCCCTTCCCCTGCCCTCCCCTCCCCTCCCCTGACCAGGCCTCCCCTCCCCTCCCCTGACCTGCCCTCCCCTCCCCTCCCCTCTCCTCCCCTCTTTGTTCTCCTCCCCTTTGTGTAGTGACACGATCTGGGCTCACTGCAACTTTCTCCTCACGGGTGAAGTGGTTCTCCTGCCTCAGCCTCCTGAGTAGCTGGGATTACAGGTGTGCACCACCATGCCCAGCTAATTTTTGTATTTTTGTGGAGATGGGGGTTTCACCATGTACCAGACTGGACTTGAACTCCTGACCTCAAGCAGTTTGCCAGCCTCAACCTCACAAAGTGCTGGATTACAGGTGTGAGCCACTGCGCCTGGACTAAAAATTAGTTTCACTCAGTAACACGACGAACAATAGATGATAAGCATAAAGACAAATAATGGAGAAAAGACTTCAACAGATACTTCACAAAATATTTAAGTAGTCAATAAGCATATGAAAATATGCCCAATATCATTATCAGGGGAAAAACATGAAGAAATAAAACTACACACCTATTAGATTGGTTAAAATAAATGGTAGACTCCAAACATGCACCAACTGGAACTCATCATACACTGCTTGTGAGAATGTAAAGTGATGTAACAGCATTGGAAACCCCTTGGCAATTTCTGAAAAAGTTCAGCACACACCATACAACCCAGCCATTCCTCCCTGAGTATTTCCTCTGAGAAACAAAAATATATGTCCACAAAAAGTCTTTTACAGAGATGTTTATAGCAGCTTTTTTTGTATAGCCCCAAACTGGACACAAGTCACAAGTTTATTATTAGGAGAATTAGTAAAAAAAATTATGGCCTACTCATATCAAGGTAATACTAGTCAGCCATTAAAGGACTGAATTACTGATAAAATGCAAAATCATTGATGAATCTTGGGATCATTATGCTGACTGAAAAAACCCAGGTGGAAAAAGAGTACTTACTTTATAATTCTATTTATGTAAAATATTAAAATATGCAGATTACTATTAATATATAGTGATAGAAAGTAGGTTACGGTTGCCTGGAAGCAGGACAGGAAGAAAGAAGGAATGGGGGTGATAGGAAGAGGACACGTTACAAAGGGATATGAAGATTTTTTCGAAGATATGGAAGTATCGTTTTTCTAAAGTCATAGTTCATATTTAGTAGTAGCTCAGTCTCTCTATAAAGCTACATATAATTGTCCCCTGCTACTTGCACTTACCTACCAAAGTTCTTATAACTTAGGAAAGATTATTGTAGCTGTGAGAGGATAGTCCTACTCCACATGTTCTGGTTATCCATAGCTATCCTAGCTAACACAAAAGAATTCTTAGATTCCATTATTATTCATATTTAAAAAATTTTTCTTTGAGATACTTAATCGTTTTGTGATTTTTATGGTGTTAGTAAATATAATACTCTGGCTCAAAACTAGAGTATTGGGTGTATTCTCTAGCTATCTACCTTATTTGGAGCTAAGCTCAGATTTTGTTGTTGTTTAAATATAAACCAGCTCTAAGCAAAGTCATCAGCTGGCTGGGGCCTGTGTTTGGCCTTGTATTTCCCTCATATGTCTCTTCCTTCTCTGTTGTCCTTTCTTCAGTTATCAGGTTTCCAGGGCCAGAGCTTCCAGAGGCTCCCAGTGCCTCCTTTCTTCTGTTCTCCAGATACCAAAAACCTTTTATCAAGAATTATTCCAAGGCTGAGTGAACCTTATGCATTGAGAGTTCATTTTTACTCAAAGTATAATCATTCTTTTTTTTTTTTTTGAGACAGACTTTCGCTCTTGTTACCCAGGCTGGAGTGCAATGGCGCGATCTTGGCTCGTCGCAACCTCCGCCTCCTGGGTTCAGGCAATTCTCCTGCCTCAGCCTCCTGAGTAGCTGGGATTACAGGCACGCACCACCATGCCCAGCTAATTTTTTGTATTTTTAGTAGAGACGAGGTTTCACTATATTGACCAGGATGGTCTTGATCTCTTGACCTCGTGATCCACCCACCTCGGCCTCCCAAAGTGCTGGTATTACAGGCTTGAGCCACCGTACCTGGCCCTAAGTATAATAATTCTTATATCTTTATGTAATTCCACTTTATCTTCTCAGTAAATCCTCATAAACAAAATTGTGTTAAATTTTCACCACCTGGTATAACCAAAGTTGATCACAAGGTTGTTGGGAAGTCTGATATATTTATGCAAATATTTTGTAAACACTGAAATGTTATATGAATATCATTTTGTTAGTGTAGACTGACTCTGATTCAAATATGAGACCCTCTTTACAAATTGGTGTGAACATCCCTGGTGAAATATAGCAACATTCCTGAAGAGATGTGAAACCAGAAAACAATAGCACTAAAGAATCTATGTATACTGAGAAATTTGGTGAGGGATTAATACTCTTTGATATCTTCATGTGACATTAACCTAAATTTTAATGACAAAACATAAGACTCTAAACATCTTTGTTGTGAGTGATTGCTTCAGCTTATGCTTCCCAACTCTTTGGATTCTTTCAAGATTCCAAAGGATGGCTTGATATTTTTTGCCATATGCAATAAGCAAATACTATTGAGTACTCTATGTAAGGCAGACATGAAGTAAACAAAGATGAATAAAACAAACATACAAAGAACATCACATTTACGTACGTCATAATCCAGCTGTCGAAAGCCACAAGTACAGAACAAATCTTGAATATATCACAAGAAAATACATGTATGATACCTTACATTCAGGGGAACCAAGATTTGATTAACAGCTTACTTCTCATAAGAAACCATGAAGGCCAGAAGAACAGCATGTTTAAATTATGAAAATAAAAAAATAAAACTTCTCAATTTAGAAGTTTGTAATTAAGCAAAAATAACTTCTATAAATGGAAACTAAAGAAAGACATTTTCAAAGACAATGATCTATCACCAGTAGGAACTGCATACAAAAAATACTAAATAACATTTTTTACGCTCAAAGGAAATGACACCAGATGGCTGAGCATCTCTTCAAATGTTTATTGACCATTGAGTTTGCTCATTTGCAAATTCACAAATAATTTATATTTTCCTGATTACTAATAAGATTGAACATTTTTTCAAATGTTTATTGTCCAGTGAATTTGCTCTTTTGTGATTTGTTAATTCATATCATTTACCCAGTCTTCTATTAAATTCATTTTTCTTAGCAATTTGTAAAAGCTTTCTTTATACTCTATAAATAACAAACCCTGTAACTGTAATGCAGTTAATTTTCCTTTAAACTTTTGACGTCTTTTGCCAGAAATGTTTAATCTCTCATGGTCAGAGATACCTATATATCCATTTTTATTTTCTGGGTATCCTGTCTTAAAAAGAGTATCATGGATCCCTAAAATGCACACAGATATACATATGACCATAGGATCCTAAAATTAATGACTCAGAATTTCTTTCTTGTGCTTTCTCAATTATCCATCCGTTTTTGTTATTTGTTTTTGTTTTTCAAAATATATTTGTTGTAAAGAAGAGGTGCAAATCAATACTTCTTGTCCTTTTTATACCATTGGCTACTTTGATTATCTGACAAAAACTGTGAGCCTTTTCTCAGAATGTTGTTTAGACCCATTAAGTTTGCATACCAACATATACTGTTAGAAGGTTGTAGCCTTTTTATTGTAGCCAGTGTGTATCTTGATTACCTTTTGTGGAAATAATTCGTACTTAAATACCTTTCTTTGGCTTATCCATTAGGATGATATCCCAATTGTGATCCTTGTACACTGTTACATTTATTTCATTGCTGCCTAGATACAGAACCCTATGTAGTTAATGTATTTTAGAAATAGAGAAAGCTATGTATGTAAGGTAGGCTTAGAGCAAATTTATTGCTGTATCAGACATTACTGTGTATGTTAGTCCTGCAACTTTCATTGCTATTCTGTGTTCTTAGACGATGTGTATATTTATCTTGGTTGAATATTTGGTGATTTCATGACTGGAAAAGATATCTGTCATCCCTTCCCTTAATCTTAACTATGTGACCAAAGTTACCCTAGTCTCCTTCATGTCTTTAAACACCAATATCTTAACATTTTTGGGTTTATAAGTGTGTGGAACTAGAGATAGAACAGATTTATGCCAGTTTTCTATATATTTATTGTTTTTGTTGCTGTTATGTTGATCAGTTTTTACCAAGGCAATCAAATTTGGCATTAATGCATAAGAACACAGGCTTTGAGTTCAAACAAAACTCAATTTGTATTCTTGAACCACTCACCCATTTTAATTCCTCTGAGCTCTTGATTTTTTTTTTTTTTTTAGACTGAATTTCCTTTTTGTTGCCCAGGCTGGAGTGCAATGGCTTGATCTTGGCTCACTGCAACCTCTGTCTCCTGGGTTCAAGTAATTCTCCTGCCTCAGCCTCCCAAGTAGCTGGGATTATAGGTACACACCACCATGCCTTGCTAATTTTTTTTTTTTTTTTTAGTAGAGATGGGATTTCATCATGTTGGCCAGGCTCTTCTCCAACTCCTGTCCTCAGGTGATCCACCCACCTTGGCCTCCCAAAGTGCTAGGATTACGGGCCTGAGTCACCACTCCCAGCCTGAGTTCATGATTTTTGTTTTATCCTTTAAACAAAATTAAACTGGACAAGTGTAATGTTTTATATGGAAAATTGTTTTTATGTTAAAAATGTTTTGAAACTGAGTTTTAATGGTTAGTAACAACGTACATACCAAATGAAACAGTTTTTGTAAGTTTGTATTAACTTAGGGCTCTCTTCATTGTTCAACACAGATCACTAAATTGGTTGGTGAAATTCCATTTCTCCTTGATTTCCGTTGACATTGTATATCCATGGTTTTTCTTCTCCCTCTCTACCTTTTGTGATTCTGTTCTGACACTATCTCCTGATACCCTGTAAAATGGGCCCTTCCTCTCTAGCCACCTACCTATTCTTCATGAGCCCTCTAGCTTGTCTTAATCATCCCCTGCACTTGGCTTTTGTTCATTCCATACTTCTGAGTAGAATGACACTTTGTACTCACCTAAATCCTGTCTCTCCTTTAGAAATATATCTTCCTGAGGCTTTTCTTAGCCTCTCCAGTGAAATTGAGTCTCTTTTCTGAACAGCTATAAATGAAAAAATGTATGTGAAAAGATTTTTTTAAAATAATGTTACATTTTTATACTCAGTCAGCATTCAATACACAAGACGTTGATATTCATTCACCTTTATACAGAACTCACATAAAGCCACCTTACATGGTGTTTACTTTTTTAGAGATTTTTGAAAAATGCTTTTTGAGGTATACTTAAAATACAATAAACTGAATGTTTAAATTATCTAATTTGTTAAGATTCGGCATACGTACATGAAACTACACCCACAATCTAACATCTTCAAAAGTTTATGTTCTTATGCAGTCCTCCTTCCCATTTCTCTCCAGCACAGGTACAATTGACTCTGTCATTATAGACTAATTTTTGTTTTCTAGGATTCTCTGTAAATTGATTCATACCATGTTTTTCTTAGCCTAGCTTCTTTCATTCTCCGTAATTATTTTGAGATTATATTGTTGCTTGCATCAATAGTTTATTTCTTTTTATGGCTAAATACCATCCTGTCATATGAATGTACTTTAATTTGTTCAGTACCTGTCAAGGTACATTTGGGATTTTTTTCCAATTTTTGCCTGTTACAAATAATGCTGCCATGAACATTTGTGTACACATCTCTGTATGAACATAGGCTTCATTTTTCTTGGGAAACTATTTAGAAGTGGAATGGCTGGATCGTATATGGTAGGTACATCCCTTTTTCAAAAACAGTCAAATCATGTTCTAAGTTTGACATTCCTATCAGCAAAAAATGAGAGTGTTAGTTGCTCTGCATCCTTGCTAATACTTGATACAGTTAGGCTTTTTCATTTTAGACACTCTAAAGATGGGAGGTGGTAATTCATTGTGGCTTTACTTGGCATAGTATTTTAGTACAACTTGAGATAAAAGTTGAACATGTATCCTAGATTGTTTTGCCTTATTTCTTTAACCCTCTGAATTTGAAAAGTCTGAATTTTGTTAACAACTTTCTTCTTTGAAAATAAAAATATGTTTAAAGTGTATGTCATGGTTTGCATGGCACTTTAAACACACAATGTACTCATTGCCGTTCAGCCACAGTATTTTAATGGTAATACTTAAAGGAATCAGAAGTAGTGACAATAAAAGCAGCATGATTTGTTTTAAATAAATAAGCTTTATGTCCTTAGAAATATTTAGAACCTGTTTTGGCTTTTTGTTGTTGTTGTCTGTGCTTGCTTTATTTATCAATTCTAATTATTTAAGAAAAAGCAAAATAATCTTCTCAAAAATTGGTTTGCAACAAAGTTGTTTATAGAGAGAAACATTCATAATTATGAAGGACAAAAGGATTGAACAAATATTTTTCTAAGAACTTTTAAATAATATTTTTAGCTATTAGATTACTTTTAAACAAAAATAGCTATAACCTGAGATTTGAAACTTTGGTACACAAAAACCAGGAGAAAATTGGACACCCAAGTGCTGTTTTATATCAAATGAGGATGGATTGACAACAGTGTTTTTATGCATCTGTTCTGCCCACATAAGAAGCCAGCTTCATCATCTGGATGTGTCCTGGGGCTGAAACTTTTTATAAATATGAGAATTTTACTTTTTTTTAATGGCAAGCAAAATATGGTATCCAGCTGTGGATTTGCTTATATATTGTGTTTGCATTTTTTTTCCTGGGCTTGTTTTATACAGTATATGGCACTACATTGTCATACAAATTTCATGATTAATGCTTATTTATGAAACCTTGTGTAAATATCTTAGGACTCAGTCAAACAATGTGCAAGTTAAACAGTTTTTTCTCTGAATATTGGAATGACCTCTCCTTTGGGAATAGTAGGTTGGATATGTTCTTTATCTGTAGAAAAATCTCATATGTAACATTTGCCTCTTACTATTTGATATTATATCATTCTTTTTCAATTTGTTTTGTTGGACAAGAATCCAGTTTCAGATTTATTCCTGGGAAACACAGAGAAAATTTAGATATGGAAATTATTTAGAAATAAGGATCGTAGTTATTTTATATTACACTAAATAATTACATTTACTAGGATGTCTTTGTTTTTTGATTCTGTCCTGTGCTTGAGAGCATTTGTATGTGTTCTATTATTCATATATTGAAATAAATCTACTGTTTGCTAATAAGCTGTGCTTATATTACAGTGGTTTTAATCCATAAAAATGCTAGGTTGATTATTAAATATCACAGTGTAAGAGGCAAATTTCAAGTGTAAGTTAATAATGATCAGTGATGCATTGGTAGAGTTTTGTTTTGTAAATCTTACTTTCTGGACTAATTTTCTCTTAATAGTATTTTAGTGGATTGAAACTGGAAGTTGAAAGACTTATTTTCTATTCTCTTTTTCTTATGCTCTCAGGTCCAGCTCTTCTGTGAACTAACTGATACCATGAATAAGGTCTGGAGTAAGATTCATAGGAGAGGCAATCTTAACCTATCTTCAAGCTCTCCAGAGACCATGGCAGGGCCAGTTCCTACTTCTCCAGTTAGAAGCAGTATAGGCACAGCTCCTCCAGATACCAGCACATACAGTCCATCTGCTGACATTGGTACTACTACTGAGGTAAGTGTTTTTGAAAATCCTCTTACAAAATGACGGTTAATATATAACATGATCTCCAGATCATAGTTTTAAATGAAGATAACTTCACCACTGTGAAAACTGATAGATTCTGAAGGTTTAAGAGGAGCTGTGGCAGCAGTGTGTATTCCTTTTAGGTCCGAGAATTTTTTTTAATCACTTTCAATAGGTTATAGTACCCCATAGTAGGAATAGTAGGTTGGATATGTTCTTTTTCTGTAGAAAAGTCTTGAACGTTTATCCTAGGACAATGCAGGCTCTGTGAAATGGTAAAAACTGAGACACAGTAAAGGTTTGTTTCCTCAGAAGTATGGAAATGTAGAAGCTGAATGAAAAAGAGGGTCATGCTCCCCTTTTTTCTACCTCTGTTCCTCTACACCTTTTTGAACAGGTGACTATTATTATCTAGTCACCTGGTTTAGATTAGTGGTTTTCAACCCTATCAGACCCAGTGCCCTCTCCTTCTTCCTCCCAATCATAAAAGCTTTTCTTTTTATTTTTAACATCCTAAGATAGCATGCCACTACCTCTTTTGTATAAGAAATATTTTTATAATGCCTTCTTTACTAACGAAAATATAACCAGAAATGAAAACAAAAAATAATGTAACTTACATATACATATAATTTCAAAAATATATAATATCTTATATAAACTATAAAGCATAAATACAAGGAAAGTAATTTAAGATACGGTAATATGTACTTCAGTATATAAATGCCTTGCTTAGGCATGACTACATTAGAAGACATAATAGAGTAGTCAGATACATAAAATTGATGTGAATATGATGGCTGCAAATAAACTTGTCTTTGTTTAATACCACAAGTGGTATTGCTGTCGACGACGTGATTTTCTAAAATATACTGACAAACTGTTGGTAAAGTTTCAAACAAAACATAGTTCAGTCTTTCATTATAGTGTTGAATTTTGGAACTTTTGGTGCATATTAAAATCATGCAAAAATGAAAAAAAAAGGTTTAGATTTAACATTTTATAAATAGGATTTTCACCTATGTGTATATATGTGAGACAGTCTTCATTTTTCAGGAGTACCCTATTCTATACAGGACTTCTTGAATCCCTAATTCCTAATCCTTAAATGCCATAATGATACTCTGGATTGAGTCAACCAAAAATACCCCATTCATTTCCAAAGCATTGCTTAGAGGACAGACCTCTCCCCAACGAGAACCGCGGTTCTATAGTAGATGGAGGTAGTTTTGTTTTTGTTTCTACAAAAACACACCATTTCCTCTGGAAATAAAGCTATTGGCAAGATACAGAATGGGATAAGAATCAAGGAAAAGGGATGTTAATTTCTTTTATCTTACAAATCAGTAAAAGCAAACAAACTCAGTTATTAAAAGGGCAAATTTCAGCTGCTGTAAAGCTTTTAACACTTTGGAGTACATCTGTTTAACCCCTTGTACAAGGAAATTTTCTCTCTTGCCCATTTCACATCTTAAGAATCACAATAACCTAGGTGATAAGATTATTTTTTTTCTTTTTTCTTTTCTTTTTCCCAAATGAGGAAGAGGTAGAATGTCTAGAAATGAGCCCGTATCAAGTTAATGGAATACATCCTTTCTAGAGTAAAAGCAATGAATTCTTTCTTGAAGATTTCCAATGTATTAGCATACAAAATCTTTTCGAATTCCTGCAGTAAGAAAAGCTATTTAACTTTATTGAATGAAGCAGTTTCCAAACTTATTTAACCAAAAGCCCAGTCTTCTTAGTCTGCCTATTAACAGTGTACAAAATATATTTTGTGAAATCCTTTGGTAGAGTAATCAAAGTTTCATCAGTTACTAGACAAGGATCGTGCAAGTGAAACTGATAAATACAGCTAAATCTTAGAGACAATTAAGTAGCTGAAAGGAGAATATTCCATGAAACAGTTGTTTTCTAAGTACTGCGTTTACAGGAATGTTTAGAGGAACATGACGTCTATTTTGGAGGGCTCACTCAACTCTTTTGGAAATTTTTCTTTTTTAAGAAATATTTAAAAGAAATTTCAAGTCTAGGAAAGACAGGGCCCATATGAAATGGTTGCAGCTTTTGGTCATATATCTAGAGACTGACATTTATGCAATGTATAGTGTGAATCATGCACTGTAGGATTATTGTTCAGTGTACAAACAACACAAAAGGACATGGTGGCCCTGATGTGAAATGTAATAAAAGTAAACGTGCCCTAGATTCATAGAGGAAGGATTAATAAGTTCATTCTAAGAGATCTGTGGCTATTTTGTAGAGAAAATAACACTTGAGATGGATATTTAAAAATGAATAAGACATGAGTAACAATTTTGTTTTAGTAGATGTATAATAATACATACCGAAAGAATAGTATCCTCATCAGCCAAAGTGAGGAAGTTAAGAAGGGAAAATTTTGCTAAATTGCTTAAAAACAAGTAAATTCTGATTTTAACAATAGCTTTATATGACTGTAATTCATTTCGAATTAGAAAGTTGAGGATTTTTTTCTGATTAGGCTATAAAGACAAGCAATGAAAACTGCTCATAGTGGATGTGTTAGTTTTGCAATATCTATAGATTTAATCTGATCTGTATGACACAGATCTGAAAATGACAAAATCTTAATGCAAAACTTTCATAAATTAATATTCAGAAAAAACCACATAAAGCAGCTCATAAAATGGAGGCATGGGGGAAGGTGGAAGGGGAAGTGGCATATATTTTCAAAGTGCACCCTCTTCTCTTATTTATATATTGTGGTCAAGAAGAGAGATAGATGATTACTACTAGTCCAATATCAATTTGAAACCCACTTGGGAAGCTTGTTTGCTGAGAAGTATCTTAGAATAATTTAGCTGATTTGTTTTTTACAGGCAGGAAGATTTTTATGAAGATGGTTATGATATGGTGATCAGTAATAAGACATTGATCCAAGTTTACCTTGTAGCTTATAAGGAAGTGTTTATCTATTGAATATCTCATGTTTGATTTCTATTCTTGCTCGCAAAAAATATTTATAGGTAGATTAAGATTAACTATGTGTGCATCTGGATTTAAATTTACCTCTTTCAAAATTAGTCAGTAAATTATGACGTAAGAAAATATAGTCATTGTTTTCTCTAAGATGTATGAATGCTTCACCTGTGACTCAATCTGTGTTTATTTAGTTCATCCAAAATTCAAAAGTTGCGTCCAAGCCATTTCCCTTATTTTATAATGCTGCTAGAACTGTGCTTAATGACCTGTTATTTTTATGCCATTTATTTTGGGTTCTAACATGGGAGGTTAGGTTATTGTTCTTTGAATTCCCATGTAAAAAATGTTTTTGTAATTTTGATGAATTTACCTGTGTATTTAAATGTGTTACCCGCCAGATGGAAATAAAGCCTTGGTCTCTCGCTATTGAAGCTACTGAACGAATGGGACTGTAGAGGACCTGTATGAGGGGGAGACTATATATATCTGTATTTTTTGCGTGTTTGTTTTAATCCATTCGAAAGCCTTTATGCTTCTTTGAACGTAGCATTGCTGGAAAGCTCTAGGGGTCCTTCTCTGCTCCTGGTAATCATTGTCCTGATAATCTTTTGATTAAAAGAATATTTTCTGTTAGCCACACTATCGTGTCGACAACAGAACTATCTGCATACAGGTATAAATATACAGTGTATATGTTGTGGTTAGTTATAGTAGTACTTCCCAATCTTTTTCATATCACTTCATATGTAGGAAATTTTATTTGTATATGTGGCAAGCAGAAAAATCTCCACAGCATTGAAAGCTTCATTCACCCTGGACCCACCCAAAGTCTCTAAAAGCCAAGGTAATCCATGTCTCAGCATAGCTGTAACAAATCTCATGGTGTTTCAGTGCAGTAGTTAGCAAGCTCTAGGTTATACTTTCTCTTTTGTAAATATGTTCTTAGTATTTTTATTGCCTGATTAATAAGGTGTTAATGAATTTAAATGACATTGTTACATCGAAATTGTTTTTAATTATAGCTCCTTCCTCCCTCTTTGTAATAAAATGATATAACAAATAACAGCATAGGGCCCCTGTGGTACAGCATTTGATTAGTGTGGCAGAATCTTCTTGTGCCCAGGACTAATAAGAAAATAAAAAACTAAATTGAAATGACATAGTTAGTTAACTCTAATAGGTTTTCAAAAATCTGTTACCAAGTTACATCAAGCATATCACTGACTGATTACTTGCCTGCTCTGTTTTGAGTAAATCCTAGTGTTGTTCCTACCTTTACAAGAGCTGGGAACATAAAATGAAGACTCACTAAATTGAAAATGTTTAAATAGTACCATGTGTATATAGAAATTTGCCTATACTCCATGCCTAATGCAAAAATTTTATGAAGGAGATTTGTATTAGCTTTCCCTTTGGAGTACTCACTAAACTAAGTACTTTACAATCATTATCTCTTTTTGAGACAGGACAGAGTCTCACTCTGTTGCCCAGGCTGTAGTATAATGGTAAGATCTTGTCTCACTGCAACCTCCATCTTCTGGGTTCAAGTAATTCTCCTGCCTCAGCCTCCTGAGTGGCTGTGACTACAGATGTGCACTACCACACCCTGCAAATTTTTTTTGTATTTTGTATTTTAGTAGAGACAGAGTTTCACTATGTGGCCCAGGGTGGTCTGGAACTCCTGAGCTCAGGCAGTCTACCTGCCTCAGCCTCCCAAAGTGTTAGGATTACATGTGTGAGCCACCTTGCCAGGCTACAAGCATTATCTCATATAATTCCCAAACCAGTATTATAAGGGAGGTTATATTACACTTTCCATTTTACAGTGAAGTATTTGAGGATAAGTGATTTGCTCAAAGGCGTAAAGATAATAAGTAGCAGAGCTGAAATTAAAACCTCTGCATCCTGACTCTAGAGTTCCTAGATTTTATTATATGACTCAATGGCTTATTTCATTGGTTAATCTTCCTTTTTTTTAAAAAATTTTTTATTTTTTATTGCATTTTAGGTTTGGGGGTACATGTGAAGAACATGCAAGATAGTTGCATAGGTACACATGTGGCAGTGTGATTTGCTGCTTTCCTCCCCTTAATTATATCTGGCATTTCTCCCCATGCTATCTCTCCCCAACTCCCCACCCACCTCTGTCCCTCCCGTATTCCCCACAACAGACCCCAGTGTGTACTGCTCCCCTCCCTGTGTCCATTGTTCTCATTGTTCAACACCCTCCTCTGAGTGAGAACATGCGGTATTTCATTTTCTGTTCTTGTGTCAGTTTGCTGAGAATGATGGTCTCCAGGTTCATCCATGTCCCTACAAAGGACACGAACTCATCATTTTTGATGGCTGCATAATATTCCATGGTGTATATGTGCCACATTTTCCCTGTCCAGTCTATCATGGATGGGCATTTGGGTTGCTTCCAGGTCTTTGCTATTGTAAACTGTGCTCCTCTTTATATGTCTGGTAGAATTCAGCTGTGAACCTGTCTGGACGTGGACTTTTTTTGGTTGGTAGGCTATTAATTGCTGCCTCAACTTCAGCCCTTATTATTGATCTATTCAAGGTTTTAACTTCTTCCTGGTTTAGGCTTGGAAGGGTGTGAGTGTCCAGGAATTTATCCATTTCTTCCAGGTTTACTGGTTTATGTGCATCGAGTTGTTTATAGTAATCTCTGATTGTAGTTTGCATTTCTGTGAAATCGGTGGTGATATCCCATTTATCATTTTCTATTGCATCTATTCGATTCTTCTCCCTTTTCTTTTTTATTAATCTGGCCAGCGGTCTATTTTGTTGATCTTTTCAAAAAACCAGCTCCTGGATTTATTGATTTTTTTTAAGGGTTTTTTTGTGTCTCCATCTCCGTCAGTTCTGCTCTGGTATTAGTTATTTCTTGTCTTCTGCTAGGTTTTGGGTTTTTTTGATCTTGCTCCTCCAGCCCTTTCAATTTTGATGATAGGGTGTCAATTTTAGATCTCTCCTTTCTTCTTATGTGGGCACTTATTGCTATATATTTTCCTCTGGAGACTGCTTTAAATGTGTCCCAGAGATTCTGGTATGTTGTGTTTTCATTCTTGTTGGTTTCAAAGATCATCTTTATTTCTGCCTTCATTTCATTGTTTATCCAGTCAACATTCAAGAGCCAGTTGTTCAGTTTCCATGAAGCTGTGCGGTTTTGGGTTGGTTTCTGAATTCTGAGTTCTAACTTGATTGCACTGTGGTCTGAGAGGCTGTTTGTTATGATTTCCGTTCTTTTGCATTTGCTGAGGAGTGATTTACTTCCAATTATGTGGTCAATTTTAGAGTAGGTGTGATGTGGTGCTGAGAAGAATGTGTATTCTGTGGATTTGGGGTGGAGAGTTCTGAAAATGTCTATTAGGTTTGCTTGTTTTAAGTCTGAGTTCAAGTCCTAGATATCCTTGTAATTTTCTGTCTGGTTGATCTGTCTAACATTGGCAATGGGGTGTTAAAGTCTCCCACTATTATTTTGTGGGAGTCTAAGTCTCTTTGTAAGTCATTAAGAACTTGCCTTATGTATCTGGGTGCTCCTGTATTGGGTGCATATATATTTAGGATTGTTAGCTCTTCTTGTTGCATTGATTCTTTTACCATTATGTAATGTCCTTCTTTGTGTCTTTTGATCTTTGTTGCTTTAAAGTCTATTTTATCAGAGATGAGAATTGCAACTCCTGCCTTTTTTTGCTCTCCATTTGCTTGGTAAATCTTCCTCCATCCCTTTATTTTGAGCCTTTGTGTATCCTTGCATGTGAGATGGGTTTCCTGGATACAGCACGCTGATGGGTTTTGCCTTTTTATCCAACTTGCCAGTCTGTGTCTTTTGATTGGGGCATTTACATTTAGGGTTAATATTGTTATGTGTGAATTTGATTCTGCCATTTTGATGCTAGCTGGCTGTTTTACTGGTTAGTTGATGCAGATTCTTTATTTTGTTTATGCTGTTTACCATTTGATATGTTTTCGGAGTGGCTGGTACTGGTTGTTCCTTTCTATGTGTAGTGCCTCTTTCAGGAGCTCTTGTAAAGTGGGCCTGGTGGTGACAAAATCTCTGAATACTTGCTTGTTCACAAAGGATTTTATTTTTCCTTCAATTATGAAGCTTAGTTTGGCTGGATATGAAATTCTGGGTTGAAAGTTCTTTTCTTTAAGGATGTTGAATATTGGCCCCCACTCTCTTCTGGCTTGGAGGGTTTCTGCTGTGAGATCTGCTGTGAGTCTGATAGGCTTTTCTTTGTGGGTGACCCGACCTTTCTCTCTGGCTGCCCTTAGCATTTTCTCCTTCATTTCAACCCTGGTGAATCTGACGATTATGTGCCTTGGGGTTGCTCTTCTTGAGGAACATCTTTGTGGTGTTCTCTATTTCCTGGACTTGAATATTGGCCTGCCTTGCTAGGTTGGGGAAGTTTTCCTGGATAATATCCTGAAGAGTATTTTCCAGCTTGGATTCATTCTCTTCATCACATTCAGGTACACCTATCAAACATAGATTAGGTCTTTTCACATAATTCCATGTTTCTTGGAGACTTTGTTCATTTCTTTTTACACGTTTTTCTCTAATCTTGCCTTCTCGTTTTATTTCATTGAGTTGATCCTCGACCTCTGATATCCTTTCTTCTGCTTGGTCAGTTCGGCTGTTGAAACTTGTGCATGCTTCGTGAAGTTCTCGTGTTGTGTTTTTCAGCTCCATTAATTCACTTATATTCCTCTCTAAGTTGTCCATTCTCATTAGCATTTCGTCAAATCTTTTTTCAAGGTTCTTAGTTTCTTTGCATTGGGTTAGAACATGTTCTTTTAACTCACAGAAGTTTCTCATTACCCACCTTCTGAAGTCTGATTCTGTCCTTGCATCACACTCATTCTCTATCCAGCCTCACTTCCTTGCTGGTGAGGAGTTGTGATCCCTTGTAGGTGTAGAGGTGTTCTAGTTTCGGGTGTTTTCCTCCTTTTTGCACTGGTTTCTTCCCATCTTTGTGGATTTATCTACCTGTCATCTTTGTAGTTGCTGATTTTCAGATTGGGTCTCTAAGAGGACGTCCCGTTGATGATGAAGTTATTTCTGTTTCTTATTCTTCCTTCTAACAGTCTGGCTCCTCTGCTGTAGGACTGCTGAGGGCTACTCCAGGCCCTGCTTGCTGGGGATCAGCTACAGCAGCTGCAGAACAGTAAGGGTTGCTACCAGTTTCTTCTTCTGCTATCTTTGTCCCAGAAGGATACCCACCAAATGTCAGTCTGATCTCTCCTTTATCAGGTGACTCTTTGACTATACGAGGGTCAGAGAGCTGCTTGAGGAGACAGTCTGTTCTTTATGGGAGCTCAAGTGCTGAGCTGTGAGCTCTGTTGTTCATTCAGAGCTGCTGGGCAGGTACGTTTAGGTCTGCTGCAGCAGAACTCATAAACTGCTTTTTGTTGTCAGGTGCTCTGTCCCAGGGAGTTAGGGCTTTATTTATGAGTTTCTGTTGTGCTGCTGCCTTTTTTTTCAGGGCTTCCCTGCCCAGCAAGTAGGCAGCCTAGCCACTGTCTGCCTGCAGAGGCTTTGCTGAGCTGCTGTGGGCTTTGTCCAACTGCCGTGTGAACTTCCCTGCAGTCCTGTTTATATGGGGGCAGTTAGAACTGCCTCGGCAATGGTGGTTCACCTCTGTATTGGAGGACTCTCTCTGTAATGGCAGGTTGCCTTGGCAATGGCAGGCTGCCTCAGCCATGGTGGACTATCTCCAGAGTGGTGAGTGCCTCGGTAATGGCGGACACCCCTCCCCCACAGAGCTGGACCATCCCGGGTTCAGCTGTGCTTGCTGTGAAACTCTCAATCCAGAGAGTTTCTGATTGCTGTTCTTTTGTGGGGGTGGGACCAGCTGAGCCTGATTACCTGGCTCCCTGCCTCAGAGCCTTTTTTTTTTTTGAACAGTTGACTCTCTCCCAGGTGTTCCCAGCCACCTGCTGAAAAGGCACCGGGATCTCTGTGATTTCCCGTGCGGTGACTCTCTGCGCTGGCTTAAACAGTGGTGCTGAGATTCATGGCGCTTTCTTTGCCCAGGAATCTCCTGGCCTGGCTTCCTGTTCAGTCACCTTTTTAATCAGATGAATGGGCGACTTCCCAGGGCTCAAATCGCCAGCTAAAAGGGCACCTGGACCAGTGTATTTTGTCTGGAGAACCGCCACGCCGGGGCACTGACAAAGCAGCCGCGCTGGGCAAAGTAGCCACACTGGCCAAAACAGCTGCGCCGGCCAAAACAGCCATGCCAGCGACCCATGGGGCTCCTCCGCCTGGCAATCTCCTGGTCTGCGGGCAATAAAAATCCGTCCGGAAATGTGGCGTCCACTCACCCTCTGCACTTTCACTGGGAGCTGCAATCCTGAGCTGTTCCTAAACGGTTATCTTGATTTGCTTCAGTCTAATCTTCCTTTTAAAGTAAGTTATTGTCATCAAGTGTAATGTGTGCTTTTTTATCCTGGGGTTTCATGGAATGTTTTTTTCATTTCTTGAAAATTCTCTCTCACTGATCGGTACCACTTGATTATCTTTATTCTCTCTTTCTGTGACTTCTCATTTTTTTCTCCTTATTAAAAAAGTCTCAATAACTTTTTTTCCTTTCCCTCCTTATGCTATTAGTAGCTCTATGTGTTTTCTTTCTAGGTTGTTTACTCAAATCTCTCTCTTTTTCTAGTTTACTAATTCTTCCTTTAGCTTTTTCTAATCCACTTGTGTTATTCTGTGTTTGATACAATCAGGAGATTAGAGGGTAAGAAGAGAGAGAGGATGGTGTTTTTCTTTCTTGTTTTCCCCTGGCCTTAGTACATGTATCTCTAGCACTGATGGGGTCTCTCCAGGAGTACCAGTCCTGCCAGGGAACATCTCTTTTGTGATTCCAGTTCTTACTGGACTTAGGTAATACTACTTCCTTCTTTTGCCTATTAAGATTTAAACAAGGTTTTGGCTTCCTGTTGTTGCTAGTCTCCTTATGTCTCAACATTGCTAGTTAAATCCATTTACCCTGCCCACACCTTTGTGAGTCATTACTTTATTAAAGTCCTTTTACTTAAATAATATCTGTTGAACACTCTTTAACTGTTTGGTCCCTGCTGGATCCACTGCTTGTCTTTTTGTTATCTGACACTGTCCTGATTTGTTCATTCTTTTATTTCTTAACATTTAAAAATAATTGGCTTATAGTCCTTTTAGATTTTCTTAATTGCATTTATTGAGATGCTAAGTTTTTGTTATGTCTGCTGACTCTCCCTTTTTGTGGTTCATTTTCTCATGTGGTTTGTAATCTCTTATTGTAAACTCATCTTCAACAGTTTAATTTTTCTGTGTGATTCCTATGAGCCCTCTGTTGTAGACTTGTCCCTCTAGAGCATTTTGATATTTGCTCTTGCCAGGGCCCTAGAGATTTCAGGGAACCTTGGGCAGTTTTTAGGTTTCTTTATCAACAAGGGTTTGTCTTACCATATAAGAAGGACACTTGACATCCCACACTAGCAAGTAATAGCATTTAGTTTCTCATGAATGAGTTTTGTTTTAATTTTTCTTCTTTTTTTGAGATGGAGTTTTACTCTTGTTGCCCAGGTAGAGTGCAGTGGCACAATCTTGGCTCACTGCAACCTCCGCCTTCCAGTTTCAAGCAATTCTTCTGCCTCAGCCTCTCAAGTAGCTGGGATCACCAGGCACCTGCCACCATGGCTGGCCAAGTTTTGTATTTTTAGTAGAGACAGGGTTTCACCATGTTGGCAAGGCTGGTCTCAAATCCTGACTTCGTGATCCATCTGCCTCGGTCTCCTAAAGTACTGGATTACAGATGTGAGCCACTGTGCCCAGCGGTGAATGACTTTTTTCATGCCCCCACTTTCACCTTTCCTCTGTCTTAGGAATCTGGAAAACATCCATGGCATTACTTAGCCTGGTGAAGCCTAGCATCTAGTGTATCTTTTGTTTAAAAAGAAGCTCTTTTTATCTCCAGACTTTATGGAAAGGACTCACCAGTTTCTAGACCATGTCTGCAGACCCTGAATGAATGTTTCAATGTCATTGCTCAACCCCTAGACCCTTACCTGAGTTTGACACTTCTACATACCATCAAGGACTGTTTCTACTTGTTACCCTGACTTTGTGTTTCATCTTCATTTCTGACACCATAGTATTTGTCTTTATTTCAAGTTGATTATCGTATTGGAAAAAGATGATAGTCTGAAATTGGACAATTTAAGAGAGTTTAGTAAAAGGACAAAGATGTTAACTGGAAAAGGAAATCTCAGTTAACAGGAGATGATAGAGTACCCTGGAGCAGTTGCTGACACCAATAGGCTTAAAGGGCTGGAGAGAGAGGTTATCAGTACAGGGAGTAAATATCCAGACTTCATTCTCCACCCCCTCTACCTCCTGCCACTGTTTTTCATTGACTGAAACCAAGAAAAAAAACAGAGGACCAGGATATCCAATCATATTGTTCATATAGATTAATTTCCCAAGCACAGGGGGTAGTGATGGGTGGAGAGTAGATCAAGAGGGCCAAAGATAAGATACAGAGCCCTTTCCTGTATTAAATTCACCTGATATTTTATCCAGAATATCTGTGCTTTGGTAGTACAAATGCTAAATGTTCATTTCAGCTTAGTCTCTATATTGCTTGTATTCAAATTTCTTTTTCACCATCCAAGACAGAATCTCTATGCTCATCAAATTACTCCATCTTTTCTTCTCCTTCTGTCCTTGGTAACCTCTATTCTACTTTCTGTCTCTATAGATTTGCCTATTCTAGGTACTTCATATAAGAGGAATTGTGTGGTATTTGTCCTTTTATGTCTGGCTTATTCTACTTTGTGTAATATATTTAGGGTTCATTCATTATGTATCAGAATTCCTTTCCTTTTTATAGCTGAGTAATATTTCATTGTATGTCTGTAACACATTTAGTTTATCTGTTCTTTTTTGGCTGGACATCTGGGTTATTGCTGCCTTTTTGGCTGTTGTGAATAATACTTTGAACATTGGTGTATAAGGAATGATTAATTTTTGATGAAATAGTTTTGCCTTGAAGAAATTGTATGCTTTTTATATGACTTGTACCTGAAAAACCATTTTAAAACTAATATAATACAAGAAATAGTATTTAATATTTTAACCCTGTTGAATTCGTTGATAACTGATGTATTTGGGTTAAAATATAGAGGGAGGGGAAAGAAAGTAAATTGAAGTGTTTTTAAAGATTCTTTATTCAGTACTTATCTGACTTAGAAGAGCACTTTGTCATTTTAACAACATTTGGTTAGTACTAGCCTAAATTGTCTAGAGTTATAGTAGCACTTAATATTATCCCTTACTGTGTTCAAGCATATTTCAAAGTTTTGGCAGAAAATGTGGGTTCCAAAGGGGAAAAAGGGGGAAATTTGAGTAGTATGTTTAGTTTCTATAGCAACCTTTCAAACAAAAACGAACGTTAGTAATTTATTTTCTCTTAGGTGTATTGTATTTTCCTTGGGAAAACTAGCTAAACTGTCTGCTACTTTCCTACTCTTTGTTGTTATGAACTCTCTCTTTTCTCCTTTTCTCAGCTCTAAGAATTGGTTCCCTCTCACTGGTATAATAGTTTTGTGGAGCTTGACAAGTGAGCAAAGATCTTTCTCTTAATTCTGTCAACTTATAGTGGTATTTTCAAGAAAGATTGTCAGACGGATCCTTTGGACCAGCATTTTTATTTTATATACTGGAAAACTGAAACACAGTGAATTAAAATTAGTATTACTATGTAGGGACTGTGCCGACTCATTTTAGCTTGATTCTATGTTAGTGAAACCTCTGGAAGAGACTCTGGAGTCAGACAAGCAAGACAAGTTGCTTTTTTACAGCTTTCAACTTATGGTCACTTTATTTAACCTCTGTGCCTTAACTTCATCACCCGTTATATGGGGATAATATTGATAACCATTCCAACATGTTAGTACAACTATTAACTGAATCTACGCATAGTTTCTCCAAGTATTCTATGAATATGATACATTTCCCTCTATTTTTGTCCTGTTTAGTGTTGCTAAGATTTGGGTTTTTTTTTCTTTTGTAGAGGCCTTGCTCACTTTGTGATAAATTAATTCCACAATATTTAAAATTTTTATTTGATTAAAATTATTGTATACTTAATTTATCTCCTTTATTCTGTTAATGTGACTAATTATACTAATTGATTTTCACATGTATTCAACTAACCATGTATTTCTAGAAAAAATCCAACTTGGTTGTGATATATTTTTCTTTTTGTATATAACTAAATTGAATTTGTTAACCTTTTAGGATTTTAGTATCTATAGTCATGAGTGATACTGACTTTTTTTTTTTTTTTTTTTTTTTACCAATTCTGTGGAATTGTATGCTTTTTTTTGCTTATAGCCTTGTCATCTTTTGGTATTAGAAGATTGCACTGCCTTCGTAAATGAGTTAGCAAGTGTTCCCTCTTGTCCTACTCTCTAGAAGACTGGTTTTCATGTGAAAATTCACATAATCACGATATATTCCCATGTTAACAAAGTAATCCTAATTGTAAGGTACTTGGTTATAACATTTCTGATCTAAATTGCAAGGTCTTAGTTCAGATGTTATTTGGATATAGCAGAAGTTTTAACTTAGAAGATTATTAGAAGAGAAAGAGACTAGGCTGGGCACGGTGGGTCATACCTGTAATCTCAGCAATTTGGGAGGCCAAGGTGGGCAGATCACCTGAGGTCAGGAGTTCAAGACCAGCCTGGCCAACATGGCAAAACCCTGTCTCTACTCAAAATACAAAATGTAGCCGGGCGTGGTGGCGTGTGCCAGTAATCCCAGCTACCCAGGAGGTCCAGACAGGAGAACTGCTTGAACTTGGGAGACAGAAGTTGCAGTGAGCCGAGATCCCCCCACTGCACTCCAGCCTGCGTGACGGAGCAAGACTCTGTCTCAAAAACAAAACAAACAGAGAGCAAACGAAATGGTAAGACTGTATGACCAAAGGACTCTAATTATTTTAAAGAGAACATAGAGAAGCATCTTGATCTTTTTTACCCATCTCCAACACTGATATTGCCTTGTTCCTAGAATTAAATTTTATACTATATATTGTTAAAATAATACTTAATGATAAGATAAATATTTCTATCCCACTCTGGTGGCCCAATTTATGTCAAGTAAAACTAACAAACCTATAACTTATAGATGCTAAACGCATATAATGTATTTTTGTTACTGTACAGTCATGATTTTATGTTACTGTTAACTTTTTTGGCTTAATTTTTTTATTGTGGTAAAATATACATAACATAAATTTACCATTTTAAGGATATAATTATGTGGAATTAAGTACGTTCATATTGTTGTACAACCTTCATAACAGTCTCCAGTATTTTTTCATCTTCCCCAACCAAAACTTCGTGTCCATTAAACAGTAACTCAGCATCTTAATATTAAATATTCCAATGTATGAACACTGGATTTTTTTTTATTTATTTGTGTCACCTTAATTTCTTTTAGCAATATTTCATAGTTTTCATTATATGTCTTTAACCTCCTCCGTTATGTTTATTCTAAAGAATTTCATTATTTTAGATGCTATTTTAAATGGAATTATTCTACTAATTTTCTTTCTGTATTGTTCACTTTTAATGCATAGAAATACAACTGATTTTTGTATGTTGGTGTTGTATACCACAGCTTTGTGGAATTCCTTATTAGTTCTAAAATTTTCTTGGAATCTGTAGTTATATATATATATAAGATTATATCATCTGCTAAAAGCTGCAGTTTTACTTTTTCCTTTCCAGTTTGGTTGCCTTTTATTTCTTTTTGTTGCCTAATTTCTCTGGCGAGGACTGTAGTAATTTTTGAATAAATTTTCCAGTTTATTTGAAAAATATTAGGCAATATTTTAAATTGACCATAATTATCTCTTTATAGTTTTCTTTATTGTGGAGGGAAACCTCTAGCATTCTTTTGGCTCTAATTAAACTCTGTACAAATAGCCAAAGACACATTGATAAACTGGCCCTTAATTGCTTTTTCTTTTTCTATGCTTTTTCTTTTTCTTGTACTTTTTATACTGTTTTTCTTTTCTATCTGAAATATTTGTTAAGTCAAATACTATAGATTACAAGTAAAATGATTCAAACAGAGAGGCTTCCAATGACTTACAAGATGTGAAATATAAACTCTCCATCACTACTCATCACTCATTATCTTTATTATCAAAGGATAACCCCAATTTATTTTAAGCATGGTTCAAAGTAGGTTATAAACATACTCTTCTTCAGAATATAGATGTTAAATAATTTTGGAATACTAACTCACATTATGATTAATTTAAATCACATTTATTGTGGTACATGGCATAGAGATGCACATGTTCATTAAGTTGCTACACATATTTTTATGTAAATACATAAAACTATATATACAATGAGTTTGTATTTTCAGTTTGTTGTTTATGTCCTTAGTCATTTTAAACATTTTTTTTTATCAGATCTGGTATCTGAACTTCTTTAGAGTTGAATCTGACCACTTATTGTTTTCTTAAATTTTGCCTATGCTAGATTGTTTTCTTGGGCACTGTGTAATTTTGTGTTGGATGTTCTTCATCAATGGAACTTCTTCTATGAAGCCCTTACATGGTGGTTGAGGGCCTGTCCCCCAACAAAGGGGTTTCATGTGTTTGCTTCTCTAAGGGACTTCAGGGGCTACCACTAGCTTGGAACCACCATACTATTAACTTTATAGCTAGAAGTTTTTTGAAACATTTAGGCAGTATGAAATCAAGCCCTGAAACCTATATCCACTTTAGAGTTGTTTTTAAAAATTCTCAAGGGTAACTTTGTTGACCTACTTAGGCTGAGAGAGAGATTGCTTTTTTATTGGTTTTATTCTGTTTTTTTTGCGAATTTCTTAAATTTTTTTCTTAGCTTATTAATGTTTAGCCCTTTCTTTAAAATCTACGTATTCAAGATATGTTCCTTTATTCTTAGAGGAATTTACAATAATGATGGGGCATGGATGTGTGTATAAACATAATTCCAAGGTGGGCTGAGAAATTTAGCCAGTAGTTGGATTACTGTTACTCAGAGACAATTTTGTATTATAGAAGGGAGAGCAAAATTTGGTGGGATACAGCCAGCTGTTACTGCCGCACTCAGTCTTACATTTGTTCTAAAGATAATTAAAAATTTATATTTTATGAACATACTACACTGTACTTCAGCTAGTTTAAGTTGTCAGAAATTTTTGTTCAGGTAAGTGGTCTAAAAAGTGGAACATTATGTAATTATACTCATTAAAATTTTTATGCTATTTTGCCTACAGGACAGCACAACAATAAACACTAATTAAAAGCACTGACATTTTGATGATTCCTCTTCATGACAAGTAAACAAAGCAAACACATACATACATATATACACACGTATGCACACACTCACATCCTTCTGTTACAGGACACATTCATAACCTATATGTCTTTGGGAAACTGTTATAACTATAGAAAATGATATTTTGGATCTCTGAGTTTTCAGTAGTTTCAATAAATGTGATTTTAAAAGATTAGATTGTGTTGACAAAATTAAATTCCTCCAAGTTGTGATTTTAGGCAAATCATTTAGTGTGTTTTTTAACTTTTTCTGTGTATACAAAATGTTTTTGGTAATATCTTCCTTAATCACAGCAGTAGTATAGGAAATAATTTCAAAGCTTTAGAAAAATCTAAAATGCTGAGTGACTACTAGAATATTTATTTACAACTCTACCTAAAGTAAAAATTGATATATTAACCGCTCAATGTTTGGAAGTCTAGGGTCATGACAAAGTGTGACAGGCATTGTTTATTAATCCAAGAATTAAAATTGCTTTATTATCAGCCTAATTAAAATAAATAAGAATGAAATGGTTCCTTATTTAATGTCCAGTAACTGTTTAACATACATTAATTTTCAGTTAATTGAAAAGTGAATACTGGACTGAGAGGTTGTTTTGCATTAACTTTAGAGTCGTTAACAGAGTCTGCTGTAGTAGCAAAACTCTTGTCAGTTTTTCAGTTATTCAAGTGCAATTAACCTACACAGTAGTCTGCCTCAAATTATTATTCAAACAACCGTTTAGATAGTGTATCTAGTTTGAATTTGCTCAATTGCTATTTTTAGAATTTCTCAAATCGTTTTAAATCTTCTCCTGAAAGTACTTACTTTATTAGATTTCATATTATTCTTTAAGTGGTTTTATCCTTAACATTTAGAGAGAAACTTTTATTCAAACTATAGAAATCATAACATTTGGACTATCATCTTATCATTTGAATAGGTGTGGAAAAAATAAAGATAAAATAGGTTAGAAAAATGAAGGTTCTTGTTTGGCCATCACACGCCATTCAATGAAATGTTTTGTGTATAAAGCCTTTCCTATTTCAAAATATTAATATCAAAAATTGTCTCTAAATTATTGGCTACTTGATTTTTAAAAATTCACAGTTTTATTATGTAAATATAACCTAATAATCTGAGGTTATCTTACAGTTCTTGTGTTATTTATATCAATTATGTATCTGTGGACCCCTTTGAAATTGGAGGTTTGATTTTTTTACATTGTAATTTGCACTAGAAAACAGTCATTCAAATTTTTAAACATTTTACTATTAAAACATTGTTTATCTTGCTTAGTTGGGTCAAAACTATCGAATATAGAGAACTTACTGTAAATGAATCTAGTTAAAGAAAACACATTCTAACAATTGTTTGTATTAAATAGAAGTATTTGTTTATATGATCCTTAGATGATTTATACTTTATGAGTAATTCTTTTCATGCTGACATGTTGATAAGGAGCACTGTACTTTTGTGCACATACAGCTCTAGCTTCCTGTATTTCAATCTGAGTCATGGTAAAGTGGGAAATATGAGTTTGAAGCTTAAGTACTGAGCTTAAAACACTTAATCATTTTTTTCCCACTCTTGCATTGAAACAGAGCAAAGGTAGTGGAGACCACAGCAGGCCACTTGTTGCTATTGATTTAAGTACACACCATGGTCAAAGTGTTTAGCCCTTTGGGGAGTTTCGTTATTGAACAAGAATGCGGGAGTTATTTTGATAAGAGTAGCAATGGGGCCAAAACTATGATCATCCTTAAGCTCTGAAGCAGGCCAAGGATGAAGGGCTATAAAGCGTTTGCTCTTCCAAATGAACAAAGATAAATTTGCCTAGGAAAATAAACTTAGTATTTTGGTCAATTTGCAACAAAATGGTAAAAGAATTGAACTGTGTACTTTAGAACTTGGCCTAAGGACATATGGGAAAATAGTTCAGCATCTTCATTTCTGGCCTGATTTTCACAATAGATTTGGAAACAGAGCAGAAAATTAATGCACAAACATCTTTAACAATACCAAACCAAATGCTGTAAATACAAAATGAAAATTGAAACTGCATGAGGAAGTAGAGCAAAGCTTTTACTGAGGAGTGCTTACTAAATTTGCAGCCACAGTTTTCTTAGCATTCTTACCAAGTGTACTCAGTAGTGTTAAAAATTAAAGTCTTGTTGATTTGAGATGCTGTTTTCTCTGCAGTTTTTCATTCTTAGAATATGATGTTGTTGTATCTGTTGGAGGGAGGACTTAATTTAAGCATACTTCTACTCTAAAAAACTATCCATAAAGAAAGGCTATCTTATATTGTCTTTTATTTCATAAGCATCCTTATCTGGAATTAGTTTGTGCTTTTTATTAGATGTTGTGTGTTTTACATTAGACAGCTAACCAAAAACCTGCTTTTTTTTATAGCTCTTCAAGTTTTAGGAATTTCAATTGTAGCAGATTTAGAACTATTTATTTTGTAAAAGCATTTATATGAAATCCCCACAGACAGTGAGCTATTTGCTTTGCTTGGTATATTGGGACAAAGAGTAACTATACTATCTTCAGGATTAACTCTATAATTTTCTCTCATAGTAAATCCCAGAACACTATTGCTTTGCTATGCTTGGTGCCTGAGTGTTCTTGCAATAAACATTTGCCTGTGATCTATGAAAATCTTTCCCTTTGCCCTCCTTCTGAGGTTGCAGGGAAATTGAATTTTCTTCTGACTGAAAGAGGCTGTAAAACAATGAGGTTAAAGTAAAAGCTTCATGTAGGAGCTGAATATACCTTTGTCTAGATGGCATGTCTGTGGTAATGAGAGCCGAGGCTTTGGTTTGTTTTGTACAGGATTTTAATGATCATTCCTGCTTTTAAGTGTTTAGAGATGAGTGACTTCTGGTCTGACAAGCTGTCTATGGAAAATGGCGTACTGACCATATTATATTGTCTTCATTTAACTTTTAAGGGGTGTTTTGTTCTGGCAGTTGACTCCTTAACACAGGAAATTAACATTTTTGTTTGAGATGTTCAGAGTAACAATGAACTATTGGAAGTTGAGGATATACAGCAAAAGCAAGTGTGGCTGAAGTTAGAAAGAAAATGAGAAAAGCAGTAGAGGGACCAAACTCTATAAGAATGTGACCGAACAGTTTCTTAAGCACTGGTTCAACTTGATAATGATAATTATATCTACCATTTATGAAATATTTTCTATGTGTATATACTTTATTAACATTAATATTGTTATTTAATCTTAACTGTAAGAGATAAATATTGTTATAACAATTTTACAGAGGAGTAAACGGACTCAGAGAAGTTAAACTACTTGCCTAAAATTACATGACTGGCATCTGAATACCTTAACCTGGTATGCCATACTGCCTGCCATATTAAGCTTAACTAAGTATATATAACTGACATGTAAATACATATATATATATATTTTTTTAAATATATATATCTACATACACACATCTTTAAACAAATGAGAATGTTATATTGTGTTTGGTCTGTTTTCAGAGTATATGGGTTAAACTCCCAAGTTTTGTTTGCCAATTTCAAATGGACAGCAAAGTTTGGAATTTTAAGACCCCAATACTTCATAGCTAATTCTAAAAGAACTCAACATATCAATGATTGCAGCATCTCTTCTGCATTTGAGACTGAAGCTATCAGCTCCAATTGAACTTTAAATAAAAGGGTTTATTTTATTTGGCCTACTAAAAGCTGCTGAAAAGACCAAAACAGACCAACAAACCTTTGACAGGAAGTTTATTAGCACTGAATTTAGGACCTAATACTATTCAGAGTTCAGTATGTATTTGTTAAATCAGATAAGCTTATGCTCTGTTCCACTAAGAAACCTTTCCCCGTATGAAACATTTTGAAAAATCTTTTGTCAAAGCTAATTTTAATATCTTTTCAATTAGCATGGAAGGCATGCTTAATATTTTGCTGTTTCTTAAACTGTGACAATCACTTTGCTGTATAGTTATTCTAGATTCAGTTATAAATAATCTATAGAAGGGGTAGGCAAACTTTTTCTGTAAAGGGCTAGTTAATAAATACCTTTAGGCTTTGTGGATCATAACTTCTCTGTAGCAACTACTCAACTCTGCTGAAAAGAAGTCAGATATAGTCATTAAATGAATGGATGTGGCTGTGATCTAGTAAAACTTTATTCCTCAATACAGATTAGCCCCTTCACTGTAGCTTGCAGACTACACGATAGGAACATACTCACTAGTATAATCCTGACCTTTTTTAGATTTTACCTACTTTTAGAGGAAGCTGAAAACATGCATGTACTTTATAACAATAAAAATCATTTGAGAAGTATATGTTTATGTATTAGTATTAACATTTATATAATTGTCATTTGCATAAAAGATGTGGAAAAGCTATAAATAATAATTACTGATTTTAATTTATAAATTGTATTTTTTGTTTACGTTACAAAATAAGTTGTTGTTGTTGTTTTCCTTCCCCCCCAGGGAGATTCTATACAAGCAGGTGAGGACTCACCATTCTCAGATTCTGTGACCTTGGAACAAACTACAAGTAATATTGGTGGAACCAGTGGACGTGTTAGTCTATGGATGCAGTGGGTGCTTCCCAAAATTACTATAAAGCTGTTTGCTCCAGATCCTGAAAACAAAGGCACAGGTACAGGATTGCTTTTCTTCTTTATTGAAAAGTACAAATATTAAATGCTATTTTGGAAGAAATATTAAAGTTAATTTATTATTGTCATTTGTAATTAAATAAGTATTATTAGATCTAATTCAAGACATTTCTAATTGCTGTGCTAAAATGTTGAATCTTATTAACAATTAAGGTTTATATGTACATATTTTTCTTGACTTTATAATACCTAAATTTTGTCCTATTTGTATTAAAATTCATCTAAAAGACCATGAGGAATTTTCCTCAGTGGTCATATTGATACATTATAGTGTTAGTACTAAAAGTATCGGGAAAATCCTTGGCTGATACCAAATATAACACTTCAAACATTCACTGAGATTTCCCCTTTCTTGAAATAAATGTCTTATCTTAATTGAAAGGCCTGTGTTGATATAAATTTTGCTTATTATTCTAGAAGTTTTTATGATCTCAGTGCCTCTGTACATATCCAGTATGCATATGTCAATGTAAAATGTAAAATAAAAACTTGTAATATTAATTGTGAAGACTGTATTGATATTACTGTTTGCTTCTTATTGCAGAGGTTTGTATGGTCAGTGAACTAGAAGATCTCAGTGCTTCCATAGATGTCCAGGATGTATATACCAAAGTGAAATGTAAAATAGAGAGTTTCAATATTGATCACTATAGAAGCAGGTAAATAATCAATAATGAATATAAGAAAATCTGTATTTTTCTTTGAACAAAGTTACCATAAGACTTTTTCTGTTTTAATTTGGCTAGTTATTTTCAAAAATACTATACAGGCATACCTCAGACATATTGAGAGTCTGGTTCCAGACTACTCCAATAAATAATGACTATCAGAATAATGAATACTCAATAAAGCAAATATTTCAATAAAGCAAGTGGCACAAATTTTTTGGTTTCCCAGTATATATAGAGTTGTCTTTATAGTATACTGTAGTCTGTGAAGTGTACAATAGCATTATGTATTTTAAAATGTACAGACCTTAATTTAAAAATACCTGATTGCTAAAATGTGGTAATGATCATCTGAGCACTCAGTGCGTCATAATCTTGTTGCTGATGGAGGGTCTTGTTTTGATGTTGATGGCTGCTGACTGATCTGGGTAGTGATTGCTGAAGGTTGGGGTAGCTGTGGCAGTTTCTTAAAATAAGTCAATAATGTAGTTCACCACATGTATTGAATCTTTCTTTATGAAAGAGTTCTCTGTATCATGTGCTGCTCTTTAATGTCATTTTACCCACAACAGAACTTCTTTCAAAATTGGAGTCAATCCTCTCAAACTCTGCTGCTGTTCTATAAAATGAGATTATAGAATATTCTAAATCCTTTGTTGTCATTTCAACAGTGTTCCTAGCATCTTCCCCAAAAGTAGTTTCCAACTCCAGAAACCACTTTCTTTGCTCAGTCAACACCTCCTTCATTCAAGTTTCGTCATGAGATTACAGCAATTCAGTCCCATCTTTAGGCTCCAATCCTAATTCTAGTTCTTATGTTGTTTTCACCACATCTACCATTACTTCCTCCAGTGAGGTCTTGAAACCCTCAAAGTCACCCATGAGGGTTGCAATCAACCTCTTACAAACACCTAATGTTGGTATTTTTACTTCCTCCAGTGAATCATGAATGTTCTTAATGGTGTCTGCAGTGGTAAATCTTTTACAGAAGGTGTTTCAATTTACTTTGCCTAGAACCTTCAGAAGAATTGTTATCTGATACAGTTTAGATATATCCCATCCAGATCTCATGTGGAAATGTGATCCCTAGTGTTGGAGGTTTGTCCTAGTGGGAGATATTTGGGTTATAGGGGAGGATCTCTCATGAATGGCTTGGTGCCCCCACCCCGTGGTAACAAGCGAAGCTCTCAATTTCTAGTTCATGCAAGAGCTGTTTTTTTTAAAACAAAATGGCACCTCCCCACTCTCTCTTGCTCATTCTCTTACCCTGTGACACACTTGTTCCCCTTTGCCTTCTTCTGTGAGTAAAAGCTTCCTAAGGCCTCACCAGAAGCCAAGCAAATGATAGTGCCATGCTTGTACAGCCTGCAGAACCATGAACCAAATAAAACTCCTTCCTTTATAAATTACCCAGTCTCAGGTATTCCTTTATAGCAATGCAAAATGGACTAACACACTATATCTATGGCATCTATAGCCTTACAGAATGTATTTCTTAAATAATAAGACTCAAAGGTCAGAATTACTGCTTGATCCATGAGCTGAAGAATAGATGTTACCAGGCATGAAGACAACATTCATCTCCTTGTATATATCTCCATTAGAACTCTTAGGTGGCCAGGTGTGTTGTCAATGAGCAGTAGTATTTCTTTTTTTTTTTTTTAATTTTTTATTGCATTTTAGGTTTTGGGGTACATGTGCAGAGCATGCAATACAGTTGCATAGGTACACACATGGCAGTGTGTTTTGTTTGCTTTCTCCCCTTCACCCACATTTAGCATTTCTCCCCAGGCTATCCCTCCCCACCTCCCCCTCCCACTGGCCCTCCCCTTTTCCCCCCAATAGACCCCAGTGTTTAGTACTCCCCTCTCTGTGTCCATGTGTTCTCATTTTTCATCACCTGCCTATGAGTGAGAATATGCGGTGTTTCATTTTCTGTTCTTGTGTCAGTTTGCTGAGGATGATGTTCTTCAGATTCATCCATGTCCCTGCAAACGACACAAACTCATCATTTCTGATTGCTGCATAATATTCCATGGTGTATATGTGCCACATTTTCCCAATCCAGTCTATCATCGATGGGCATTTGGGTTGATTCCAGGTCTTTGCTATTGTAAACAGTGCTGCAATGAACATTCGTGTGCATGTGTCCTTATAGTAGAACGATTTATAGTCCTTTGGATATATACCCAGTAATGGGATTGCTGGGTCAAATGGAATTTCTATTTCTAAGGGCTTGAGGAATCGCCACACTGTCTTCTACAATGGTTGAACTAATTTACACTCCCACCAACAGTGTAAAAGTGTTCCTTTTTCTCCACATCCTCTCCAGCATCTGTTGTCTCCAGATTTTTTAATGATCGCCATTCTAACTGGCGTGAGATGGTATCTCAATGTGGTTTTGATTTGCATCTCTCTGATGACCAGTGACGATGAGCATTTTTTCATATGATTGTTGGCCTCATATAGGTCTTCTTTCGTAAAGTGTCTGTTCATATCCTTTGCCCACTTTTGAATGGGCTTGTTTGTTTTTTTCCTGTAAATCTGTTTGAGTTCTTTGTAAATTCTGGATATCAGCCCTTTGTCAGATGGGTAAACTGCAAAAATTTTTTCCCATTCTGTTGGTTGCCGATTCACTCTAGAGACTGTTTCTTTTGCCGTGCAGAAGCTGTGGAGTTTCATTAGGTCCCATTTGTCTATTTTGGCTTTTGTTGCCAATGCTTTTGGTGTTTTGTTCATGAAGTCCTTACCTACTCCTATGTCCTGGATGGTTTTGCCTAGATTTCCTTCTAGGGTTTTTATGGTGCCAGGTCTTATGTTTAAGTCTTTAATCCATCTGGAGTTAATTTAAGTGTAAGGTGTCAGGAAGGGGTCCAGTTTCTGCTTTCTACACATGGCTAGCCAGTTTTCCCAGCACCATTTGTTGAACAGGGAATCCTTTCCCCATTGCTTGTTTTTCTTGGGTTTATCAAAGATTGTATGGTTGTAGCTATGTTGTGTTGCCTCTGATGCCTCTGTTCTGTTCCATTGATCTATATCTCTGTTTTGGTACCAGTACCCTGCTGTTTTGATTACTGTAGCCTTGTAGTATAGTTTGAAATCCAGTAGTGTGATGCCCCCCGCTGTGTTCTTTTTGCTTAGAATTGACTTGGCTATGCAGGCTCTCTTTTGGTTCCATATGAAGTTCATGGTAGTTTTTTCCAGTTCTGTGAAGAAAGTCAATGGTAGCTTGATGGGTATAGCATTGATTCTGTAAATTACTTTGGGCAGTATAGCCATTTTTATGATATTAATTCTTCCTAACCATGAACATGGAATGTTTCTCCATCTGTTTGTGTCCTCTCTGATTTCGTTGAGCAGTGGTTTGTAGTTCTCCTTGAAGAGGTCCCTTACGTTCCTTGTGAGTTGTATTCCAAGGTATTTTATTCTTTTTGTAGCAATTGTGAATGGCAGTTCGTTCTTGAATTGGCTTTCTTTAAGTCTGTTATTGGTGTAGACGAATGCTTGTGATTTTTGCACATTGATTTTATATCCTGAGATTTGCTGAAGTTGCTTATCAGTTTCAGGAGGTTTTGGGCTGAGGTGATGGGGTCTTCTAGGTATACTATCATGTCGTCTGCAAATAGAGACAGTTTGGCTTCCACCTTTCCTATTTGAACACCCTTTATTTCTTTTTCTTGCCTTATTGCTCTGGCTAGAACTTCCAGTACTATATTGAATAGAAGTGGTGACAGAGGGCATCCTTGTCTAGTGCCGGATTTCAAAGGGAATGCTTCCAGTTTTTGCCCATTAAGTATGATATTGGCTGTTGGTTTGTCATAAATAGCTTTTATTACTTTGAGATATGTTCCATCGATACCGAGTTTATTGAGGGTTTTTAGCATAAAGGGCTGTTGAATTTTGTTAAATGCCTTCTCTGCATCAATAGAGATAATCATGTGGTTTTTGTTTTTGGTTGTGTTTATGTGGTGAATTACGTTTATAGGCTTGCGTATGTTGAACCAGCCTTGCATCCCCGGGATGAATCCTACTTGATCATGATGAATAAGTTTTTTGATTTGCTGTTGCAATCGGCTTGCCAATATTTTATTGAAGATTTTTGCATCTATGTTCATCATGGATATTGGCCTGAAGTTTTGTTTTTCTGTTGGGTCTCTGCTGGGTTTTGGTATCAGGATGATATTGGTCTCATAGAATGATTTGGGCAGGATTCCTTCTTTTTGGATTATTTGGAGTAGTTTCAGAAGAAATGGTACCAGCTCCTCTTTGTGTGTCTGGTAGAATTCGGCTGTGAACCTGTCTGGACCTGGGCTCTTTTTGTGTGGTAGGCTCTTAATTGCTGCCTCAACTTCAGACCTTGTTATTGGTCTATTCATAGTTTCAGCTTCCTCCTGGTTTAGGCTTGGGAGGACACAGGAGTCCAGGAATTTATCCATTTCTTCCAGGTTTACTAGTTTATGTGCATAGAGTTGTTTGTAATATTCTCTGATGATGGTTTGAATTTCTGTGGAATCTGTAGTGATTTCCCCTTTATCATTTTTTATTGCATGTACTTGGTTGTTCTCGCTTTTCTTTTTAATCAGTCTGGCTAGTGGTCTGTCTATTATGTAGATCTTTTCAAAAAACCAGCTCTTGGATTTATTGATTTTTTGGAGGGTTTTTCGAGTCTCAATCTCCTTCAGTTCAGCTCTGATCTTAGTTATTTCTTGTCTTCTGCTGGGTTTTGAGTTTTTTTGATCTTGCTCCTCTAGCTCTTTCAATTTCGATGATAGGGTGTCAATTTTGGATCTCTCCATTCTTCTCATATGGGCACTTATTGCTATATACTTTCCTCTAGAGACTGCTTTAAATGTGTCCCAGAGATTCTGGCATGTTGTGTCTTCGTTCTCATTGGTTTCGAAGAACTTCTTTATTTCTGCCTTCATTTCGTTGTTTATCCAGTCAACATTCAAGAGCCAGTTGTTCAGTTTCCATGAAGCTGTGCGGTTCTGTGTTGGTTTCTGAATTCTGAGTTCTAACTTGATTGCACTATAGTCTGAGAGGCTGTTTGTTATGAATTCAGTTGTTTTGCATTTGCTGAGCAGTGCTTTACTTCCAATTATGTGGTCAATTTTAGAGTAGGTGTGATGTGGTGCTGAGAAGAATGTATATTCTGTGGAATTGGGGTGGAGAGTTCTATAAATGTCTATCAGGTTTGCTTGCTCCAGGTCTGAGTTCAAGCCCTAGATATCCTTGTTGATTTTCTGTCCAGTTGATCTGTCTAATATTGACAGTGGAGTGTTAAAGTCTCCCACTATTATTGTGTGGGAGTCTAAGTCTCCTTGTAAGTCGTTAAGAACTTGCCTTATGTATCTGGGTGCTCCTGTATTGGGTCCATGTATGTTTAGGATCGTTAGCTCTTCTTGTTGTATAGATTCTTTTACCATTATGTAATGGCCTTCTTTGTCTCTTTTGATCTTTGTTGCTTTAAAGTCTATTTTATCAGAGATGAGAATTGCAACTCCTGCTTTTTTTTTGCTCTCCATTTGCTTGGTAAATCTTCCTCCATCCCTTTATTTTGAGCCTTTGTGTATCCTTGCATGTGAGATGGGTTTCCTGGATACAGCACACTGATGGGTTTTGGCTTTTTATCCAATTTGCCAGTCTGTGTCTTTTGATTGGTGCATTTAGTCCATTTACATTTAGGGTTAATATTGTTATGTGTGAATTTGATACTGCCATTTTGATGCTAAGTGGCTGTTTTGCCTGTTAGTTGTTGTAGATTCTTCATTATGTTGATGCTCTTCAGTATTTAGTGTGATTTTGGAATGGCTGGTACTGTTTGTTCCTTTCTATGTGTAGTGCCTCTTTCAGGAGCTCTTGTAAAGCAGGCCTGGTGGTGACAAAATCTCTGAGTACTTGCTTGTTCACAAAGGATTTTATTTTTCCTTCACTTCTGAAGCTCAGTTTGGCTGGATATGAAATTCTGGGTTGAAAGTTCTTTTCTTTAAGGATGTTGAATATTGGCCCCCACTCTCTTCTGGCTTGTAGAGTTTCTGCCGAGAGATCTGCTGTGAGTCTGATGGGCTTCCCTTTGTGGGTGACCTGAACTTTCTCTCTGGCTGCCCTTAGTATTTTCTCCTTTATTTCAACCTTGTTGAATCTGACGATTATGTGCCTTGGGGATGCTCTTCTTACGGAATATATTTGTGGTGTTCTCTGTATTTCCTGCAATTGAGTGTTGGCCTGTCTTGCTAGGTGGGGGAAATTTTCCTGGATAATGTCCTGAAGAGCATTTTCCAGCTTGGATTCATTCTCTTTGTCACATTCTGGTACGCCTATCAAACGTAGGTTAGGTCTCTTCACATAGTCCCAGATTTCTTGGAGACTTTGTTCATTCCTTTTTGCGCTTTTTTCTCTGATCTTGGTTTCTCGTTTTATTTCATTGAGTTGATCTTCGACTTTTGATATTCTTTCTTCTGCTTGGTCAATTCGGCTATTGAAACTTGTGCATGCTTCGCGAAGTTCTCGTATTGTGTTTTTCAGCTCCTTCAATTCATTCATATTCCTCTCTAAGGTATCCGTTCTTGTTATCATTTCCTCAAATCTTTTTTCAAGGTTCTTAGTTTCTTTGCATTGATTTAAAACATGCTCTTTTAGCTCACAAAAGTTTCTCATTATCCACCTTCTGAAGTCTAATTCCGTCATTTTGTCGCAGTCATTCTCCATCCAGCTTTGTTCCCTTGCTGGTGAGGAGTTTTGGTCCTTTCTAGGCGGTGATGTGTTCTGGTTTCGGGTGTTTTCCTCCTTTTTGCACTGGTTTCTTCCCGTCTTTGTGGATTTATCCACCTGTTGTCTGTGTAGTTGCTGACTTTTCGATTGGGTCTCTGAATGGACACCCATATTGTTGATGATGAAGTATTTTTGTTACTTGGTTTTCCTTCTACCAGTCTAGCCCCTTCGCTGTACTACTGCTGAGGTCCACTCCAGGCCCTGCTTGTCTGGGGTGCACCTATAGCAGCTGCGGAACAGTGAGGGATGCTACCAGTTTCTTTTTCTGCTATCTTTGTCCCAGAATGATGCCTGCCAAATGTCAGTCTTTTGGATATAGAGGGGTCAGGGAGCTGCTTGAGGAGACAGTCTGTACTTTGTAGGAGCTCAAGTGCTGAGCTGTGAGCTCTGTTGTTCATTCAGGGCTGTTAGGCTGCTATGTTTAATTCTGCTGCAACATAACTGATAAAAAAAAACCTTTTTTTTTTCCTCAGATGCTCTGTCTGGGGGTGGGTTGGGGCTTTCCTTGTGAGTGTCCGCCTCGCTGTCCTGCCCAGCTAGGAGGCAGTCTAGTCACTATTTTCCTGCCGAGGCTCCGCCCTGCTGGTGTGAGGTTTGCCCTGTTGCTGTAAGCTCTGCCCTTCTGCTGCAGTCTCCGCCCTGTTGCCAAGGGCTACGCCCTGTGGTGGAGTCTCTGTGTTGTAGCGGGTTGCCTCGGCAATGGCAGGCTGTGTCAGCAATGAGCGTGTACCTCAGTAGGGGCTGATTGCCTTGGTAATGGTGGACGTCCCTCCCCCACGGAGCTGCGCTTTAAGAAAACCTCCTCACCGGGAGCGTTTGGAATCGCCGTTTTGTTTGTCGCACTGTGCTCCCCCAAACGCTGTGTTTCTGGGATTTCCTGGGGTGGCTCACTGTCCAAGTCCCGTTCAGTCTCAAGTTCAGCCCTCTCAGGTCTCAGTTTGCCGGTTCAACTGGGCACCCGTAACAGTGCGCTTTTGTATGGAGCGCTGTGGAGTGCCTCTGCGCTCCGGCGCGGGCCACAGCCACACCGGCTGCCGGCTACACCAGCCAAGACCTCTGCCTGGCGTCCTGCGTCTCTTTTATACCTGGGAATTTCCCCGTTCTGTGGGCAACTAATATCCGTCTGGAAATGCGTCCCCGACTCACCCTCTCCGTGCATCCAGTGAGAGCTTCAATCCTGGGTTGTTCTCACAGCGCCATCTTGAGTCCTCTCCCGAGCAGTAGTATTTGAAATTTTTTTTTTTTTTTCTGAACAAGCAGTGGTTCTCAATAAAGGGCTTATAATATTCAGGAAACCATGCTGTTAACAGATGTGCTGTCATCTCAGCTTAGTTGTTCCATGTATAGAGCCCAGGGGGAGAGTAGATTTAGCATAACTGTTAGCGGCTCTAGGATTTTCAGAATGGTAAATGAGCATTATGTTCAACTTCACCAGCTGCATTCACCTCTAACAAGAGAGGTAGCCTGTCCTTTGAAGCTTTAAAGCCGGACATTGACCTCCTCTTTAGTTATCAAAGTCTTAGATGCCGTCTTCTTCCAGGAGAAGGCTGTTTTGTCTACATTGAAAATCTGTTATTTAGTGTAGCCACTTTCATCAGTAAACTGAGATAGATCTTTTGTATAACTTGCTGCCACTTATCCAACAGTACTTGCCGCTTCATGTTGCACATTAATGTTATAGAGATGACTTCTTTCCTTAAGTCTCATGAACTAATTTCTGCTTGCTTCAAACTTAACTTCTGCAGCTTTCTCACCTCTCTCTACTTACAGAATTGAAGACAGTTAGGGCCTTGCTTTGGATTTAAGAGAATGGTGTGGCTGGTTTGACCCTGTACTCAGACCACTCAGACTTTCTGTATATTAGCAATAAGGCTGTTTCACTTTCTTATCATTTGCGAGTTCCCTGGAGTAGCACTTTTAATTTTCTTTAAGAACTTTCCTTTGCATTCACAACTTGGCACAAGAGGCTTCGTTTCCAGCCTGTCTCAGCTTTTGACTTGCCTTCCTCACTAAGCTTAATCATTTTTAGCTTTTTATCCGAGTGAGAGATTTGCAACTCTTCGTTCACTGAAACACTTAGGGGCCATTGTAGGGTGATTAATTATCTTCATTTCAATATTGTTGTGTTTCAGGGAATAGGAAGAACTGAGGTGAGGGAGAAAGGTGGGAAATGATGGGTCAGTGGAGCAATCAGAAAACACAACATTGATCAATTATGTTTGCATCTCATTTGGCCACTGCTCATGATGTCCTGAGATAACTATGATGGTAACATCAAAAATCATTGATCACAGATCACCGTAACAGATATAATAATAATGAAAAAGTTTGAAATATTACAAGAATTACCGATGTGTGACATAGAGACTGGAAGTCAGTGTATATTGTTGGAAAAAAATGTGCTGATGGACTTACTCAATGAAGGCTGCCACAGACCTTCAATTTGGGTAAAAACATAATATCAGCACTATGCAATAAAGCAAAGCCCATCAAACCGAGGTATGCCTGTATTTATTCTCAAAGAGGATTCTTAACAGATACATTGGTTAATTTTATTTAGTATTCGTTCATGTAGGAAGTATAACAAAATTTAATGGATGACAAATCTGTTCATAAATATACACATTGCCATATTAAATGAAATAAGATACTTTTACTAATCTTACAAGGTTTATTTTCTATAGTTTATATTTGCTAAGATGCTTGCAACACAGTTGATGGCTCTGATTTTTGAAGTATACTTCCCATCCATTCTCTATACCAATATAATCATGCACTGAGATGGAGCAATAGCTTATTTCCTAAGCACTTTGATGAGTCTTATCTCACAGGTGATTTTTATGTATGTGGTAGATGTTCCTAGAACCATCATTTCTGCCATAAGAAATTTCTATCAAAAGTATGATTACATGCAAATATGCTTGCCTTGTAGTAATAGCATTAGTTAAAAAGCTAGTTTTCAGATATTTTCACAAAGCTCTATGGCAGTTTTATCATTAATTTATTTGAAACAGAAATACAAATGCTTTCTTTTTTTTTTTGCTTTGTAGTAGTACAGCGATGTTTCTTTTTGTAATTGAACTAAACTTCACATGCCTTAAAATCCATTTTTTATTGAATTCATTTATTTAACAGTTTTTCATTGTGTGCTAACAGAAGCACCTGTATGTTTCTGTACATATATTTATGCATTGCATGCTCTAAAAAGTCATTTTTTAATTTACCAGATTCCTAACTCTACATTAAAAGTGTTTGAATTTTTATCCATTATTGCATGTATCATATTGTTTATGTCAGTGATTATCAAATCTGTCACAATTATGGGATAAAAATATTTGGCTGAATATATGTTAGCACTTGTTCTAATAGTGTTATCTTATCAATCGTATTAAACAATGAATTATTAATTGGCTTTTGATAATAGAATGTTTGAGCCTTTAGTTCCTTTGATATGGTATGTATCTGTATCAAAATGATCTTTGCAAGTGATATATCAATACAATATTTTAGCTGAAATAATTTTTAATGTTGTGAATATTATGTATTATGTTGTCCTTTATCCCTGTCTTTACTGCTAAATTTATGTAAATTTTAAATATTCAGATAATTTATGAATTTATTAAGAACATGTTTGTTGAGTGTGTGATATGCATCAAGTGCTATGCTAGATGAGCACTGGGGATGTAGTGTTTAAGAAAAATAGCCTGGCATGGTGGCTAACACCTATGATCCCAGCACTTTGGGAGACCAAGGCAGGGGGATCACTTGAGCCCAGGCATTTGAGACCATCTGGGACAAGATGGCGAGACCCCATCACCACATATAAACAAAAAGTTAGCTGGGCATGGTGTTGTATATCCGTAGTCCCAGCTGCTGGGGATGCTGAGGTGGGTGGATTGCTTAAGCCCAGGAGTTCAAAGTTACGATGAGCTGTGATTGCGTCATTGCACTCCAGCCTGGGCAACAGAGCAAGTCCTCATCTTTTAAAAAGAAAAATAGAGATGTTACCCTTGTGGAGGAGATGGAAGTAGATAATCAGCCAAATAAATATATAATTTACCATTAACACAAATGTTCCTGTGCAGAACTATCAGGGTGTGATGCTAATGTAAATTGTTCTATTGATTGCATTGTCAGATTTATGTTTTAGTTCAGTGCAGTGTTGTGAACTTTAGACCTATTTGAAATAGTTATGTATGTTCAATTTTTTAACTCAGAAAAATTGAAGAGAACAGATAAGGTGAACTTATGTTTTCCAGGCCAGGGGAAGGTTGGCAGTCAGGACATTTTGAAGGAGTATTTCTACAATGCAAAGAAAAACCTGTGGTGAGACCCATTTAGTTATTATGATTTTTTAAAATCTACTTTAAACTGTTTATCTTTGTTATTTCATAAAATAGGACTAATGGTTACAAGAATTTGAGTTTAGAATAAATTCTTACTAACCTGTTTCTTCAAAATTACATACAAATTTAAAGCTACTTATTCTTTGAAACTGCTCATGTTTTGTAACCATCATCCTGTTATAACAATTAAGTAAATTTATCAAAAAGGCAAAGGTAGGCTTACTTTTTTTTAATATACTTTATCTTTGATGTACTATTATGTTGACTTTTTGGAACTGTTTCCCAGTTCTTATGTGAGTTCATGCTGGATTGTTCTTTACCATAAACTAGAAGCAATAATTTTACACTAAAAGTGATTACTTTTGTTTACTTTCATTAACATTGCTTTTGCAGAAGATGGTCCAGGCAGAGGCCATACCTAGCAGTTGCTCAAACCTAAATTTATGCAAACTTGAGCAGAATTTAAAACTATCCAGATATTTTTTGCTTATGGCTTTTATTGCTTTTTGTCTTTTCACCTTCTTTGCTCCTGTCCATCACCTCAAGCCTTGGGGAAGAGTGTTGGTCTTTGGGGCAATGTGGAGGTGTCTTCCTTTCCTGTACTGACAAGCTGAACAGACGCACCTTGTTGGTTCGACCCATCAGCAAGCAGGACCCTTTCAGTAATTGCTCTGGCTTCTTTCCTTCTGTAAGAAATTACTTTTAAATTATGCTACACAACTCCCATTAAAAGGAACCCAGAGAAGGAATTGAATGATTCATAGAGTCAACTCTTGATTTATGTTTTCCTCCATATAACAAACTTTATAAATGAATTATAATGTAATTTAAAATCATAGAACTGCTTCTCCACTATAACTTGTTTCTGGGTCATTTGCATGAGTACAAACTAATTTTACCATCAGTATAAGGAAATCAAAGTAGAACGTGCAACATATTTCTTAAAATGGTGCACGTATTGAATGATCAAGAGTTGACCAATACTGCTTTTGTCATTCCTTTTATGATTCTTACTAAGATTGCTTTTTAAACTTTTTTTTTCTATTATTATGCCATTGTCTTCTTAACAACTGTTTTAAAGTAACTTGTCTGGTGCCCTCTTGAATCTGAACAAGACTGCATTTCTGTCACTGATTAGATAGATGAACACAAGACTATACCAGTGACTTTTAGAAGTTTAGAACCTTGCTTTTTCTGATGGTACAACATATCTGGATATGTTCTTAAGCTAATTCTTTTAGCCAATATTCTTTAAATTAACTTTGTTCTTAAATTTGATTTTTTAATAGTGTATTTGCATAGCAAGTGATATGTTCTGATTTTATTTTAACCTTTTTCTAGCAGTAGTCTCTAATCCTTAGTACTGGAAAAAAATGTGACTTTTGTGTTAGAAGAAGTGCTTAGATTTATTTCCCTCTCTTTTTATGTTTATTAGTGTCTATGAAAAACATTCTTAATAATTTCAACAAATATTCATTAAGAAACTCTAAATTTATTATTAATGTTCTTCAGACGTTTTTTCTAAACTTTTAAATTAAATGTCATTTAAAAAGTTTCCTTAGTGTTTTTTAACATTTTATTGTAAATAATATAAAGTATTATTACTATATGAAAAGTGATATTTATATTACCTCAACCAGTATTCATTTTTTTTCCTTTATGTTAAGGGAGTTTAGGGTTGCACTAGTTTAAAAAAAAACACCTTTTCTTCATGTGGCTTACTTTGCAAGTTTGCTTACATTCCATATGTTTAAAATATTTTTCCAAATTAAAACATTTATACATTAAAATACCTTTTATACTGCTTCCAGGATTCAAATGTTACTATTAATAAAGATTATTATGAATTAGATTTTTTAGGTTAGTGCTCAATACTAACCCTTCCCTGATTTAGACATTTAGAACAGACAGCATCACTGTGGCTTCTTCCACTAGGGGTATACCTTAACAGTTCTTCTCCATCCATTATTACTCATTGTCCAGCAATATGGTAATAAGACTGGTAGAACTTTTGCTACTTTACTATACATCTTTTTGTTTTGAATGCAGAAATAAAGAAGAAGGGGAATCGGAAGAAAAGCAGTAAAAACCAGGCATGGTGGCTCAGGCCTGTAATCCCAGCACTTTGGGAGGCCTGAGGCGAGCGAATCACCTGACATCAGGAGTTTAAGACCAGCCTGGCCAACAGGGTGAAACCCTGTCTCTACTAAAAATACAAAAATTAGCTGGGTGTGGTGGCACGCACCTGTAGTTCTAGCTACTTAGGAGTCTGAGGCAGGAGAATTGCTTGAACCCGAGAGGCAGAGGTTGCAGTGAGCCAAGATTGCACCATTGCACTCCAGCTGGGGCAATAAGAGTAAAACTCTGTCTCAAAAAAAAAAAAGAAAAGCAGAAAAAATGTTGGGAACAGTGAAAGTTGCTTTGAGAGCAGGCCATCATGGGGAAAGATATTGCACAACCATTTAATTCTTACTTTCCAGAGTACTTTTAATGGTCAATTAACTTATATACAACGATAATTTATTTTCTTATCTTCCTTCATTATAAAGTCTAAATTAAAAGCAAAATTAGCAGTGATAGTTGAATTGCATAGTTTTTTTTTTCTTGCCACATCATTGGGTGATATGATAGGCAGCAGTATGAGAGGGAGAAAATGGAAGCAAAAGAAGTTTAGGAGTTATGGAATAATATAGGCTCAGATTCATTACTGCTTTCCTATTTCTCTGTTTTTTTTTTTTTTCTGTTTACATGAATATATTTTCTTCTTTTTACTTTGTTCCAGTTCAGTTCTCCTCTTAAAAATCCCCTCTTTGGACCCTACTGATTAAAAAATTTTTTCAGGTGTTGGAAAGAGGAGCAGGGAATGTGGACTGTAACAGTTCTCCTCTACTTCTGTGCTAAATGATTTGCAAAACAGTAGTTTATGTCTATTAATTGGCTGAGGAAGATTTTTTTTCAAGAGATATTCTTTTTATATGTAGAAGAATATGAAAGTATACATTTTAACTTTTTACCTTTAAAAATATGCTGTTTTGCTATAATTTGTTTATGGAGTGCAATTTGCATAGGAGAACTAATTGAGATAGTTTTAGCAAAAATATTGAAGTTATAATTTTTTTATTCTCAGTTAAATGTTATATGTGTACTAATATAGTAGTACACCCAAAGATTATAAGTTACAGGATAGTGATAATTAGATTTTATAAATATGTTAGCTATTGACAGTAGTAAAGTTCTGAAGGACAAATGTTATATATTGTTATGTTACATTACTGTTTAAATATTCAGTGACTATTTAGTTCAATTATCAAAGCATGGTATCAGTGAGGCTTCTTTTATAAGCTCTGTCTTTATATAAATTAGCCAAATTATTGAAGGAAAAACTCCATTCTTATAAATGTCATATCCTGTCTAGTAAAAGTAATCATCTGCCCTATTCAGATTTGATCTCAAATAAAAATATATAATGTAGTTATTTCAATTTCACCTGAATAAACAACCTGTCTGTGACCTGTGACCCATTCTATGACAGGCTCTTGGTACTCATAATGAAAAACTATCAGGAAATGAAAAGATAAAATCAAGGTATTCTTTTCCAACTTACGATTTTCTGTTTGAGGCAGGGTCTCACTGTCGCCCAGGCTGGAGTACAGTGGTGCAGTCTCAGCTCACTGTAGCCTCTGCTACCCAGGTTCAAGCGATTCTTATGCCTCAGACTCCAGAGCAACTGGGATTACAGGCATGTACTACCACGCCACCATGCCTGACTAATTTTTTGTATTTTTAGTACAAACAGGATTTCATGATGTTGGCCAGGCTGGTCTCAAACTCCTGGCCTCAAGTTATCTGCCCACCTCAGCCTCCCAAAGTGCTGAGATTACAAATGTGAACTGCCACATCCTGATCCCAAATTATTAATGTTACAGAAAAGGCGGAGGTCACAGAAATAGTCTCAAAAAGATTAATTACCTCCTTCAAGATCTAGAACTGGAACTCAGGAGTCCCATCTTTAGTTCAGTCATTCTAACCATCTTAGAAGCTTTTTGCCCTCATCTGCAGAATTGATTAGTCATGTGTCTATTACGAGGTGTAGGGTGAGACCAAGAGGTAAAAATACTCACTGACGTCATTTTCTTCTTTCCAATTTAAAAAAAAAAATGTTTTTAATGAACTATGTATTGTGGTTTCCTTTTTCTGGAACAGACAACTACAAAACTTCTAGATGGCACTCATCAGCAGCATGGATTCCTCTCTCTGACATACACAAAAGCTGTAACAAAAAATGTCCGCCACAAGTTAACATCAAGAAATGAGCGAAGAAGTTTTCATAAGTTATCTGAAGGCTTAATGGATGGCTCTCCTCATTTTCTTCATGAAATTCTTCTTTCAGCACAAGCTTTTGATATTGTTCTTTATTTTCCCTTGCTTAATGCCATTGTAAGTATATTTCAAGCAAAACTACCAAAGACACAAAAAGAGAAAAGAAAATCTCCTGGTCAGCCCATGAGGACCCATACACTGACGTCCCGCAATTTACCTTTGATTTATATCAACACAAGTGTAATCAGAATTTTTGTTCCAAAAACAGAAGAAATGCAGCCAACTGTTGAAGGTATTGTCTTCTGATTTTTTTTCGTCTGTTTTTAAATAATTTTCTTCTAGAGACCTTAGTTTTTTGGGGTTTTTTGTTTCTTTTAAAAAATATGAACAGTTGGTTGTACTTTGCAGTTTCGTATATTTTAGAAGCAATATAGATATTCTATAAATCATTAGGAAGTATATCAGAATATCGTGTGAGTATCTGACTTATTTAATTAGTAGGATAAGAAATATGAGGAGTTTGTTTCTTCAGGGCTTTGCCAGTAAAGCGTATATATACTTTGTATCATCTGTTTTATTGAATTTAAATGTTGGGTTCTGAATATCTAAGATAACTAAATTTTTTTAAAAACAAGGTCAGGCGGCCAGGTGACTTACATCTGTAATCCCAGTACTTTGGGAGGCCAAGGTGGGCAGATCAGGAGGTCAGGAGTTCAAGACCAGCCTGGCCAATGTGGTGAAACCTTGTCTCTACTAAAAATACAAAAATCAGCTGAGCGGTGGTGCATGCCTGTAGTCCCAGCTACATGGAAGACTGAGGCAGAATAATCACTTGAACTCTGAAGGTAGAGGTTGCAGTGAGCCGAGATCATGCTACTGCACTCCAACCTGGGCAACAGCAGGAGACTCCATTTCAAAACAAACAAACAAACAAACAAACAAACAAACAAACAAACAAGGTCAGGCACAGTCACTCATACCTGTAATCCTAACACTTTGAGAAGCCAAGGTAGGATGATCACCTGAGGCTAGGAATTTGCGTCCAGCCTGGGCAACATAGTGAGACCCCATCTGTACAAAAATAAGAAATTAGCCCAACATGGTGCTGCACACCTGTAGCCTCAGCTACTTTGCAGCCTGAGGTAGGAGTATTGCTTGAACCCAGGAGGTTGAGGCTGCAGTGAGCTATAATTGCGCCACTGTACTTTAGCTTAGGTGACAGTGAGACTCTGTCTCTCAAAAAAATAAAATTAATTAATTAAAAACAAAATAATGTTTATAATGATGAAATGTATAAAGTTTCTATGAGAAATATCCACCTGATGACTGAGGGTAAGCAAAAAAAAAAAAAGAGGCAACACATCAAGACTCCTTACTGTGCCTTCGTCAGGCTTCTCAGTGCCTTGTAAAATTCTTCTATGTTTTGAACTGAATTGAATTCATAATCCCACTGCCTCCACCAACAAGACTGATTTTTAAAGTTTTGCTTTTCCCCACGCTATAAAAAGTTATACAACTTGAAGTATTTTGGGTGACATTGTGGCACCATGGTTAATGGTATGGACTTTGAAGTTACACAGACTTTAATTCAAATCCCAATTTTACCAGTTATAAACTGAAATTTTGAGCAAGTTCATCTAAGATTACTATAAAATAGTAATAGTAATACATAACTTCATATTAGGCTGTATTAATAGTTTACTTTGAAATGATAGCAACATGAGACTATCGAATAGTGTCAGACCCATAGTTCTCAATAAATAGGCGTATTTTCATGAGAAGGTTGTGACCTTACTCTAAAAGTAGAATTGTAGATGTCCTACTTTTTACTGCCACTTATGCTTCATTCATCAAAACTTAATCTTATGGCAGTACCCAGCTGCAACAAAGGCTGAGATATAATCTCTAACGTGGTTGGCAGTATGCTGTTAGTCTGTTCCTGCTGCTATAACAAAGTACCTTAGATTGGGTACTTTATAATTAACAAAAATTCATTTCTCACAATGTTAGAGGCTTGAAAGTCCCAGATCAAGGTGTCAGCAGATTCAGTGTCTGGTGAAGACTGCCCTGTGCTTCCAAGATGGCACCTCATTGCTGTGTTCACACACGACAGAAGGGCAAAAACGGACGAACTCCTTCTCTCAAGCCTTCTATTAAGGCTATCTATGAAGAGAGAGCCCTCATAGCCTAACCACCTCCCAAAGTTTCCACTTCTTAATACCCTTACCTTGGGGTATTAAATTTCAACATAATGAATTTTTAAGGTACATTCAAGCTATAGCATATCACCAGCTAATAATTAGGGCCCTGTGAATATGAGAAAGAGAAAAGGAAGGATATTTGAGGGACAGGTAGTAGTGTGCCATAGAAAAAATATTAAAGATCTTTTTTGTCTCGTAGTTATTATGGGGAAGAGGAAGACCTTGAATGGTCGTTAATGATAGATAACAGGAAAAGCATCAGGCATCATTCACTTTCTTCTCAGAGTTTAGTTCTGTTTTTTGTTCTGTTTGCCATAGACAGATGATCTTAATTAGGGCAGGTATTCTGCCTAATAGTATTGTCAACATTTAAAGTTTATGAAATTTTTTTCATTTTTATAATAAAATATTTGTAGAATTTTATAGTCCTTAATTACAAGGTGTCTAGAACTAAATTCTATGTATTATACTTTCAGATTCTTGAAACAAGCCAGTTTCTACTTTTTATGTCTAATTTTTCTTAGACACTATCTTAAAAGTACTTTGAGATGTGAAATTACTGTTCTCTGAATATCCTATATTCTGACAGTAGAATACAGTTGCTTTCATCTGTTCAGATAATTTGTAGAAACTCATAAATGGTAAAGAATGAAGAGTTAGTCTTATTGACCAATTGCAAGTAATAAACAACTTGCTAACCAGAAAAGTAAGAAGGTGTATATTCATTGCAAAGGTAATGACCTTTATGCTTTCTCCTTATTATATAGGAGCATATAATGCAATTTTAAATAATATAATTTACATTAAGGTTACATAGGTTAGAAAACAGAAATCTACTTTTTTTATTGCACTTTACATTCTGGGGTGCATGCACAGAACACGCAGGATTGTTGCATAAGTACATACATGGCAATGTGGTTTGCTGCCTCCATCCCCATCACCTATGTCTGGCATTTCTCTTCATGTTATCCCTCCCCAAATTCCCTACCCCTCACTGTGCTTTACCTATTCCCCTCCAGCAGACCCCTCCTTGTATTCATGTGTTCTCATTGTTCATCACCTGCCTATGAGTGAGAACATGCAGTGTTTGATTTTCTGTTCTTGTGTTAGTTTGCTGAGAATGACGATGTCCAGATTCATCCATGTCCCTACAAAGGACATGAACTCATCATTTTTTATGGCTGCGTATTATAGCATGGTGTATATGTGCCACATTTTTCTTGTCCATTCTATCATCGATGGGCCTTTGGGTTGGTTCCAGGTCTTTACTCTTGTAAACATTGCCGCAGTGAACATACATGTGCATGTGTTATTGTAATAGAATGATTTATAATCCTTTGGATCTACCCAGTAATGGGATTGCTGGGTCAAATGGAATTTCTATTTCTAGATCCTTGAGGAATTGCCACACTGTCTTCCACAATGGTTGAACTAATTTACACTCCCACCAACAGTGTAAAATTGTTCTATTTCTCCACATCCTCTCCAGCATCTTTTGTCTCTAGATTTTTTAATGATCCCCATTCCAACAGGTGTGAGGTGCTATCTAAATATGGTTTTGATTTGCATTTCTCTAATGACCAGTGATGATGAGCATTTCTTTATGTTTGTTGGCCTCATATATGTCTTCTTTTGAAAAATGTCTTTTCATGTTCTTCACCCACTTTTGAATGGATTTTTTTTCTTGTAAATATGTTTTAGTTTTTTGTAGATTCTGGATATTAGGCCTTTGTCCAATGGGTAGATTGCAAAAAATTTCCCATCCTGTTGGTTGCCGGTTCACTCTAATGATTGTTTCTTTTGCTATACAGAAGCTCTGGAGTTTAATTAGGTCCCATTTGTCTATTTGGGCTTTTGTTGCCAATGCTTTTGTTGTTTTAGTAATAAAGTCCTTTCCTATGCCTATGTCCTGAATGGTTATGCTTAGGTTTTCTTCTATGGTTTTTGTGATGTGAGGTCTTAGGTTTAAGTCTTTAATCCATCTGGAGTTAATTTTGGTGTAAGGTGTCAAGAAGGGGTCCAGTTTCTGCTTTCTGCACATGGCTTGCCACTTTTCCCAACACCATTTATTAAACAGGAAATCCTTTCCCCATTGCTTGTTTTTGTCAGGTTTGTCAAAGATCAGATGGTTGTAGATGTGTGGTGTTGCCTCCGAGGACTCTGTTCTGTTCCTTTGGTCTATATCTCTGTTCTGGTACTATACCATGCTGTTTTGATTACTGTAGCCTTGTAGCATAGTTAGAAGTCAGGTAGCGTGATGCCACCAGCTTTGTTCTATTTGCTTCAAATTGTCTTAGCTATGTGGGTTCCCTTTTGGTTCTATATGAAGTTTAAGGTGGTTTTTCCCAGTTCTGTGAAGACGGTCATAGGTAGCTTGATGGGGATAGCGTTGAATCTATGAATTACTTTGGGCAGTATGGCTATTTTCACAATACTGATTTTTCCTAACCATAAGCATGGAATGTTTCTCCATCTGATTGTGTCCTCTCTTATTTTGTTGAGCTGTGGTTTGTAGGTCTCCTTGAAGAGGTCCTTTACATCCTTTGTTAGTTGTATTCCTAGGTATTTTATTCTCTTTGTAGCAATTGTGAATGGCAGTTCACTCTTGATTTGGCTCTAAGTCTGTTATTGGTGTATAGGAATGCTTGTGATTTCTGCACATTGATTTTGTATCCTGAGACTTTGCTGAAGTTGCTTATCAGTTTCAGGAGATTTGGGGCTCAGATGATGGGGCCTTCTAAATATACAATCATGTCATCTGCAAATAGAGACAATTTGACTTCCTCCTTTCCTAATTGAATACCCTTCATTTCTTTTTCTTTCCTGATTGTCCTGGCTAGAACTTCCAATACTGTATTGAATAGGAGTGGTGAGAGAGGGCATCCTTGTCCAGTGCCAAATTTCAAAGGGAATGCTTCCAGTTTTTGCCTATTCAGTATGATATTGACTGTGGGTTTGTCATAAATAGCTTTTATTATTTTGAGATATGTTCCGTCAATACCTAGCTTATTGAGAGTTTTTAGCATAAAGGGTTGTTGAATTTGTCAAAGGCCTTCTCTGCATCAATTGAGATAATCATGTGGTTTTTGTCTTTGGTTATGTTTATGTGGTGGATTACATTTATAGACTTGCGTGTGTTGAACCAGCCTTGCATCCCCAGGATGAAGCCTACTTGATCATGGTGGATAAGCTTTTTGATGTGCTGTTGCAGTCGGTTTGAGAGTATTTTATTGAATATTTTTTCATCTATGTTCATCATGGATATTGGCCTCAAGTTTGTTTTTTTGTTGAGTCTCTGCCGGATTTTGGTATCAGGATGATGTTGGTCTCCTAAAATGATTTGGGAAGGATTCCCTCTTTTTGGATTGTTTGGAATAGTTTTGGAAGAAGTGGTATCAGCTCCTCTTTATATTTCTGGTAGAAGTTGGCTATGAACCCATCTGGACCTGGGCTTTTTTTGGTTGGTAGGCTATTAATTGCTGCCTCAACTTCAGCCCTTGTTATTATTCTATTCAGGGTTTCAACTTCTTCCTGGTTTAAGCTTGGGAGGTTGCAATTGTCCAGGAATTTATCCATTTCTTCCAGGTTTACTGGTTTATGTGCATAGAGTTGTTTGTAGTAATCTTTGATGGTAGTTTGTATTTCTGTGGAATTGGTGGTGATATCCCCTTTATTGTTTTAATTGCATCAATTTGATTCTTCTCCCTTTTCTTTTTTATTAATCTGGCTAGCAGTCTATTTTGTTGATCTTTTACAAAAACCAGCTCCTGGATTTATTGATTTTTTCGAAGGGTTTTTTGTGTCTCTGTCTCTTTCATTTCTGCTCTGATCTTAGTTATTTCTTGTCTTCTGCTGGCTTTTGAGTTTTGTTGATCTTGCTCCTCTAGCTCTTTCCATTTTGATGATAGGGTGTCGATGTTAGATCTTTCCTTGCTTCTCATGTGGGCATTTATTGCTCTACATTTCCCTCTAGACACTGCTTTAAATGTGTCCCAGATATTCTGGCATGTTGTGTCTTCATTTTCGTTGGTTTCAAAGAACATCTTTATTTCTGCCTTCCTTTCATTGTTTATCCAGGTAACATTCAGCAGCCAGTTGTTCAGTTTCCATGAAGTTGTGCAGTTCTGAGTTAGTTTCTGAATTCTGAGTTCTAATTTGATTGCACTGTGGTTTGAGAGACTGTTTGTTATGATTTCCATTCTTTTACATTTGATGAGCAGTGATTTACTTCCAATTATGTGGTCAATTTTAGAGTAGGTGTGATGTGGTGCTGAGAAGAATGTGTACTCTGTGGATTTGGGGTGGAGAGTTCTGTAAATGTCTATTTGGTTTGCTTGGTCGATATCTGAGTTCAAGTTCTGGATATCCTTGTTAATTTTCTGTCTCGTTGATATGTCTAATATTGACAGTGGAGTGTTAAAGTCTCCCACTATTAATGTGTGGGAGTCTGTGTCTCTGTAGGTCATTAAGAACTTGCTTTATGTATCTGGGTGCTCCTGTATTGGGTGCATATATATTTAGGATTGTTAGCTCTTCTTGCTTCATTGATCCTTTTACCATTATGTAATACCCTTCTTTGTCTCTTTTGATCTTCATTGGTTTAAAGTCCATTTTATCAGAGACTAGGATTACAACTCCTACTTTAATCATCTTAAGTGTGTTATTCAGTGGCATTAATTATATTCACAATGATGTGCCACTATTTCCAAATGTATTTGTCACCCCAAACAAAAGCTCTGTATCCATTACGTAATAGCTACCCTCATTCTCTGGTAACTTCTAATCTATTTTCTGTCTCTATGAATTTTCCTTCTCCAGAAATTTCATATAAGAGGAATCATACATGTTTATCCTTTTGTGTCTGGCTTATTTTTCTTAGCATAATGTTTGCAAGGTTCATCCAAGTTACTGCCTGTGAACTTCTTTTCTTTATATAGCTGAATAATACTGTTTTGTATGGCTATATTATATTTTGTTTATTCATTAATCTGTTGGGCATTTGGGTCATTTCCACCTTTTGTTTGGTTAATGTGAGTAATGCTGCTGTGAACACTGGCATGCAACTTTCTGTTGGAGGCCCTGTTTTCAGTTCTTTTGCGGTGTATACCTGAGTGGAATTTTTGGGTTTCATGGTAATTCTATTTGGAATTTTGTTTTTGAGGAACCATCAGACTTGTTCGAAGCCCTTGTAGAGTAAAGAACAATTTGTGGTGTTTTCTGAACAATGCCAAGTTGCAGGTATGGTTTAGTCAAGGAGAAGAGCAAGGGAGCTCACACTTAGCATAGCAGCACCTGTGCACTGAGCATGTGAGCAGCTCTGTGGTGAGGCAGAGGTCTGAAGTTCATTGTTTAACTCTAGCTATTTTCTATTATACTTACCAAAGGTATAGTTCTGTTTCACTGATATATTTATAACAGAAATATTACAAATCAGGATATTTAAGAAAAGGGAGGAAAAAAACAACAGCTTTATTTTCTCCGGGGCTATTTTTATTTGTTTATGTTTTTGTTTTGGGCTTATTGTGTTATAAACATTAGTACTACATATCACACAGGTTTTTTTTGTTTTGTTTTTTGAAGGGAGGAAGGCAGGAACGGAGGAAAGGAGGAAGGGAGGGAGGGGGGAAGGAAGGGAGGGAGGGAGGGAGAAAAGGGAAGGAAGGAAATCAGGCAGTGAGAGAGACATTGCCGACCTGGATCTAGAGGTCTACAAGTTGATTTTTTTTTTTTTTTGAGAGAAGGAAAGAAAAAAAAAGGAGTGAAGGAGAGGAAGAAAGAGGAAGAAAAAGAGGGAGAGAGAATGGAAATGTTGCTTTATTCTAAAAAATAATGGGTATTAATAATGGCCAATCAATATTTCATTTAAACCTATGAGTAGGTGTGATGTGGTATTGACAAGAATGTATATTTTGTGTATTTAAAGTAGAAAGGGGAGTACTAAACACTGGGGTCTATTGGGGGGAAAAGGGGAGGGCCAGTGGGAGGGGGAGGTGGGGAGGGATAGCCTGGGGAGAAATGCCAAATGTGGGTGAAGGGAAAAAGAAAAGCAAAGCACACTGCCATGTGTGTACCTATGCAAAAAAAAAAAAGAAAATAGGCAGCTGAAAAAGCACATGAAAGATGTTCAATATTATAAGTCATTAGGAAAATGTAAATCAAAACCACAATAAGATACCACCTCATACTCACTAGAATGGCTAGAATCAAAAACAGAGAATAACAAGTATTAATGACAATGTGAAGAAATTGGAACCCTCTTAGAATTCTTAGAACTTAGAATTACCATATGACTCAGCAATTCCACTTCTATTTGTATGCCCAAACAACCTGAAAACAGGGATTCAAACAGATACTTGTACACTGATGTTCATTGCTACATTTTTCGCAATACCCAAAAGGTGAAAACAACTGAAATGTCTGTCAATATATACTTACAATGGAATATTTTTCAGCCCTAAGATGTAATGAAGCTTTAACATATGTTACAATATGGATTGAACATGGAAAACATTATGCTAAGTGAAATAAGCCGGCAATAAAAGGATGAATATTAAAAAAAAAATAAAGTGGAGAGCTCTATAAATATTTATTGTTTACTGGTTCCAGATCTGAGTTCGAGTCCTTGATATCCTTATTAATTTTCTGTCTCATTGAGTCTAAGTCTCTATGTATCTGGGTGTTAGGATCATTAGCTCTTACTGTTGCATTGATCCTTTTACCACTATATCTTTGTTGCTTTAAAATCTATTTTATCAGATACGAGAATTGCAACTCCTGCTTATTTATTTATTTATTTATTTATTTATTTATTTATTTTTGCTCTCCATTTAGTTGGTAAATCTTTCTCCATCCCTTTGTTTTGAGTCTTTGTGTATACTTGCATGTGAAATGGGTCTGGATGTAGCATACCATTGGGTTTTGGCTGTATCTTTTGATTGGTGGATTTAGTCAATTGAAATTTAGGGTTACTGCCATTTGATGTTAACTGGCTGTTTTATCCATTCGTTGATGTAAATTCTTCTTTATGTTGATGCTCTTTACTTTTTGGTATATTTGTAGAAAGGCTAATACTGGTTGTTTCTTTCTATGTGTAATGCTTCTTTCAGAAGCTCTTGTAAAGCAGCCCTGGTGGTAATAAAATCTCTGAGTACTTGCTTGTTCATAAAAGATTTTATTTTTCCTTCAGTTGTGAAGCTTAGTTTGGCTGGACATGAAATTCTGGGCTGAAAGTTCTTTTCTTTAAGGATGTTGAATATTGGCCCCCACTCTCTTCTGGCTTGTAGGGTTTCTGCTGAGAGATCCGCTGTAAGTCTGATGGGCTTCCCTTTGTGGGTAACCTGACCTTTCTCTCTGGCTGCCCTTAGTATTTTCTCCTTCGTTTCAACCCTGGTGAATCTAACGATTATGTGCCTTGGGGTTGCTCTTCTTGAGGAATATCTTTGTGGTGTTCTCTGTATTATCTGGGGTTGAATCTTGTCCTGCTTTGCTAGTTTAGGAAAATTTTCCTGAATAATATCCTGAAGAATATTTTCCAGCTTGGATTCATTCTCTCCGATTCAGGTACACCTATCAAACATAAATTAGGTCTTTTCACGTAGTCCCACATTTCTTGGAGACTTTGCTCATTCCTTTTTAATCCTTTTTTCTCTAATCTTGTCTTCTTGTTTTATTTCATTAAGTTGGTCTTCGACCTCTGATATCCTTTCTTCTGCTTGACCAATTCGAGTGTTTAAACCTGTGCATACTTCTCGGAGTTCCCGTATTGTATTCTTCAGTTCCATTAATTCACTTATATTCCTCTCTAAGTTGTCTATTCTCATTAGGATTTCGTTAAACCTTTTTTCAAAGTTCTTAGTTTCTTTACATTGGGCTACAATGTGTTCTTTTAACTCACAGAAGTTTCTTATTATCCATTCCCTGAAGCCTTATTCTGTTAATGGGATGCGCTTGTTCTCCATCAAGCCTTGTTCCCTTGTTGATGAGGAACTGTGATCCTCTTTAGAGGGAGAGGCATTCTGATTTTGAGTAATCTCAGCCTTTTTATGCTGGTTTCTTCCCATCCTTGTAAATTTATTCACCTGTCATCTTTGTAATTACCAACTTTCAAATTAGATCTCTGAGTGGACGTTCAAGTTGTTAATTCCCAGGGCCGAAATATGAGCAACCCACTGCGCCAGCCAAAACAGCGGCGTTAAGACTGATGGTGCTTTTCTGCCCAGGAATCTCCAGTCTGGCTTCCTTCTTGAGTCCGTAATAGGTGACTCTGCCTTCCCAGAGCTCCAAACATTTACTCTGCACCAAGAGCTGCCGCGCTGAGGTGCTGGCAAAACTGCTGCACCAGCGACAAGAGTTGCGCTGGCGACCCGTGGGGCTCCTCCACTGGGAATCTTCTGCTTCGTGAGTGACAAAAATTTGTCTGAACATGTGGCATCCTCTTGTTCTCTGCGCTTTCACTGGGAGCTGCAATCCTGAGATGTTAGCGATCAGCCATCTTGGATTGTTCTCCATATCACACAGTTTTATTGTTTCCCATTGAGTTGCTTCAACTAGGAAAATCCCCAATTAATTATAATTGCAGAACTATTTCCAGACTTCTGCCATTTTATTTTTAAAGCTGCTTCTGCTGCTTCTTCATATGCTTCTGCTGCAGCCACCTCCTCCTCTTCCTCCTCCTCCTCCTCCTCCTCCTCTTCCTCCTCCTCCTCCTCCTCCTCCTCCTCCTCCTCCTCCTCCTCCTCCTCCTCTTTCTTCCTCTTCTTCTGCTGCTGCTCCTTCCTTTTTTGGTGGTGACTATGGCGGGTTTTTAACATATAATTTCAGAATTCAGGTACTTCTTAAGGTCACTTTTAATAAGAGTATATGAGATGGGGGAATGTTGGTATAGTTGTCTTTGGAAAATATAATTTGTTTTATTTTTCTGTGGACTTTTAAGTGTAATCTTTTGCTAATATGCATACTCTTAGCCACAAACAACTTTTTAGCGGCATTTTTTTGTGGCCTGGGTATGTGTATCTGTAGAATAAATTACCAGCAAAAGATTGCTAAATCAAAGGATTCCATACCTTTAAAATATTAAGAGATGTCTAATTACCTTCCTAAATGGCTATTTCTTACTCTAACAGATGTTTATGTTTAGTCTTTTGTAGGTCTCATGAGTGAAAAGTACACTACTTTTTCAGGAGTTGCTTATCTTTTCCTAATTACTTGATACTTTTTTGTGTATTAATTCTTTTGTCTGGCATATATGTTGCTCATATCTTTACTTTTTTGTGTTCTGCCTTTGCATCTGTATCTTAACTTATAACTCTACTGGCATCTCTATTTGAGGTGCTACAAGTAGCCAGACTATGTGCCTAAGCTAAGAATACAAGTACAAAAATGCATGCCATATTTTCAGATTTTGACACATTATGTTAAACTTTTTTTGATATTTTACCTTTCTTCATTGCTACTCTTAATTTAAATGATCATAAATTACCCGTGAAAAGGTCAGAGAAAAATTTTTTATTGAGGTAAAATTCATATAATCAAATTCACCATTTTAAATTATAAATTCTTACATTTTATTTTATATCAGAGATTGGATCTATTCATTTAATACATGTTAAGAGCTATAATGTGACTGAAAATCATGATTGAATGAAGGAGCAATTTCATAAGAAATAAATATCGTTAATGACTCTTGTAAGTTGGAGTCATGAGTATAGTATTCATTTTATTCTGGAAAACCTTTACAAGGAAGTTTGAATAGGTGATTAGCATATTAATTAAATTATAAATGTAGTCCAGTCATGGTGGCTCATGCCTGTAATCCCCGCACTTTGGGAGGCCAAGGTGGGCAGATGGCTTGAGCCCAAGGGTTTGAGTTGAGTATATGTAAGTTGTTTTGATGAGCCTGAAAGAACTACATCTTGCTACATCATGCTTTTCAGCAGAAACTTTATTATAAAAATATTACAGAGAAATCTGTACCTGTCATAGAGTAATCTGTGTCAAAGATGATGGTAAATTAAATGCAACTAAACTTCTATTAATATGCATAATGGTCATTTGTTACCCATTTATTGAAACTTTTGTCTTCAACTGCCAGTATGGGAATAACTAATTAAAACCTTTTGTTGAAAGCTGTCACAACAGTTTTGGCTTTATAAAAGCATAACATTACACAGTGGGAATTTCAAATACTCTTGAGACTTCAGATGTTTTACTAAATTGAGTTTTTATTGAGAATCTTAAAGGAAAGCTGAAATCTCCAGGACACTTTTATTTCACGTTGGAATTAAAACTTTGTTGTAAGCAACAGTCTTACCTGACAATTGTGTGAAAACTCTGGTCTTTATTCAAGCTTTTGATTACTGATACAAACTCTTGATTTCAGAGTTGTTTATAGCCTTTTCGTATGCCATACACATATGTACATTTATGCATCTGTACACACACATATACCACTCTCTTGCCCCAAGAATAGATAAAATCTTTCATACTTATAATTCATGCTACATTAATGTCAGACTCTTTAATCATATCTAAAATTCAATTAATGATCAGAAAAAATACATAAATATTCTAATATTTTATTTAGAAAAGTGATATTGAAAGTCTGGTTTTCAACCTGGATATTGTTTGCGTCATGTGCAGTTACTGTCAGGATTCTAAATCTGCAGTGTTTGACTTCCAGCGTAATCTTTTTATTTCACAGTAGAGAACTTTAAAAAATCTAGTCTGTCTAGAATGAGTAGTTCCTCATGAGGCTGAATTTTAAAAAAACAGAGTTAAAGCAAAGAAGGAAGGTATTCATTTTCATGTTGAAAATATTTCTAAAAGGAACATTTCCTCATATGGGCCAACTATTAAATACAGGTGAAATAAGCCAAAAAAAGAGAAGTTGATTTTTTTTTTGACAATAAAGTAACTGAAGAAATGACTCAAGGCACTTTGATGTGTACATACATATTTTTATTATTTTTTTCTTACATCTCTGATATATTTTGATAAACTGAATACTTTCTCTAATAAAATTATTTTAATGTAGTTTATAAATGATCTGCATTAAGTGCTCTTTTTTTATTATAACTTCATAGTCAGTATAATCTACTGAGAACGATTTTGGCTCTAACAGAAACAGAATTCTGTTCTTGGATCTGGCTTTGTATGTAGCACCAAGTACGTCATTTCTCCTCCATATGTACCTCATTTACTGCAATGTTTCTATTACATTTCAGACTTTCATATGGTGGGTAGTATCTGTAGCCTGGAAGAACAGTTAGCAAATACACGAATTGCACTTTTGTGGTATGGTCTATTCTTCAGGCTTACTATTTATTAGTTTAATTGATGCCTGCTGCTTAATCAGAGGTTTTACCCACATGGAACTATTTGATAAGCTTGGCATAAAATGCAAGATCTGTAAAATGTAAACAATGTTCATAGTATAAGGACCTATACTCAAGCCAAACCTCTAAGTCATTTGAAAATAGTGCAGCTGCATGAGAAGTAGTTTTCTGTTTGATCTTTTACTATGGACCTGTAAAAGTACTGTCTTTACTGTGGCATCCATATGCTAATATTTGTTATGATAGTTTATCTCCTTTTTCTCCTTTTGCTCTCCCTTATCCCACCTTCCTACTATTTTGCCTTCCCCTGCTCCCTTCATGGTTATCTCATTCTGGTTCCTTCTTGCTCTCACTGAATATCTTATGCATCTTACTATTTTCTGATTTTCTTAATTGTGACTTTCTTTTCTTGGACTAATCTGAGTCAGACCATACTAAGTATACTGAAACAATATTCCAAAAATATATTGAAACATACTGAAAATAATATACTAGAAATACAGCTGGAAATAATCTTGTAGCTTTTGCATTCTTTGGGCACCACAGTTTGGGAAATATGGATTGTATGCCTTTGTAGACAGGTTCTGTTCAGGAATTTTCTTAGGTCTTGAAGCCAGTCATTTTCTGTTCTATTTTTGGCAGATGATAGTTCCTTGAGAGAAATTATAAGTTTTAATGTATGTTTACTTCAAGACCTCAAAAGTTGTATATTGTTAACATTTTTAAAACAGTGTTTATACAGCTACTATTGTAGAATCATCTGTTGGAGAATAGAGAGTAAAATGTAACGAATGGGGCCATTAATACCCCTATTCATCCCAAATAGTCATTAGAAAAGATGTTGAATTTGCTGGTAAGTTGTGGAAAAAATGCTGAACTTTAGCACTAAATGAGAGCATATAGTTAAATATCATTTCATTCAGTACAAAGAGAAGAATTAGAACTGATAAATCCTTTTACATTTTTTTGTTTTCTGGGATGATTTGTTATAGTTTTAGATGTCATTAGGAGGTAGAACTTTTAAATGGGTGTGGGTTCCAATTTCTGAAGCAATTTTACAGAAGTTGTTAAAATTAAAAAGTATCTAGAATAACAGGTTGATATGTTCTTCCATGTTTGCCATCTTCCGCATTGCAGCTGTCATATTTCTTTTGGATTTTCTGACATTTTAGAGCTTGAAGTGATATACTGTGTGTGTGTGTGTGTGTGTGTGTGTGTGTGTGTGTGTGTATTGTGTTTAATTATTTAGTATGTAAATTTAAATGGCTTTGGGAATTTTTCACTGACTTTGTAATACCCTTCAATATATTTATAGACAACAATGAAGTATTAAGAACCCAAAGTTGAAAATCATTTAGAAGAAAGATGCGGATTGTGAAATTAGATAAACATTTGGCCTTAATATTACTTATGTATATATTTAATCTCATAACTCTTAATGTTGGGAGTGGAGTTGTTTGTTTCTTTATTGCTGTTTTAATTGTGTATTTTAACAGAAAACCACTTAATGGGTATGAACCAAGTTAAGAACAGCATCAAAGATTTCTATTTTAAACATAATTTTTTTCATTTTACTTTTTCTCATGTATTGATCTTATCTTAATGTATCTGTATTCCATTCCCTCAAAGATTTCTCTTTATGCATGAAGTTATGTACAGATTCACAGTGTATTCATGAATATCCTTCTTTTGATACAGTTAATCAGGCAGCAAAAGAAGATACCGTGGTTTTGAAGATTGGCTCTGTTGCCATGGCTCCCCAGGCTGACAATCCCCTTGGCAGATCTGTCCTTAGGAAAGATATTTATCAGTAAGTTATATTTTCTTATGTCCAATCTTGCAACAATTTTCATCCTGCTAAGATGTACAGTGATCATCAATAACTTACTTAGTGTGGCCTGTGGAAATATTTCTCATTCAAGATCTTTTGATATTTAAAACCAGATTTTCCTGATTTTCTTCAGTTGTGGGTTTTTTAATTCATTCAGACAAATCAAGTATTTCTGTGAAGTGTTGATGAATAACAGAATGTAAGTACTAAGTCACCATAAAACTGAAGAAGCATAGTTTGGAAAATTTTAGCAGATGTCAAATTTGACCAAATCTCTAATCACATAAGAAAATGAGGTCGTCTGTAGAACCACCACATCCTACTGTAGTCATGTTGTATCAAAGTGAAACATTTTATTAATTTAAGTGTAAGCCATTATTTGAAATGTAGGAATGTGGATGTCATATGGATCAAAGCTGTAAAGAAAAGCAAACTTCTAAAGAGAAATTTCACAGTAAACACTTTCTGTGAAAATGCTATGCTCTGGATTTTGTCACTGAGTATTTGCAAACCACACCAAGCATATATGGACAACTAAACTGGTGAACATATGTAATCAACATGATAAAAATAATATATGATTCATACTGAAGTTGGCACTGCTGCCAGACAGAAAAGTACAGTTGCAAATAATACCAAGTGAGAAAAGTCACAGAAATACAGATGAACAAGTGTCTTTTTCTTCTCGCTGGTCTGTTTTTCAGATGTTATAGTCTTACTCTTTTAAAAAATAAATTCCAGCTGCTCTCCAGTAAGTGTTACTGCTAGGAAAAGATTCTAATTTTGGTGATACATTTACCGTCTAGAGGGTGATAACTATTTTTACTTTAAACAGATCTAGGAACCTTTGGTATTTGAGTTATATTCTTTTCTTTTGTCTTATGTATGTATGATCTCTTTCTTGTATTATTTTTTTAGGGATCTAATAGTATTCAGCCCTTAAGTAAGTTTTTGTGTAGCTAGCTTATGAATAATCTTCGGATTTCAGAGCTGAAAGAGGCTTTAGGAATTGTCTAACTCAACTTCCTTACTTTACAGATTAGGAAACTGCATAGCCAAAAGAATACTTTAGTTGTCTTTGGTGAAACTAATAGAGCCAAGATTACAACTCATATCTTCTGACTCCTGTAGGATCTAGAGAAATGATTATAATAGAAAATAAATTCTAGATGAAAATACTTTAATTTTCTAACATTGGAATATTCTTCCAGGTGTCTTTATCTTTCCTCCTTCAAAAGTAAGTGGTCCTAAAATACAGACCTACTTTACTTTTGGCAGAAGAAACATACTTTATATTAAGAGATCTTATCACCATCTGTAAAGTGAACCACTGAGATAATTCCTTTCCTCTGTATTGTTTCCACATTGTGACTTTTACTTGAGTTGTATTTTCAGTTGCTGGGAACAGTTGTGTGAAATTCTTATTTTTAGGGTTTCCTTCTGTCTCTCTTGCAACTTCTTTTCAGTCATTTTTACTGGTCTTCCTCTTAATCTCTTTGATATTAGTATTTCTTAGGGCCTTCCCTTTATTCCTTTTTGGCCCAACTCTTCTTGGATGGGGCTATCTGGTCTTTTCGCTCAGGACAACTTGAATTCCAAGCATGTAGAGTAACTTTGGGGTGGCCCTGTAGATGAAGGTTAGCAATATGTGTTAGAGTGTCAAGCATAAAATTCTAGATTCCGGGCTAGGCGTGGTGGCTCACGCCTTTAATCCCAGCGCTTTGGGAGGCCGAGGCAGGCAGGTTGTGAGGTCAGGATATCGAGACCGTCCTGGCCATGGTGAAACCCTGTCTCTACTAAAATACAAACAATTAGCTGGGCATGATGGTGTGCGCCTATAGTCCCAGCTACTCAGGAGGATGAGGCAAGGGGAATCGCTTGAATCCAGGAGATGGAGGTTGCAGTGAGCCGAGATCATGCCACTGCACTGTAGCCTGGTGAAAGAGCAAGATTCCATCTCAAAAAAAAAAAAAAAAAATTCTAGTTGCTGGATGACAAACTCCACCTAATTATTTTTCCTTGAAAGCGCACATTCAAAAGTCACTTCTAAATAAACAAACTAACAAAAAGTATTCATATAAGAGTTTATAAAAAAATGTTTCAAGATCTCAGTGAAATGCTGTATCATCAATATAAAAAGAGTAACAGCAGAATTAGAAACCACTTTTGACTGAAATATTCAGAGTGGGAGTGGTACAGTTAGAATACAAATATATCCACAAAGCAAAAGACCCTGCATACTAGCGCTGATTTTATTATTCCCATGATTTCGTTAACCATAAAATCTCAGTGAACTAGATGCAAAAGTCCACCTATTACATGATTCTATTTCTATGAAATGTCCAGAACAGACAAACTCAGAGAGACAGAAAGTATATTAGTAGTTGCCAGGGCTTGAGGGGAAGTGATGCTAACTAGGATGGAGATCATTTTGGGGTGATGAAAATGTTCTTGAATTAGATAGTAGTGATGGTTGCACAACTGTGTGAATATACTGAGAACTACTGAGTTGTATATAGTAGTCCCCCTTATCCAAGATTTTATTTTCTGTGGTTTCAGGTCAACTATGGTCCAAAAATAGGTGAGTACAGTACAATAAAATACTTTGAGAAAGAGATCACATTTGTATAACTTATTACTATATATTATTATAATCTATTTTATTATTATTTATATTGTTAATCTCTTTACTGTGCCTAATTTATAAATTTAAATTTGTACAGTGTGCTGTTATCTCCAGTTCCAGGCATGCACTGGGAGTCCTCAGTGTATCCCCTGCTGAGAAGTAGGATAAATCCTACTACTGTATTTCAAAAGGGTGAATTTTCTAGAATGTCATTTTATGTTTCAATTTTAAAAATCTCAATGAAAGAGAATGTTAGGCAAGCCTGAATTATTTTACTAGTTAGGTGATAATTTGACTTTTTTACTGCTAAATGGATTAGCATTCATAATCTCCAAAACTTTTTTTTTTTTTTTGGCTAGGAAATTTAAAGGCTTTAGTTTGTGTGACCGTTTGTGTTATGTCATTCTTTTTGAATCTCTACAAATTTTATTTTTTTATTCTCTCGTAAAAGGTAACTTGCCTCATTTTGTGATCCAGAATACAGTGTTCCCAAAAATGTTTTCTGAGAGATAGAAGCCTCATGTAATATTAAAGGTTGCTCAAATAAGTTTGGGAAATGCTTGGTAGTCCAGAATTAAAATACTGTTTCAGCCTGGCTTCTCAGAGCTCTTAAAAGACTATATGCACCATGAATTCCTAAAAGGAAACAAGACAAGGATGTCCACTTTTAACACTCCTATTCTGCATTTTATTAGAGGATATTGCCAGAGTAATTAAGAAAATGAGATAAAAGTCTTCTGGATTGTAAAGAAGAAATAAATTTATGTCTTTTTATAAATGACATGATCTTATAAATAAAAAGTCCTAAGGAATCCACTGAAAAACTGTTGGGCAAGCAAGCAAGCTTAACCAAGTTGCAGGCTACGACAAGATCAATGTATAAAAATGCATGAAACATATAAAATAAAATATGTAAAAATGTATAAAAATCAATTAGCAATGAACAATCAAAAAACGAAATTAAAATCACAATTCCAGTTATAATACCATTAAAAAGAATACAACACTTATGAATAAATTTGTCAAAAAGGTGCAAAATTTACACTCTGAAAACTACAAAACTTACTTGAAAGAAATTTTAAATGACTTAAATACATGAAATACATACCATGTTTGTATTTCAGAAGACTTAGTTTCGTTAGATAGCAGTACTCCTCAAATTTGCCTACAGATTCCACACAATTCCCATCAGAAGTTCAACTCTCTTTGTGAGAATTTGCAAGCTGATTCTAAAATATATATGAAATTCTGAGGGACCCATAATAGCCAAAATAATCTTGAAAAAGAGGTATGAATTTGGAGAACTCATAATATTTATTTCAAAACTTAAGCAATGGGAATCAAAATAGTGACACACTGACAGAAGGATATAGATCAGTGAAAAGAATTGAGCATTCAAGTAAACTGTCACATTTATTATCAGTTTTTTAAATAATGATGTCAGGGTAAGTCAGTGGTGAAGAAAAACCTTTTCAACAAATGGTACTTAGACTACTGGATATCCACATGAAGTTCAACCCCTACCTCACATCACACACAAAAATTAACTCAAAATGGATCATAGACTGTAATGTAGTGCTGAAATCTTGAAACTGGAGAACAATTAGGAGTAAATCTCTGTGACCTTGAATTATGTAATGGTTATCTTGACTATGACATCAAAAGCAGAAGGGTTAAAAGAAACACTAGATAAATTGGACTTTATCAAAATTAAACACTTTTGTATTACAAAGGACTCTGTCAAGAAAATGAAATCATAAGAATGCAATAAAATATTTACAAATAAATCACATATCTGATAAGGGACCTGTGTCCAGAATATGTAAAGAACTCTTACAACTCAAAAATAAAATGAAAACCTAATTTAAAATAGGCAAAGGATTTGAGTAGATATATATCCAAGTTATAAAAATGACCAATAAACACATATAAAGATGTTCAACCCTATTAGTCATTAGGGAACTGGAAGTTAAAACCACACTTGTTAGGATGGCGATAATAAAAAAGATATCAAATGTGGAGATATTGGAATTATAGAGGATATATAGAAAACCCAAGTTGTTTTTCCCACTCTCACACGTTCAATAGAGCACCCATCCTAATGCTTCTGACACTGGATGTGTGAGGGTTGTTTCCCTACATACAAAGCAGACGCTTAGCAGGGTTTTCCATGATTTAGTTCACCATAATTGAATTCAACTTGGATACTGCCTACTTCAGATTGTGTACGATCCCCCAGATTAAGGGCTCAGTCTCACAACACTACCCTCTTCCCACTTCATAGTTCACTTGCAAGCCCCAGGTTGTGACTGTGCTTCTGATGGACTGGCTATACACCAGGATTTCTAAGATTCCCTTCTCAGGTCTGATTAATTTGCTAGAGTAACCCTCAGAACTCCGGGAAACCGTTTGCTTACCTTTGTCCACTTATTATATTACAAAAGATACAGATGAACAGCCAAATGGAGGAGATACACAGAGCCCTCCAGGTACCTCCATGTGTTCAGCAATTCAGAAGCTCATCCAAATGCTGTCCTTTTGGGGTTTTATGAAGGCTTCATTATTTAGACATGATTGATTATATCATTGGCCATTGGTGCTCAACTCATCCTTCAGCTTCTTTCCCCTCCCTGGAGTTTGAGAGGTGGGGCTGAAAGTTCCACATCTTCAATCATGCTTACAGCTTTCTCTTGAACAGCTCTCATTCTGAAGCTATCTACAGGCCCCCAGCCAGTTCCACCTCTCCAATCATGCTTGCAGCTTTCTCTTGAATAGCTGTCATTCTGAAGCTATCTGTGGGCCCCCAGCCAGTCAGTCATCTCATCGGCATGCAAAAGACACTCTTAATCACTCGAGATTCCATGGGTTTTAGGAGCTATATGACGGGAAACTGGGAGGAAGACTAAATCCGTATTTCACAATATCACATGAACTTCCATACGTTTCTGGTGAAAATGTGAAATGATACAGCTGCTATAGAAAATGGTTTGGAAGTTTCTCATAATGTTAAACACAGAGTTACCATATAATGCAGCAATTCCACTCCTAGGTGTATACCTAAGAAAATTGGAAACATATGTCCACACAGAAGCATGCACACAGATGTTTATAGCAGCACTGTTCATAATAGCCAAAAAGTAGAACAACGCAAAGGTCCAACACCTAATGAATGGATAAACAAAATGTGGTATATCCATACGATAGTATGCTATTCTTTCATAGAAAACAGTAAAGTAATGATACATGCTATAACTGAATCAATCTTGGAATCATTATGCACAGTGAAAGAAGCCAGACTCAAAAGACCATATATTATGATTTCATTTCTATGAAATATCCAGAATGGACAAATCTGGAGACAGAAAATAGAATAGTGCTGGCTAGAAACTGGAAGGGAGAGGAGAATGACAACTAATGGGTATGTGATTTCTTTTTGGGGTTAAGAAAATGTTCTGAATTAGAAAGTAGCGATGTAAAGTGAGATGTACAGTAAGTGATGTACAGTGAGCACAATGATAATATATTTTAGGAACCACTGAATTGTACATGTCAGAGGGATAAATTTATGACAAATCAGTTATATCTCAACAAATCTGGGCTGGGCACATTGACTCAGCCTGTAATCCTAGCACCTTGAGAGTTCGAAGTGGCTGGATCACTTGAGGTCAGGACTTAAAGACCAGCATGGGTTGGGCATGGTGGTTTATGCCTGTAATCTCAGCATTTTGGGAGGCCGAGGCAGGTGAATCACAAGGTCAGGAGTTCAAGACCATCCTGGTCAACATAGTGAAACTCCATCTCTACTAAAAAATACAAAAATTAGCTGGGCACAGCGGTGGGTGCCTGTAATCCCAGCTACTCAGGAGGCTGAGGCAGGAGAATTGCTTGAACCTGGGAGGCAGAGGTTGCAGTGAGCTGAGATCCTGTCACTGTGCTATAACCTGGGAGACAGATTGAGACTGTCTCGGGGGAAAAAAAAAACAAAACACCATCACAGCCATGGCCAACATGGCGAAACCCCTTGTCTACTAAAAATATAAAACTTAGCTGGACTTGGTGGCATATACCTGTAATCGCAGCTACTTGGGATGCTGAGGCACTAGAATCACTTGAACCCCAGAGGTGAAGGTTGCTATGAGCCAATATTGCATCACTGCATCCACCCTGGGCAGCAGAGCAAGACTCCGTCTCAAAAAATGAAACAGTGAATTTGATTTTAGGAAAATATCAGGGATTGATGTCACAAAGGGGTCCAAGTGAATTAAATTCCAGAGAGGGAAATGCCCTTCCTAGGTAAGGTCAGGTCCTCTTTTCTACTCTACAAGTATTTTCCTTATCTGGGTATAAGGAGAAGGATTTTGTTGTGGGAAAAAGAAACCAGGGGATGTTTCTCAGTCACAGGGTTAGAGTGACAAATTGGAATCTAGAGTAACCCCAAACACACAGACAGCCCTTCCAGTACTTTTTTTAGAAGGGAATGCTAGCAAGAAGAAAATTCGCTTTTCAAAATTTGACTTTTTTTTTTAACTTTTATTTTAGTTTCAGGGGTATATATGCAGGTTTGTTAAATAGGTTAGTTCTATATCACAGGAGATTGATGTACATATTATTTCTTCACCCAGGTAATAAGCATAGTACTCAACAGGCAGTTTTTCAGTCTTCACCCTCCATCCACAAGTAGGCCCTGCTGTCTATTGTTTCTTTGTTTGTGTCCATGTGGACTCAGTGTTTGGTTCCCACTTATACATGAGAACATGTGATGTTTGGATTTCTGTTCCTGCATTAGTGTGCTTAGGATAATAGCCTATAGCTTTATCCATGTTGCTGCAAAGGACATTATCTTGTTCTTTTTATGACTACATAGTATTCCATGTTGTATATGTACCACATTTACTTTACCAGTCTACTTTTTCTTTTTGTTTTTTATTTTTATTTAAGTTCCGGCATACACGTGCACAATATGCAGGTTTGTTGCTTAGTATACATGTGGCCATGGTGGTTTGCTGCACCTGTCAATCGATCATCTAGGTTTTAATCCCCACATGCTTTAGGTATTTGTCCTAATGCTCTCCCTCCCCTTGTCCACCATCCCCTGACAGGCCCCAGTGTGTGATGTTCCCCTCCCTGTGTCCATGTGTTCTCATTGTTCAACTCCCACTATGAATGAGAACATATCATGTTTGTTTTTCTGTTCATGTGTTAGTTTGCTGAGGATGATGGTTTCCAGCTTCATCCATCTCCCAGCAAAGGACATGAATTCTTTTTATGGCTGCATAGTATTCCATCGTGTATATATGCCACATTTTCTTTATTCAATATATCATTGATGGTCATTTGGGTTGGTTCCAAGTCTTTGCTATTGTAAATAGTGCTACAGTAAACATACATGTGCATGTGTCTTTATGATAGAATGATTTCTAACTCTTTGGGTATATACCCAGTAGTGGGATTTCTGAGTCAAATGGTATTTCTGGATTTAGATTCTTGAGGAATCACCACCCTGTCTTCCATAATGGTTGAACTAATTTACACTCCCACCAACGATGTAAAAGTGTTCCTGTTTCTCCACAGCCTCACCAGCATCTATTGTTTCCTTTTTTTTTGGACAGAGTCTTGCTCTATTATCCAGGCTGGAGTATAGTGGTACAATCTCGGCTCACTGCAACTTCTGCATCCTGGGTTCAAGAGATTCTCCTGCCTAAGCCTCCCATGTAGCTGGAATTACAGATGCAGGCTACCAGGCCCAACTGATTCTGGCATTTTTAAGTAGAGGAGGGGTTTCACCGTGTTGGCCAGGCTGGTCTTGAAATCCCAACTTCAGATGATCTGCCTGCCTCGGCCTCCCAAAGTGCTGGGATTATAGTCTTCAGCCACTGCGCCTGGCCTGTTCCCTTAATGATCACCATTCTAACTGGTGGGAGATGGTATCTCATTGTGGTTTTGATTTGTATTTCTCTAATGACCAGTGATTATGAGCTTTTTTTCCCATATGTTTTTGGCCACATAAATGTCTTCTTTTGAGAAATGTCTTTTCATATCCTTCCCACTTTTTGATGGGATTGTTTTTTCTTGTAAATTTGTTAAATTCCTTGTACATTCTGGATATTAGACCTTTGTCAAATGGATAGATTGCAAAAATTTTCTCCCATTCTGTAGGTTGCCTGTTTACTCTGATGGTAGTTTCTTCTGCTGTGCAGAAGCTCTTCAGTTTGATTAAATTCCATTTGTCAATTTTGGCTTTGTTGCAGTTGCCTTTGATGTTTTAGTCATGAAGTCTTTGCCCATGCCTATGTCCTGAATGGTATTGCCTAGGTTTTCTTCTAGGGATTTTGTGGTTTTGGGTTTTACATTTAAATTTTTAATCAATTTTGAGTTAATTTTTGTATAAGGTGTAAGGAAGGGGTCCAGTTTCTGTTTTCTGCATATGGCTAGCCAGTTTTCCCAGCACCGTTTATCCTTTCCCCATTGCTTGTTTTTGTCAGGTTTGTCAAAGATCAAATGGCTGTAGATGTGTGGTATTATTTTTGAGGACTTGGTTCTGTTCTATTGGTCTGTATATGTGTTTTGCTACTGTTACCATGCTGCTTTGGTTACTGTCCCTGTCCCTTATAGTATAGTTAGAAGTCAGATAGCGTGATGCCTTCAGGTTTATTCTTTTTGCTTAGCATTATCTTGGCTGTACAGGCTCTTTTTTGATTCCATATGAAATTTAAAGCAGTTTTTTCCAATTCTGTAAGGAAAGTCAATGGTAGCTTAATGGGAATAGCATTGAATCTATAAATTACTTTGGGCAATATGGCCATTTTCATGATATTGATTCTTCCTATCCATGAGCATAGAATATTTTTCCTTTTTTTGTGTTCCCTCTCATTTCCTTGGGAATTTAGGTTGATTCCATGTCTGCGCTATTGTGAATAGTGCTGCACTGAAGATACATGTGCATTTGTCTTTATGATACAACAATTTATATTTTTTTGAATATATACCCATTAATGCAGTTCCCAAGCCCCAGGCCGTGGACTGGTATCAGTGTGTGGCTTGTGAGGAACCATGCTACACAGCAGAAGGTGAATGGTGGGAGAGAGATCATTACCGCCTGAGCTCTATCACCTGTCAGGTCAGTGGCAGGCATTAGATTCTCATAGGTTGTGAACCCTATTCTAAATGCACATGAGGGATCTGGGTTGCGTGTTTCTTTCGAGAATCTAATGCCTGATGATCTGAGGTGGAACAATTTCATTTTGAACCTATCTCTCCCTGCCCAATTCATGGGAAATTTGTTTTCTACAAAACCAGTGCCTGCTGCCACTAAGGTTGGGGGACCACTGCAATAATGAGATTGCTAAGTCAAATGGTAGTTCTGTTTAGTTTGAGGAATCTCCAAACTGCTTTCCACAGTAGGTGAACTAATTTACATTTCCACCAGCAATGTGTAAGCATTTCCTTTCTCCATAAACTTAATAGCATCTGTTATTTTTTTACTTTTTAAAGGTAGCCATTCTGACTGGTCTGAAATAATATCTCATTGTGGTTTTGATTTTCATTTCTCTAAAGATTAGTAGTGTTGAGCATTTTTTTCTCATATGCTTGTTGACTGCATATATGCCTTCTTTTGAAAAGTCCCTGTTCATGTCCTTTGCCCACTTTTTAATGGGGTTGTTGGGTTTTTGCTCGTTAATTTGTTTAATTTCCTTTTAGATTCTGAACACTAGATCTTTCTCAGATGTATAGTTTGCAAATATTTTCTCCTATTCGGTGGGTTGTCTGTTTATTCTGTTGATAGTTTCTCTTGCTATGCAGAAGAAGCTCTTTAGTTTAATTAGGTCCCATTTATGTACTGTCCAGTATAGTAGCCACTAACTGCATGTGGCTATTCCACATTTAAAATGTGGCTAGTCCAAATTGAGACATTCTGTAAGTATAAAATACACATCAAGTTTCAAAAACTTAATAACAAAACAAAGTAAAATATCTCATTAATATTCTTTTTACTGACTATATATTTAAATGGCAATATAAGTGTGTATGAATTAAATGCTACATATTATTTATAACTATTTCCACTTTTTAACAAAAACACTCTTTGATAAAACTATTCACAAATTTTAATTTACAAAGGTGGCTCACATTTGTAGTTTGCATTATATTTTCACTAAACAGTGTTATACTACAGGGAGAGGCCTGCACAAACGTAGAATAAGTCTCACCCTTGAGACATTTGAAATCAAAGACAAATACCACTAAATTTGTAAACCAACCTTAACCCAGCTAAATTCCTGATTGGATTAAAATGACCTACCCTTTATCTGATTTTCCTGGCAGGAAAAGATACGCCTTCTTCGTGGGGAAATAACATTGACTTTAGTGTCCTTGGGCTTTTTACATATAGTGTTTGATATATAATCAAAAATTGTAAGATTTTAAAGAAACAGAAAAATGTGACCCAGTCAGAAGAAAAATTAGCCAGTAGAAAAAGACCCATAGATGACTAAAATAGTGGAATTAATAGACAGGAGTTTGAAATAAATGTTATTAATATATTTTAAGTGTCAAAAATGGATTTCAGAGACATAAATTCTATTTTTAAAAAATCTCTATCTGAAGAGTACAGTGTCTGAAATCAGGGACTCATTGGGGAGCTTTAACTGCAGATGGATACAGCAGAAGACAGGATTAGTACACTTGGATATAGATGAATAGAAATTATACAAACTGAAGCACAGATAGGGAAAAAAAGAATGGAAAAGAAGGAGAAGAACAAGAAAAGAGAACAAACTGAAGTATACGTGGAGAGTTCTCAAATGATTTAAAGGAGAAGAACAAGGAAAGAGAACAAACTGAAGTATACATGGAGAGTTCTCAAATGATTTAATAGGTAATGAGAGTACAAGAAGTAGAAGACAGAATGGACAAAAGGAATAATTAAAGATATAATTCTTGAGGCCTTTCCAAAATTAACAAAAGTCATTAATCAGCAGACTCACAAGACCTATTACAACTGAGTGCAGTGGCTCATGCCTATAATGCCATCAGATTGGGAGGCTGAGGCAGGAGGATCTCTTGAGTTCAAGAGTTTGAGACCAGCATGGGCATCATAGGGAGAGCCCATCTCTCCAAAAACAAAAAAAAAGAAAGAAAAAACAATTAGTCAGGCAAGGCGATGCATGCCTGTGGTCCCAGCTACTCAGGAGGCTAAGGCATAAGGATCGCTAGAGCCTTGGGGCAATCGCTGGAACTTGGGAGGTCAAGGCTGCAGTTAGCCATGATTGCACCAGTGCACTCCAATCTGGGCAGCAGAGCAAGACCCTCTATCAAAACAACAATAGTTCATTACTGTATCCTTAACCCAAGCAAAATAAATGCAAAGAAATATACTTGTAGGCATAACATGGTCAAATTTCTGAAAACCTAAGATAGAGACTCCTCTTTATCTTCTGCTGTGCTGAGGGAAGAAGGTAAGGGAAGAAGGAGAGCATGCAACCACATGTCCCCATGAACACAGGATTTAAGGCCTAAGGCAGTATTTAGGAGAGAGAAGTCTTTTTCTTTAATAAATTTTGGTATTTTTATTATTTTAAGAAAGAAGAAAGAGAAAAATCTAAGATGAAGTCATTTTTAAAAAGATTTATTACCTTTGAAGGAACAATAGTAAGACTCAAGTAATTGAAGATCTTTTTTTTTTTTTTTTTTGAGATGGAGTCTTACTCTGTCACCAGGCTGGAGTGCAGTGGTACAATCTCGGCTCACTGCAACCTCTGCCTGGGTTCAAGCGATTCTTCAGCCTCAGCCTCCCGAGTAGCTGGGACCACAGGCGTGTGCCACCATGCCTGGCTAATTTTTGTATTTTTAGTAGAGACGGGGTTTCACCATGGCGGGGATGGTCTGGATCTCTTGACCTCATGATCCTCCCGCCTCAGCCTCCCAAAGTGCTGGGCTTACAGGTGTGAGCCACTGCGCCTGGCCCAATTGAAGATCTTAAATGTGAAGAAGAGAGAGAGGTGGAGAAAGACGGCTGAATACCAAATTGGACAAAATAGCACTTAAATAAAAACCAAAATTCGGGTGAGCAGTTGCAGTACCTGGCTTCAACTTCATATCACTGAAAGAGGCACTGAAGAGCGTAGGAAAGACAGTCGTGAATTGCTGATGCCACCCTACCCCCATCCCCTCCCTGCAGTGGCCTCCTGGCACTGAAAGAAAATCTGTTCACTTGGGGGAGGGAGAGCACAGTGATTATGAAACTTTGCATTGGAACTCAGTGCTGCTCTGTCACAGACAGCAACACCAGGTAGACCTCAGCTGGCACCCTTAAAGGGAAGATACAGACCAGCCCTAGCCGTAGGGGATCCACTCATCCCTGCAATTGGAACCTGAGTTCCAGTAAGCCTCACCACCACATGCTGAAGTACTACTCTGGGGTCCTAAGTAAACTTGAAAGGTTAGTCTAGGCCACAGACTACAGTTCCTGGGCAAGTCTTGATTCTCTGCTGGCCTGGGGAGCATGCGAACTAGTGAAATATCAGCAAGGGGAGCCAAGGGAGTGCTTGCACCAGCGCTTCTCCAACTCCAGGCAGCATAGCTCACAGCTCAGAGAGGGACTCCTTCATTTCACTTGAGAAGCAGAGAGGGAAGAGTAAAGAGGACTTTATCTTGCAACTTGAATACCAACTCAGCTGGATAGGGCACAAGGTAGAGTCCTGAGGCCCCCATTCCAGGTCCTAGGCCCCAGATGACATTTCTAGACATAATTTCGGCCAGAATGAAACCGGCTCCCTTGAAAGGAAAGACTCACTCCTGACAGGATTCATCATCTGCTGACTAAAGAGCCCTTGGGCCCTGAATAAACAGTCAGGGTACCCAGGCAGTACTCACCTGGGCCTTGGGTGAGATACTCCAAGACGTCCTGTCTTCAGCTGTGACCCAGCACATTCCCAGCTGTGGTGGCTATAAGATGGGACTCCTACTTGAGGAATGGAGAGGGAAAAGTAAAGGGGACTTTGTCCTGCAGCTTAGGTATCAGCTAGGCCACAGTAGGAAACAGCACCAAGTGGGTTCTTAGGGTACCCAGTTCCAGGCCTTAGCTTTTGAATGGGATTTCTGGACCTACCCTGGGCCAGAGGGGAGCCTTTGGGAGCCCACTGCCCTGAGGATAAGTCTTAGGCCTGGCAGCATTCACCACAAGCTGACTGAAGAGCCTTTGGGCTTTGAGGGAACATCTGTGATGGCCAGGGCTCACTGTGGGCCTTGGATGGTTGTGGCCATGGGGAGAGACTTTACTGCTTGTGGAAAGGGGAGGGAAGAGTGGGAAGGACTTTGACTTGTGGCTTGGGGGTCAGCTTATCCTCAGTAGAGCAGAGCATCAAGTATAGATACCTTAGGTTTCTGACTCCAGGCCCTGGCTCCTGGACTGCAGCTCTGGATACAGTTGGGACCAGGGGAACTCACCACTCTGAAGGGAAGGACACAAATCTGGCTGCCTTTTCTGTCTCCCAATTGCAGAGTGCTAGGGCCTTGAGTGAACACAGGCCATAGTCAGGTCTTGGTTACCACAGGCTTTGGGTGAGACGCAGTGCTGTGCTGGCTTCAAGTCTGACCCAGCAGTCCCTGTGGTGGTGGCAGCCACAGTGCTTGTGACACACACACACACACACACACACACACACACACACACACCACTTCCATAGCTCCAGGCAGCTCAGCACAGAGAGGTTGTGTTTGGGAGAAAAGGAGGAGAACAAGAGTCTCTGCCTGGTAATTCAGATAATTATTCTGGATCTTATCCAAGACTACCAAGGTGGCACCTCTACAAGTCTGCAAGAGCCACAGTGTTACTGGACTTGGGTTACTCCCTAATGCAGATATGGCTGCAGTGACCAAAAACTTAGATCACCACACCCAAGTTTTTTCAAATAGCTGGAATTCTTTCCCTAGAAAAATGGGTACAAACAAGCCCAGACTGCAAAGACTACAGTAAATACTTAACTATTAAATGCTCAGGCACTGATGACCATTAATAAGCATCAAAACCATTGAGGAAAACATGAGCTCACCAAACAAACTAAATAAGGCACCAGGGACTAATCCTGGATAGACAGAGATACGTGACCTTTCAGACAGAGAATTCAAAATAGCTGTTTTGAGGAAATGGAAAGAAATTCAAAATAGTTGGGAAGGAATTCAGAATTGTATTAGATAAATTTAAGAAAGAGATTGAAATCGTTTAAAAGAATCAGGTAGAATTCAGCAATTGAAAAAGCAATTAAAATACTAAAGAATGCATCAGAGTCTCTTAACAGCAAAATTTGTTAAGCAGAAGAATTAGTAAGCTTGAAGACTGGATATTTGAAAATACACAATCAGAGAAGACAAAAGAAAAGAATGAAGTACACCTACAGGATCTAGAAAATAGCTTCAAAGGGGCATAGATAAGAGTTATTGGCCTTAAAGACAGGTAGAGAGAGTGATAGGAATAGAAAGTTTATTCAAGGGGATAATAACAGACAACTTCTTAAACCTAGAGAAAGATATCAATTCAAGTATACGGTTATAGAATACAAAGCAGATATAACCAGGAAGCTAACCTCAAGGCATTTAATCATCAAACTCCCAAAGGTCAACGATAAAAAAGGATCCTAAAAGAATCAAGAGAAAAGAAACAAATAACATACAATGGAGCCAGGTACAATGGCTCATACCTGTCATCCCAGCCCTTTGGAAGGCTTGAGGCTGAGGATTGCTTGAGCCCATGGTTCAAGACCAGCATGGACAACATGATGAGACTTCGTCTCTATAAAAAAAATTCAACAGTTGGTCAGGTGTGGTGGCACACACTTGTAGTCTCAGCTATTTTGTAATCAGAGGTGAGAGAATCACTTGAGCACAGGAGGTTGAGGCTACAGTGAGTTTTGATCACACCCCCACACTCCAGCCTGCGGGACAGAGAGAGACCTTGTCTCTGAAAACAAACAAAAACCATACAACAGAGCTCTGATATGTCTGGCAGCATTTTCAGTGGAAACCTTACAGGCCAGGAGAGAATAACATGACATATTTAAGTGCTGAAGGAAAAAAAGGTGTATCCTAGAATTGTATATGCTGTGAAAATATCCTTCAAACATGAAGCAGAAATGAAGCCTTTCTCAAACAAAAGCTGAAGGATTTCATCAACACGAGACCTGTCCTACAAGAAATGCTAAAGGGAGTTCTTCAATCTGAAAGGGATGTTAATGGACAATGGAAAATGATCTGAAGGTACAGAACTCGCTGGTAATAATAAGTACACAGAAAACTCAGAATATTATAATACTGCAATTGTGATATGTAAACTACTCATATACTGAATAGAGAGACTAAAAAATGAAATGATTAAAATAATAACTACAACTTTTCAAGACATAGTACAGTAAGATATAAATAGAAACAACAAAAAGTTAAAAAGCAGCAAGACAAAGTTAAAGCATAGAGTTTTTATTTTCTCCTTGTCTGTTTGTTTATGCAATCAGTGTTGTCATCAGCTTAAAATAATGGCTTAAATTTGAAACAGAGAAAACTCCTAGGGGACATGGTACTGTTCTTTGAATAAGTAGCCGATAATTTGTCATAGGGAGTAGTTCGTTCCTTCCAAAGTGAAGAACAGACCTAGGATCATTAAATCAGTGGGTGTTACAATGACACTAATTGCAGCTCAATAGAATGAAAATTTTTTAAATTATAAAAGCCTAATAATTGGGACTTTTCATTCTTACTCATTTAATAATTATTTTGGGGGAGCCTACTGTACATCAGGCACTGTTGTAGATACTGGGTGTATGTCAGTTTACAAAAGAAGGAAACATCCCTGCTCTCACAGAACTTGCATTCTAATGGGAGAGAGAGAATTACAAGCTAATAAATAATTTGTATGGTACACTAGAATGCAAGTAGTGACATGTAGATAACAAAGCTGGGAAGGGAAAAAAATGGAGAGTTAGAGGTGGACAGCATGGCTTAGTCAGAAGACGCCTCATTGAGAAAGTGCAAGGATCCTGAAGCCAGAAGAAGTAAGAGAAGCCAGTGGTGGCTGGAGCATTGTGTGCCAGGGGAATTGAGCAGGCTGAGAGGAAAAGGACATTGTAGAGGAGCCATGTAGGGTTATCAGGTGGACTTTGGCTATTAGTTGGAGTGAGACATCATTGTGGGGGACGAATTATCCACACATGTAGAATTTTGAAATATGTAATGCTTTTGTTATTTACTAAATGTCTACCTGCAGAAAGAAATGGGGTAATCACCAGCAGGGACTACAGATATACATTTAAAAAGAGGTTAAATATATGTTTGAAAATAAAGGGACTCACAGTTCAGGACAAATGAATGTGTGACATTCAACCCTAAAAGAATCATGTTAAGAATTAGTAATATTTTTGCTGCTTGATTTAACTGATTATGTATTGATTTCTTTCACTTATTGAGGAGTTAGGTCTCAGAGGGTTTGAGCAGTGAAGTGACAAGTTTGTTTTTATACTTAAGCAGATGATTCAGGCAGAGAAAGGCAGGGAAAGAGAAAAGCTAATGCAGTAATCTTGGAAGAAGATAGTGGTGGCTTGGGCAAAGTTAGTAGCTGTGGAGGTGATGAGACATGGTCAGATTCTGGAGATGTATGAGAGGTAGAGCCAAAAGAATTTGCACATAGGGTTTGAGAAAAAGGATACAAAGATAATTCAGTTATATATGGCCTAAACAACTGGAAGGATGAAATTAACCGAAAAAGGAAAACTGTAGGAAGATTTGTATTGGAGGATTTTGTGGGTGGAAATTAGGAGTTTATTTTTGAAAATGTTGACTATCTCAGGAGTTAGTGAGTTCCCCTTTTCTGATGTGGCAGAGGCTAATCAACCACATACAGGGCTTAAAAGGGGTTACGATTTATGTTGAATTAAACCAGTACTTCCTAAATTTAATGTGTTTCCAGATCACCAGAGGATCTTGATAAAATGCGGATTTTGACTTACGAGGTCTCATTTGAGGCCGAAAATTTTACATTTCTTCTGGGCTCCTGGGTGATTGGGTCTGATACTGATTCTGGGTGATACTGATGTGCCATTTCAGAGGCTACACCTTTTGTAGGAGATGATTAAATCAATTTTTTTGCAAACACTTTAAACAGAGACAATTTAAAAAATGTATTTTTTAATGAATGCTAGCAATTTTTAATGCTAAAAGCCAAAACACCATGAAAGGTTCTGTGAGAAACATTGAATATCCTCCATTCTCAGTAGTTCCCACTCTGTATCTGAGGTTGTGCTCAATGGATTCTTTTTTTAACATCAAAATTTTCGTAAACTTTTGTTTGATAGTGGTTGATAATAAAACACTTCTGTTAATACTTTATATGAATTTGTACTTTATTCTCAAAAACATCTGATACACTGGAAAACAACAAAACATACAGAACATGTTACTTATTCAGTCATTGCGCAGTGCTTAGCCCCAGGTATGTATTGTCATTGACCCTCCCTTAATCCTTTACATTCTTTTACTTTGACCTCTGTTTCCGTTAAGCTCAATCTGAGATTCTCCTATTTGGTGATGTGTTCAGCCATATCCCTGATTTATGCTATAGGCCTGAAGCACAGTCTGACCTGAAGTTGTTCCTTTATCTTATACAACCTCTTCTCCTGAGAAATTGTTCAGGTCCTTGTCTCAAGCCAAACGAGAAGCAGGAAACAGTTAAGTAAGATGTTATAAAGGCAGATTTTTTAAAATTACCTGTGCTGAAAGTGTTTTTTTTCATAGGCTGATTAGAGATTATAAACAAACAGGATGTAAATATTTAAACATGTTTATAACTTAAGCCTATTGGTAATTTAATAAATTGGCTGGTCCAAGTGAAGTGATATTTACAACTAATTGATCATGACCAGTTACAGGTTTCTTTCTTTCTTCTCCACTCCCACTGCTTCACTTGACTAGCCTCTTTGAAAATAAAAGTTAAGAAACTTGGTTACTCTTCACTTATATAAATGACATATATTTCTTAGAAGCTTTATGTTATACAGTATGCTGGTGTATTAGCTATACCTTATTAACAGTTATGAAATTTATGAAAACAGTTCTCAGAATCTTGCGCCATTTTATTCTGTAATTGCTATAGAAGGATTACACTGGATTTATATTATTTATATTTCCTATGTCTTTTCTGAAAATCTCATTTTCTCTGATTCTGAATACTGTCTGCAAGTAGTTTGACTTGATTTTCATGGTTTTTAAGGATTTTCTAAAAATAACTTATGAGAAATAGAATAACCTTAGCAGTTATTGATATAATAGGAATCTTTGAGACATTTATGCCATTCCTTTGCATGCATTCATTTATTACTTGAATTCATTTATTTATTAAATATACAATGATTAAATATTTGCAGCTATTCAATAGACATGTATTGAGTGCTTATGATGGCTAGACACCAATGATAGATATCTATTTTTTACTAGAACCTATGGTACTGTATGACTTCACAGAAGTCAAGACCTCAACCACATTTTCTTAAAATTACATTGTCACTTCATTGTAGTTCTGATAGATTCCATATCATAGTAATTGCATGTTTTGTCTACGTCACCTCCCAAAATGCCTAGATTGGTGAAATAAATGAAATTAGGAAGTTTAAAACTTGCAGCCTAAACTTTTTTCATGGTCTCATTTTTATCATTAAGTGGCCTTACAGCATTCTGTTCAATCTTCTCAAAATTACTATAGGAAGAAAGAATGATCCTAGAAGTTCCATCCAGGTTTGCAGTTTTTCACAGAAAGGAATAAAGAAAAGTGTTCATAAATTTCATTCAAGTTTTTCTTTTTAGAAGTAGTGAAGAGAATAGGAATATCAGCATTAATTATTCATGAGTATATTTAAGTAAATACATTGCTTTTTCAGTACATTTTAATGATCTTTTTTTCAAATTCTATTTATATTCTGTTTTTAAAAAGTATTGATTATTTAAATTTTAGCTCATTATTTAGTCTTATCAAAATAAGAAAAGGTTAAAATAACATTTGAAAAAATTTATAAATAAATTTGCAGAGTGATACCTTTTTGAAATTATGTGTACCTTTATTTTAATCAAAACTATGTACACATACTTTTGAAAATAAGTGTACCTATATAAGGCATTTAAATTTTTCTAAATAAAAGGATAATCATGTTTGTTTTTTAAAAATCAAATAACACCAAAGTGTATGCAGTATCCCTCCTTGCCAGGGCTTATTCTGAATTGTAACCACTTCCTTACTCTGTGGCCACTGTTAGATCAACACTCTTAGACCATTTATCTTTATGCGTGTGTGTCTGTCTTTCCTAAATAATGGGATTATACTCTACATAGATAGTATTCTTTAACTTGCTTGTGTTTTAACTCAATAATATATTGTGTTCATCTTTCAGTATCCTCATATTTAGACTTGACATTATACTGGCCTGTTTTTGAACTGTTTTAGACAGCAAAAATCAAAAACCTATGTAAACACTGATTTTTGTCTTGAACCAAGAAAATATTCCTCACTATTAAAGTTTAGTTAAAACTTAAAAACTCTTTATATACAGTACTCTGACTGAGACTTCCCTGACCTCAAACCTTATTAAAGATGATAAAATGTAAAAGGGAAGGATGTCTTTCCTTCAGTGAAAGAGTTACCAGGGCAATCCTTGAAGAACAAGTATATCAGCAAAAATAGGAAATTGAAATTATTGTAGCTGATGTGTTCCTTGTTACCAGTTGAATCACAAAGGCAAAATTATTCACAGTTCAACACTGCTGTGTGAATGTCACAGATGTTTGGGCTTTAACAAACCACGCTGAAATGTTGAGAATATCAACTCTCTGCTCAACACCTGTCATAATGTTCAGTTTTAAATGTGAAAAAATCCCTGTCTTTTACGCAAAATGCGTCTTTCTCTCTGATCTGACCTCATCCTGTACTCTAAATCTTAGCACTAATTGCCTTCTTACATAAGACTCTTGCTCAAGTTAAATATTTTGTCTAATCCAATAATATTTATTATGTCCCTTTCTGTGGCTCTTGTTTATGTATGCATTTTTAACTTTCTTGAAATACAGCTATCTTACAGTTTAGTCTCTCAGGGTTTTTGTTATGAAGAACTTTACATTGGTGAAGGTTTGGATCCTTTAAAATTTGATGTTCAACACTATTTAATTTTAATAAATCCTTAAGAATCATATCTATCTTTTAATGTCCCATTTAAATCTTGCTTGCTTTTTGAAATTTTTCATATTCATTTTCTTAGAAGAAATATCCCCTTTCTTTGGCCTTTAACAGCAATGGCTGACCTCCCTTTATACAATTATAATACAATATTAGTAATAGTGGCAGCAGCAGGCCAGGTGTGGTGACTTATGTCTGTAATCTCAGCACTTTGCGAGGCCAAGGCAGGTGGATTGCCTTAGGTCAGGAGTTTGAGACCAGCCTGGCCAATATAGTGAAACCCAGTCTCTACCAAAAATACAAAAACTAGCTGGGTGTGATGGCAGGTGCCTGTAATCCCAGCTACTTAGGAGGCTGAGGCAGGAGAATCGCTTGAACCGGGAGGTGGAGGTTGCAGTGAGTGGAGACTGCGCCTCTGCACTCCAGCCTGGGCAACAGAGTGAGACTCTGTCTCACACACACAAAAAAAAACAAAAACAAAAACATAAAAATAGTAGCAGCAGCAGCAGTAGTAGTAATAGTAGTAGTAGCAGCAGCAGCAATAGCTAACATCTATCGAGTGCTTCCTTTGTGTCAAAGATTCTGTGTAATGCTTTCAACTGCCTAGATCTCAGTTGAGCCTTATAATAATCTCATGAGTCAGGTATTATGATTATCTGTATTTAAGAAATAAAGTACTCAGTCTGTAGACATTCAGTAGTTTTTCCTAGGCCACACATAAGTGACAGAACCAGGACCGTCAGTTCCATTGCCCATTCACTTTACCACTACATCTTGCTGCTTGTATCTGACTTTCTTGTAAGACACACCAGCTTTAATTAAACCATCTTATTTATAACCAGTTTATAGCATTAAGTTTGAAACTTATTTTTGAACTTTCAAATTTACATTCCATTAAATTTTGTTATTTAAATATTGCAAAAAGAAAACATTAAGTACCATTTTCAGTACATTCTCTTTGTGTTCCTTAAAACAGTCTCAGCTAGGACGGACTTAATAGTACAACCTTAGCACCATAATTTATGCTGAAAACATTTATAATCCCAGTGTTTGAGCTCTTTGGTCCTTGAAGGTACTTGAACATACAATCCATTTTAAGAGAATTTCCATCAGAATGTGCTTAATACTGCATTTGTTCTACAAATATAGCTCCCCAGCTAATGACTTTGATTGCCATCAGGGTTTTTCTCACATCTCTTATGAGGTCTGAGATGAGGAATGACCAGATAAATATTTACGTAAATGTATCTGATTAACAAAGTCAATATATTTTATGGCTCTTATTTATAAGCAATATTTAAAAGTCATTATAGAACAGAAGAGTTATGAGTCTTTTCTCTTTCCCCTAGTAAAATTTAGTTATTAATCTAGTTGTCTCAAAATTATGAAAGAAAAAAAAAGTTAAAACTTTTGTTAAATGCCTTTCTTCATCCCTTTGTATACTTATATATCAGTTTCTTTATAAATTGTGATGAAAAAATACTGGTTTTATTTTTTTCTAATTACGACTTTGTTCACATGTATTTTTTATATAGGAAAATTATATTAAAGTTGACTATGTTATGACGGCTTCTGGTAATTCATGTTTCCTTCCCACTAATCCTGTGCAATTGAGAAACACTGTATTCTAGCTATATATCTGAAAATAAGTGTTTATAGAATTCAGTATATAAATTTGGAAGCCACATAACATTATATATCAACCACCTATGTCATTGCTCTGTCATATTGTATAAAATACTAACAAAAGCTTTTCATATCTATTCGAATCGATTTTTAAAATAGTGATTTTAACATAGTGCTACCTCATACTTTTTTCAAGAGTATTTCATGTGTTGTAAGAGAACTTTAAAATATTCAAAGCAGAGCTTTTTCCTTCTGTAGTATTTTTAATTAGAAAGTTTTTTAAACTTTCATCTTTAACTTGAGAGATGCATATCCTTCTTGTAATTGGACATTTGTGAACTTCTGCATACAGCTTTTTGTTCATGCCATAAATATTTGTGGGTTTCTGAAGTCCCTTCTGGGATTTTATCTGTGACTAATTTATTCCAAACTCCTTTTTAAACATTGTCAATTGTGAAGTTTTTCAACATTTTTTAATTTTTTTGCAGACATTCACTAATCCTTTTCAGTGCATTCAGTACTAATAGATTTGATTCTGGCATGGGTTTTAGCTTTTCTCCATAGAGAATTTTATTCTCTTAAAACATGTCTACAAGTATTATATGAAAACTGCATGGTAATTTTGGCAAATTTTTAAAGACATCTTTTATAAGTGAGGCTTCTGACAGGTGTACCCTGTTCTGTGGCAGTTTAATCCATGAAATTTAACCTTTAAAGAATTATAAAAGACAGGGACCTGATTCACCTTTTACTCTTAGAATACATGCATTAATAGAATTCTTCCAGAAATACATACAGAATTTGTTTTCCATCTACTTATTGTTTTTTTTTTGTGTGGTCAACTTTTGCAGCAATGTTTGCTCTGTTTCTTACTATGAGTCTGATAACACACCATCAGTCACAGGAAGAGTGAGAAAATATGCCTTATTTTTAACATAGTTGATGAAAAATTTAACTTTCATTACAAAAATTCACTGTATTTCATTGTATTTTTGTGTTAAATATTTATGGTAATATAAGTCAATAGCATAAATATTTAACACAAAAATATACATTTCTTCAGAAATTTACTGTTTTATATAAGAGCAGAAGTTTTCAAAATCAATATAGAATGTATTTTAATTTTTTTTGGTGCATACTCAATTTACTGAGATTTATTTTGATTTATATATTTTTGAGACAGCATCTCACTCTGTCTCCCAGGCTGGAGTTCAATGGAGCAATCCTGGCTCACTGCAGCCTCTGCTTCCTGGGTTCAAGTGATTCTCCTGCCTCACCCTCACTGGTAGCTGGGATTACAGGCATGTGCAACCATGTCTAGCTAATTTTTCCATTTTCAGTAGAGACAGGGTTTTATTATGTTGTCCAGGCTGGTCTCAAACTCCTGACTTCAGGTGATCCACCTGCCTCAGCCTCCCAAAATGTTGGGAGGCCTTGTCCAGCCAATTTATTTGAGATTTAAAAAATCATAACTTCCTGAAAATTAAGTATCTTATTGAAGGTCTTAAATAAATTAACCTTGAGGGACTACCAAGTGATCCAAGATACAGATATTTGCAAGTGACATCATTATTTCATGCATTAAAATCTTGACAGTATCTTCGAAAGAATTTTTAAACTCCAAATTTATGTCTCCTGTTACATATACTCTTGGCTAATTTTTAAATGGTCATCCTGACTTTTAATGGGGTTAATGTTCCCAATATGAAGTAACATTAGATTAATGTGACCAATGAAATTCATGATTGAGATTGACTAAATTTTTTGTGTTGTTTTATGCATATACTTTTTCAGTTGAAGATTGAGGAATATGGCCAATAGAAAATCAGACAAGATTAACATCCTTTTATTGATGAGCTTAACATCATCAACAATTATGTTTGTATGCTTCAACAAATTGTGTTTATTTTAAAATAGGAAATCCATTCTTTTTTATGGAAACATTAATAATAGCTTTTCTTCATTCCTGATGAATGTACCTCAAGGTATAGCATTTCTTTTTTATATGTCATTATGGTTTCTCCTAAAACCTAGCTTATCATCAACTGTAACACTGAGCTGTAGTTTCTAGACACAGTGTTAAGATTCAATTCTACAAATCCCCACAAAACTGTTTCCTTCTGCCTCCTTTCAACTGTTAATTTCTTCCTAATTCTCTTTATATAAAAGCATTCTCAAAATAACCATTGTGTTGGTTTTTGGCAAAGGTCATGCTTCATATCTAGTGATGTTATGACCCTAATCCTTTAATGGTTAGTGTTAGTTTCAAATAATTCCCTTTTAGTAAGTCAGAGAGTTTGGGATAGTAGGTATTTAGATTAAGTTGCCTAAAAGCTTTGTTTGAAAATATTATTGGCAGAGTTTTAGTTTGTGGTGTTATTCAGCTGATCTAGTTGAAGGCATGGATTTACATTTGGCCCTCACCAAAGTAACTGCATCTTTTTTGGCTTCCTGTAGCAGGATATAGATTTCCATGAATATGTTTCTATTTACTGCCAAAAGCTACCTCAATAACAGTGTTGAAAATGACTATAAGTTCTACTGTCATAAATTTTAGAATTTTCTAGATATATTTACTTTTTATTGCCATTTTTATACTTTCTTCTAGAAATTCATGTTAGAAAGAAGCTACAGAATAATAGAATGTTAGAGTTCCCATCATAACAGTTTTGTGTTTTGAATTTGGAAAATCTATTTTGTACTTCTTTCAAATATATTTTGGTTATATTAAGTACACTGGATATCTAATATCTTACCATAACCATTTCTGATTGTGTACTTTCATTAAGGCATTCACATTGTCATGTGAAATTAATATCTAAACATCTCTGAGTTAAAGACGCGTGAGAGAAAGCCTAAAGTACCTTTAAAATACATATTTGGGGCTTCTGGAATATGATGGCTATTCACCATAACCACTGACATATAAGACAACTGTTTAAAATATAGTAAAACGTTGTGCTACTCTGAAGTGTCTGATGTAAAAGAAGAATTGCATTTTTTTCATTTAATAACAAAGATCAAATATTGTCACTAAAGAGTAATCTGAATGTTTATTCCTATAACGATTCGTATAGTGTAACCTGCACATCATCACAAAGGCTTGAACAGAATCGATGGATTTTTTTCAAAAAATCTTTGACCAACTTCAAGTGTAAGGAACCTGTAAATGTGAGAAGCAGTGTAAGCTTTGTAGTTAGAATTTCAGCACGATACATTTTACCCTTTGTTGGCTAGTGTCCCTTTACAGCCAGTCCCCTCATATCCCCTAAACCAAAATAGAAGCTAACTAAAAAGAAAATTAGGAAGCAAGCATCTCTGAATTCATTTAATGTGTACCATTAATAAATTACCTCTTCACATTAAATAAGAGCACTTGCTAAGCCCTGGTAAGTTAAAATGTTGTGACCAAAAAAAAAAAAAGACCTAATAATTTTTGCATGAAACAAAGTAAATAATGATTTTCCAAAATACCAATTTAAACAATAATTCTTAAATATATATACTTATCTTTATTTTAAATTTTATTTTGTGCTCACTGAGATCACTGTCCTAGAATAAATAAATAATTTGGCCTGTTTTATGTACTAGAAATGCTTATCTGTTTGAAGAACTTCCATCCTCTATCGTGTAGACAGATCAATCTGAAACAGTTTTCTTGCTCATCATTTCTAACATTGAACTTTGAGCAAAAATCAGATATCTGAAAAGCTTTCTACATTGAGAAAGGTAATGAAAAATACAAACATGATTCTAAAAATAGGTAAAAAGTTGGTACATAGCTAATTTTTTTTCTTCTCACTTTTTTCATTTTTTAAATTGACTTAGAACTTACATTCAGGAATGCATACTTATCATTTGTGTACAGTTGAATGAAGTTTTACATATATATAGACATGTTACCACAAACCAGCACCCCAGAAACTTTCCTCATTCTCATTCTCATTCTAGCCAGTATCTGGTAGTGCAAAGATAATCATTATTCTGACCTCTGTAGCTATGTATTAGTTTTGACATAATTAAATGTTAATTATCAATGTTTAGATTGTGAAAACTTTTGTCTCAACATAGGTTGTCATCTGTATCTACTTGACATAATTTCTGAGCCAATATCTGATCATATAATTCAAAATGTAAATGATTTTAATCAGGGTTTTTTTGAGACAGAGTTTTGCTCTTTTTGCCCAGGCTGGAGTGTAATGGCATTATCGGGTTCACTGCAACCTCCACTTTCTGGGTTCAAGGGATTCTCCTGCCTCAGCCTCCCGTGTAGCTGTGATTACAGGCACACAGCACCATGCCCGGCTAATTTTGTATTTTTAGTAGAGACAAGGTCTTGCCATATTGTGCAGGCTGGTCTTGAACTCCTGATCTCAGGTGATTCATCCACCTCGGCCTCCCAAAGTACTGGGATTACAGACATGAGCCACTGCACCTGGCCTGATTTTAATCCGAATTTAAAGCACAATTTTGAGCTTTATTTTTAAACTTTAATATCAAATAATATATTCATTCACTCTGGTATTTTCCATATAAATCTTTGTAACCATAAGGGAAAAAATTAAAAATTCATATTTGGAGATTAAACATTATAATTTATAACATCTTCATTCTTTTATATAAATTCCTACCATATACCCTAATAACTGTAGCTATAACATGAACTTTTGAGCCAGTTTCTATCAATTTTACTTAATACTATAGTTACTTAGTGAAGAATGTTCTATACATATATGTGAGGCATTTGTACAACATAGAGTGCATAGCTTCTGTTAAGGAAATAGTGTTTTGTATCCTGGGACCCTATTATTCTTTAACTGAATTGACTGTCATCCAAGTATGGGTTTGATAAACTGACACAACAGTGAAAAGAATCCCTGTCCCATGTCAGCTTATCAAACACACTGTGGACAGCATATCTTTGGCATTAAACACATCCCCAGTCATTAAAATTCTGAATAGACGTCACGAAGCTTATGTTCAGTGAGACACAACCTCAGTATTTCCAGGTGATTTTAAGAACACCTGATAAAACTGAGGTATAGTACCACTAAACTTTAAGAATTTTCCAAAAACTAGGGGAGAATATAACATGCATAGAGTTACAGAATTGCAGTATTATTTGTAAGTTATGAGATATATAGAAAAGTAAAATCTTCTCAATCTGGTAAACCATGTCAAATTATGCTGTAAATATATTTACACTGCAAAATAAAAATTAATATGTTTTGGTTTTTTAATCTTTTTTATATAATAATAGATATCCCCCTGGGAAAATTATCCTTCAGTCTGAAACACTCACTGTTTTTTTTCCAGCTCCATTTATTTAATTTGAAAATGTCCATCATCAAAAATTTAGGAGCCTTTTTTGGAATGGTGCACCAAAATTATTTTTACATTGTCCAAGTTAAAATATAGGCATGTTTGAAAGACATTTAAAAATTTATTCTAGTGCTATAAATAAATTCGTGTGAAAAGCTAACTTCTAAGGTGACATAGGTCAAAACATGTTTACTTATAATAATACTTCATTTATACATATCTATAATAAAATAGTTAAATTTATAACATTTACAGGTAAATTTGCCTGATTTTTATATCGTACACCATGCAAAACCATTTTTCCAGGTTTGCTCTCCATAGTTTAACCCTCCAAGAAGAAGTTACATTATGCAGTTACAGTACCTTATCAGTGGAGCTCCACTTCCAGCTGCAAATGGAAATGTATTGCAACAGCGCTAAATAGAAGTTGCCCTCCTCTTTGGAGCAAATTGCAGTATCCAAGAGCTCTTTATAACAAGGGACTACTTTTAAATGTGTCTGGTCACCTCAAAGGATATGTAGAGCGTTTCCTGCCAGTAGAATTAGAGGAAGGAAGCACCAGGCCAAAATGTTTGATGTGTGATGTACTATAATTCTTTTCATGTGTTTGGTGGTGGCTTTTATATGATGATCAGTGTTCTGCTACTATTTGTGACCCTGGTGTGGTCCAGGTCATTAAAGTTCAACTTTTCTTAATGTATACGGTCATTAACTATACTAACAGCATTATTGTAATTAAGGTTAGTGCTTTCTTTTAAACAACTGCATCTCATTTTTATTAAAATATTTCTCATAATTGGAAAATCAACCTAGTGATTGTGATTCTCGTGAAAGAGATGATTCAACATTAGAGACTTCTAGTAGTAGCATTACTGTAGACAGATGCTCTTTAGGTTTCCTCACTTTACCTTGTAGACCTTGTTTTTAAATCAGCATTTTCTTTCCACAATTTCCTGTGGGTATATAAAGTTCAAGATGGAAACTAGCTTTACATGATAGTTTTCTTGGATGTTAGTCTCAGAGGCAATAAGAATTAATAAAATTGCTGTCAGCAATATTATATACCTATAATGAAATAAAATATGATTATATGTGTTCTTTGTTATTCTAAGATCACATATTCAGATATTTAAATTTTTAGGTTTTCAAATATTTACTCAGTTTAAAATATGTAAAAGTAGGGTCTTTATTCTTTCACATTTATCTTACTGTGACCTCTAAATTTGCTTTTGGATTCTTTTTTAAACTTCGATATCATTTGCTCACCTATTAGTCATTTAGCACTTGTCAATTTGACAGTGATGGCTTGAAAAGAATATATGCTCTGTTTTGGGATGTGTGTGTCTATCTGTATCTGAGTGTGTCTTTGAGGGTTATTTATTTGAAGAGCCAGTTTCATTTTTTCACCTTATATGAGTATCCAGATATTTTTGATGTTTGCCTTCTGTCTCTTTCAGGACTAGTGCTGGATATATCATTAATACATTAATTTGAATAGGGCTACATGCCAAAAAGGATCTTCATGTGATAAAATAAATTGTCTTTCCTCCATCCATAATGAATCAATTTTATTATCTCCCTTATTAATTTCTTAAGAATAACTTGTGAGCACCTACCATTTGCTAGCTATTTGTTAGATGTAAAGCTGCACTGGTGACAAAATTATTCATAATCTTTACCTTCATGGAACATAGTTTAATCGACTTCATTGCTATACTTAAATTTTTTAATTGATTTCTTGTAAATATCATTTTCTCTAGGTAGAGAAATATATGGCTCATTTAGATTAAAAAGGAAGAACTCACAGAATTTTTTTATGTCCTGAGTGTAGTGTACCTGCATTTATTTTATTCCATAAGAAAGTATTTGACCAGTTTCATAAGTTAAGCCATTGTCATCATAGCTTAACTAACTTTTCAGGTTGTGGCTTATGGTATTAATATTTAAGATCCAAATGGTCATGACTGCATTGTAAGCATAATGAAGAGTGTGAAAATATTTTTTAAAATATCTGAGGTCTTTCACCATTAATTTGTAAAGAATTTTTCTGTTGGCCTTTAAAAAATAAGTACAATAGGCCAGGTGTGGTGGCTCATGACTATAATCCCAGCACTTTGGGAGGCCAAGGCAGGTGGATCACAAGGTCAAGAGATCGAGACCATCCTGGTCAACAAGGTGAAAGCCTGTCTCCTAAAAATACAAAAATTAGCTGGGCATGGTGGCATGCACCTGTGGTCCCAGCTACTAGGGAGGCTGAGGCAGGAGAATTGCTTGAACTCAGGAGGCAGAGGTTGTGGTGAGCCGAGATTGTGCCATTGCACTCCAGCCTGTGTAACGAGCGAAACTCCATCTCAAAACAAACAAACAGAAAAAAAAAACAACAAAAAAATAGGGACAATAATTTTCTGCATATTCTTTCGCATTATCTTGGAACATATTAAGATATAGGTGTACAACATATATAATTCAAAAACATTAATATTGAATGAGAATGATGTATGATTATAATTTTTGTATTTTATATTACATTTTAAGGTAAATGTGATTTTATTAATGCCCACAAAATATGATTTGAATATAGAGTATTTAGAGAAGAAATTACTGATACATAATAAAAATTAGGCCAGAGCCATGGCTTATGCTTGTAATTCATGCATTTTGGGAGACCAAGGTGGGAGTATTGCTTGAGGCCAGGATTTTAATACCAGCCTGGTCAGCCAAACAAGACCTTGTCCTTACAAAAACTTAAAACATTAGCCAAGCACACACGTGTAGTCCCACCTATTTGGGAGGCTGAGGCAGGAGGATCACTTGAGCCCAGGAGTTCAAGACTACAATGAGCTGTGACCACACCACTGCACTCCAACCTGGGCAACAGAGTAAGACCTCGTTTCTTAAAAAAAAAAACAACTTAAATTGATTAAATTGGGTCGGATGCAGTGGCTTACACCTGTAATTCCAGCACTTTGGGAGGCCAAGGCGGGGGGATCACAAGGTCCGGAGGTCGAGACAAGCCTGGCCAAGATGGTGAAACCCTGTCTCTACTAAAAATAAAAAAAAATTAGTTGGGCATGGTTGAATGCCCCTGTAATCCCAGCTACTCAGGTGGATGAGGCAGGGAAATTGCTTGAACCCAGGAGGTGGAGGTTGCAGTGAGCCAAGATTGCACCACTGCACTCCAGCCTGGGCAACAGAGCAAGACTCCCATCTCAAAAAAAAAAAAAATTTAACTTGATATAATGAATAGATGCATTTAAAGAAATTGGTAATGGAAAAGATGCCTGCAAGTAAGTATTGATGTTTCATTTTTGGAAGTATATTCTGTTTCTTTTATTTTTGGTACCCTAAAACAGAAAAGGACATCGTTATTTCTATAAGCATTTATGTTTTTAAGGAATACTTTACAGAATTAATGTAATAAGAGATCTAAAATTCATCGCTAGCTAAATTGGGAGTCATTTTTGTAGCATCTCTTTAACAGCTGTTTGACCTCATTGTTCTCAGTTCATAAATTTTATATTGAATGCTTTTGCCTCAGCACACATGCTAAGGTGTGAAGAATATCCTTTTTCACCACTTTCAGGTCTCAATTTTATTGATAGAGTATTTCCTAGCTATTTCTCCACTTTTTACCATTTTTATAACTAAATTTTTGAACTTGAAGAATTTTTTCAGTAAAATAATATTCTATATTATCTCAGTTTCTTTTGTATTTCTTTTGAAAGATATAAAAAAAATTCTTGTTTTTGCATTTCTTTTGTAACCAAAATCCAAAAACCACGTAATAGCTCTGTGGATTTTTATTGTGGTTTTGAGTCCCTATTTCAGGTAACTGTACTTTTATGTTTTAAGTGTTTGTCTTTACTATTTCTCGGTGTTTTCTATTACAGGGTTATTTTCTTAAAATGTATAGAGTCATGGTATAGAAGCACAAATACTAAGATTAAATACTTTTTAGTCATCATTCTGCTTATAAAACCTGCCAAATTTACATTGTGATTTTTTTATATGTTGCCTCAATTCTCCCTATGCCTTTTCTGTTTTAATTATAGCTTAGAAAACTCTAGGGGTAATATATTTATACACTATATACTGGATTACTTATCTTTTTTTAAGATTACCAAAGAATATTGTTCTCTGGTATCAATTAAAAGTTATCTAAAAATTTATTAACAGAACAATAAAGCTTAAATATTTTCATCAAATGTTGCTATTTTTTGACTAAAGTTAATTCTATGTGGCTAAAGCTTTTGATATAGTACTAAGTCAACTCTTACTATATATTCTTATGAATAAGCATAGCACATTTTTTAAAATTTTACTTTAAGTTCTAGGTTACATGTGCTGAACGTGCAGGTTTGTTACATAGGCATACATGTATTATGGTGATTTGCTGCAACTATCAGCCTGTCATCTAGGTGTTAAGCTCTGCATGCATTAGGTATTTGTCCTAATGCTCTCCCTCCCCTTTCCTCCCAACCCTCCAACAGGTCCCAGTGTGTGATGTTCCCCTCCCTATGTCCATGTGTTCTCATTGTTCAGCTCCCACTTATGAGTGAGAACAAGGCATAGCACATTTATTATTGCCGTATTTGTATAACTCTTGCCATGTTAAAACATTAATGTCCAAAGTAAATAAATCTATCTCGATACTTTGGAAAAGATGGGGAAAAAGATTTTTACATTCTGATTTTTCTTGAAGAAATAAATCTGTCTTTATATTAAGAATGCCGTAACCATGCTTCATTTCCCAAATGAAACAGGTAGTGATCTGTTCTCAGCTTTATTAATTCCTGAATGCATGGATAAAATATTATATTTGGAGTTCTTATGAATAGTTATATGTAATATGTTAAACATAATTATTGCTGGAAATCTGGATAGTGTTTAATTCTAGATTTAGTGGAGACCTTTCTAGTACCTCCACTTACAGGATTAAGTTTCTAGAGGGAAAAATTTTCAAAAGAAGCAAGTTCTAATGACAAACTTTGGAACATAGCTAGCACGTTTCTTGACAGCATGTACCTTTATTATTAACAAGGACATCCTCAGAATTTCTTTGTCACCTCATTGCTGTTTAGAATCATAGAGGGGCCTAATAATATCTACATAATTTATTACAACTTGATTATAGATGCTCGGTAAGGGAGACTTTCTCAGAGAAGTGTCTTGGTGCTATAGTAGCCACTGCAAAACTCAATGCAAGAGTTGGAAATAGGTGAGATTTTGAAGACTATGTTGAGCTATGGCAAATAGGCCAGGTAGAGGAAAAGAAGGTGGTCAAAGGGTAGAAGGCAGAAATAAAGCATGATACATTTAGAGACATTAAGATATTTGTTTTTTGCATCAGGGTATGTTACTGGGGCATAGTGAGAGCAATGTGGGGAAAAGTGATTGCGATCAGATTGGGGAAGCTTTGAATTCCTGGTTAAGGAATTTGTGCTTTATTACATAGGTAGATGGAGAGCTTGTGAGTATTTTTTATCAGGTCTGAACTATTTTGGGAGAATTAAATGCAGTGCCAAGTACATAGTAAGTGTTTAAAGAGCAGAGCCTTTCAAAGTGACCCTGGCCAACATACAGCACTTAGCTCCCTCAATTTTATTTGTAAACAGGGAGGATAATACTCCCTACCTCATAGGGTTGTTATGAGGATTACATAAATTAATGTGTGTAAAACTTGTCTGGTACTTTGTAAGTATTCAGAAATATTTACTGAGTTTTATAATTCAATCATAATTTTTATACTTAATGAATGTTTTTAAAATAGTCTGACTATTAGTATTTAATATATTGATTGAATTGTGGAAAGAATTCTACCCACCCCTTTTTGCTTATGCAAAATTAAATAAGTGAAATACCAAAGATGAACTAAGAAATTGTAATCTAGTATGTGCTGCAAACAAACAAAAAACCTTACAGGCATCCTTCCCAGCTATGCAAGAGGTTTATATCAGTTTAAAATTCCCAGATAATTTTCAACTTGTTGTTTCAAGCCCTCCCTAATAATAGGCCACATTACTAGCTAGAATTTGAATAGCATTTTGCAGTTTACAGATACTTTTGTATGTATTTTCTCCTTTAGCTTTCACCCCCTTCTTGGGCAATACTCAGTGCTAGAATTCATATTTTACAGCAGAGAAAATGAAGCTCAGGGATGCCTAAGATCATACAGCTTGCTTGTGCTCTTAACCACTACACCATATTCTGTTTGGCCTTTTTTTATTGAAACAACTGTATCAAAACAATATAGAGTACAAGAAAATGCATTTTCTATACCTACCACCTTCCTTTGTTCTGGACCTTGCTTTTTAAACTCTAGCATGTTAAGACTTATTAGACATAATTTCATTCATAGATTTTTACTGTGATATAATATTCTATTGCATGAATATACCAGGTTTTTATGTCATACCTTCTGTTGATTGACATTTGCATTTTTAATTTTTCACTATTACTTTGTAGTGTTAAGATGAATATTCTTCAACATTCTCCTTGTACACACATATAATAGATTTTCTAGGGCAGTGCTTTCCAGTAGAATGTCCTGTGATAGTGGAAATTTCTGTATCTGCATTATTTAGCTACATGTAGCTACTGAAACTTAAGGAGCTAAATTTTAAAAATTGTATTTAATTTTTATTTTTTGTACTTTAGCTTCTTGGGTACCTGTGCAGATCATGCAGGGTTGTTGCATAACTATGCATGGCAAGGTGCTTTGCTGCCTCCATCCCCCCGTCACCTATATCTGGCATTTCTACCCGTATTATCCCTCCTTCCCCACCCCCCACTGCCCTTCCCCTAGCCCCCCCAACAGACCCCAGTGTGTGATGCTTTATTCCCTGTGTCCAAGTGGTCTTAATTTTAATTAATTTTAAAGAGACATATACAGCTAGTAGCTATTGGACAGCATAGCTCTGGAGTATGTATCTAGGAGTTTAATTGTTAGGTGGGTGATAGTTTACATAGCCTCAGTGCTGATAGATTTCACCAAATTGATCTCTCAAGAGGTTGTGTGAGATTTATATTCCCAATTCCTGAGTATAAGAGTTTCATGGCTCTCTGGCAAACACTTAGTTTTAATACTGTTGCATTAGGCACTGTACACTTAGGATTGCCTTGATACTGGATATTTCTGGATGATGTTTAAGGAAAAATATTTTCTCTCTACAACTGGAGGTGATACTTTAATGAATGATACTCTAGTATGACTAGATATGCTTCTAATGTATGGTAATAGAAGGGCATTGTGCTACTGTGGGGAAAATATATCAAAATTTCTGTTCAAATGTTAGACTAAGTAGCACTTGTTGCTGACTAGAAGATTCATGATTGATACTTCTCCTTAAAGAAACCATCTTTATTCGATTAATTTGCATATTTTTTTCATATTTTAACATCATACATTAAGAGGTTTTATGGACTGTTGGTGTATTTTTAAAAGTTCATACCTTTCTTTACAAATAGAGAATTGCTTAATGATCATTGTAAGTTTGAGAGTACTAACTTCTGGTCCTATTCTTTCTTGACCAATTTTATAATATTTGTGGGTTGGAAGTAACTCCATAATTATAAATTATGTTAAATAATGTGACAACACTTATTTAAAAGGAGTTGATTTGTTCTGTACCAAATCTAAAGGGTTTCTTTTTGTTTTCTCCTCGAATTATCTGTTTTAAATTAATTCTAATCTGTTGCCTTGGACTTAGTCTTTGTCCTCTTTAACTTGAAGACTCACAGTTTTACATCTGACTACATAACTCACAAATACATTTAAATAAAGCATAATCTTACATTTTATTTTATTTTGAAGGCCAGTTCTCATGTTGTTAGGTACAGAAAGTAGGCAACAAGAAGGACTGAATTTGTAGTCAGAAGGTGTGGTTTCCCATTTAGACTATGCTGTTTCTCATCCTCCTTATCTAAATCATCAGCATCTGTAAAATGCAGTTTACCTATAGCACCCTGTGAGTTATGATTTACCTAGATAATATTGAAATCCCTTTGCAAACCATTAAACTGTAAGCAAATGTAAAGTCGCATTATTAATATTATTACTATCATTTATGTATTTCTGTATTTTGCATTGCAAAGCTCTTTATAATTTGGTAGTAGAATTGGAATGATTGGGAATGAAAGAATGTAATTAAAGAGAAAAAAGTTTGAATTGGAATGATTGGGAATGAAAGAAGGTAATTAAAGAGAAAAAAGTTTAAGTAATATAATTAGGGACATAGTAATACAAGTGAATTTGGTTGAGAGATAAAGGGAGATATCTTTGTTAGAATTGTTATTAAAGATTTCCCAAACAATTTGGAATTAGTACTTGTTTACATACAGTTTAACTAATTTAACTACAATTTGCTTTTCACAAATACTTTTCTACGAATTTTTCTTATTATAGAAGTTATTTAGAAAATTAAGAATCTGACTTTAAAAAGTAATGTACTATGAACATTTCTCTCTGTCATTAAATATTATTTTAAAGCCTTATTTTTAATGACTCAGCAGTGTGTTTAAATACCACTATTGCTGACCATTTCAGTTGAGATTATGAATAAAAGGGAGTCAATTCTGAATCCTAACTTATAATCTCTGTAAGGAAGTCTTCTATGTTGACATAATTTTATGAGTAGGAAATGATGGGAAATAATTTTGATTAGTAGATAAAGAGGGAATGTTACAAACACTAGGAGAATTTCACAGAAATTTTCAAATAGTATACTCAAATTTGATTTGGAAATGAATAGGGACACTGTTAATGACCAAAATCAGGGATTCTAAGTAAACTAAATGAAAAAAATTGAATAGAGAGAAGACAATATCTGAATGAGAAAGGATGCACACACAGTTGGAATAAAGTCCAGGTAGTTCATGGTTTGTAAAATAGAAGTTGACTTGCAACCCTGGTAGATTTTATAGGAGAATCCTTAAACCAGGAGTGTTGCCCAAAATATGTTGTAGAAACATTAGAAGCAAGAAGATGGAAGGTCTGAATGCCTTTAATAAGGACACATGATAAATTTGATGTGCTTATTACCATCTTTAGAAACCTAAAAAATGTAGAATTTAGAGTTTTACTAAATTTACAGTTAGCCTTTCAAAGTAACCAATTTGGGAATTGCAGTATATGTATTTCACTGCTAAGAAAGATCATTCTGGACTTCAATATATGTGAAGTTAACTTGTATGCCAAGTACTTGTACCATGAAGAAATCTATGAGGATTTTATGGAAACAAACCTGTAATATATTAATATTATTATAACATTCTCAAAAAATCTCTCTGATCTCAAGTATTGTTTGTTATGAATTGTTATATATAGTTACTTGAATTAAGCAATTAATTTGTACTTATCCTAAAATTTAATGTTTGAATATTAAAGAATAATATTTAAGAATTGTGCTATTTTATTAGTGCACTATGGAAGAGATTGCTTAATCTTGTAATACTTTATGTCTGTGGCATGTGTTATGCTAGTTAAAAATCTGGAATCACATTTGACAATGCTTTTGATATTTCTTTTTTTTCTCATAAGCCAACCTAGGCATTCCTTTGTTGTTTTATTACTGTCCTTTTTTAAAAAAATATTCAAATGTTTTCAAGTAAAGTCTTTCACATTCTGTATGTTGGTTATTTGAACCTATATATGGAATTTTATATTTGTTGCTGTTAAATTCTGTCTTATTAGTTTTGATTATCTCTTTGTTCCAATATTTTGAGATATTATAGAATCTGGATTTTTTCATTTACCATATTAGCTATACTTTCTAACTCTGACATCTGAAAATTTGATGATTAATTGATATGAATTCATGTAAATTAATGATAAAAAAACATTTAGTTCTGCCAAATCCTCTGGCATGTTATTAGAGACCTGACTCCATATAAATACTGTTTGAATGTGGTATTAAATCAACACTGAATCCATTTTGCTGTTTTCCTCAAGTCCCTATTTCTCTGTTAATGAAAGTGTCTTCATTTAATCACTTACACATCTTTATAACACTGAATTTCATAAAATTGGTGCTGTTTTCTCATTTGTTATCCTTATCCTGTCACCAAGAAAAGGAAACGGGTCTACTTTGGTTTAATGTGTTCTTGGTTATCTCATAGAACTCCTGGTATAGACGCTTCCTATTTTCAGTGCTTAAAACCTTCCAACAAGTAATCTATTTGGTTGAAGAACAACATAGTTAACTTTTCAACAAAATTGAAATCATATTGTTATTTTTCTCTACTCTAGCACCTTGTCTGTAATATCTGAGAACACACATAGATTCTTCAATAAAATCAACAGATTTTTCAGTGCAGTTATGGTCAGTTAGTGTATTGCATTTGAACACATTTCTAATGAGACGAAAATTGTTCGGCCTATTTTGATACCTTTCACATTGACTGAACATTGTATGCCTATAGCCTCTTAAATCAGCATGCCAGTATAATCCATTTAACAACATAAGTGAGCAAATGAGGATTTATCAGCTCAAATTTATGACAGTTCACTAAATAAAAAAAAAATTCAAAGCTCAGGTTTTCCAGAAGAAACATTGTGAAAATTTAGTTTATTTCCTTAACCAGTGAGAATATTTTGAGAATCTTCAAGTAGAAAGAGAGGAATATTTAAATTCTAAGGAAGGTGCCTATAATTTAGTTATCAGAAAGAAAAGAGCTGATAAATACTGCTGACTGTCATGTCATTATTACTTTATACTATTTAATAATTTAATTGAATAGTGTGAGTTTTATTTCCCTGTCATAGAAACATTTAATATAAAATTGCCGCTTCATTAAAAAGTTTATAGTAATTAAAAATTTTTTCTAGAAGATATGCAATTGCTTTCTTAGAAAATAGGTTAATAATTGGATATACTTGATTTTCATTCCTCTTATAAGCAAGCTGCTTACTTTTGCAAATGTGAAATGGGTGATGAATGTTTTAGAATTAATTTAACACATGGACTAAAGATATAGAGAAAATGATTTTCTTACATAATATTCTGTTTCAATTCAAGAAATTACTAAGGGACTCTTTTGTTTATTAAACTGTCTGTGTCATCAGTGTTCTTTTGGATGTTATAGCACAGAGTAAGTGAAACCGATTATATGGATTCAGTCCCAAAGCAAGCCAGCCAGGCCCTCTCTTATCCACTGTAGTAATAACAATACCTAGATGTCATTTATTTGACACTAAGGATGTCAATTAAAGTTACCAAATTTAACTCCAAAAGAAACCTAAGTAAACGTTTACTCTGATATTCGATGAGGTTTAGTTGACTTTCTCAAGGACAAAGCTTGTGAAGTAGTAGAACTAGATTTTGAATATAATTGTGACTTTAAGATTCATGCCCATAATATAACATTATATCACACCGTCATTGACCATGGAACCCTAAGAATAGCCAACCATCTTACAAATGTGTGCCATTCATCATAGAATTGACTAGGCCAGAAATTATAAGCCAGTCTCCTTCAGTTGACAAATACATGTACTTGCATCTGTGGATCAGTTGTGCCACAAATGATTTCACATAAAGCATAAAATAAAACTGAAGATGGAGCCCTGGAGAACACCAGTATTGGCAAACAAAAGAAAGAAGTCTAGTAAAGGAGATTAAGGAGGAATAATTTTTGTTTGCCAATACTGGTGTTCTCCAGGGTAATACATTCAACTTTGTATTCATTAAACTTTCATGTATTAAAAGCCCACCATGGGCAGGCATAGCGGCTCACACCTGTAACCCCAGCACTTTGGGAGGCTGAGTCCGGTGGATCACAAGATCAGAAGTTTAAGACCAGCCTGGCCAAGATGGTGAAACCCTGTCTTTACTAAAAATACAAAAATTAGCCTGGCACAGTGGCAGGTGCCTGTAATCCTAGCTACTTGGGAGGCTGAGGCAGGAGAATTGCTCCAACCCAGGCGGCAGAGGTTGCAGTGAGCTGAGATTGCGCCACTGCACTCTAGCCTGGGTGACAGAGCAAGACTCTGTCTCAAAAAAAAAAAAAAAGTCCACCATGTGCCAGGCCCTTCACTTGTTGCTTTGTACATGAAAGTGAGAAAAAAGAACATAGCCCAGCCTTCAAGGTTGTAGTGAGTTAACAGAAACCTTAGCCTTGAAGAAGAAAAGAGATGCTACCTCTAAATAGTTCAATGAAGAAAGCAAATATTAATTCTTGTTTTATAAATGAGGCAGCCTTAGATTTTCGGGGACCTTTTCTCTGCTCACTTCCGTTCAGATAGCAGAGATGTAATGTTCAAAGTTAGCAATATATAATGCACCAAGTATCAGAATGTGGTTTTGAGGATAGGGTTGCTAGTTTAGATAAAAGAGGGCATGATCCTCAGCCTAGTCCAGCCTTTCTGAATCGTAATCTCTAAAGATGGGAGCTTAACATTTTGAACAGACTCCTTGGGTGATTCTTCTACACTCTGAAGATAACACCCCTACCCTAATCATTGGTGATGGAACTTAGCACTGGTTTCAGCCTGACGGGTAACTGTTATATCACCTGTCCTATTTACTCTCAAAATTGCTGTCACTTATGAAGACTTGATGATAAATATGTAGACATTTAATTTAATCGAGGCATAAAAGGTTTACTTCTTTTTCATTCCTATTTTCTGCCTTATTTAACATTTTGTAGATCTCAATTGAGCTATAAGTGAATGAATTTCACTTCTTCACAGTGAATTCCCAAGATATGCCTATTCAGCAGTGAGTAGTAAATGGTTCAACATGAGCTGTTCCTTATGTAAACATACAAAAGGCCTGACCCAGACTAAATCAATTTAAAAAGGAAAACATTAAAGCTATGTTTCCTGTTATATACTTAAAGTCTTCTTTGGTTCCTTATGATTACATTATTGACCAACTATTGCAGACTTTACTTTATCCTCCTACACCAAATGGTATGGGATAAGAGTTTCGGAAGGGCAAAGCAATTACAATTATAACTCCTACATTTTAGCCGGTAAAGCAGCTTTTTGTGCTAAGGGTAAGGAAGTCATGGGCTTCTTGACTCACCCCCTTTCCTGATTTGAATTGCTAAAAGGTTTTAAAGGCTGCCATAAGGAGAGAGAGCAAAGTTCATAGAGCTTTTAGAAGTATGTGAAGTTGAGACCAGAAAATTTATGTACGGTTTATGATAGTAAACATTTCTAGGAAACATTTAATTAGTAAGTGAAACAATAATATAAGGCTTTTCTATTATGAGATGTTTACATTTTATTTGTTAAGGAAGACATTGTTAACATTAGACATTCTGGCCCTCGTGTAGGACCAGCTATAGTTCTTTACCTGTGCTAGCTACCTAGTAACATATCGTTCTATGAGAATTATTTGCCCTAATTATTCTGCAAGTGTTATTTTTGCTACAAAAACTTGGTATACTAAATAAATAAAAGTTCTCTTGCATAAAATATACTTTCATTTTTTGCATTGCAATTAGAATATTTTTCACTCCTACCAGTCAATTTTTAAGTTATAAAGTTCTTTGCTTAGGGAAAATAACATTTTAAAAGTTGTAAAATTGTAAAATGATTTTCAATCTTTGAAAAAATTAAAAATAAGTTATTTTGAATCTTGTGTCTATAACCATTTACCAAAAACCATTGTATTTATACCTTTTAAAAAAAGTCTAGTGTGCCATGAGATGTGAAATATCTTTCAGAAGACATCTTGCTCTAATAGTGCTTAATGAAAGTTAATGTACCCCATAAATGCAAACAATTATGATTTACCACTAAAAGTAAAAATTTTAAAAAGTTAACATATGATATCTGAAAACCTTTTTAGTGTGTTTTCTTAATGTCATATTGAAAAACAAAGCAAAATGCTTTTAATATTTCATATAACTGAAATCAGTTTAAGTATATATAGGATAAAATAGGGGTATATCTTACACTTTAAAAAATAAAGATTAGTCACTATTTCAAGTTGAGAGAAAAAAATTCAAGTACTTTTTGGAAAAATGAAGTAAATAAGTGTATTACAACTGTATTTTCTTTTAACTACAGAGAAAAATAAATCTTGGTGATTATGTAGTAAGAAATATTACATTTTTATCTGCCTGAAAAAAACTATCCTGTATTTGTTTTTATCAGAGAAAAATTAAACCAAACTCGTAAATTTTATACATATTAGCTAATTCTTCAAATTATACCTTTATACCTACCTTTATAATTTGTAATATAAATTTTAATTATCTACAGAGGAAATACATTGATGTTTACTGGTTTTGATAGTTCAGGAGACTAAGATTGTTGGAGAAACTGTGTTTTAAAGATGCAAGTATATTTTTAATTGGCCTAAATTTTTCACAATAATTTTTTTCTTGGCTTAGAAAGTAAGGGATTTATTACATGCTAGCCAGCATGGTGTTAAAACATTGTTAAGTTGATGAAACAGATCAAATTAGAAAATATGAGTAGAATTCATTGAGTTTGATTTATTAAATTGAATATCAGTTGTCTTCTCTGTTCAGCTTTTGTTTCTTTTTAGAATCCTAGTATGTGCTTAATCTAGCCAAGTCTGTCTTACTCTGACTTTTTAGTCATTTTGCTCTTTTTTTTTTTTCTTGAGACAGAGTCTCACTGGGTTGCCTAGGCTGGAGTGCAGTGGCACCATCTCAGCTCACTGCAACCTCCTCCTCCCAGCTTTAAGCAATTCTCCTACCTCAGCCTTCTGAGTAGCTGGGATTATAGGTGCACACTGCCACACCCAGCTAATTTTTTGTATTTTTAGTAGAGACTGGGTTTCACCATGTTTACTTCTATGTGACATTTTATACAGAGGCTGAGGAAAGATTTCAAAGTGGGTTTTTTTTTTTCTCTGATACTTTTTGAAGTTTTTATGATATGATGACTTTTTTTTTTTTTTAATGAAAGAGAGAAAGAGAAAGGGGGAGAGAGAACAGGAGTCTTGCTCTATTGCCCAGGCTGGAATGCAATCTAAAAATAGGTATTAAAAACCTCTTTTAGGCTGGTGATTGTGCTTAACAGCTGAGACAGGAAGAAATAAGGAAAGAAAATAACAAACAAACAGCCAACCAATATTTCATTTAAATCTGTAAAATGCTATGCAAATGCTGAAGAGTGATTTGCTTCCATTTATGTGGTCACTTTCAAAATAGGTGTAATGTGATACTGAAAAAAATGTATGTTCTGTGGACCTGGGGTGAAGAATTCTATAAATATTCACTGAGTTTACTTGTTCCAGGTCTGAGTTCAAATCCTAAATGTCCCTGTTAATTTTCTATGTGGTCACTTTCAAAATAGGTGTAATGTGATACTGAAAAAAAATGTATGTTCTGTGGACCTGGGGTGAAGAATTCTATAAATATTCACTGAGTTTACTTGTTCCAGGTCTGAGTTCAAATCATAAATGTCCCTGTTAATTTTCTATCTCGTTGATCCATCAGATATTAAAAATGTGGTGTCATCTCCCGCCATTATTGTGCAGGAGTCCAAGTGTCTTTATAAGTCATTGAAAACTTGTCTTATGTATCTGGGTGCTCCTATATTGGGTGCATATATATTTATGATCATTGACTCCTATTGTTGCATTGATCCTTTTACCATTATGTAATATCCTTCTTTGTTTCTTTTAGTCTTTGTTACTATTAAAGTCTATTTTGTCAGAGACAAAAGTTACAACTCCTGTTGTTTTTTTTTTTCCATTTGATTGGTGAGTCTTCCTCCAACCTTTTGTTTTGAGTCTTTGTGTGTCCTTGCTTATGAGATGGATCTGTATAGAGTGTGCTGATGTGTTTTGACTTTTTATTCAGTTTGTGTGTCTGTGTCTTTGATTAGGGTGTTTAATCCATTTAAATTTAGGATTAATATTGATATTTGTGAGTTTAATATTATCATTTAATGCTAGCTGGCTATTTTGCCCAATAGTTTATATAGATTCTTCATTATGAAGATACTCTTTACCTTTTGGTAAGTTTTTGGGATGACTGATACTGGTTGTTCCTTTCTGTATATAGTGCTTTTTTTCAGAAGTTCTTGTAAAGCAGGCCTGGTGGTGATGAAATCTCTAAGTGCTTGTTTGTTCATGAAAAATTTTATTTTTCCTTCATTTGTGAAGCTTAGTTTGGCTGGATATGAGTTTCTGGGTTGAAAATTCTTTTCTTTAAGGATATTGAATAATCTAGTTTGTAGGGTTTCTGCTGAGAGATCTGCTGTGAGTCTGATAGGCTTCCCTTTATGGGTAACCTGACCTTTCTCTCTACTGCCCTTAGAATTTTCTCCTTTATTTCAACCCTGGTGAATCTAACAATTATGTGTCTTGGGGTCGCTCTACTTGAGGAATATCTTTGTGGTGTTCTCTGTATTACCTGGAGTTGAGTATTGTCCTGCCTTACTAGGTTAGGAAAGTTTTCCTGCATAATATCCTGAAGAATATTTACCAGCTTGGATTCATTCTCTTCAAGACATTCAGGTACACCTATAAAACATAAATTAGGCCTTTTCACATAGTCCCATATTTCTTGGAGACTTTGCTCATTCCTTTTTACTTTTTCTTCTCTAATCTTGTCTTCCCATTTTATTTCATTAAGTTGGTCTTCAACCTCTGATATCCTTTCTTCTGCTTGATCAATTTGAGTGTTAAAACCTGTGCATACTTCATGGAGTTCTTGTATTGTATTCTTCAGTTCCATTAATTCACTTACATTCCTCTCTAAATTGTCTATTCTTGTTAGGATTTCATCAAACCGTTTTTCAAGGTTATTTGTTTCTTTACATTGGGCTAGAACATGTTCTTTTAACTCACAGAAGTTTCTTATTATCCACTTTCTGAAGCCTAATTCTGTTATTGGAATGCACTGGTTCTCCATCAAGCCTTGTTCCCTTGTTGATGAGGAACTGTGATCCCCTGTAGAGGGAGAGGCATTCTGATTTTGAGTATTCTCAGCCTTTTTATGATGGTTTCTTCCCATCATTGTAAATTTATCCCCCTGTCATCTTTGTAATTACTGACTTTCAAATTAGGTCTCTGAGTGGACGCTAACTTGTTGATTCCCAGTGCCAAAATCTGAGCAGCCCACTGCACTGGCTAAAATAGCGGCATCAAGATTCTTGGTGCTTTTCTGTCCGGGAATCTCCGGTCTGGCTTCCCTCCTGAATCCCTTCTTCAATCAGCTGAATGGGTGACTCTGCCTTCCCGGAGCTCCAAACGTCAACCAAAAGGGGACTCAGTCCCATTTACTATGCACTGAGAACCACCACGTTGGGGCGCCGGCAAAACCGCCAAGCGGGCCACAAGAGTCTCACTGGCAATCAGTGGGGCTCCTCCGCTGGGAATCTCCTGGTCCGTGAGCAACAAAAATTCATCTGAAAGTGTGGCGTCCTCTCCTTCCCTGCACTTCACTGGGAGCTACAATCCTGAGCTGCTAGTGATAGGCCATCGTGGATCTCTCTCTCGATATGATGATTTCTATGCCAGGTTCTTTATATATTATCTCACTTAATTTTCATAATTCAGAATGAAACCCAGGTTTTCTCTCCTCCTGGCTATTGTGCTACTACAGAGAATTTATGTAACCTGTTTGGCAGGGGAGAAAATGCCAGTTTGCAAGGCAAGCCCATCTTGTGGGCTTCACCTCTTCTTCAAACACTGGGCCTCATACAAGCCTCTGACACTTGGTACAGAAAGGCCCATCTTTAGCTGGAAGCCTCCATGCCTTATGGCATTGCCTTCTCCCCTGCCTCTCTCCAGGCCTGCTGTTCAGAACCTTTTCAGGGTTTCTAGATGTCCTACTGCCTCATAACTTTCAGCCTTTAAACCTGCTATTTCCTCTGCTAGAGATTCTTTCTTGTATGAAACAAGATAACTGGACTTTTTTGAACTTGTTTCTACATTGCCGCCTTCCTTCCTGGGCCTCCCAAGTCTGGGTCAGGTGTCCCTTCTATGTGCTTCCCATTTTCTATACATAACCTTTTAGAGTATTACATGTTGTATAATTGCCTCTAAATCCCCCATTAGACTGTAAGCGGTATGAGGGCAGGGATCATCCAGAGACCTATTATTCTTAGGGCCTATCACAATACCTACCATACAGTGCCTCTGTTGAACAAATAATGCAAGTCAGGTCACTGGAGGAAGGGCTGTTTTGGTAGGAGAATAGAGTTTTAACAGTCCTGACTAAGTCTATGAATAGGTAAGAACTCGATTGCTTTCCACCACTTAATACATTACTAGCAGTTTTATACTGTCACAGTATGCTTTTAAAATGAAGTCATTTTCATGTAGAAAAAGAGCTATAGAAGGAGAAGTAATGTTATATTTGGTAGAAGAAATTAGAGGATACTGTATTAATAGAAATATCTTCTAGGAAGAGTGACAACTAGGAGAGAAGTTTTTTTTTCACAGTAAGTCATAAAACCTTTGTCTCTATAAATCTTCCTGTTGATTTAACTGTCTATTTAATCTTCACAACATCCTGGTTATATTTCCTTTTTTCTTGCAAATACAGTTTATTTTGCCTTCTAGCTTTATCTTTTTTCTTTTTGAATACTAGAAATTTGTCTATTTTTGCTTTGTTGATCCTTTCTTTTTTGTTAATCTGTGTTCTATATCCTTTCCTCTTTCTTTAGTTTATTGTGCCTTTTTGTGTTTAGCTTATTGAGCCTTATTAGCAAATATTTGCTAAAACTAATATTTTAGATAATAAATTTTTCTCTAAATGCCACTTGAACTGCATCCTACAACATTTAATGCATAACATTCGCTTTTAAGTATCAACTTTTATTATGATTTTTTGACCAGTGGATGACTAATTTAGAACTGTGTTTTAAAATTTCTAGAGATAGGCAGTTTTGTGAATTTGCTTCTTTAATAAAATAACTGAATTATATTGTGCTCAGAGGATTCAGTCTATATGATACTAATTCACTGAAATGTACTGAGGCTAGCTTTATGGCCTAGCAAGTTATCAGATTTTGTAAATGTTTCTATGTGCTTGAGAAAAATATCTGTTGTCCAATTGTCAGCTACTGTGGTCTGTAAATGTTCACGTCATCACACATATTATGCTTTTCAATTTTTCTTTTTTTTTTCTATCTGCTTAAAGGGTTAAAGTTTTCCACCATAGGTGATAGATTTGTCAATTTCTCCTTGTACAACTATCAATTTTTCTTTTATATGTTTTGAGGCTATTTTTACAAATAAATTTAGAATTGTCTTAACTTCCAGATGTACTGAATCTTTTGTCTTCAGACAGTAGCTCTGTTTTTAAATAGAGTTAAAGTCTATGTTGTATAATGTAAATATAATTACTTACATTTTTTGGTCAAATGTTTGCCTAGTATATATTTTTCCATTTGCTGACTCTTCCTGTGCCCCAAAGTTTTAGGTGTGTCTCATAAAAAACAGAATATTAACTGATTTATTAAATGCAATATGACAGTTTTTATCTTTTAATGGGAGAGTTTAAATTATTTATATTCATGCTGATTATTATGTTTGGATTTTTATTTGTATCTTCTTACGTGCTTTCTACTTGGCCAACTTTGGTTTTTCTTTTCTGACATTCTAATTTTTATTTATTTGGAAGTTTTGTGTTCTATGTATTTTTAGTGGCTACTATAGCTATGTTAACATGTATTTAACAAGAGTCTGAAGTTAATATATTTTTCTTCCTCCTAAACAATACAAGAAACTAGAACCTTTTATCTCAAATTACCTGGTCCCCTTATTTATATACTATTATTTTCCAGTGTCTTATTTTTGGCCTGTTTTCTCATCACAGTTTAGGCATCATCATTATTATTAATTTAAACTAATATTGGTTTAGACTTACTCATATATTTACCAGAGTTTTCCTTATGTTTAGTTCTTGGGATACTTTGGGCTGCCTGGATTTAGGGCTTGGTATTTTTCAATAATTGTGGAATAATTTTCAGATGTTATCTCTTCAAATGATGCCTCCTTCTTGTTCTGTATATTACCTCCCTCAATATTTAATTAAGGATTTTTTAGACTTTCTCTCTCTATTCTCCCTGAATCTTAACCTTCTTTCATTTATAGTATTTCTTTGCCTCTTTGGATTGATTACATTCTGGATTTTATTGGATCTTTCTTTTAATTCGCTATCTTTAGCTGGGCTTAATCTGCTTGAGTTTTTTTTTTTTTTTTTTTCTTATTTGTAGTTCTACATGGTTCTTATTAAAGTCTTGTTCCCTGCTCATATTTTGAAGATTTTTTTTACTTTTTAAATAATCATTTTATATTTTATGTCTACTAGTCTGTCCATTGCTCCTGCTCTTGTGTGCATTGTGAATTTTGAAGTGAGTCTCATTTCACTTGGAACCTGATCTGTGGAAGTGCTTTGAGTTGAAATTGATTTCATCCCAAGAGAATGTGCTTTTACTTTGGCCTTTGCCTGTCATCTGGCAGCAACTATCAACCTGAAGCAAGATTCTCCATATTTGAGACTCAGACTTCCAAGTGCAGGCTCATGATTGCAAAATCTTGGAGCATTGTTTTTTGGTTTGGGTTTTGTTGGTTTTTTTATTTATTTATTTGTTTTTTTTTTTTTTTTTTTTCCTCTTCACCCATTAGTAAGGTAAAGACAGGTAAGTTGATAAATTACCTTGTCCCTTTCTACCTGAGCATGACTGTTTCTTAAAAAAAATTTTTGAAATATAGAATCATAAAGAATTACAAAAAAATAGAGAGAGAGGTCCTGTGTGCACTTCACCCAGTTTCCCTCAGTGGAAAATTTTTGTATAACTATAGTATAATATCAAGACCAGGAAGTTGACATCAGTACAATCAATACACAGTTGTATTCAGATTCTGCCAGCTTTATATGCACTTATTTGTGTGAATATGTATAGTGCTCTATGTAACTTTGTCACATGTAGATCATGTAACCACCATCACAAAAATCAAGATACAGAACTGTCCTGTCTCCACAGAGCTCCCCAGAAGGACTGTTTCTAATTCACCCTTTCACTGCTGGTGACCCTTGGTGATCTCAGCTTTATGTGAATTGTCTTCTATTAAATAGATTCATCATTTGTATGAGCCCTGAGCTTCATCACCTCCTGTACACTTAACAGAATAGAAAATCAGTGTCTACAGGATTTACTAGAAAACCTTAGAGTAAAAGTCAGCTTTGGAGGTGCTTATTTATTGTAGTTCCTGGTTTCACATTATTTGGGAGACTTTGCAGCTTCTGTTATTGGTGTTGGCTCTGGGATGTGTCTGAAAAAAATACTTTAAATTCTTTTAAAGCAATTTAATTATTAGAGCCAGGAGATTCATTCAGAGTTTCTAATATGCCATATTCAGAAACAGGTGGTACTGGAAATGTTAAGGAACATTTATCTTTATAGTTTTTATTGTAGTTATTCATAGAGAAGTAGATTTGGTTTTGATACTTGTGCATCTGTGGTTAGTTGGTGGTTTAAATATGCTGTTCATTCAGAATCATATAATATAATATACTTCCCTAAGCTAATAAAATTTATAAGGTACTTATTTATGAATAATTTTTCAATTACATATATATTTTATTTATCTTTATAATAGTCCTTATATCAAAATAAAACACAGAGAAGTTAAATAATTTCTCCATGCTCATAATCATTGGAAAGTCTTGGTCATGTGAGTTTTTAAACTCACATAAATTACATAAATCAAGTGCTCATATAAATCAGGTGTTTATCCCACTTTCCACAGCTCTGGAAAGTTTTGCAATTAACTCTGGAAGGTTTTGGAAGATTTGAAAGGTTTTGCAATTAACTTTTACATTGGATTTATATACTCAAATGTTATAAATTACTCAGAATTTTTTCAAATCAAGTATGTCACATATATGTCAATATATCAAACATATAATTTACTTTTAAAAGCAAGCAATAAGAAAAAATATAGAAATACTAATCCTGAGCCCTAAAAGTTTGAAATTTGAAAATTACCATCTTTGAAAGTATCTGGCTATCACTCATAATGCAAAGTATTTTTGCATAGGGAAGAAGAACTTGTGGAAAATCATGTTTTTGACAAATAATGAGAGGAGGAACATAGCTTAATTTAAGGCCAAAACAAAACAAAACCAAAAAACCTTGGGAAATAAGCCTAAATGCATTGGAGAACTCTGATGAAACTCAGTGTTTTTGTGATTGTAATCTTGTGATTATACAGTTTTTCCATGTGTCAAGGGACATAGAAAAATGGTTGTTTATGTTGGGATTAGGTTGATTTGTCTTTTAATATAGCACTAATTTGGGTTTCATTTTCTTTTTCTTCAAAGATATTCTTAAAGTATTTTAGTTCACCTTAAAAATATATTTAGGGAGTTTACTTAAAATGTAGAGAGCATTGACCGTTTTAAAATAAGTAAAAGTAATGTTTATATGGGAAATAATAATCTAGGGAAATAGGTTAGGCAAACAGCTATCTCAGATATTTGCTGACTCTCAGAATTTATGTGGCCCTGATTCAAAAGCTTAGTGTTTTAAAGACTGTTTGCTCTTATTGCTGTGTACAGATAAGTTCTCCACCTGATATTTTTGTAAAGATTTATGTCAGTTCAAATCAGTGAATTGAAACAGGATTTACCTATTGCTAGATAGTATAGATAGTTCCTGACCTCAAGAAATGTATGGTATATTTGGGAAGACTGATAAGTCATTGTGATATTACTGTATTTACAAGTATAGAGAGACCCTAAGCACACAGATTTCGGAAGGAGGAAGTTTGGAGGAAGGGAGATCAGGAAAGGCTTCATTAAAAAAAAGTGATAGCTGAACTGGGTCTTTTAAAAATTAACAGAATTACACCAATATTTAAATAAAACTAGAACATTCTGCTACAGCAAGACTCAAAAATGCCTCTCCTTTCTACTCCCACTCTCATTCATTTCTTTTGTCTTTACCTTCATTAAGACAGATTGAAAGGATTAATGGCCCATTTATAAGCCCTGTTTCTAATGCAGTTCTTAAATTTGTATAAAAGTTTAGGTTACCTTTCCTGTGATTTTTCTAAGTTAAAAAGGAGAAAAAACAGGTCCAAATTAGGAATCTTGAGAATTATCTTCAGTTGCTGTGGCTCCTGCTATGGCTCATTGACCAGTGGCTGTTTGTTCCCCTTTCCCCATGTTTGTAACTCCCTCTGACATCTCACTACCTGAGCTGCCTGCTTATTCCACTCAGGTCTGCTCCCTGCTTCTCTCTTCACTTGTGTTAATGTCATCCCTCACTTTGCCTGGCCCAGTCCTGAGCAGCTGGCCCAGACACCTGCTATTTTGAGTCTGAGCCCTCATTCACTGTCTATTCCCATTTAAGTAGCATCTGGGAGTGCTTGGTCTGACCTTCACACATTAGTCAAGCAAGGCATAAACTGAATCAGATTTTTGCCTTTTTCTGTACTTTTCACACTAGGACCCAACACTTCCCCCCTTAACCTCCCAATAATAAGTTTCATTAGTGTTCAATTGTTGTGATTAACTTAATTGTATTTTTTAAATGTCTGTGATTGAAGCTTTTAAAAAATATTTCTACTATAGTAAGACTATTTTTATTCTCTTTGTTATTTCAGCTTTTCTGCTGAAAAAACTTTTATGGAGGCCAAATACTATTTTTCTTTTGATCATCTACTTTTTAAAACTTTTCTTAACCAACAAAACATAATATAAGAAAAAGGCCCCAAATTCAGGCAGACTTAAGTTTTGTCTGGCTCTCAAACTTTGTTTCACACCCTTCCTTACTGCCTTATATTTTACTCTAAAACCTTCATGAACGTTTTTGTCTATTTGCTTCCTTTAATTTAGCTTTAAGCTACAGATTATTTTATTCATTTGCTTAGCAATGAACCCAATAAGATCATCATTGTATGTTCCAACTCTGTATGGGGCTGTAAACCTCACGTTACTCTACATCAGAAACCTTGTCATTTCTCAATAACTACACTTGAGTTATATGAAGAATGAAGAGCAAGGGTTGAGGGGTGAAATAGATTAAGAAGACTCAATCACCTTTTCTAACAAGAAATCAAAGCTCAGAGGAAGGTAGATGATGAGCAAGGGATAGAGTTTTGAGTAAAAAACAAATAAACACAAAAAAACCTGAATTTGTGTTGTAGTTTTGTCACATAAGGTTTTGTAACTTTAGCTGTCTTTCAACCTCTGAATTATTTTCTCATTGGTAAAAATGGACATAAAAATAGAACCTCAGAGCATCTCAGGGATTGAAATCATGTATGTGAAAGTACTTAGAAAAAGAGTATGGTGCCAGGAATAACATCAGAAATCATTATAGTGTAGATTACTGTAAGTGATAAATTTTGGGATATATTTTCAAGTCATAATATGTACTAACTTTCTGAAACCTTTTTCGTAGATGTGCCCCAGTTTATTCATCAGTAATCCAAAGGAAAAAAAAATGGTGTTGACATTGTGTTAGTGAACAAAATAAACATAGTATGTTTATTTTATTTCTTTTCTTTTCTTTTCTTTTTTACTACCTTTACAGGAGAGCCTTGAACTTAGGAATTCTTCGAGATCCTGGATCAGAAATAGAAGATAGACAATACCAAATAGACTTGCAGTCCATCAATATTGGTACTGCACAGTGGGATCAACTAAAACCAGAAAAGGAAAGTGGCACAGGAGGGGTGCTCACAGAGAGTGAAAGGAATTCTCAAAATCCAGCCCTCGAGTGGAACATGGCCAGCAGGTCGGAAACGACTGAGGAACTTCCTACTCTTTCTAATAATGCATTGCCAGTACACTTGGTGATACAATCTTTAATATGTCCAACTAACCTAAGTATTTTGGTATTGCTTCTGCTTTTCATTACAAACAGAAAAAAAATTTTGTAATTGTAGCTGATGATTTAGCATGGAAACCTGTTAGTCCTACCAGTGTTACACTGAAATCATTACAAATTTAGGAGTATGTCCTCAGTCAAAAAAAAAAAGAAAAGCTTACTACTTGTTGAAAGAATCTACATTCAGGATAAATGATATACATTTTCTCTTGAAATCTATTGTATTTGGGGTCAATTATTTGGTTGATGTTTAGCCTTTCCTTTTTGCTTATAATAACAAGAGAAAAGTAATACCGTACAGAGTTATGTTTAAGTCAGAGTGTGGGGAAAAACAAGACTTTCTGGCTCTAGGATTTTTTCCATCCACTTAAAAGCAACTGTGTTCATAGAAAATTTTTTAAATTTATTTTTTATTTCAATTGTTTTGGGGGTACAGGTAGGTTTTGTTTACATGAGCAAGTTATTTAGGGGTGTTTTCTGAGATTTTGGTGTACCGGTCACCTGATCAGTATACACTGAGCCCAATATGTAGTATTTTTTCCCCTCACTCCCCTTCTTCACCACGCTCACCCCTGAGTTCCCAAAGTCCACTATATCATTCTTATGACTTTGCAGTCTCATAGCTTATAAGTGAGAATATATGATATTTGGTTTTTCATTCCTGGGTTACTTCCATTCCTGGTTACTTAGAATAATGGCCACCAGTTCCATCCAATTGGTGCAAAAGACATTATTTCATTCCTTTTTATGGCTGAGTAGTAGACCATGGTGTATATATACCACATTTTCTTTATTCACTCATTAGTTTATGGGCACTTAGATTGTTTCCATTATCTTTGCAATTGAGAATTGTGCTGCTATAAACATGTGTGTACATGTGTCTTTTTCACTGCTGGATTGTATGGTAGTTCTATTTTTATTCTTTAAGGAATCTCAGAGAGAGCATTTTTAAAGGAAGTGGTCCTGAATATGTTCTCTTATGATTTATAGAAAGTCATTGCCATCTTTCCCAGGCTATTTGTGGTTCTCATCAGAGAGATAGGTAGAATTGCTTGCTAGAAAGAAGGTATTAGGCATTAAAGCTACCTACCTTTATATTATAAAACTGGAAGTCTTTATGATTTTAAGAAAGTATTATTTTTCTTCTGCTTTTCTCTTTATAAGACAGAATCAATAATACCTGTTACTTGTAACATACCATGGTGGTTTATTGATTGAATTTCTTTAAAACATCTTCTGAAGACTTTATTGTATGCCTTTTCCAATGCTGACTGCTTTGGTTCTGCACTTTATTACCATAAATATTTTTGTCCATGTCTTGGCAATAATAATAGCATTAATAATGGATGATACAATACCTATAACTTTACCCAACTTATTACACTTAATTTTCACAATAATGCTATCAGGTAAGAACCATTATTTTCCCTAATTATACATGAAGAAACTGAGGCCTACACAAGATAATGTATCAAAACTAAACAGTAAGATATAGTCTGTACTCCTTAGGCCTTTTGATGTGATCTTCCCTATACCTCTAACTGTCTTAACCCACCCTCTTCATTTGCCTAACTCCTATCATTTAACAAGTCTCAGAGTAGCTGTCATGTTTTCTAAAAGCCTTCCCTGACCTTGTCATAAGATCAAGTCAAATCGCATTTGTGTGTTCTCCTATCACATCACTTAGCGTATTTAATTCTAATTACTTATATAACTACCTCTGAGTCCTAAGGACAGATCATTGCCATCCTGTTCATGGATTTGTCCCTAGAACATAGCACTGCCATATCTAAAATGTATTATTGTAGTCCCATACTGACAAGTGATAGAATATGCCCCTGAGAAGGGGTGTAAATTTGGGTGAAGAAGCACACACAGCCACCCAAGGTAAATTTCAAGAGAGGGATGCCATTATGGAGTCATCAGCAAGCAACTTCCGTGGCAGCTGGGAAGTGAGTATTTTCATCATAAAGGGAGGATCTTGGTGGCATGCCACAGCATCAGCTACACTAATCATAATCTCTAAATATCACATGATAGCAGCAAGCTTCAAGTCTTTTTATTCCTTATCTTTACACAGTTTTCAGATTTAGGAGGTGCCAGTTTATAAAAGTCACAGGTTGTGTCTTAAAAAATCACAAATTCTGTCATGGCAAAGAACATGACCCTTATATTCCTAGCAGATTTTATGGCCACCTTGCCTTAGTTATATATCTCCTATTTGTTATTTAATTCATTTAACTTATAGTTAGTGTATGTGTGTCTGTGTTTTAATAATTTGTGGAGATAAATTCACATAACATAAAATTAACCATTTAAGGTTAATTTTAGTGGCATTTAGTTCATTTACATTATTGAGCAACTATCACCTCTGTCTAGTTCCAAAACATTTTTTTCACCCCAAAGTAAAACTTCTTGCCTGGTAGACAGTTTGTCTCTATCCTTCTCCCTCCTTATAGCCCCCTAGCAACCACCAATCTGCCTCCAAATTCACAAATCTGGATTTATCCTGTCTGTATGAATTTATGTATTCTGAATATTTTATATAAATAGAATCATATGATAATGTGACCTTTTATATCTGGCCTCTTTTACTTAGCATACTGTTTTGTATATTCATTCAAATTGCCAAATTGTAGCATGTATCAGTACTTCATTCTTTTTATGGCCGAATAATATTCTACTATGTGTATACAAGTGAATCCTGACTTATAATGGATCAACTTTAGGTTTTTCAACTTTATGATGATGGAAAAATTATAATGCATTCAGTAGAAACTGTACTTTGCATACCATTTGTACAGCCATTCTGGTTTTCACTTTGAATATAGTATTCAATAATTACATGAGATATTCAATGTTTAGTATAAGCTAGGCTTTGTGTTAGATGATTTTGCCCAACTGAGGCCACTGTTTAAGTGTGCTGAGCACATTTAAGATAGGCTAGGCTAAGCTATGACATTTGTTTGGTTAAGTGTATTAAATGCATTCTTGACTTTTGATAAATTCAACTTAAAATGAGTTTATCAGGATATAACTCCATTATGAGTTGAGGATCATCTGTACACTACAGTTTGAACAACTGTAAAATGAGTTATATCCTGATAAACTCATTTTAAGTTGAATTTGAGCTGTTTCTGCTTTTTGGATACTGTGAATAATATTGCTATGGATATTGCTGTATAAGTACCTGTTTGAATACGTATTTTCACATATTTGGGTATACACCTAGGAGTAGAATTACAGAGTCATATGGCAATTTTATGTGCAGCTTTTGAGAAACTGCCAAACTCTTTTCAACCATGAAATGACTGAACCATTTTCTATTCCCACAAGCAGTGTTTGAGGGTTCCAGTTTCTCCACATTCTTACCAGTTCTTTCTTTCTCTTTCTTTCTTTCTTTCTTTCTTTCTTTCTTTCTTTCTTTCTTTCTTTCTTTCTTTCTTTCTTTCTCTCTCTCTCTTTCTCTCTCTCTTTCTTTCTTTCCTTCTTTCTTTCTCTTTTTTTCTTTCTTTTCTCTCTCTCTCTCTCTCTCTCTCTCTCTCTCTTTCAAGCTAATACATCATCCTACTTTGTATGATGTGGTATATTCTTTTGTGTTTTTCACTTACGTCTCTATAATGATTAATGATCTTGAGGAGCTTTTTGTGTGCTTGTTGGCTGTTTGTGTATTTTCTTTGGAGAAAAGTTTGTCTTTTGCCTACCCTCCACCCCCCCTCCCCTCCCCCACACACACTTTTTTGAGACAGAGTGTTGCTCTGTCACCCAGGTTGGAGTGCAGTGGCATGATCTCAGACCATTGTAACCTCTGCCTCCGGGGTTCAAGAAAATTCTCCTTCCTCAGCCTCCCAAGTACCTGGGATTACAGGCACCTGCCACCATGCCAAGCCAGTTTTTGTATTTTTAGTAGAGATGGAGTTTTACTAGGTTGGCCAGACTGGTCTCAAACTTCTAACCTCAAGTGATCCATCAGCTTTGGCCTCCCAAAGTGCTGGGATTACCAGTGTGAGCCACCACACCCTGCCTTTTGGCCATTTTTTAATTCAGTTGTTTGACTTCTTGTTGATGAGTTGTAAGAGTTCTTTATTTATTCAAGATACTACATCCTTATCAGATATATGATTTAGAAAAGATTTTTTTTTATAATGGAATTTTTTTGTATATGGTGTGAGGTAAAGGTCCAAATTCATTCTTTTACACGTTGGTATCCAGTTGTCTTGTTATCATTTAATAAAGATACTAGTCTTTCCTCATTGAATGATCCTGTCATTCTCATCAAAAATTGACAAAGACTTTGATAGCTGTTCGTGGTCAAAAATTAACAGACTTTTGATGGCTGATGCTTGTAATCCCAACACTTTGAGAGGCCAAAGTGGGAGGAACACTTGAGGCCAGGAGTTTTAGGCCAGCCTAGGTAACATAGTGAGACTTCCTCTCAACAACAACAACAAAAATTCTTTATTAGCTGGGCATGGTGGCATCACCTGTGGTCCTAGCTACTCCTGAGGCTGAAGCAGGAGGATCACTTGAGCATAGGAGTTCAAGGCTGCATTGAGCTATGATCATATCACTTTACCTCCTTCCCCATCAACAGAGCAAGACCCTGTCTCAAATGAATAAATTAATAATAAAAAATAAAGACTTTTGAAAGCCCAGTGTATGCCATTGAAGGTCTTTTACACTGGAGAAACAAAATGAAACAATTTCTAACATTATTCTAACGTATGTCCTGTAAAAAGTTCAGCATCCTATCAAAGAAACAGACTTGTTAATTAACCAGTAGAGTGCAGTATGAAGAATGCTATGATAGACAAATATAGCATACTTAGGCTTACAGAAGAAACACATCCAAACCAAGATAAATATATTCCATATACATAGGAGAACTTAGGCATAGGCACATAAGCAAAAATATAAATTAATGTAAAGTTGATGTAGGTAGAAAATAATCATTCATTTAAAAGAAAAAAAAGAGAAATGAATGCTTGACTCTATGGGTGGGGTTTCAGAGATGGTTTCACAGAGCGCATGGCTTCTGAACTTGTTTCCATAGAGTGCGGGTACCTGGAGAGTAGAGGGAGCATTCTGAACAAGGAAGCAGTAGATCCAGAGGCTGGCACATAGTAGATACTGAGTAAAGGCTACATTAATTAATGAAAAAGTGATGATTAAGTAGTGCCAACTAATCCAGACAATGAATGTTTATGAGAGATTTTCATTCAAATGAAGACAGAAAATTTTAGATCAGTTGTAGCTGAGTTCTGATGATTAATCTTGACAGAAGTATAAATAGGACCTTAATATAATTCTGTTTCTAAATAGATATTACAGATGAAATTCAAAAGATACAGTGGGGATATGTGTTTCTTTGCCTGACCAATATTAAACGGCAACCTTTATAATGATTTTCATTCGTTCCTCTGGGTACATTACTCAAATTTTGTCTTTAATTGTGATGTACTTCTATGTGTATGTTGCAGGGAGCAGAGAGTAGGGAAGTGAAGTATAGAGAATCATCAGATTTTAAAACTTGAAGATCTTCTGCTCCTAAAACTTTGAGTTTTTTTCAGACAAAGGAATATATCATAGTTTAATTAAGGTGGTAGAACCATTAGAGTATTACAGCAGAGGAGATTCATTTTAGGCATAAAATCTTACCCAGTTGTGGAAAAAACTGAAAGATAAGGATCCAGAAGAGGCAGTTGAAGGATCAAAGTCACAACCAATCCTCCTGAAGTACTTGACCTGGGTAAAAGCTTTAGAGCCTTCAAGGGAACCTGGGAAACCTCCAGCAACACATCCAACTGGTGGACTGAGAGCATCAGAAGGCTGGTAGAGATCAATAGGAGGCTGTGGCCTCTGCATCTGGGGTAGGGCTGCAGGGCTGGAGTTGCTATTGGTCAGCAGGGCCAACAGTGAGAAAGAAGAAGTGGTCACAGAGCCAGAAAAAGTGAGAACAAGCTAGAATCTCCCAGCACCTTTCCATTGGTCTTTCACTGCATTTAAAACATGAAAACTTGCAGAGTATTGGCTATTTCCCTCCGTCTTCCAAATCTTGTTGAAGTTTCCCTTTTGCAAAAATCTAAACTGCATCATTCTTAGCAAATTGTTATAAAACAAAAACTACTACAGTAAACTAAATTTGAGGAAGTTCTTTGGGCTTGTCCAATGTCACAAAAAAAATAGAGCTATGTGTAGAACCTTGATTTCCTTCCTCTTACTAGTCAACTACTTTTCTTCTCCTCAAAGCTCTCATAGGCTTGTGCTGAAGTTCATCGTTAGCTAATCACAATCACCTTCTTTTTCTTTTTTCTCTTAGCAACCATTTTTGCTACATCTGGGTTTATTTTATAATCTGAGGAAATGAAGTTCTGAGAACTAAAGTAACCTGTACTGATATCTGCCACGTGCAGGTTGTGCATTCAAGTCACTTGCTGCTTTATATGGCTACTAGTGCTTTAGGGGAGGTGGAAAGTTTATCTTATGATTACCTGAAAGAACCACTAAGTCTGAGTTCTCCAAGTTAATATTAATATAATTTTCTTATGTATAATATTTAAAGATATACTTCCAATAGACTTTGCAAAAGTACATTTAAACGTAAATAATTTTATTTTTATTATAATACTTTTATTTGTTCCTATCTCTGACTCGATTTTGTTAGGTAATTTATCTTTTAAACTTCATTGTCAGAGAAATAGTTATAGCGTTTTTGTTTGTTAAAATATTTTTATATACATATAACAAATCAAATGTAATACTCTGTGGGCTTTTTTTCCACACATAGAATTTTAAAAATTATTGTTACTGTGTTTGCTTAGCAAGCTAAATTTGAATCTGACATGACATATTCCTATCAGTCTTATACTTCCCAGGATTGGTAACATTGAATATGGGGAACTATGGCTGTGTGTAGACATTAAAATTCCTAAACCATATATTTCTAGCTTTATTTCTGAGCGATTACAACTATTCTCTGTATACTTAGATCTCTTTTATTTTTATTTTTCTGCTATTTCCCAAATGTTCACACTGCAAAATTTTCAACGTGAAAATCATCACTTTTATCTTATTAATTTGTGAGGATGTCAAGCTAAGACCTAAGCAAAATTACAGATTCTCAACTTTGTTAGTCTGATTCTCATACTTTGTAGGTTAATGCCTAGATTGACCTAAACCTACTTGCATGATTGATTTCATGATAATTTCCTTAAACCTTACCATGCCTTTATATGAAAAAAATGTGATTTTTTCTTCCGCTTAAAAAGTTCCTGGAAATGGAGGGTGAAGGCAAAAGGATTCATAATACAACAAGAAGGAGCAGTTGGTTTTTCATTCTTAGCAGCCAGTAGACATCTTCCTCCTTACCTGTTGGGTAAGAGTGTCCTGTGGCAGTATAAAAAGATGGTGTAGCTATTAGAGGACACATATCCTGTCTTGCCTGGTCTTACTCTTTGTTATATCTTAGTATAGTTACTGACAGATAGTAGGCACTAAAAAATAAGAAAAGGTTTAAATTGTATATAATCATCATGGTAGTATACAATTAAATTTTAAAACTTTCTATATTTTCAGTTTCTTTGCAGTTATTTTATAGCTAGATAAGATAGATACATAGATAACACCTTGATTCATTGAAATCCAACTGACCAAAGCCCTAAATAGCCAGTTTCCCTGCAGTGGTGTTTTCTTTTTCTTTTTATTATAATAATTATTATTTTTTTAGGTGGAGTCTCACTCTGTCGCCAGGCTAGAGTGCAGTGGTGCAATCTCAGTTCACTGCAACCTCTGCCTCCTGGCTTCAAATAATTCTCTTGCCTCAGCCTCTTGAGTAGCTGGAATTATAGGCATGTGCTACTGCACCCGGCTGATTTTTATATTTTTAGTAGAGATGGGGTTTCACCATGTTAGCAAGCCTGGTCTTGAACTCCTGACCTCAGGTGACTTACTATCCTTGGCCTCCCAAAGTGCTGGGATTACAGGCATGAGCCACCATGCCTGGGCATGATGTTTTCTTCTAAAAGAAGGGGCCAAACAGAATGTATTTTAAAAGCATATGTCCAACATATAACTTGTATACATTCTGTATAATTCTATGAGAACTGTAACTGGTATATCAATACATACTATTAAAGTTTACTTGTTTAATTATGAATGATAAAGTCTCACTGTGTCATTTACAGTTCACTATATCATCATCATAGTTCACTGTAATGTCTAACCCCTGGGCCCTAACGATCCTCCTGCCTTGGCCTCCCAATCGCTGAACTATAGGCATGAGCCACTGTGCCCAGCTATATTTTTGAAGCTTTAAAAATGAAATTTTAAAAATTTCCTGACTTTCTCTCCCTTAGTGGATTCCTATCTAAATCCTCAACACACAGTTTCTAATGTTCTCTTCTCTGAGAAATGTTCAGTAATACCTCTTGTCTTTTCCTCTTTAATGAAGCTTTTTTTTAAATTTTTTTTTGAAAAGGTCTAACAAGTAAAATTAGATGAGCAAGAGTTCCAGGTTATAGATATAAACAACTGGAAATTACAGTCAGAGCTGTTATCCATTGGACTTCTCAGTAAAATTGAATTAAGTTAATATTTTAATTTAGTATGCTCATAAAACTGTCTTCTAGATATTGTGATAAGTAGATATATCACTTGTGATCTCTGTCACAAATATATTAACTTTTGTTCAGTTTGGTTGGAAAGTTTTTTTTTCAAGAATGAAAATATTTTAACATTATTTAATTTTGCCAAACTTAATTTGTACTGGCATTTTCTTTAAATGTACCTTAAAAACCAAACACCTCATGTTCTCACTCATAATTGGGTGTTGAACAATGAGAACACATGGACACAGGGATAGGAACATCACACACCAGGGCCTATTGGGGGGTGGAGGGGTTAGGGGAGGGTTAGCAGAAGGTAGTGGAATTGGGGAGGGATAACATTAAGAGAAATACCTAATGTGATGACGGGGATGGATGCAGCAAACCACCATGGCTTATGTATACATATGTAACAATCCTGCACAATCTGCACATGTACCCCAGAACTTAAAGTGTAATTTTAAAAAATCATCCTAATTTCAAACTGTAGTTCTTATAGCATTGTGCATGAGATGGCTTATGTGTCTTTATAGATTAATTCTTTGTATATGTTCAGCACCTTGAGATAAAAGATTAGGTCCCCTATTGAGTATTTCCCCACCTCTCTGTACTTTCCTTAATATTATACTTATCCTACCTATGATTACTTTGTTTAGTTATCTTTTCTGCTAAACTGAATTCCGTGAGAATCAGCATTATGTATCCGTTTTTCTGTTGTCTCAGCACCTAAAAGGACCTGGCACCATGGGGAGCCCTTGATACATGTTTCTCAATTTCAGAGTGATAAATGCTATGAAAATAATATAACTGGGTACTATGATAAGAATAACTGGGAAATTACCTTAGATTGGAGCTCAGGGAAGGCCCCTTCTAATACCTGAATGACAAAAAGCTATTCATTCAGATACCCCTGGAGTGTTTCTGCCAAGAGTGTTTTAGAAAGAGCAAAGACACTCAAGTAGGAACAAGTAGGAGCACATTTAAGGGATCATGCCTGGTGGGGAGGAGAGAGTAATAATAGTAGATGAGTTTTAGGGAGAGAAGGGCTAAATAATGAATGGCTTTTTAAGTCAGAAGGAGTTTGAATTTTATTTTAATTGCATTTGAAAGTCATTGGATAGTGCTCCCGTTGAAACAAGCATCTAAGTGGATTTATAACTATTTCTTTTTCTTTTTTTTTTTTTTAAGATGGAGTCTTGCTCTGTCACCCAGGCTGGAGTGCAGTGGTGCAATCTCCGCTCACTGTAGCCTCTGCCTCCCTGATTCAAGAGATTCTTTTGCCTCAGCCTCCAAAGTAGCTGGGACTACAGGCCTGTGCCACCACACCAAGTTAATTTTTGTAGTTTTGTAGAGATGGGGTTTCACCATGTTGGCCAGACTGATTTTGAACTCCAGATCCAGGTGATCTGCCCACCTCAGCCTCCCAAAGTGCTAGTATTAATGAGCCACCATGCCAGGCCAACTATTTCATTTTTTAAGTTCCTATAGGACTCAAATTATTTATCTCTATGACTCCCATCAATATAAAAATAAGAATATCTAGGAATAGGTTTATGTAACACATGGCTTTCCGGGTAGCAGATTGTTTATAATAAATGTTTGTGAACATTACTGTTTTCATTTTAGGAATAACTACTGTAAGAGATGGTCTCAGGTGATTTCAACAAGTTTTAAGTATCTTCTGCTCCATTATTTTTCATTCAAAGTTCAGCCATAATGTCATACTACGAAAATCTTTATGTTGCATAAGAATTGCTCTGTGCACCAACCTGGGCAACCTGGCTAAACCCTGTCTCTACAAAAATTAGCTGGGTGTGAAGTCACACACCTATAGCCCCAACTACTTAGGAGGCTGAGGTAGGGGGATGACTTGATCCCAGGAAGCAGAGGTTGCAGAGAGCCAAGATCATGCTACTCCACTCTAGCCTGGTCAACAAAGGGAGACCCTTTCTCATAAAAAAAAAAAAAAAGGAAGAAGAAAAGAAAAAGAATTACTCTGTGTACACAGACCATCTAGCATTTCTTATTCTGACTTTTTGGTGAAATATTTTGGGAACCTTAATACCACTTTTCCTACCTCTGTTCTTTCATAATGTGCAGTTTTTGAAGTGTGGTTCTTAAATGCCTTTAATATTTCCCACTAAGGCATACCAAAACATATGACAGATGGGCAGAAGAACCTTAGTGTAAATATTCTGAGTCCAGGAAAGATGACCACAGCCTTTCTGACACGTGTTTCCTTGAGTGGAGCGCATGTGGCACACACCTGTGCCTTCTTGCTTAGTAACAATTTCAGAGAACTATGCTTTTTTCTTGGTTATAATCTGTACCTCCTAAAGCTTAATAAAAGAGCTTTTGCTAACTCACGTGATTATTTTTCTGTTATTTGCTTAGAACCTTACAATAGTCAATGTTTTGTTATTTTCAATGAGGGTTTAATAAATTTCTATGGACATAATCCTCTATATTACATGATAGGGAAAAATAATTATACCATTTCTTTGTTTATGTGGACAATGTAGACATGTATTAAACCACTGTTGTATTGGAGTACATCAGCGAAATACTAATTAACCCAATGTGCCTTGGCATGCTGTAATCTGTTTTCTCAAGCTGAATTTAATATCTTTTCATCATCATAGGTGATCAGCAGCTTCACCACGCTATGTCTACTTGTGAATTTCCTTGTATTTGTCTGAAGTAGGACTCATTGTGCTTCCTAAGTCTATGAATTCTTATATTTCATCATTTCTGGGAAAATCCTCAGCCATTATTTCTTTAATATTTTCTCTTTTCCTTTCTTTCTATTCTCTCATTTTGGAATTCTCGTTAGATATGTTGGACTCATCTCTCCATTTTTCTTCATTTTCCTTTTAAACTTTTCATTTGAAAATTTACTTTAGTACATTCTCAAATCTATATTCTAGTTTGCTGATTATTTCATAAGCTATACCTAAATGCTATTTATTCTACCTATCATGTATTTAACTTTAGTAACTGCATTTTTTAGCTTTGGAAATTCTGTTTGGTTGTCTTTCAAACTTGATTTGCCCTTTTTAGTAGTGCCTTGCTTTTTTTTTCTTATTTTTTAAATTCTATTTTATATGTCTTTAGTAATTTTCAACAAAAATTTTGTTGTGATGTATTATCTGTTATCAAAAGTTCTTGATAATGCATTTGAAAATGTGGTTTAATTTTTTTTTTCTAATAAGGGTTTCTTTGGAGGGCATGTAAAATAATCTGTATTTGAGGAGCTTATCTTCAATGATCTTTTTCTCTGAGTATCCTTTTTGTCATTAAGGACATGTTTTCTAGAGAGGTTTTGCATCTGTTTCTGACAGATGCCCCAGGGTTATCAAGGTTCTGATGCTACTGCTATATAAATAACTCAGAAGGGGTACTTGAGGACCACCCAGGTAATAAAAGTTAGAACAACTTAATACATATAGGAAATTTCCTATTATTTTTAATTTTCCAGGGAAATATTTGTTTTTTCATCAAGCTCTCTTGACAAGACAGGCAAACTTACTTATTCTTTCCTGTTTCTGAGGGGTGGATGTTTTTCTGGACTTTCAGGGGCCCCAGATCTCGATAGGCAGCTCATTTAAAAATTCTTGCCTTGTTTCAAATAGCTGTTAAAAGTCTATTCCCTTGATTCATTAAGAGTGCTGACCCTCTCAATTTAATGACCCTTAGGTCATTAACAACCTCAGTTAATACTTTGTATTTTAATTCCTTCTTTTGAATTTTGAACCTTAGACTGTTATATGGTAAGATATTGGTAAAATTTAATTCTTAATTGTAGATATTTAGTATTTCTTTTCTGTTTTTCTTTTGAATTCATCCCTGAAAAAATGTGTGTGTGTGTGTGTGTGTGTGTGTGTGTCTTTTAAATCTGTAAAGATTTTTAATGATTTTAAAAAATATTTACCATTACCAGAGATATCATTAAATATTTACCAGAGATATAATAAAAGTTAATACTATATGCCAGATAAATTATAACTTTATAGGACTACTGACTCATTTAAATTTTGTTATTACTTCTAAGGTCAAAGATCTTTTATATTTTGCATTACTGATTTAATTTATACATGATGGAGAGAAATGTATAATATGGAAATATGGACAAGTACCTTTTTTTTCATTGCCCTTGGTTAATGTTTGCTCTTATTTGGTTCCCTGCCACCTTTTCCATTTTAAGGTATTTTTAATACATCATATATTTTAGCATTCCCCTATGAGAGCACATCAGATGTTACATGTTTCTCACATTGGTCATTTTATGGAATTTGAGCTATTAGGCTATAATTATGGTGTCTCTCAGGATCTCAACCCTTCCTCTATAGTCACAGATTTTAATACTTTTTCCTGTTACTCTCTATTCACCAAATCTCTTAATTCCTTAAAATTGACTTTCTTGAAATCCAATACTTAGATGTCATAGAACCAGATGATCCAATTTGCTTTTTTGGCAGACACCGTATAGAGCCCTGCTCATTGCAGGTTTAACGAAAGACATTAGTACTCTCGGAACTAGTCTGATAAAAAGAAAAACTGGTTTAGAAAAGACTTGAATTTTAACTAGGCCTTTTTATGAGATAATTTATACCAATTCTCTGATTTCAACTTTATCATTTTGTGATATAAGGGAATAATAAGGACATTTAAAAGGAATATTAAGTTAATAGTTAGAAGGAAAATTTGAGGTATGGCTTGCTAACAAAATATAAATGTATATCACTTGATAAAATGAAAACTAAGAATTTACATAGTGGACTTGAAGATCAGTATCAGCACAAGCTTTGGTTTCTCAATAATGTTTTCCAGTTTCATCTTTTACCATGTACTTCCTTTGAAATTATTAATAATTTTAAATGTCAGGTAAAAATATTCTGCTAAATAACTGATCAAAGCTAGAAATGTGTAAAGATGAATTAAAATAGGAGCCAAATGCTGTTCCGTTGTCAACTTGCTCTCCATGTCCAGTTCTGGAGCCTTCATTGTCATTGTGTAGCCTTAGCCCCGTACTTAAACTTCATTTCCTTACAGATCATAATGGGACTATTAACAGTCCCTACTTCACATACAGGATTGTTTTGAGGAAGCATTTAGTATCTTACATGAAAACAGATGGGCGTGGTTGCTCAGTGCTTGCAATCCCAGCATTTTGAGAGTCCTAGTCAGGAGAATTGCTTGAGCCTAGGAGTTCAAGACCAGCCTGGACAACATAAGGAGACTCTTTATCTACAAAAAATAAAAATAAATTAGCCAGGCATGGTGGCATATTCCTGTAGTCCCCAGCTACTTGGGAGGCCAAGGTGGGAGAATCACTTGAGCCCAGGAGATTGAGGCTACAGGGAGCCATGATCACACCACTGCACTCCAGACTAGGTGACAGAGCAAGAACCTGTCTTAAAAAAAATTGAATTAACATGGTTCTTAGACCTTAAAAAGAAAATAATTCAAAGATTAAAAGGGTATTCTCTTGACTCTGATGAAGTCAGCAGTTATCAAATAGGTCAAATATTAAGAATAGGAAATTAAAAATTATTCCAAAAAATAGTAAGATTATTGGTGATAACAAGTGATATGAAACTATTTGCAAAAATAAAAAGAAGTAAAAATGTAAAAAGTAATTTACTGAAAAGCCCTGGAATGATACTAATATAAAATTGCTTAATTACAGCTGAATATCTCAAGATGTTTTCATCTATTATAAATCATATGGAATTGAAGTTAAGAAATGATTATGGTAAAATACACAAATAGGCACCCTCAAAATAATAATGTAATTTTGCCACACATGTTTATAGTACAAAGACTTGTACAAATTTAATGAAAATTATCTTTGAAAAAGATGAAATGGCTAATAATCTTTTACTCTATCTTTTAGCATACGGCGGCATCAAGAAAGAAGAGCAATTTTGACCCCTATTTTGACAGATTTTTCTGTCCGAATAACTGGAGCACCTGCTATCATTTTCACCAAAATAATTTCTCCAGAAAACTTGCATTCTGAGGTTAGAACATAATTTTGATTTTATTTTAGTTTAAATAATGGAATTGCTCCTTTTTGTATGTTAGGGATTTCCACCCTTTCAGCCCATAGGACTTATCAGCTCATTAATAATAGCTACTATTGAACTAATATTTATGGAGCACTTTGTAGTAATCTTCAGTTATTGCTTTCCTTGTAGTAACTCATTTAATCTTCATAATAATCTTACTTGCTATTCCTGATACCCCTGCTTTATAGATGATGAAACTGAGGCATGGAGGTCTGAGGCATGAGCTTGTCTAAACAAGCTACCCAGATTTTCACAAATAGAGCAGGCTGTGAAACCAACTGGTGTGACTCCAGCCTCTGCACTCCTAAGTACTACAGCCTCTTTTTAGTGCAAATAACAGTGATACTGACAGATAATTACATTACCTTACATAGTGAGTTCTACATAGATTACCTTATTTAGTCTTCACAACATTCTTATGAATTAGATACTATTAGTCTCCATATTTTAAAGATGAGGAAACTAAGGTCAAAACAGATTAAGTAACATAACCAACATTAACTGGTGGATCCAGGTTTCCATTCTGATCATTACGGTTTATTGTCTCCATGCCTATAATAGAAATGTAATAATAATATTGTTTACTATAGCTAAAACAATTCCTCATAGAAATTTTTTATGCTAAACACATTCTAAACTTTTTGTTCATTTACAAAATTTTAAGTCAGTTGTTATAAAAAGTTTGAAAAATTTATATGTAATACAATTTTTTATATATCCATAAAAGTTATATAAAGATTAAGTAAATCTACTAATATTTTACAGCTACTTAAGTAACACCATTGGCTTAGAATACATGAAACTCCTTATAATATGCCCTTTTACATACTAATGCTGGTATAAAAATATGAATTAAGACTCACATATTAAAATCATGTTTAAGAAATGCTTCTATTTCCTGTGTGTATTTGACTCAAAAAAATGGAATATCATAATCATTTTACATTATTAAGATTTTTTTCCTCCAAAAATATTCTTTCCTTAGTATTTGGATTTCCAAATACTTATCATTGAATTCAGAAATGAAAATAAGAATATATCAAAGTGTTGACGAAATATCGTACTATCTTAATTAACTCATCTTCAAAGGCATTTGAAGGCATAATTTGAAGGCATTACGAGAAAAGTCCTCATTCCCAGGTAAAAGAGGCAGGGATCTAAAGGTCAGGAAACCTAGTTCTAGAACAAGCTCAGCTTTATACTAAATGCTGTTGTCCTAAGCTATTTATTTAAATGCTTTTTTCCATCAGTTTTCTCATGCGTAACCTAGTTACCTCATATACAGCTACTCTTGTTTCCCTCTAGATTGTTACAAGGTTCAAACCAGTCAATAGAAAAAATAATTATAAGAGGAATCTGAAAAGCTAAAGTTTTATAAAAATAAAAATTATCCTTATTTTTATGTTATTAGCTGCTGATTCTACCAATTACAGTCGTACTATTTAACCCACTAATACAATATCAATCATTTGCAAGTTTTCACAGGATATATGCCACCAATAGAGCTAAGATACTTTTCGTACACATTTTTATGCTCTTGGGTAATGTTAGTGACTATTTTTTTTAAATCCTGAATTGGTATCCTTTTTTCCCTTTTTGTCAATACTTGAGGAATAGAATCAGAATTCTAATTAGCGTGAATGCATATAGATAATTTGTGGAGGAAAAAGTTATTTAACAAAAACAATTAAGGATAAATATTTCAGACAAGCTGTTCTTTATGGCTTTATTATAAAAGCTCCTCTAAGTCTTTGGACTAGTCACGGTCTCCTTAAATCCATTCTTCTGGATGATACTATAAGGAGAATATCTGTTGCAAGACTTATGAAGCGAAGCTTCTGGATTGTTGTTTTGTTTTGTTTTGTTCTGTTCTGGTTTCCTTGTCTGAATGGTTTTCCAGTGTTAAATGTTCAAGTAACTCAGTTTTGCAGAACAGAACCAATTACGTTGTGGACATCTACTCAATGCTGCCAAGATTTTAGCAGTTTGAAGAAATGAAGTTAATTAGTCTAGCTACTTTTGGTTTTAACACTCGGTTTTTTTTATAAATCATTTTGAGTGTACCCTTTGGAGAAAGCTCATACTGTAGCTCTTAGCAATTATAATTGCCCACCTACAATTGTCTGTTTACATCTGTCTGCCCAACTAGATTATAACCTCATCAAGAGCAGGTTGCCTTTCAAGGCTAACCTTATTCTTTGTGATATTCCTAAGACTCTACTGTGGTACCTGATAATTAGGAGATACTCAGTAAGTTTGAATTAATGAACAAGATTATGCTACACAATTACATTGTTGCTTACATACTGAAAACAATAATAATTTGAAGTATGAAAAAGTCAAACAGGTATGAAAAGGTGAAGACTTCTTATTGTTAGTTGTGTATATCTAGCACAAGGCCCAACACATAGCAGTCCCTCATAAATATTTATGAACTTTATCTGTTACACTGTGTCAAGTGGCTTTGCTCACCTTTTTTGCTCTTCCATTAAAGTATGAACTTGAATCCTAGGGAACATCATCAAAGTAGTGAAGGTCAAATAAATAAGAATAATAAATTATGATCTGAAGGCTGTCATGTTTCTTTATCTGTATTCTACTTTTTTGCTTCAGGAGATTTTAGTGTGTGGCCATTCCTTAGAAGTGAATATAACCACAAACCTGGACTTCTTCCTAAGTGTGGCTCAAGTTCAACTCTTACATCAGTTAATAGTAGCAAATATGACTGGACTGGAACCATCAAACAAGGCTTCTGAGGTAACTTACCTGACTTTGATCAGGCTTACTGCACTTGTTCCAACTTTACATTCACAGTAGGAAAACTATAATTAAGATAACTGCTTTCTGCTTAATTATTCTGTATTTAACTTTATTCAGAATCTAGTCATAAATCATTTTGGATTGATATTCTTTATTTTTGAAGTTTGTTTGGTCTTTATTCCTCTTATTTATCATGTACCTTTGCAAAATTGCTGTGGACTGACCTCAGAAGAACCTCTGTTATAAACATAATTTTATTACCCTGCTGAAATTCTAAAGTATGATGCGAGAATCCTGGTATAGCTTTCATTTACTCAGATACATTACAGTACTAAGGCCTCTTTTGGAAGTGAACTTTGTAAGAGTACTATGGGAATATCTTCAATAAATAACTTGTAAAGTATTCATTTCCCATGCTCAGTGGGAAATGAATGGACACAATCATAAAAGTTGAATGCCTGCCTAGAATTTTAATTTTGATCCGGTGTTCACTGGAAGCCTGTATTGTAACCACAAAGTATGTCAGCATGAAACAAAGAAAGCTGTTTGTTAGATTCTTCTCAAGATATATATTCTTTGCATTTTGTTTCCACATTTATCTAACATTCTGCACTTAGAATAAATATTTTATAAAAACTCAGGTGAACAAACTTTATATATGAAAAAGGTGTTGCTTTTATTTTTGTCATGAGTTAAAAGAAGGCTTTAAGTTCTGTTTAGTAAGAAGGTAGGAAAGGAAGAGGAATTTAGGTCTTTCAAGTCAGCGCTGTTTCCTCTCTGCCACAGATTGTGTACTGTAACTGTTACATTATTCTCTCAGTCTTCTTGATTATTAAAAGAATTCCTTTAAATGATAAATCTTTTACCTTTTATAAGTGGAGATTTTCTAACGTAATCGTCCTTTACTACCCATGTTATCTATTTATTCAATATCTATTGTAAAAGGACTTCAGAACCACATATTCTCCAGAATACTGACTTCTTAAATATACATTAGGGAATCCATAAAAATGTAATTATGTGACATCAAAATAAGCAAATTAAAAAGTTTTTCCCCATGCATTTTCAATGAAGCCTATGAAGCAAACTGAGTTGGATAAAAGTAAATTACATTCTGATGTTATTGTGCCTATTTTATAAATCTCTCCTATCAAATAAATCTAACTCCCAGATTACTGATTGTTTTAAGAATTCACATAACTTAGCAAATTGGTTATTAACTTTTATCTACATACTTTTAATGCCTCTTAGGGGGATCAATTTCAGTAAATAAAAGGATACTCAGAGTTACTAACTATCTTTCCCTGAATATTGAATCATTACTGACAATTCTATAAACTAGATAGGCATTGTTTTCTTCTGCTTTAAAAAGATATCTGTAGCTATGTGTTTCATCTTAGAGATCATATTGGTAGCATAGACAATATGAACATTTTTAAGTGGTTAAAATGGTAAATTTATGTTATGCGTATATATCACAGTTAAAAAGTACAGGCTTTAATGAGAAAGGACTGTTTGGCCCTTTTTCTAACCCTGGTGGGATATATCTGTAAAACTTTCAGTATTTTAGAAAAGACCTACAGTGTAGTGGAGGCATATGATTCCCTTTTAAAATTATTAGCAGAACTCATATCTGATAGTCTATGAATATAAAGACATTTTATTTACATAGAATGCTCTGTAAGAAGGCAAGGGTATAGTTTGATAGGGTGAGTTTCACAACCACACTACCACAGTTTTTTTCTTTTTTGATGGAGTCTCACTCTGTCGCCCAGGTTGGAGTGCCAACTAGGCTCACTGCAACCTCCACCTCCTGGGTGCAAGCAATTCTCCTGCCTCAGCCTCCTAAGTAACTGGGATTAAAGGCGCACACCACCATACTCAGCTAATTTTTGTATTTTTAGTAGAGATTGGGTATTACAATGATGAGTATTGGCTTGTCTCCAACTCCTGACTTCAGGTGATCCACCTGCCTCAGCCTCCCAAAGTGCTGGGATTACAGGTGTTAACCACTGTGCCTGGCCAACAATTTTTTAAAAAATTCTTTTTGAGAACAAACGAAAAATAGGAAAACTAAACCTGGCTGAGTTACTGAGAAGATAGAGGAAGATGTATATGTTAGTATATGCAATATAATTCCGACATTATAAGCAACTACTATTTCATAGGAATGATGGAGTAATAATGAGAATCCCATTTATCAGGATTTCTAGAAGGCGCCCTGTGAATTATAGACCAGTAAAGGTCATATCTGTTCTAAGTTCACCATCTGATACTATATTGATGCAGCAGTTATGTAACATAGTACTACGAGAAGAAATTAGGTGTATTTAATGTTACATATATATAGTTTTGTTTTGTTTTTTTTAAGTAGAGATGGGGTTTCACCATATTGCCCAGGCTGATCTTGAACTCCTGGCCTCAAGTGATCTATCTGCCTTGGCTTCTCAAACTGCTGGGATTACAGGTTTGAGCCAATATGCCTAGCCTAATGAAGTATATTTTTTGAAGGTGTTAACATTTTCAGATAACCTTTGGCAAGATTTATTTGAAAGATTAATTTTGGCTGGATACATAGTAGCTCACGCCTGTAATCCCAACACTTTGGGAGGTTGAGGTGGGTGGCTTGCTTGAGCCCAGAAGTTCACAACCAGCCTGGGCAGTATAGTGAGATCCGTCTCTCAAAAAAAATAATTAAAAATTAGTTGCGTGTGGTGGTGTGTGCCTGTAGTACCAACTACTCAGGAGGCTGAGATGGGAGAATCACTGGAACCCTAGAGGTTGAGGCTGAAATGAGTTGTGATTGCCCCACTGCACTCCAGGATGGGCAACAGAGCAAGAGACCCTGTCTCAAAAAAATACAGGGAAGATTAAAAATTATTAAAAATTATTCAAGTATAATCGAGCATAATATCACCTGGGAGCCTGAGGTGCAGGCAGATCACTTCAGCTCAGGAGTTCAAGATCAACCTTGGCAACATGGCAAAACCCAGTCTCTACCCCAAAAAAACAAAAACAAAAATTAGGCAGGCATGGTGGCACATGCCTGTAGTCTCCACTACTTGGGGGGCTGAGGTAGGAGGATCACTTGAACCTGAGAGTGAGCCAAGATCATGCCACTTCACTCCAGTAAGGTAACAAAGTGAGACCCTGTCTCAAAAAAAAGTATAATATGATAGGGGGATTATGTATTAGTGGAGGAAACATATCTACACAGTAAAAAGGGGGTAAAATGGACATATCTTTAGAACTAGAAGTGAAAACTATAGGATAATCTGAGGATTCTTGCTAGAATCAATATTTAATTTTTTTTTTTTTGAGACAGAGTTTCGCGCTTGTTACCCAGGCTGGAGTGCAATGGCACGATCTCGGCTCACCGCAACCTCCGCCTCCTGGGTTCAGGCAATTCTCCTGCCTCAGCCTCCTCAGTAGCTAGGATTACAGGCACGTGCCACCATGCCCAGCTGATTTTCTGTATTTTTTTTAGTAGAGACGGGGTTTCACCATGTTGACCAGGATGGTCTCAATCTCTTGACCTCGTGATCCACCCGCCTCGGCCTCCCAAAGTGCTGGGATTACAGGCGTGAGCCACCGTGCCCGGCCCCTCAATATTTAATATTAATTTTAATTAAAAAGACAACAAACACATAATGAAATTTACAAGTTCACAGCCAGAATGACTGGGTGATGGGTTAGGAAAATTGCCTCCCATGTTAAACAAAAATTTTCCAACATTTTTGCTCTGAAAAATATGTTTTAGATGGGGTGAAGCCACTAGACCAATGGGCTAGTAGGGAAGACAGATAATTATAAATATTTAGAGCAAGCTCAAAATATAAATACAGCTACCCATTCTCATTTCTCTAACTGATTTAATCTTTCTTACAAGCCTAAATTTCATTTAGATTAAGGATGTTGGTTGTTAGAGAAGAGAAGTAGTGGGGAGGTATACATTAAATTTGCCCTCAATAAAAAGTAGTTTCAACATGGAGAAATAGAATGAATAAAGACATGGAGGTTCTAAGCATTAGGATTTTTTGGTAGGATGGTGGGAAAAAAATTTGTACTATTTGCACTATTAGATTTCACTGTCCCGTTCAAGTTCTATAATGTCCATGATTTCTAGCCCCAGAATATTTAGTTTCTGCCTTTAAATGAACCTTATTTCTCTATACATACAGGTTGAGTTCCTTATCTGAAAACTCAAAATTTAAAATGCTTCACTGAGTGTTTTCTTCAAGGGTCACATCATGTTGATATTCAAAAATTTTCAGATTTTGGAGCATTTTGAATTTTGGATTTTCAGTTTAAGGATACTCAAACTGTGTTATGACAGCTGAGAAATCACATAAAAGAAACAGGAATTTAATATTCAAAAACCAAAATGTATTCCATATTACAAAGTACCTGTTCTTCCTTTTCTAGCTTGCTGTAGTAGTTCACCACTCCATTCTGTAATTCATGCCTCTGTGGCATCTGGCTCTAGAGAACTAGAACAGCAGGCGCGTTATCTGGGACTCTTACATCTTAGTCCCCTGCCATTTACATGAGTGAGAGTCCACCTTTTAGATACCTTAACAGCCAAGGCCAAATTTATAATTTGAAGTTTACTCCCCAAACAGAGCTCCACTACTCAGCCTTGATTTCTTTCCCAGTGTCTAACCGGGCTATGGTTGACACAATTGGTTTGCCCTTCAGAAGGTTCTTTACCTTCTTACAAGATAGTCTTGGTCTCATAAAGGCCCAATTATATAATCATGGCCATTAGTTTATTTATTATATTATGGTTTTATTTATATCCAATTAGTAAATGAATTTTAACAACCAAATTTTGCTAATGAAATATATCAAAGTAGCACCAATCCCTGATATCCCTACCTCATCCTGCCCAACAGTTAGCCAGTCTTTATAAGCTATTTCCTCAACTATGTATCTCCATATTTCTAAATAACCTGAATGGACTGTCATCTCTTGATGCACTATAACCATATTTACTTGCTATTTGCTATAAATTAGAGTTCCATCTCTTTCGTACTTCGTTTCTACACTTCCATCTTCCCAGTATTCTTATATCATATTCTTTGTCAATCTTAATTGTTTTCATTATAAAGAAGATGTAAATATCGTTCATTGCTTAGTGAAGTAATATAGTGTGATAATATGTCTGGCTAATATAATCTACTTGGATATTTTAATTTTTTATATAAAATAGAAAATCATTGGGCTTTTTTGCTATGAACTATCATTAAGCTTATTCCATATGAAGTGATGTTAGAGGTTGTTTTGGGTGGATTACTAATATTTTAACTTGGAAATAATGTGTTTTGTAGTTGTGCTTTATTTTAGGAGTAGAAATTCTTGTCTTTTAGTAGAAAGTAAAAAATTCTCCAAGGTATTCTTAACCAACCTAAGGATTGCCAGAAATAATTAGAAATAGAAACTTGAAGGTAAATAAGAAGGAAAGGGACTTTAAGTGTATAGTAGTATAACAACAGATGTCTTCTGGAATAGAATTTTAGGTAAGATGAGGGATATAGAGGAAATGAATACCCAGCATGTATGAGGATAGAGGGGGGTTTGAGAGAGGAAACTGAGACTGGCATGAGGGAGCATGTTGATTTTTCTGGTCTCTCTTGCTCCTTCTATCTTGAGGTAGTCATGAATGGAAAAGGCCAGATCAGAGGCTACATATTTCTATATTTAGGAAGGGAGATGGGAATTCTGGATGATGTCCATAGGCTGACCTCCATTGGTGTTGCTATGCTGAGTATTTTGTTTCCTTTCAGAGGCACCTGGATAGACTACTTGTAACCAGGCAATAAACACAGGCTCCAATAAAATATAGATTCAAGCAGAGCCTTAAATGGACAAGAGGGGCTGTGACGGAATACCTCAAATTTCTTAAAATATAGGCCTGGAAAAGATATTAAGTATTTTACTGCCTATCTTCTCCAAGGGAAGAATTTCTTAGGTACATTAAACTCTCACACCTGTCACAATTTTAATTAGGACTTGTCAATGTTAAAATTAGTGTAAATTTTTCCTGATAAACAAGCTTGTGCTGGGACAGAAATTCATCATATTTGCCTCAAAGTAGATGTAAGACATCAAGAAGACAATAAAATTTAAAAACTTTCAGCCATAATGATGTTTATTCCTATAGATTTCTTCACCAGAAATCCAGTGAGTGCATTAAATTTTCCTCAGGCTCTAGTAAACTGTCTACGCTAGCCTTATTTGGCAACGTTCATTGAACGCTTACTGTATGCCAGATATACTGGCTACAGTCTGACAGAGGTTTGAAAATAAATACACTATGGACTCTGCCTTCTATGCTTTTATAATCTGGTTAGGAAATAAAGCATAGACAAATGGACTGATAACTAAGAACTCAGAGTTGTATATAAAAAGTGTTAAATATACTTTATGGAAAATTAGACTTATGAGTCGAAGGAATAAAGATAAGGCTGTAGGCCAGGTGATCAACAATGTAGTTTCATGGAGTAGTGGAATACATAGAAAAGAGTAGCCTATTTATTTATTCAATAAATATTGAACCGCTCCTATGTGTCAAATACTATTGTGGATACTAGAGTGACAGCATTAAACAAAAGAGGTAACATTTATGCTTTCATGTCTAATGCTCATATATTTAGTAGGGAAGACAGATAATAAATATTTGGAGCAAGCTCAAAATATAAATACAGTTACTCATTCTCATTTATCTAACTGATTTCATCTTTCTTAGAAGCCTAAATTTCATTTAGTTTAAGGATGTTGGTTGTTAGAGAAGAGAAGTAGTGGGGAGGTATACATTAAATTTGCCCTCAATAAAAAATAGTTTCAACATGGAGAAATAAAATGAATAAAGACATGGAGGTTCTAAGCATTAGGATTTTTTGGTAGGATGGTGGGAAAAAAAATTAATTTTTCTAGAGTGAAGGAACTGTGCAGGGAAATAATGGAAGATACACTAAGAAGTGAGTATTTCATCATGAGCAGTTAGAAACCAAACTTTATTGACTTGAGTGAATGGGATGACATGGGAGAAATGGTATTTTAGTGAAATCTGTTATACTTAGTCTTTTTTGGCAAAGGATTTGAAGTGACATTCAAAAAAACATATCTGAAGAATATAGATGTAACAATCCTCAACAAAATACTAGCAAACTGAATTATACACTATAATTATCCCAGAAGTGCAAGGTTGGTTTGACATCTGAAAATCAATTAATGTAAAGCACTAAATCAATAGAATTTTTTAATTGCATTTTAGGGTTTGGGGTATATGTGAAGAATATGCAAGATTGTTGCATAGCTACAAACGTGGCAGTGTGATTTGCTGCCTTCCTCCCCTTCATCTATATCTGGCATTTCTCCCCATGCTATCTCTCCCCAAATCCCCACCTCCCACTGTCCCTCCGTATTTCCCCCCAACACACCCCAGTGTGTAGTGCTCCCCTCCCTATGTCCATGTGTTCTCATTGTTCGACAATTGCCTATGAGTGAGAACATGCGGTGTTTGATTTTCTGTTCTTGTGTCAGTTTGCTGAGAATGATGGTTTCCAGGTTCATCCATGTCCCTACAAAGGACACAAACTCATCATTTTTGATGGCTGCATAAATTCCATATGTGCCACATTGTCCCTGTCCAGTCTATCATCGATGGGCATTTGGGTTGGTTTCAGGTCTTTGCTATTGTAAACAGTGCTGCAATGAACATTCGTGTGCATGTGTCCTTATAGTAGAATGATTTATAATCCTTTGGATATATACCCAGTAATGGGATTACTGGATCAAATGGAATTTCTATTTCTAGGTCCTTGAGGGATCGCCACACTGTCTTCCATATTGGCTGAACTAATTTACACTCCCACCAACAGTGTAAAAGTGTAATTTCTCCACATCCTCTCCAGCATCTTTTGTCTCCCAATTTTTTAATGATCACCATTCTAACTGGCGTGAGATGGTATCTCAAGGTAGTTTTGATTTGCATTTTTCTAATGACCAGTGATAAGGAGCATTTTTTCATACGTTTGTTGACCTCATGTATGTCTTCTTTTGTAAAGTGTCTGTTCATATCCTTTGCCCACTTTTGAATAGGGTTGTTTGTTTTTTTTCTTGTAAATCTATTTTAGTTCTTTGTAATTTCTGGATATCAACCCTTTGTCAGATGGGTAGACTGCAAAAATTTTTTCCTATTCGGTTGGTTGCCGATTCACTCTAATGACTGTTTCTTTTGCTATGCAGAAGCTGTGGAGTTTGATTAGGTCCCATTTGTCTATTGTGGCTTTTGTTGCCAGTGCTTTTGGTGTTTTGGTCATGAAGTCCTTGCCTGCACCTATGTCCTGATGGTTTTGCCTAGATTTTTTTCTAGGGTTTTTATGGTATTAGGTCTTATGTTTAAGTCTTTAATCCATCTGGAGTTAATTTTAGTGTAAGGTGTAAGGAAGGGGTCCAGTTTCTGCTTTCTGCACATGGCTAGCCAGTTTTCCCAACACCATTTATTAAACAGGGAATCCTTTCCCCATTGCTTGTTTTTGTTAGGTTTGTCAAAGATCAGACGGTTGTCGATATGTTGTGTTGCCTCCGAGGCCTCTATTGTGTTCCATTGGTCTATATCTCTGTTTTGGTACCAGGGCCATGATGTTTTCATTACTGTAGCCTTGTAGTATAGTTTGAAGTCTGGTAGTGTGATGCCTCCTGCTTTGTTCTTTTTGCTTAGAATTGACTTGGCTACGCGGGCTCCCTTTTGGTTCCATATGAAGTTTAAGGTGGTTTTTTTCCAGTTCTGTGAAGAAGGTCATTGGTAGCTTGATGGGGATAGCATTGAATCTGTAAATTACTTTGGGCAGTATGGCCATTTTCTCGATATTGATTCTTCCTAACCATGAACATGGAATGTTTCTCCATCTGTTTGTGTCCTCTCTTATTTAGTCGAGCAGTGGTTTGTAGTTCTCCTTGAAGAGGTCCCTTACGTTCCTTGTGAGTTGTATTCCAAGGTATTTTATTCTCTTTGTAGCAATTGTGAATGGCAGTTCGTTCTTGATTTGGCTCTCTTTAAGTCTGTTATTGGTGTTTAGAAATGCCTGTGATTTTTGCACATTGATTTTGTATCCTGAGACTTTGCTGAAGTTGCTTATCAGTTTCAGGAGATTTGGGCTGAGATGATGGGGTCTTCTAGATAAACAATCATGTTGTCTGCAAATAGAGACAATTTGACTTCCTTTTTTCCTATGTGAATACCCTTTATTTCTTTTTCTTGCCTGATTGCTCTGGCTAGAACTTCCAGTACTATATCGAATAGGAATGGTGAGAGAGGGCATCCTTGTCTAGTGCCAGATTTCAAAGGGAATCCTTCCAGTTTTTGCTCATTCAGTATGATATTGGACCTGGGCTTTTTGTGGGTGGTAGGCTCTTAATTGCTGCCTCAACTTCAGACCTTGTCGTTGGTCTATTCAGGGTTTTGACTTCTTCCTGGTTTAGGCTTGGGAGGATGCACGTGTCCAGGAATTTATCCATTTCTTCCAGGTTTACTAGTTTATGTGCATAGAGTTGTTTGTAATATTCTCTGATGACGGTTTGAATTTCTGTGGAATCTGTGGTGATTTCCCCTTTATCATTTTTTATTGCATCTATTTGGTTATTCTCTCTTTTCTTTTTTATTAATCTGGCTAGTGGTCTATTTTGTTGATCTTTTCGAAAAACCAGCTCCTGGATTTATTGATTTTTTGAAGGGTTTTTTGTGTCTCTATCTCCTTCACTTCTGCTCTGATCTTAGTTATTTCTTGTCTTCTGCTAGGTTTTGACTTTTTCTGATGTTGCTCCTCTAGCTCTTTCAATTTTGATGATGGGGTGTCAATTTTAGAACTCTCCTGGCTTCTCATGTGGGCACTTATTGCTATATATTTTCCTTTGGAGACTGCTTTAAATCTGTCTCGGAGATTCTGGTATGTTGTGTCTTTGTTCTCGTTGGTTTTGAAGAGCTTCTTTATTTCTGCCTTCATTTCATTGTTTATCCAGTCAACATTCAAGAGCAAGTTATTCAGTTTCCATGAAGCTGTGCGATTCTGAGTTAGTTTCTAAATTCTGAGTTCTAACTTGATTGCACTATGGTCTGAGAGACTGTTTGTTATGATTTCCATTCTTTTGCATTTGCTGAAGAGTGATTTACTTCCAATTATGTGGTCAATTTTAGAGTAGGTGTGATGTGGTGCTGAGAAGAATATATATTCTGTGGATTTGGGGTGGAGAGTTCTGTAAATGTCTATCAGGTTTGCTTGTTCCAGGTCTGAGTTCAAGTCCTGGATATCCTTGTTAATTTTCTATCTGGTTGATCTGTCTAATATTGACAATGGGGTGTTAAAGTCTCCTACTATTATTGTGTGGGAGTCTAAGTCTCTTTGTAAGTCGTTAAGAACTTGCCTTATGTTTCTGCGTGCTCCTGTATTGGGTGTGTATACATTTAGGATCCTTAGCTCTTCTTGTTGTATCGATCCTTGTACCATTACGTAATGTCCTCCTTCTTTGTCTCTTTTGATCTTTGTTTCTTTAAAGTCTATTTTATCAGAGATGAGAATTGCAACTCCTGCTTTTTTTTGCTCTCCATTTGCTTGGTAAATCTTCCTCCATCGCTTTATTTTGAGCCTTTGTGTATCCTTGCATGTGAGGTGGGTTTCCTGGATACAGCACACTGATGGGTTTTGACTTTTTATCCAACTTGCCAGTCTGTGTCTTTTGATTGGGGCATTTAGTTCATTTACATATAGGGTTAATGTTGTTATGTGTGAATTTGATACTGCCATTTTGATGCTAGCTGGCTGTTTTGCCCATTAGTTGATACAGATTCTTCATTGTGTTGATGCTCTTTAGCATTTGGTATTATTTGGAATGGCTGGTGCTAGTTGTTCCTTTCTATGTGTAATACCTCTTTCAGGAGCTTTTGGTAGTGATGAAATCTCTGAGTACTTGCTTGTTCACAAAGGATTTTTTTTCCTGCGCTTATGAAGCTTAGTTTGGCTGGATATGAAATTCTGGGTTGAAAGTTCTTTTCTTTAAGGATGTTCAATATAGGCCCCCACTCTCTTCTGGCTTGTAGGGTTTCTGCTAAGAGATCTGCTGTGAGTCTCATGGGCTTCCATTTGTGAGTAACCTGACCTTTTCTCTGGCTGCCTTTAGCATTTTCTCCTTCATTTCAACCCTGGTGAATCTGACGATTATGTGCCTTGGGGTTGCTCTTCTTGAGGAATATCTTTGTGGTGTTCTCTGTATTTCCTGGGCTTGAATATTGGCCTGCCTTGCTAGGTTGGGGAAGCTTTCCTGGATAATATTCTGAAGAGTATTTTCCAGCTTGGATTCATTCTCTTCGTCACATTGCGGTACACCTATCAAACGTAGATTAGGTCTTTTCACATAGTCTCATATTTCTTGGAGACTTTGTTCATTCCTCTTTACCCTTTTTTCTCTAATCTTGCCTTCTCCTTTTATTTCATTGAGTTGATCTTCGACCTCTGACATCCTTTCTTCTGCCTGGTCAATTCGGCTGTTGAAACTTGTGCACGCTTCACAAAGTTCTCGTGTTGTGTTTTTCAGCTCCATCAATTCACTTATATTCCTCTCTAAGTTGTCCATTCTCGTGTATATTTCGTCAAATCTTTTTTCAAGATTCTTAGTTTCTTTGCATTGGGTTAGAACATGTTCTTTTAGCTCACAGAAGTTTCTTACTATCCACCTTCTGAAGCCTGATTCTGTCATTTTATCACGCTCATTCTCCATCCACTCTTGTTCCCTTGCTGGTGAGGAGTTGTGATCCCTTGTAGGAGGAGAGGTGTTCTGGTTTTGGGTGTTTTCATTCCTTTTGCACTGGTTTCTTCCCATCTTTGTGGATTTATCCACCATCTTTGTAGTTGCTGATTTTCAGATTGGGTCTCTGACTGGACGTCCAGATTATTGATGATGAAGTTCTTGCTGTTTCTTAGTTTTCCTTCTAACAGTCTGGCACCTCTGCTGTAGGACTGCTGAGGTCCACTCCAGGCCCTGCTTTCCTGGGGACCACCTGCAGCCGCTGCAGAACAGTGAGGGTTGCTACCAGTTTCTTCTTCTCCTATCTTTGTCCCGGAAGGATACCCACCAAATGTCAGTCTGATCTATCCTTTCTGAGGTGACTCTTTGGATATACAAGGGTCAGGGAGCTGCTTAAGGAGACAGTCTGTCCTTTATAGGAGCTCAAATGCTGAGCTGTGAGCTCCGTTGTTCATTCAGAGCTGCTGGACAGGTACGTTTAAGTCTGCTGCAGCAGAACTCTTAAACCCCTTTTTTTCCCCAGGTGTTCTGTCCTGGGGAGTTAGGGCTTTATTTATGAGTTTCCATTGCGCTGCTGCCTTTTTTTCAGGGCTGCCCTGCCCAGCAAGGAGGCAGCCTAATCACTGTCTGCCTGCAGAGGCTTTGCTGAGCTATTGTGGGCTCCGCCCAGCTGCCATGTGAACTTCCCTGCAGTTCTGTTTATATGGGTGTAGTTAGAACTGCCTCGTCAATGGTGGCCCACCTCTGTAAAGGCAGACTCTCTCTGTAATGGCAGGTTGCCTCGGCAATGGCACTCTGCCTCAGCAATGGTGGCCTACCTCTGCAGTGCCTTGGTAATGGCGGATGCCCTCCCCCACAGAGCTGGACTGTCCCATGTTCAGCTGTGCTTGCTGTGAAACTCTCAACTCAGAGCACTTCCAATTGCTATTTTTTTTTTGTGGGGGTGGACCAGCTGAGCCTGATCACCTGGCTCCCTGCCTCAGAGCCTTTTTTTTAGTTGATCGGCAGAATCTCTCCCAGATGTTCCAGTTACCTGTTGAAAAGGCACCGGGATCTGTGTGATTTCCCGTGCAGTGACCCACTGTGCTTGCTGAAACAGTGGCGCTGAGATTCTTGGTGCTTTTTTGCCTGAGAATCTCCTGGCCTGGCTCCCTGTTTCAGTCCCCTTTTTCATCAGATGAATGGGCAACTCTGCTTTCCCGGAGCTCCAATTGCCAGCTAAAAGGGCACCCAGATCAGTGTATTTTGTACAGAGAACTGCCATACTGGGGCACCAGCAAAACACCCGCGCCGGCCAAAATAGCTGTGCTGGCAACCCATGGGGCTCCTCTGCCTGGGAATCTCCTAGTCTGTGGGCAATAAAAATCCATCTGGAATGTGGCATCCACTCACCCTCTGTGCTTTCACTGGGAGCTGCAATCCTAAGCTGCTCCTAATTGTCCATCTTGGATCTTCTCCCAAAAAAACCATCAATAGAATTTTTTAAGTCATATGAGTATCTCAATATGTGAATAAAAAATGTTGACAAAATCCAATACCCTTTTATAATAAAAACACACAACAAACTAGGAATAGAAAGGAACTTATTCAACTTGATAAATCACATTTATGAAAAACTGACAGTTATTTTCATAGTTGATGATAAAAGACTAGCCCTCGTGAGAGTGAAACTCTGCTCAGCCTCTTGCTGCCCTCTGTGAGCTTTCTTGCACTCCCCACTCCTCTTTTCAGTTAGGAATACTAGCTAGCATTATGCAGAAATCTGAAACTGGACCCCTTCCTGACACCATACACTAAAATTAACTCAGGATGCATTAAAGATTTAAACATAAGGCCTAAGACCATAAAAACCCTAGAAGAAAACCTAGGCAGTACCATTCAGGACATGGGTATGGGCAAGGACTTCATGACTAACACCAAAAGCAATGGCAACAAAAGCCAAAATAGACAAATGGGATCTAATTAAACTAAAGAGCTTCTGCATGCAAAAGGTATTATCATTAGCGTGAACCAGCAACCAACAGAGTAGGAAAAAATTTTAGCTATCTACCCATCTGACAAAGGGCTAATATCCAGAATCTACGGAAAACTTAAACAAATTTACAAGAAAAAAAACCAACCCCATCAAAAAATGGGCAAAAGATATGAACAGATACTTCTCAAAAGATGTTTATCAAGGATAGCTGTTTTCTTCAAACAGTATAGCTTTCTCTTTCTTAAATTTCTTCCCAATAACTGCTTCTCTTAAAACCAGATGATTTTTCTGAGGGAATCCTTTCTAGGAAGCCAAGTTAAGGCCCCAGAGCTGTTTATTTACCATCTACCATTTGGAAAATTCTTAGAATGGATCAGTCAGCATTTTATATCTATGTACTTAACTCACTATCCAGGGCACCAAAACATTTATAGAAGAGGAAGATTCAACACAGCAGTATCTAATACCTGAGTCATCCCATCTTCCCAACTAGCCTAACCCTTCTTAATATGCCCTGGTTTCTGTCCCTCTAACTGTTTTTCTGTTATGCCCTGACTTTTAATATAAGGCTGATACAGAATCAGATTAGTCAAATGCATGTTAAATTTGAGTGGTGGCTTTGTGGGGAGAGGGAAAAGATGGGCCAGTAAACCCTAAACCACAGAGCAATTATTTTGCACAGCTTTGAAAGTGCTTTTCAACAAATGGAGAAACAGTCCATGCTCATGAATAGAAAGAATTGATATTGTGAAAATGGCCATACTGCCTAAAGTAGTTAATAGATTCAGTGCTATTTTCATTAAACTACCATTGACACTCTTCCCAGAATTAGAACAAACTATCCTAAAGTTCAAATGGAACCAAAAAGATCCCAAATAACTAAGATGATTCTAAACAAAAAGAACAAAGCTGGAGGCCTCACACTACCAGACTTCAAACTATACTATAAGGCTGTAATAACCAAAACAGCATGACACTAGTACAAAAACAGACATATAAACCAATGGAACAAAATAGAGAACTGAGAAATGAGACTGTGTACCTCCAACCATTTGATCTTTGACAAACTTGACACAACAAGCAATGGGGAAAGAACTCTCTCATACATGGTGCTGTGAGTGCTGGCTAGCCATACACAGAAAATTGAAACTGGACCCCTTCCCTACACCATATACAAAAGTTAAGATGGATTAAAGACTTAAATGTAAAACTCAAAACAATAAAAACCCTGGAAGACAACCTAGGCAATACCATTCAAAACATAAGCACAGGCAAAGATTTCATGATGAAGATGCCAACAAGCAACTGCAACAAAAGCAAAAAATTGACAAATGGGATCTAATTAAACTAAGGAGCTTCTGCACAGAAAAAGAAACTATTATCAGAGTGAACAGACAACCTACAAAATAGCAGAAAATTTTTGCAAACTAACCATTTGACAAAGGTCTAACATCCAGAATCTATAAGGAATTTAACCAAATTTATAAGAAAAAACAACCCCATTAAAAAGTGGGCCAAAGACATGGACAGACACTTCTCAAAAGAAGACATAAATGTGGTCAAGAAACATGAAAAAAGGCTCAGCTTAGTATCACTGATTGTGAGAGAAAGGCAAATCAAAACCACAGTGAGATACCATTTCATGCCAGTGAGAATGGCTATTATTAAAAAGTCAGAAAACAACCGTTGCTGGCAAGGTTATGGAGAAAAAGGAATGCTTTTACACTGTTGAGTGGGAATGTGAATTAATTCAACCATTGTGGGAGACAGTGTGGTAATTCTTCAAAGACCTAGAGATAGAAATACCATTTGACACAGCAATCCCATTTTGTACCCAAAGAAATATAAATCCTTCTATTATAAAGATACACACACGTGTATGCTCATTGCAGCACTATTCACAATAGCAAAAACATGGAATCAACCTACATGCCCAGTCTATCATTATAGACTGGGTAAAGAAAATGTAGTACATATACATCATGGAATACTGTGCAGCCATAAAAAGGAATGAGATCATGTCCTTTGTAGGGAGATGGATGGAGTTCAAAGCCATTATGCTCAGCTGACTAACACAAGAACAGAAAACCAAACACTACATGTTCTCACAAATGGGAGCTGAAATATGAGAACAGGTGGGGGAACAACACACATTGGGGTCCATCAGGGGCGGGGGGGTGGTGGAGAGATGGAGAGTATCAGGAAGAATAGCTTATGGATGCTGCACCTAATACCTAGATGATGGGATGATCTGTTCAGCAAACCACCATGGCGCACATGTACCTGTGTGACAAACCTGCACATCCTACACATGTACCACTGAAATTAAAAGTTAAAGGAAAAATAAAATGCTTTTCTTTTGCATCAAGGAAGATAAGAGAGAATGGAGAGAATTTTTGCAGCTAAGGCCTGTTTTTTGTTGGTTTTTCTGAGGATACAAGTCTCAGGGGACATGTAAGAAGGAAAACACAGTGATCAAGAACTTGAGTTTTGTAGTCGGAGCCCAGCAGTAAATTCCATTTCCTGTGTTTACTTTCTGTGTGGCCTTCGACATGTAACTTTAATTCCTGTGAGCTTCAATTTAATCTTCCGTAAAATTGAGAAAATGATAGTCTTCCTCAAAGGGGTTGTTGTAGAGATTAATTGGGAAGCTGTTTCTAAAGCATTTTTCATAGTAACTGTTATATAATAAGGGCTCAATAAAAGCCATCACTATCATTGTCATCTAATCTAGAGATTCTTAATTTTTATCTCTCTTTTCTATGTACTACATTATATCTTGCCCAAGATACTTCTCTAGTTTGCTTGATTATAGAGCATATATGATTATTTCTCAATGTTTTTGAGTTTGATTGGATGAAGGGAGGATGTAATAAAATGCTCCAATATCCTATTTATCATCTGGCAGACTTTGGAAGGGTGTATGCTCCATAGACTTATTCTTCTGCTCAGTTGATAACACAGTTTGCCCCAGAAGCTTATTCCTCAGGTAAATGCGATCTTGCTAAAACTACAAAGTTGATAGTAAGATGCTTCTGGAAGCACTGGGGTTGTTTTCAGATGGCAGACTAACAGAAGGATTTGTATATCCCACTGCTTTGCTCTATTCACCTTGCTCTACTCACTCAGGGTCCACTATTCACTTTCCTCAGCCATACGAAAGGTTTACAGAACCAGTCTTCATGAAATCAGTCAAGATTGTTATTAACACATTATGGTCAAATTTATTATTGCTGAAATTTTAGCTCTTTGCAGTAGATGAACCAATTGTTAAAGCTGCACTGATAGATACTTCCTTTTCTCCTCAAAGATTCATTATTCCCAGTATTTTTCTTTATAAGTTCTGTGTGGTTAGTGACCCATATATGATTCTCTAAAAATGTTAAGAGCTTCAAAAGCCAAACCTATATTGAGTGCCCTATCTTTTTTCAATTATTTGTTGGGAACTACATATAGATTTATTTTATTAGAAGAAAAATGTTGAACTTTCATCAATATAAAAATTTATGACAAAGTAACAGTAATCAAGACAATATGATGCTGGCATAAGGATAGACATGTGGCTCAATGAACTAGAATTGAGAGTTCAGGTACTAACTCTCCTGTCTATAGTCAACTGATTTTTGACAAGGTAGCCTAGATCATTCAGTGGAGGAAAGAATAGTGTTTTCAAGGAATAATGCTAGGATGACTGGATATTCACATGCAAAAGAATGAAGGAAAATGCCTAAATCATATCATATGTAACTCAAAATGGATCAAAGACCTAAATATAAGAACTGAAACTATAAAACTTCTTGAAGATACTACAGGTGAAAATGTTCACAATCTTTGATTAAGCAGAGGTTTTTTTAGGTATGACACCAAATCACAAAAACCAAAAAGGAAAAGAATAGATAAATTGAACTTTAAAAACCTTAAAGCTTTTGTGCTTCAAAGGACATCACCAACAAAGTGAAAAGACAGCTCACAGAATCAGAGAAACTATTTGCTAATCATATATTTGATAAGGGATTTCTATCTAAGCTATAAAAGGACTCTTACAACTCAGTAATAAAATACAAATAATCCATTTTTAATGGGCTCAAAGAATCTGAATCAACATTTCCCCAAAGATGATGTAGAAATAACCAGTACGCACATGAGAAGTTGTTCAGTATCATTAACCATCTAGGAAATGCAAATCAAAGCCACAAGAAAGCACCACATTGACTAGAATGGCTGCAGTCAAAAAAGTCAAATAACAAATTTGGGCAAGGATATAGAGAAATTGGAACCCTCTTGCAGTGGACCAGAATGTTTACCTATATAACCTACTGCCACAGTGACAGTTGGGGCACATTTGCAAAATTCTGAGAGTTGAGTAGATCACCATTTGACAGCTACTGCCCTAAAGTATCTTCTCTGAAAAGAATATTGCTGTTAGGAGCAAGATCAAAAAAACTCAAAAGTAAGCAGAAAACAAGAAATAACTAAGATCAGAGCAGAACTGAAGGAGAAAGAGACACAAAAAAACCCTTCAAAAAATCAATAAATCAGCTGGGTGTGGTGGCTCAAGCTTGTAATCCCAGCACTTTGGGAGGCCGAGGCGGGTGGATCACGAGGTCAAGAGATCGAGACCATCCTGGTCAACATGGTGAAAACCCGTCTCTACTAATAATACAAAAAATTAGCTGGGCATAGTGGCACGTGCCTGTAATCCCAGCTACTCAGGAGGCTGAGGCAGGAGAATTGCCTCCCTCAGGAGGCAGAGGTTGTGGTGAGCCGAGATTGCACCATTGCACTCCAGCCTGGGTAACGAGCGAAAGTCCATCTCAAAAAAAAAAAAAAAATCAATAAATCCAGGAGCTGGTTTTTTTAGAAGATTAACAAAACAGACCGCTAGCTAGACTAATAGAAAGAGAGAGGAATCAAATAGATGCAATAAAAAATGATACAGGGGAGATCACCACTGATTCCTCGGAAATACAAACTACCATCAGAGATTTCTACAAATAACTCTATACACATAAACCAGTAAATGTGGAAAAAATGGATAAATTCCTGGACACTTGCACACTCCCAAGACTAAGCCAAGAAGAAGTTGAAACCCTGAATAGACCAATAACAAGGGCTAAAGTTGAGGCAGCAATTAATAGCTTACCAACCAAAAAAAGTACAGGTCCAGACAGGTTCACAGCCGAATTCTACCAGACATACAAAGGAGCTGGGACCATTCCTGTTGAAACTATTCCAAACAATACAAAAAGACGGAATCCTCCCTCCCTCTTTCTATGAGACCAAAATCATCCTGATACCAAAATCTGGCAGAGACACAATTAAAAAAGAAAACTACAGGCCAATATCCATGATGAACACTGATGCAAAAATCTTCAATAAAATACTGGTAAACCAAATCCAACAGCACATCAAAAAGCTTATCCACCACAATCAAGTAGGCTTTATCTCGGGGATGCAAGGCTGGTTCAACATATGCAAATCTATAAATGTAATTCACTGCATAAACAGAACCAAAGACAAAAACCACATGATCTCTCAGTAGATGCAGAGAAGGCCTTCAACAAAATTCAGCAGCCCTTTATGATAAAATCTCTTGATAAACTAGGTATCGATGGAACATATCTCAAAACAATAAAAGCTATTTACGAGAAACCCACGCCAATATCATACTGAATGGGCAAAAACTAGAAGTATTCCGTTTAAAAACTGGCACTAGACAAGGATGCGCTCTCTCACCACTCCTATTCAATATAGTATTGGAAGTTCTAGCCAGAACAATTAGGCAAGAAAAAGAAATAAAGTGTATTCAGTTAGGAAAAGAAGAAGTCAAATTGTCCCTATTTGCAGACAGCATGATCGTATATTTAGAAGACCCCAACGTCTCAGCCCAAAACATCCTCAAGTTGATAAGCAACTTCAGCAAAGTCTGATGATACAAAATCAATGTGCAGAAATCACAATCATTCCTATATGCCAATAACACACAAACAAAGTGCCAAATCATGAATGAACTCCCATTTACAATTACTACAAAGAGAATAAAATACCTGGGAATACAACTAACAATGGATGTAAAAGATCTCTTCAAGGAGAACTACAAACCACTGATCAAGGAAATAAAAGAGGACACAAATAGATGGAAAAACATTCTATGCTCATAGTTAGGAAGATCAATATTGTGAAAATGGCCACACTGCCAAAGTAATTTATAGATTGAATGCTAACCCTACCAAGCTACCACTGATCTTCTTCACCAATCCGGAAAAAAAACACTTTAAACTTCATATGGAACCAAAAGAGAGCCCACATAGCCAAGACAATGCTAAGCAAAAAGAACAAAGCTGAAGGCATCATGCTACCTGACTTCAAACTATACTACAAGGCTACAGTAATCAAAACAGCATGTTACTGGTACCAAAACAGAGATACAGACCAATGGAACAGAACAGAGGCCTTGGAAGCAATGCCACACATCTACAACCATCTGATCTTTGACAAACCAGACAAAAACAAGCAATGGGGAAAGGATTCCCCCCTGTTTAATAAATGGTATTGGGAAAACTGGCTAGTCATATGCAGGAGCTGAAACTGGACCCTTCCTTACATTGCATACAAAAATTAACTCCAGATGGATTAAAAATTTAAACATAACAGGTAACACCATAAAAACCGTAGAAGAAAACCTAGGCAGCAACATTGAGGACGTGAACACAGTCAAGGACTTCATGACTAAAGCACCACAAGCAAGGGCAACAAAAGCCAAAATAGACAAATGGGATCTAATTAAACTTAAGAGCTTCTGCACAGCAAAAGAAACCATCATTAGTGTAAACTGGCAACCAATAAAATGGGAAAAAGGTTTTGCAATCTCCCCATCTGACAAAGGGCTAATATCCAGAATATACTAAGAACTTAAGCAGATTTACAAGAAAAAACAAACCCATTCAAAAGTGGGCAAAGGATATGAAGAGACACCTTTCAAAAGACAACAAATATGCAGCCAACAAACATATGAAAAAATGCTTATCATCATTGGTCATTAGAGAAATGCAAATCAAAACCACACTGAGATATCATCTCACGCCAGTTAGAATGGCGATCATTAAAAAATTTGGAGACAGTAGGTGCTGGAGAGGATGTGGAGGAAAAGGAACACTTTTACACTGTTGGTGGGAGTGTAAATTAGTTCAGCCATTGTGGAAGACGGTGTGGCAATTCCTCAATGATCTAGAAATAGAAATTCCATTTGACCCAGCAATCCCATTACTGGGTATATACCCAGAGGGTTATAAATCTTTTTATTATAAAGACACATGCAAATGTATGTTTGTTGTGGCACTGTTTACAATAGCAAAGACCTGGAACCAACACAAATGCCCATCGATAACAGACTAGACAAAAAAAATGTGGCACATATACACCATGGAATACTATGCAGCCATAAAAAATGACACGTTCATGTCCTTTGTAGAGACATGGATGAATCTAGAAACCATCATTCTCAACAAACTGACACAAGAGCAGAAAACCAAACACTGCATGTTTTCACTCATAGGCGGGTGATGAACAATGAGAACACTTGGGCACAGGTAAGGGAACAACACTCACAGGGATAGGTGGGAGAGTGGAGGGGAGGGAAGGGGAAGGACTGCGAGGGAGGGTGGGATATCATGGGAGAAATGCCTGATGTAGGCAACGGGGTGGGGGCAGGGGGGTGGAGACAGCAAACCACCATGGCATATATGTACCTATGCAACAATCCTGCAGAATGCAGGATGTGCACATGTACCCCAGAGCCCAAAGAAAAACAAAATTAGCATGAGATTGTACATTATAGCCTCATATTTTATGTCAATAAATTGAATTTATAGTAAAAAAAAAAATAGAAACTGTCATGTTTTGGGTTACATAACTCCCCAGCTGGAGCCTAGAGTAGCAAAGATGTGGTACTTCTGATTAAGGACAGATACATACACTAAAAAACCAGACGGAAATGGGTAAGTTAGCAGAGAAGTCAATTGTGAAAGTAAAGATCATACATTTCACTGGGAGACTGTTTTAGCTACATGTCACAGAAACCCAAAGTAGATAGGAGTTTCTTTCTTTCTCAGGTAACAGTCCTTAGGTCAGTAGTCTAAAACTGGCATAGTAGCTCTACTCTTTAAGGTCAATCAGAAACCCTGTCTCCTCTCATTAATTTATCATCTTTGAGGTATCTCACTGGCTTGGTCCAAGATGGCTTATCAATCTGTGTTGTAAACAGTATATTAGAGGAGAAGGGAAATGAAACAGGAAGTAGGGACCCCTCCCTACAAGGACAAACTCTGAAGTTGCATATACCAGTCATGCTCACATCCAGTTGGTCAGAACTTAGCCATGTGGTCACACCCAGCTTCAAGGGAGGCTGAGAAATGTAGTCTCTTTTCTTTTATTCTGCCTGTATAATTGCAGAAGAGAAATGTAGTGTTTCACATGTGCCCTGCTAAAAATTATTTTACTGTGAAAGAAGTTGATAACGGATATTGTAGTACAACCAGTATCCGTGGCCACAGAGTCTTCAGGGTTATCTGGTAGGCAAAGTTAGAATATTCCTGAGAAAGCAGCTTCGGTTCTTCAAACATATCCTCAAATAGAGCCTAAAGTTCTGTATCATATAATATGGCACAAATAGTTCAGAAGTATTTCTGAACAATTTGCAAGCTAACACTGTTTAGGGACAAATACTGCCTTTTCCCATTGTTTCTACCCTTCATCTGACGATGAACTCCTGTTTCTTTGGGTAAACAGTATTCTCCTATTCCATTGTGGTTTTGATGGGGCTTCCATTATAGGGTCGCCCTGTGACACTGGCCTGGCCAATTGTTGTACTCCATCCTCCTGACCCTTACTGGTTGATCTCATCAACCAGGGCCCAGACGAAGATAGTGTTTCATATGAAGACAGTGAGAAAGGTAAACTCTCTTTTCTGTAGTTAAATAAGTTTAGGTGGGCCAGGCATGGTGGCCCATGCCTGTAATCCCAGCACTTTGAGAGACCAAGTCATGTAGATCACGAGGTCAAGAGATCAAGACCATCCTGGCCAACATGGTGAAACCCCATCGCTACTAAAATACAAAAATTTAGCCAGGCCTGGTGGTGTGTGCCTGTAGTCCTGCCTACTCAGGAGACTGAGGCAGGGGAATTGCTTGAACCCAGAGCTGGAGATTGCAGTGTGCCCAGATAGGGCCACTCTACTCCAGCCTGGCAACAGAGCAAGATTTCATCTCAAAAAATAGTAATAGTAAGTTTAGGTATAATACTGAAGCTTTCATTGACCATACTCTGTCCTTCTTTACCACTGTCATATGAAGAAAACCTCTCAGTGTTAGAGAAAAAGAGAGAAGGAGTCAAATGTACAGAAATAAGAGACAAAAGTCTCTTATTTAGAGGAGAAGGGAAATTTTTTTAAATAAAAGCATTTATTGAATAATTATAAAACAAAATATTTAAAAAGATGACAAACCACACCGAAGGTCATCCAAAATGCCTTTTTATAAATGCGATAATGCTACCTGTTTTACAATATGGGTTTAAGTCTTCAGTGGTGTTCACTTCAGGTGTTATTCGGCTCCTGGTGGTGTCAGAAGTTAACATGATTGCAGGTATCATTGATTTGCTTCACCATTTCCCTTATGTGTTAAGGAAGAATCTTTGGTTTTTTGGACTTTGTTTGTTTGTTTGTTTTTGAGACAGGGTGTCACTCTGTCACCCAGGCTGGAGTGCAGTGGTGCAGTCATGATTCACAGAAGGCTCAACCTTCCTGGGCTCAGGTGATCCACCCACCTCAGCTTCCTGAGTAGTTGGGTCCACCATGCCCAGCTGATATTTGTAATTTTTGTAGAGACAGGATTTTACTATGTTGCCCAAGCTGGTCTTGAACTCCTGGGCTCAAGCAATCTGCCATCTCAGCCTCCCAAAGTGCTGGGATTACAGAATGTTCTCCTGGGCGGCCTTGTGTTCTTTGCCACCTTTGTGACTTTATGCAATGGATCATGCTATGTAATACGTCATAAAATAGTTCCAGGAGAGACAATCAAAGAATGCACGGATCTCAAAGGAAACAAACACCCAATAGACTCAAGGTGGCGGACTGAAGACTGTGAGCTATGTGCTTTCTGTGACATAGAAACATCATGTTGCTCCCTTGTTTCTACACCTGTGGGTTGTGACAGACACAACTGCCGGAAAATCTTCAACAAGGAGACCTGCAAGATAAGTGTGGTGGAGAAGAAGGACCCAAATAGGCCCTGTGGTGTCAATGGATGGATATCGTAATGTGCTTCTAGCAGGCACAGGGCTCCCAGGGTAGGCCTCATTCTCCTCTGGCCTCTAATAGTCTATGATGGTGTAGCCCTTCCTATCAGTGAAAGATTTTTGAGCAAACACTTGAAAAAAAAAAACTGTCTCTTGAGAGACAGAAGTCTTGATGGTATCATCTGACTCCCTTGACACAGTTCTGGTCAATGAGGTGTAAAGAGAAGTGTTCTACAGATTTCTGGGGAAGTCTTTACTTCCTTTCTCCTCTTCATTCTTGGAATAACAACGATGTTAGTAACCAGCCATTTCTGACCATGTGACAAACATGAAGAGAAAAAACACACAATAAGGATAACAAAATGGACAGATAAAGTGGTCCTGAATATCAGTGACATCATGCAGCTACTATACCAGCCCTAACATTTAGTTATGTGAGCAAACTAAATCTAAACAGTTAAGCCATTAATATTTGGCTCACTGTTGCATAAGGCCAAGCACAATCCTTACTGATCAGATGTTACAGTATTCTAAGTCTGAGATGGTAAAACCCTGGGAAAATACTGAGCACACAATGGAGTTCAGTGCTGAATAAATACTTGCTGAATGAATTAAATGGATTCCTGAATTCATAGTAATTCTCATTTCTGTTCCTAGAAGTAGAAAAGATAAGGTGTATACAACATATTCTTCAAAAGAATTAGAAGAATTCTTCTAATTCTTCTAACTGTATGTTTGGTGGAGACAGGTTAAGTACATACCATGGATTGAAATGTTTTACTTAAGTCCTTCGGAGTACTTTGAATACGAGATTGAAATGTTTTACTTAAGTCCTTGGACAATAGGAGGAGTTGATGTTTGTGCAGCTAGAGAATGACTTAAACAGGTGTGCCTCAAAGTTCAGATCCATTTTAGGCTGAACCTCTCAATTGAGTTCACACATGGATAACAGTCATCTGTAAGCATGTGGTCTTCAAACATAAATATTATAGTTACATTTTCCCCCGTTGTAATATAAGTGAGGATGTATTCTTTCATTATTCAGTAAGGAAATATTTGTACCATGTAGTATCACCCATTGTTTTCAGAAGCTACAATTGTTATTGATTAAATAGAAGGGTAAGAGGGCTGAAATTGCCCTGGGTTTTGTTCATTTGGCAGCAGTAATGATTCTTTTATTCCTGAATAGCAAGTAATCATCTTATTAAGCCTACTTACTGAGGTAGCCTATGTAAAGAGTAACACATGCTCATTTTCAAATCAGTGATTCAGAATAAATAAAACTTTTGTAGGAAAATATAAACCATATTTTTAGGGGCAAAGAATAAGAACCACATCATTGGAGATCTGATGTGGGAGTTCTTTGATCTCTGCACTGCATATCCTGGAGAAGAATAAAGACAACTTACCACACTAATTGAACATTCCTTCCTTTGCCTTCTCCCCTTCCTCCTCCTCCTCCACTTAACCACTTGGTTTTAGGCACTTCCTTAGCTCTCCCTTCCCTTCAGTCCCCAGTGTAGATCCACTTGGTAACCTGTCCATGCCTGTTTGGTGCATGTTCTTGTGTTCGCTTTGATAGTTAAGAATTATGATTTTTTTAAGTAAAACCTCATTTGCAAAGAAACAAAAAATTACTTTAGCCAACATAACATATACAGTACTTAGTTCATGTTTCTAAAATATTTCTAAAGTAATGGTTATTTCTATCCAATGTAAGGTTTCCATTTCCCCAGACTTTTTGCTATTATTTATTGTGTTTGACTTCTCTACAAGTATCTAAAGAATAAAGAACTACATAAAGCACTATATTCAACTGTCTATAAAGCATGACAAATGTGCATTTTAAAAAATGTTGTACTCAAGCTGGTCAGAACAGCAAAACTCCCTTTGCTCCAGCTACATCTCCATCTCAGTCTGTTTCAAGATTTGTTTTGGTTAAAGCATATGAAGAAAATACAGCCTCACATAGATATGTAGGTAGAAGAGAGGGTATTTAATAACCTTAAAGATAATCATGGATAGTCTTCCTTGTAATGCATTAAAACTCAACAAGTGGTAGTATATTTTTTAAATCTACTTTTTTTTTTTATGAGACAGGGTCTCACTTCGTTGCCCAGGCTGGAGTGCAGTGACATGACTGTGGCTCACAGCAACTAGGATCACCCACCTCAGCCTCCCTAGTAGCTGGGACCACAGGCACATGCCATCATGCCCAGCTAATTTTCTTTTGTAATTTTTTTGTAGTGACAGGGCCTTACTCTCTTGCCCAGGCTAGTCTTGAACTCCTGGGCTCAAGTGATCCTCCTGCCTTGCCCTCCCAAAGTGCTAGAATTATGGGCATAAGTCACCGCATCTGGCCTATCCACATTTTTTAGTGTATTTGTTAAACAACTGTGTTGAAATATAATTTACACATTCTACAGTGCATGCATATAAAATGTATATTGTATGACCTTTATTATGTTCAAAGTTACATAATCATCAGCACAATTTTAGAATAATTTTAACAGCACGTTCAATTTTATAGTTTTTTTTTTTTTGAGACGGAGTCTTGTTCTGGAGTACAGTGGCATGATCTTGGCTCACTGCAACCTCTGCCGCCCAGGTTCATGCAGTTCCTCTGCCTCAGCCTCCTGAGTAGCTGGAACTAGAGGTGCGTACAACCACGCCTGGCTAATTTTTTGTATTTTAGTCGAGACGGAGTTTCACCATGTTAGCCAGGATGGTCTTGATCTCCTGACCTCGTGATCTGCCTGCCTAGGCCTCCCAAATGCTGGGATTACAGGCATGAGCCACCGCGCCTTGCCTTATAATATTTTTCACGCCAAAAGAAAGCCTCATAACTACTCCCAATTTCCCCATCTTCTCCACTGCTAGGCAACTACTAACGTACCTTTTTTTTCTATCTATTTGCCTACTCTGGACATTTCATATAAATGGAGTCATATAATATAGGGTCCGGTCCTTTGTGACTGGCTTCATTCACGTAGTGTAATGTCCGTATTATTTTTCTTTGTTTTAGCCTGTATCAATATTTACTTTTATTGTTGGGTAATATTTTATAGTATAGATATATACCTTAGGTTTTTTTTTAAATACATTTATTAGGTGATGGACTTTTATGTTGCTTCCACTTTGTGGCTATTGTGAATTGTGTTGTTATGAATATTCATGTACATGTTTTTGTGTAGACATGTGATTTCATTTGTCTTAGGAATGTACTTAGGTATAAAATTGCTAGATCACATGGTAGGTCCTTGTTTAACCATGGTAGTTTCTTAAAGGTTAGTTGCAAAGTTAAATCTGAAACCATGACAACAGACTTTCCTTATTCTGTTATGTTGTAGTTCATTGGTTTGTCTTGACTTAGAATGAGTCTTTCACCCATGCATGATTTGGTAGCATTATATATTAGTCATTTAGAAGATGTTTGTTTAGTTAGTTATGCAGATCTTCCAAAAGTTTGTACATTTTATTATATAAATATCAACGTTCACATTTGAATTACACTGATTTGATCAGAACAATCTAAATATTGGGAAGTTTTGTCAGGTTCACAGTGACACTTTTTATTTTTCAAAAATGCGAATTTTTGCTTGAAAGTTTGAATTTTATCATTGGCAACAAACGCTGTAAGTTTTCCTTGAAGTAACAGGCCCACTTTGTTCATCATACAGAAAATATTTGTGAAGTACCCAATTTGGAGGAACCGTAGTTTTGTCAGTTACTCAAATGAAATGATTTTCCATAGAGAAATCAGTTAGTATAGCCTGCAGTTTGATTGCACATCTGCTTTCCTCAAGGCAGCTATTGTTTTATGGTATGCAGCAAAAACGTCTTATATGTACTCTCTATTTCATTGAACTGAATGTTAAAAAGATGTTTATTCATGGGTCAGGATTTAATAAAATGAATAATTCTTGCTGTTTCATCAAGAACATCCTTAAATGAAACTGGTACTTGGTTTGCTTTTTACTTCAAGTGTATGGTTGGAAGGAGTCAGCAAGAAATAGCTCTTTTCGTGCTACTGCCTGGATTCATGCTAAGGCCCTTAGTATTGCTGTTGCATGATCAGTGCACATGTCAACATGGTGAAAAACACAAGCGATGCTTTAGTATTATTATGAAATTGGTTTTGATGTTAAAGATTCCTTGATAGGGTCTTGGGACCTCAGGGGACCCCTGGACCATGCTTTGACAAATGCTCTCACACACTCAACTTTCTGTCCCTGTTTTTCTTTCTATAAAAATAGTATTTCCAAAATGTTAAGATTAGTGAAAAATCATTTGTCATTTTGAGTGGAAACCAATATATTTTTTGTTATCTTAGAATATGCTGTTGCTTTGATCATATTTCTCCTGTTTGATTCCTCAAGGATCTAGAACCAGAAATACCATTTGACCCAGAAATCCCATTACTGGATATATACCCAAAGGATTATAAATCATTCTTCTATTAAGACACATGCACACATGTTTATTGCAGCACTATTCCTAATACCAAAGACATGGAACCAATCCAAATACCCATCAATGATAGACTGAATAAAGAAAACGTGGCACATATACACCATGGAATACTATTTAGCCATAAAAAAAGATGAGTTCATGTCCTTTGCAGGGACATGGATGAAGCTGGAAACCATCCTTCTCAGCAAACTAACACAGTAACAGAAAAACAAACACCCAGGTTCTCACTCATAGTGGGGGTTGAACAATGAGAACATATGGACACAGGGAGGAAAACCAAACCTGAATGTTCTCACTCATAAGTGGGAGTTGAACAATGAGAACGCATGGACATAGGGAGGGGAACATCACACACCAGAGCCTATGAGAGGGTAGAAGACTAGGGGAGGGATAGCATTTGGAGAAATACCTAAAGTGGGTGACGGGTTGATGGGTGCAGCAAACTACTATGGTACATGTATACCTATGTAACAAACCTGCACATTCTGTATGCGTATCCCAGAACTTAAAGTGTAGTAATTAAAAAAATTCATAATCTAAAGAAATTCAGAAAATAACATTAAAATGAGGAAACAGTCGATGTTACTTTTTACTTATTTATCTAATGTTGAGTAGTAAATTTGCTTGTTCTAAGCTGAAAGCCAAGCCTTTATAGGCTCCTTTACTAGAAAATCTATGTGAAATATTATGATAACTTAGAAAAAGTCCAAAGTGTAGGCTCAATTTGTCTGTCACAGTCAATAATCTTCAAATAATCTTCTAGTCTTCAAAAATTGTTATAGAAAAAGTGTTAGAGTTGAGAAATTGGATATGAATTATGCTGACATTCTAACATTCTCAAGTTAAATTCCCCTAAGCAATGTTCTCTGGGAAATGAATTCATTGGAACAACTTAAAGAAATATTTTAAGAATGAGATATGCCTTTAGTTATAAAACATCTTACTGCTGTAAACATACGTAAGACTTTTCCAGTAGGTTGAATGAATTAGTTATATAAAAATCTGTAAATAAACTTCCTATAGAAAATATAATAGACATAAAATATATGTAGATATTGTATTTAGCTGGTTGAAATCTGATTCATTTTTGTCAGTGCTTTGTGATATAGTTTGGCAGGAATTTTGGAAGACTTTTTTTAAATTTTTTATTGCATTTTAGGTTTTGGGGTACATGTGCAGAACATGCAAGACAGTTGCGTAGGTACACACATGGCAGTGTGTTTTGCTTCCTTTCTCCCCTTCACCCACATTTGGCATTTCTCCCCAGGCTATCCCTCCCCTACTCCCCCTCCCACTGGTCCTCCCCTTTTCCCTCCAATAGACCCCAGTGTTTAGTACTCCCCTGTCTGTGTCCATGTGTTCTCATTTTTCATCACACGCCTATGAGTGAGAATATGCGGTGTTTCATTTTCTGTTCTTGTGTCAGTTTGCTGAGAATGATGTTCTCCAGATTCATCCATGTCCCTGCAAATGACACAAACTCATCATTTCTGATTGCTGCATAATATTCCATGGTGTATATGTGCCACATTTTCCCAATCCAGTCTATTATCAATGGGCATTTGGGTTGATTCCAGGTCTTTGCTATTGTAAACAGTGCTGCAATGAACATTCGTGTGCATGTGTCCTTATAGTAGAACAATTTATATTCCTTTGGATATATACCCAGTAATGGGATTGCTGGGTCAAATGGAATTTCTATTTGTAAGGCCTTGAGGAATCGCCACACTGTCTTCCACAATGGTTGAACTAATTTACACTCCCACCAGCAGTGTAAAAGTGTTCCTTTTTCTCCACATCCTCTCCAGCATCTGTTGTCTCCAGATTTTTTAATGATCGCCATTCTAACTGGCGTGAGATGGTATCTCAATGTGGTTTTGATTTGCATCTCTCTAATGACCAGTGATGATGAGCATTTTTTCATATGATTGTTGGCCTCATATAGGTCTTCTTTCGTAAAGTGTCTGTTCATATCCTTTGCCCACTTTTGAATGGGCTTGTTTGTTTTTTTCCTGTAAATCTGTTTGAGTTCTTTGTAAATTCTGGATATCAGCCCTTTGTCAGGTGGGTAAACTGCAAGCATTTTTTCCCATTCTGTTGGTTGCCGATTCACTCTAGTAACTGTTTCTTTTGCCGTGCAGAAGCTGGAGTTTCATTAGGTCCCATTTGTCTATTTTGGCCTTTGTTGCCAATGCTTTTAGTGTTTTGTTCATGAAGTCCTTGCTTACTCCTATGTCTTGGATAGTTTTGCCTAGATTTCCTTCTAGGGTTTTTATGGTGCCAGGTCTTCTGTTTAAGTCTTTAATCCATCTGGAGTTAATTTTAGTGTAAGGTGTCAGGAAGGGGTCCAGTTTCTGCTTTCTGCACATGGCTAGCCAGTTTTCCCAACACCATTTGTTAAACAGGGAATTCTTTCCCCATTGCTTGTTTTTGTCAGGTTTATCAAAAATTGTATGGTTGTAGATATGTTGTGTTGCCTCCGATGCCTCTGTTTTGTTCTATTGGTCTATATTTCTGTTTTGATACCAGTACCATGCTGTTTTGATTACTGTAGCCTTGTAGTATAGTTTGAAATCCGGTAGTGTGATGCCCCCCTCTGTGTTCTTTTTGCTTAGAATTGACTTGGCTATGCGGGCTCTCTTTTGGTTCCATATGAAGTTCATGGTGGTTTTTTCCAGTTCTGTGAAGAAAGTCAATGGTGGCTTGATGGGGATAGTGTTGATTCTGTTAATTACTTTGGGCAGTATAGCCATTTTCACGATATTAATTCTTCCTAACCATGAACATGGAATGTTTCTCCATCTGTTTGTGTCCTCTCTTATTTCCTTGAGCACTGGTTTGTAGTTCTCCTTGAAGAGGTCTTTACATTCCTTGTTAGTTGTATTCCAAGGTATTTTATTCTCTTTGTAGCAATTGTGAATGGCAGTTTGTTCTTGATTTTGCTCCCTTTAAGTCTGTTATTGGTGTATAGGAATGCTTGTGATTTTTGCACATTGATTTTATATCCTGAGACTTTGCTGAAGTTGCTTATCAGTTTCAGGAGTTTTTGAGCTGAGGCAATGGGGTCTTCTAGGTATACTATCATGTCATCTGCAAATAGAGACAATTTGGCTTTCACCTTTTCTATTTGAATACCCTTTATTTCTTTTTCTTGCCTGATTGCTCTGGCTAGACCTTCCAGTACTATATTGAATAGGAGTGGAGACAGAGGGCATCCTTGTCTAGTGCTGGAATTCAAAGGAATGCTTCTAGTTTTTGCCCATTCAGTATGATATTTGCTGTTGGTTTGTCATAAATAGCTTTTATTACTTTGAGATATGTTCCATCGATACCGAGTTTATTGAGGGTTTTTAGCATAAAGGGCTGCTGAATTTTGCCAAATACCTTCTCTGCATCAATTGAGATAATCGTGTGGTTTTTGTTTTTGGTTGTGTTTATGTGGTGAATTACGTTGATAGACTTGCGTATGTTGAACCAGCCTTGCATCCCCGAGATGAATCCTACTTGATCATGATGAATAAGTTTTTTGATTTGCTGTTGCAATCGGCTTGCCAATATTTTATTGAAGATTTTTGCATCTATGTTCATCATGGATATTGGCCTGAGGTTTTGTTTTCTTGTTGGGTCTCTGCCGGGTTTTGGTATCAGGATGATATTGGTCTCATAAAATGATTTGGGAAGGATTCCCTCTTTTTGGATTATTTGGAATAGTTTCAGAAGGAATGGTACCAGCTCCTCTTTGTGTGTCTGGTAGAATTCGGCTGTGAACCCGTCTGGACCTGGGCTTTTTTTGAGTGGTAGGCTCTTAATTGCTGCCTCGACTTCTGACTTTGTTATTGGTCTATTCATAGTTTCAGCTTCCTCCTGGTTTAGGCTTGGGAGGACACAGGAGTCCAGGAATTTATCCATTTCTTCCAGGTTTACTAGTTTATGTGCATAGAGTTGTTTGTAATATTCTCTGATGATGGTTTGAATTTCTGTGGAATCTGTGGTGATTTCCCCTTTATCATTTTTTATTGCATCTACTTGGTTGTTCTCTCTTTTCTTTTCAATCAATCTGGCTAGTGGTCTATCTATTTTTGTTGATCTTTTAAAAAACCAGCTCTTGGATTTATTGATTTTTTGAAGGGTTTTTCGTGTCTCAATCTCATTCAGTTCAGCTCTGATCTTAGTTATTTCTTGTCTTCTGCTGGGTTTTGAGTTTTTTTTATCTTGCTCCTCTAGCTCTTTCAATTTTGGTGATAGGGTATCAATTTTGGATCTCTCCATTCTCCTCATATGGGCACTTATTGCTAAATACTTTCCTCTAGAGACTGCTCTAAATGTGTGAGATTCTGGCATGTTGTGTCTTCGTTCTTATTGGTTTTGAAGAACTTCTTTATTTCTCCCTTCATTTCATTGTTTATCCAGTCAACATTCAAGAGCCAGTTGTTCAGTTTCCATGAAGCTGTGCAGTTCTGGGTTCGTTTCTGAATTCTGTGCAAACTTGATTGCACTATGGTCTGAGAGACTGTTTGTTATTATTTCAGTTGTTTTGCATTTGTTGAGCAGTGCTTTACTTCCAATTATGTGGTCAATTTTAGAGTAGGTGTGATGTGGTGCTGAGAAGAATGTATATTCTGTGGATTTGGGGTGGAGAGTTCTGTAAATGTCTATCAGGTTTGCTTGCTCCAGGTCTGAGTTCAAGTCCTGGATATCCTTGTTGATTTTCTGTCTGGTTGATCTGTCTAATATTTACAGTGGAGTGTTAAAGTCTCCCACTATTATTGTGTGGGAGTCTATGTCTTTTTGTAGGTCATTAAGAACTTGCCTTATGTATCTGGGTGCTCCTGTATTGGGTTCATATATGTTTAGGATCGTTAGCTCTTCTTGTATCAGTGCTTTTACCATTATGTAGTGGCCTTCTTTGTCTCTTTTGATATTTGTTGCTTTAAAGTCGATTATATCAGAGATGAGAATTGCAACTCCTGCTTTTTTTTGCCCTCCATTTGCTTGGTAAATCTTCCTCCATCGCTTTATTTTGAGCCTTTGTGTATCCTTGCATGTGAGATGGGTTTCCTGGATACAGCACACTGATGAGTTTTGGATTTTTATCCAATTTGCCAGTCTGTGTCTTTTGATTGGTGCATTTAGTCCATTTACATTTAGGGTTAATATTGTTATGTGTGAATTTGATTCTGCCATTTTGATGCTAGCTGGCTGTTTTGCCCATTAGTTGTTGTAGATTCTTCATTGTGTTGATGCTCTTTAGCATTTAGTGTGATTTTGGAATGCCTGGTACTGGTTGTTCCTTTCTATGTGTGGTGCCTCTTTCAGGAGCTCTTGTAAAGCAGGCCTGGTGGTGACAAAATCTCTGAGTACTTGCTTGTTTGCAAAGGATTTTATTTTTTCTTCACTTCTGATGCTCAGTTTGGCTGGATATGAAATTCTGGGTTGAAAGTTCTTTTCTTTAAGGATGTTGAATATTGGCCTCCCCTCTCTTCTGGCTTGTAGTGTTTCTGCCGAGAGATCTGCTGTGAGTCTGATGGGCTTCCCTTTGAGGGTGACCCGACCTTTCTCTCTGGCTGCCCTTAGTATTTTCTCCTTTATTTCCACCTTGTTGAATCTGACGATTATGTGCCTTGGGGATGCTCTTCTTGCGGAATATCTTTGTGGTGTTCTCTGTATTTCCTGCATTTGATGTTGGCCTGTCTTGCTAGGTGGGGGAAATTTTCCTGGATAATGTCCTGAAGAGTATTTTCCAGCTTGGATTCATTCTCTTCGTCCCCTTCTGGTACACCTATCAAACATAGGTTAGGTCTCTTGACATAGTCTCAGATTTTTTGGAGACTTTGTTCATTCCTTTTTGCGCTTTTTTCTCTGATCTTGGTTTCTCATTTTATTTCACTGAGTTGATCTTCGACTTCTGATATTCTTTCTTCTGCTTGGTCAATTCGGCTATTGAAACTTGTGCATGCTTCGCGAAGTTCTCGTATTGTGTTTTTCAGCTCCTTTAATTCATTCATATTCCTCTCTAAGTTATCCATTTTTGTTATTTCCTCAAATCTTTTTTCATATCTTTTTTCAAGGTTCTTAGTTTCTTTGCATTGATTTAAAACATGTTCTTTTAGCTCACAAAAGTTTCTCATTATTTACCTTCTAAAGTCTAATTCCGTCATTTCGTCACAGTCATTCTCCGTCCAGCTTTGTTCCCTTGCAGGTGAGGAGTTTTGGTCCTTTCTAGGAGGTGAGATGTTCTGGTTTCAGGTGTTTTCCTCCTTTTTGCTCTGGTTTCTTCCCATCTTTGTGGATTTATCCACCTGGCATCTGTGTAGTTGCTGACTTTTCGATTGGGTCTCTGAATGGACACCCAGATTGTTGATGATGAAGTATTTCTGTTACTTGGTTTTCCTTCTACCAGTCTAGCCCCTTCACTGTACGACCGCTGAGGTCCACTCCAGGCCCTGCTTGTCTGGGGTTCACCTATAGCAGCTGCGGAACAGCGAGGGATGCTACCAGTTTCTTTTTCTGCTATCTTTGTCCCTGAATGATGCCTGCCAAATGTCAATCTTTCGGATATAGAGAGGTCAGGGAGCTGCTTGAGGAGACAGTCTGTACTTTATAGGAGCTCAATTGCTGAGCTGTGAGCTCTGTTGTTCATTCAGGGCTGTTAGGCTGCTATGTTTAATTCTGCTGCAACAGAACTCATTTAAAAAACCCTTTTTTTCTCAGATGCTCTGTCTGGGGGGGTTGGGGCTTTATTTTTGAGTGTCCATTGTGCTGTCCTGCCCAGCTAGGAGGCAGTCTACTCACTATTTGCCTGCCGAGGCTCTGCCCTGCTGGTGTGAGGTTCGCCCTGTTGCTGCAGGCTCTGCCCTTCTGCTGCAGTCTCTGCCCTGCTCTCACGGGCTACGTCCTGCTGCGGAGTATCTCTGTTGTAGCGGGTTGCCTCGGCAATGGCAGGCTGCGTCAGCAATGGGCGTGTACCTCAGTAGGGGCGGGTTGCCTCAGCGGACACCCCTCCCCCACGGAGCTGCGCTCTCAGGGAACCTCTCCACCGGGAGTGTTTGGAATCGCCGTTTTGTTTGTCGCACTGCACTACCCCAAACGCTGTGTTCCTGGAATCTCCTGGGCTGGCTCACTGTCCAAGTCCCGTTCAGTCTCAAGTTCAGCCCTCTCAAGTCTCAGGTTGCCGGTTCAACAGGGCACCCAGACCAGTGCGCTTTGGGCGCAGCACTGTGTAGCACCGCTGCGCTAAGGCGTGGGCCGCCACCGCACCGGCTGCTGGCTATACCAGCCAAAACCTCTGCCTGGCGTCCCGCATCTCTTTTATACCTGGGAATTTCCCCGTTCTGTGGGCAACAAAGATCCGTCTGGAAATGTGGCCCTGACTCACCCTCTCTGTGCATGCACTGAGAGCTTCAATCCTGGGTTATTCTCACAGCGCCATCTTGAGTCCTCCCCCACGGAAGACTTTTAAAGTATATATTTATACTTTTCTACTTTAAAATAATCACATTATTATTAATAGATAATATTTATTGACTGCTTACCATGTGACAAGTACTATCTCTTCTGTTCTGTGTATTATCTCATTTAATTCTCAAATAGCTATGTGAAGACTATTCTTACTGGGAGCAAATAAACCAAGAAAAAACCCAAAGCTTTGGATGTGGTAATCATTGACATACTTATTTGTTATAGGAGTAATTTCACTACCCTGAAACAGCGTTTTTTACACTCTAAACAGTCTTCTGTTTGATAATAAGGATTGTTCTGGGGTAAATGTTTTGCTTTTTTCTCTCTTTAACACTAGTAAAATGGACTGGAAAGTCTCTTAGCCTTTATATAAACTTTAAAACATTTTTTTTCTGGAAATGCTGTTCTCATAGACTGGGTTTGGTTGAATTTTTCTTTAAAGAAATATAGATAATCCAAAAAGAGAATCCTTCCCAAATCATTTTATGAGACCAACATCATCCTGATACCAAAACTTGGCAGAGACTCAACAAGCAAAGAGAACTGCAGGCCAATATCCATGACGAACATAGATGCATAATCTTCAATAAAATCCTAGCAAGCCGATTGCAACAGCATATCAAAAAGCTTATCCACCATGATCAAGTAGGTTTCATCTTGGGGATGCAAGGCTAGTTCAATATACGCAAGTCTATAAACATAATTCACCACATAAACAGAACCAAAGACAAAAACCACATGATTATCTCAATTGACGCAGAGAAGGCCTTTGACAAAATTCAACACATCTTTGTGCTAAAAACCCTCAATAAACTAGATATTGATGAAAAGTATCTCAAAATAATAAAAGGTATTTACAACAAACCAACAGCTGATATGATACTGAATGAGCAAAACCTGGAAGCATTCCATTTGAAATCTGGCACTAGACAAGGATGCCCTCTCTCACCACTCCTATTCAATATAGTACTGGAAGTTCTAGCTAGAGCAATCAGGAAAGAAAAAGAAGTAAAGGGTATTCCAGTAGGAAAGGAGGAAGTCAAATTGTCTCTATTTGCAGACAGCATGATTGTATATCTAGAAGACCCCATCGTCTCAGCCCAAAGTCTCCTGAAACTGATAAGCAACTTCAGCAAAGTCTCAGAATACAAAAATTAATGTGCAAAAATCACAAGCATTCCTATACACCAATAACAGACTTAAAGAGAGCCAAATCAAGAACGAACTGCCATTCACAATTGCTACAAAGATCATAAAATACCTAGGAATACAACTAACAAGGAATGTAAAGGACCTCTTCAAGGAGACCACAAACCAGTGTTCAACGAAATAAGAGAGGACACAAACAGATGGAGAAACATTCCATGTTCATGGTTAGGAAGAATCAATATCGAGAAAATGGCCATACTGCCCAAAGTAATTTACAGATTCAACTCTATTCCCATCAGGCTACCAATGTCCTCCTTCACAGAACTGGAAAAAAACCACCTTAAACTTTATATGGAACCAAAAGAGACCCCACATAGCCAAGTCAATTCTAAGCAAAAAGAAAAAAGTGGGAGGCATCACACTACCTGACTTCAAACTATACTACAAGGCTACAGTAATCAAAACAGCATGGGACTGGTACCAAAACAGAGATATAGACCAATGAAACACAACAGAGGCCTCAGAGGCAACACAACATATCTACAGCCATCTGATCTTTGACAAACCTAACAAAAACAAGCAATGGGGAAAGGATTCCCTGTTTAATAAATGGTGTTGGGAAAACTGGCTAGCCATGTGCAGAAAGCAGAAACTGGACCCCTTCCTGACACCTTACACTAAAATTAACTCCAGATGGATTAAAGACTTAAACATAAGACCTAACACCATAAAAACCCTAGAAAAAAATCTAGGCAAAACCATTCAGCACATAGGCGTGGGCAAGGACTTCATGACCAAAACACCACAAAAGCCACAATAGACAAATGGAACCTAATCAAACTTCACAGCTTCTGAATGGCAAAAGAAACAGTCATTAGAGTGAATCGGCAACCAACAGAATGGGAAAAAATGTTTGCAGTTTACCCATCTGACAAAGGGCTGATATCCAGAATTTACAAAAAACGAAACAGATTTACAATAAAAAAACAAACAAGCCCATTCAAAAGCGGGCGAAGGATATGAACAGACACTTTACAAAAGAAGACATACATGAGGCCAACAAACATATGAAAAAATGCTCCTTATCTCTGGTCATTAGAGAAATGCAAATCAAAACTACCTTGAGATACCATCTCACGCCAGTTAGAATGGCATTAAAAATTTGGAGACAACAGATGCTGGAGAGGATGTGGAGAAATAGGAACACTTTTACACTGTTGGTGTTAGTGTAAATTAGTTCAACCATTGTGGAAGACAGTGTGGCGATCCCTCAAGGACCTAGAAATAGAAATTCCATTTGATCCAGCAATCCCATTACTGGGTATATATCCAAAGGATTATAAATCGTTGTACTATAAGGACACATGCACACGAATGTTCATTGCAGCACAGTTTACAATAGCAAAGACCTGGAACCAACCCAAATGCCCATCGATGATAGACTGGACTGGGAAAATGTGGCACATATGAAATTTATGCAGCCATCAAAAACGATGAGTTTGTATTCTTTATAGGGACATGGATGAACCTGGAAACCATCATTCTCAGCAAACTGACACAAGAACAGAAAATCAAACACCTCATATTCTCACTCATAGGTGGGTGTTGAACAATGGGAACACATGGACACAGGGGAGCACCACACACTGGGGTCTATTGGGGGGAAATAGGGGAGGGATGGCAGTGGGTGGGGATTTGGGGAGAGATAGCATGGGGAGAAATGCTAGATATAGGTGAAGGGGAGGAAGGCAGCAAATCACACTTCCACATGTGTAGCTATGCAACAGTCTTGCATATTCTTCACATGTACCCCAAAACCTATAATGCAATTTTTAAAAAAGTAATACCATTTATAATACCCACACATAAAATTAAATACCCAGGAATTCAACAAGTGAAAGTTCTCTATAATTAAAACTATAGAACACTGATGAAAGAAATTGAACAGGACACCAAAAAGGGAAATATATTCCATATTCATGGATTGGAAAAATCAAGATTGTTAAAATGTTCATATTACCCAAAGCAATCTACAGATTCAATGCGATCCCTATCAAAATACCCATGACATTCTTCACAGTAATAGAAAAAACAATCTGAAAATTTATATGGAACCAGGAAAGACCCAGAATAGCCAAAACTATATGAAAGAAACAAACAAAAAATCAAACTGTAGAAATCACATTACCTGACTCAAAATTATGTTACAGAGCTATAGTAACCAAAACAGTGTGGTACTGGCATAAAAATCAACACATAGACCAATGGAACAGAATAGAGAACCCAGAAACAAATTAAAAAAAAAAAAAAGAAATATAGGTAAAGGATAATATGTGAGATCCAAAAATTTTAGGACTCTGAGGACTAAAAATGATAAAGATAGTGATGATCTTTGTTGTATACTTGTTAGCTAAGTATGGTAAATACTATCTGAGTATTAGCTCTCTCTATAATGCCGTAAAATATAGATACTATTCTTATTCCCACTTTTCAAAAGGTGGACTGAGGTATAGAGAAATTTAAGTTATTTTCCAAATGTCCTATTATTGGTAAGAGATGCAGCCATGATTTCAACCCAGATTATATGTCTAATGTACTGCTGTGCTTCTGCCGTTAGACTAGCAATCTGGATTCCTAATCCTGGCTTACAGATTGTGTTCTTGTGCAACTTGCCTAAACTCTTTAAACTTCACTCTCCTCATCTATCAAATAAGAGTAGTGGTGCTTAACTTTTCTTAATATTTTGAGCATCACAGTTCCCTGGGGAGCATGTTGTGAGGATAAAAAGAAAGTGAAGTATTCAGCCCATTTCTGCTAAAGTACTCAGTAAATGGAAATATCTATGGCGGTGAAATAGAGTCTCTCTTATTGAATGATTTCCAGCCATGTGTTCCTTACAACTGTGCCACAATATTAAATATTCTGCTGACTCTCTGCCTTCTATTTTAAGCCAGTCTATTATACACAGCAGCCAGAGTAATTATCCTAAAGTTTATTTAGTGTCATATCAATCCTTTGTTCAAAAACCTTCGTTGCTTCCCTTTGCCTGCGGAACTAAATAAGAACTCAGACTGCTACTGAAGCCTCCAATTCCTTTCCTGCTTTATCCTTTCTCACAGAAAGCTGTGTAAGCTCTTATTTGGAGTGGGAATACAGTTGTTTGGAAATGTTTTAGAATGTCAGTATTACTGAAGTTCTACACTCAGCATTTAGAGAATTAGGACCAGGAAAGCTCCAAATTATTCTGTGAGTGTGATAGTCTCACACATGAATTGTCTCACACAAATATGGATCACACAAATATGGATAGTCAGCTTGTTCCACCTTCTACTCTGAACCTCTTCCCTATTTTCTTACTCTCATTCCTTTACTCTTGCTATTCTGTGTCAGTTGTCTTCTTATCTAGCCTACAAGGCCAAGCTTAAATGATCATTTTTATTTTTGGATCATCACAGTTTCTTTTTTTTTTTAAATTTTATTATTTTTTTAATTTTTTATTGGATTTTCAGTTTTGGGGTACATGAGTAGAGCATGCAAGACAGTTGCGTAGGTACACACATGGCAGTGTGCTTTGCTTCGCTTCTCCCCTTCACCCACATTTGGCATTTCTCCCCAGGCTATCCCTCCCCACCTCCCCCTCCCACTGGACATCCCCTTTTCCCCCCAATAGACCCCAGTGTTTAGTACTCCCCTTTTTGTGTCCATGTGTTCTCATTTTTCATCACCCGCCTATGAGTGAGAATGTGTGGTGTTTCATTTTCTGTTCTTGTGTCAGTTTGCTGATGATGATGTTCTCCAGATTCATCCATGTCCCTACTAACGACACAAACTCATCATTTCTGATTGCTGCATAATATATATCAGCCCTTTGTCAGATGGGTAAACTGCAAAAATTTTTTCCCATTCTGTTGGTTGCCGATTCACTCTAGTGACTGTTTCTTTTGCCGTGCAGAAGCTGTGGAGTTTCATTAGGTCCCATTTGTCTATTTTGGCTTTTGTTGCCAATGCTTTTGGTGTTTTGTTCATGAAGTCCTTGCCTACTCCTATGTCCTGGATAGTTTTTCCTAGATTTCCTTCTACGGTTTTTATCGTGCTTTCTGCACATGGCTAGCCAGTTTTCCCAACACCATTTGTTAAACAGGGAATCCTTTCCTTATTGCTGGTTTTTGTCAGGTTTATCAAAGATAAGTTGTAGATATGTTGTGTTGCCTCCGGTGTCTCTGTTTTGTTCCATTGGTCTATATCTCTGTTTTGATACCAGTACCATGCTGCTTTGATTACTGTAGCCTTGTAGTATAGTTTGAAATCCGGTAGTGTGATGCCCCCCGCTGTGTTCTTTTTGCTTAGAATTGACTTGGCTATGCAGGCTCTCTTTTGGTTCCATATGAAGTTCATGGTGGTTTTTTCCAGTTCTGTGAAGAAAGTCAATGGTAGCTTGATGGGGATAGCGTTGATTCTGTAAATTACTTTGGGCAGTATAGCCATTTGCACAATATTAATTCTTCCTAACCATGAACATGGAATGTTTCTCCATCTGTTGTGTTGGGTTTTGTATTTTTTTTGGGGGGGGGTGGGGAAGGGGAGGAAGGCAGGAAGGAAGGGAACAAGGACAGTAGGGACAAAGGAAGGGATGAAGGAAGGAAGGAAGGGAGGAAGCGGGGAGGGAGGGAGGGAGGGAGGGATGGGAAGAAAGGAAATCAAGCAATGAAAGAGACATTGCCAACCTGGATCTAGAGGTTTACAAGTTGATTTCTTTTTTTTTGAGAGAAGGAAGGAAAAAAAATAATAAGTAAAGGAGAGGAAGAAAGAGGAAGAGAAAGAGGGAGAGTAAATGGAAATATTGCTTTATTTTGAAAAAAATTGGGTATTAATAATGGCCAATCAATGTTTCATTTAAACTAATGGGTAGGTGTGATGTGGTATTGACAAGAATGTATATTTTGTGTATTTGAAGTGGGGAGCTCTATAAATATTTATTAAGTTTACTTGTTCTGTATCTGAGTTCGAGTCCTTGATATCCTTATTAATTCTCTGTCTTATTGAATCTAAGTCTCCTATCTGAGTGTTAGGATCGTTAGCTCTTGTTGTTGCATTGATCCTTTTACCACTATATCTTTGTTGCTTTAAAATCTATTTTATCCGATACAAGAATTGCAACTCCTGCTTTTTATTTATTTATTATTTATTTTTGCTCTCCATTTGGTTGGTAAATCTTTCTCCATCCCTTTGTTTTGAGTCTTTGTGTATCCTTGCATGTGAAACAGGTCTGGATGTAACATGCCATTGGGTTTTGGCTGTGTCTTTTGATTGGGAATTTAGTCAATTTAAATTTAGGGTTACTGTCATTTGATGTTGACTGGCTGTTTTATCCATTTGTTGGTGTAAATCCTTCTTTATGTTGGTGCTCTTTACTTTTTGGTTTATTTTTCGAAAGTCTAATACTGGTTGTTTCTTTCTGTGTGTAATGCTTCTTTCAGAAGCTTTTGTAAAGCAGGCCTGGTGGTAATAAAATCTCTGAGTTCTTGCTTGTTCATAAAAGATTTTATTTTTCCTTCAGTTGTGAAGCTTAGTTTGGCTGGATATGAAATTCTGGGCTGAAGGTTCTGTTCTTTGAGGATGTTGAATATTGGCCCCCACTCTCTTCTGGCCTGTAGAGTTTCTGCCGAGAGATCTGCTGTAAGTCTGATAGGCTTACCTTTGTGGGTAACATGACCTTTCTCTCTGGCTGCCCTTAGTATTTTCTCCTTCGTTTCATCCTTAGTGAATCTAACGATTATGTGGCTTGGGGTTGCTCTTCTTGAGGAATATCTTTGTAGTGTTCTCTGTATTACCTGGGGTTGAATGTTGACCTGCTTTGCTAGTTTAGGAAAATTTTCCTGAATAATATTCTGAAGGGTATTTTCCAGCTTGGATTCATTCTCTCCGTTGCATTCAGGTACACCTATCAAACGTAAATTTGGTCTTTTCACATAATCGCACATTTCTTGGAGACTTTGCTCATTCCTTTTTATCCTTTTTTCTCTAATCTTTTCTTCACGTTTTATTTCATTAAGTTGGACTTTGACCTCTGATATCCCTTCTTCTGCTTGAACAATTCGAGTGTTTAAACCTGTGCATATTTCTCAGAGTTCATGTATTGTATTCTTCAGTTCCATTAATTCACTCATACTCCTCTCTAAGTTGTCTGTTCCCAATAGGATTTCCTCAAACCTTTTTTCAAAGTTCCTAGTTTCTTTACGTTGGGCTACAACATGTTCTTTTAACTCACCGAAGTTTGTTATTATCCATTCCTTGAAGAGTGATTCTGTCATCAGGAGGCACTCCTTCTCCATCAAGCCTTGTTCCATTGTTGATGTGGAACTGTGATCATCTTTAGAGGGAGAGGCGTTCTGACTTTGAGTATTCTCAGCTTTTTTACGCTGGTTTCTTCCCGTCATTGTAAATTTATCCTCCTGTCATCTTTGAAATTACCAACTTTCAGATTAGGTCTCTTGAATGGACGTCCAGGTTGTTAGTTCCCAGGGCCAGAGCAGCGGCGTTAAGACTCGGGTTTTGGATTTTTATCCAATTTGCCAGTCTGTGTCTTTTGATTGGTGCATTTAGTCCATTTATATTTAGGGTTAATATTGTTATGTGTGAATTTGATACTGCCATTTTGATGCTAAGTGGCTGTTTTGCCTGTTAGTTGTTGTAGATTCTTCATTATGTTGATGCTCTTTAGCATTTAGTGTGATTTTGGAATGGCTGGTACTGGTTGTTCCTTTCTATGTGTAGTGCCTCTTTTAGGAGCTCTTGTAAAGCAGGCCTGGTGGTGACAAAATCTCTGAGTACTTGCTTGTTCACAAAGGATTTTATTTTTTCTTCACTTATGAAGCTCAGTTTGGCTGGATATGAAATTCTGGGTTGAAAGTTCTTTTCTTTAAGGATGTTGAATATTGGCCCCCACTCTCTTCTGGCTTGTAGTGTTTCTGCCGAGAGATCTGCTGTGAGTCTCATGGGCTTCCCTTTGTGGGTGACCCGACCTTTCTCTCTGTCTGCCTTTAGTATTTTCTCCTTTATTTCAGCCTTGTTGAATCTGACAATTATGTGCCTTGGGGTTGCTCTTCTTGCGGAATATCTTTGTGGTGTTCTCTGTATTTCCTGTATTTGAGTGTTGGCCTGTCTTGCTAGGTGGGGGAAGTTTTCCTGGATGATGTCCTGAAGAGTATTTTCCAGCTTGGATTCATTCTCTTCGTCCTCTTCTGGTACACCTATCAAACGTAGGTTAGGTCTTTTCACATAGTCCCACATTTCTTGGAGACTTTGTTCATTCCTTTTTGCTCTT